>NC_092352.1:17668763-18312359 GCF_963676685.1 Mytilus edulis
TTAAAAGTATTGTGTACATCTGCAAAATGTCTTTTGATCATTGAATGACAAAGAGCTCCTGTTTGTGTTAGATCTTTCAATATTATTCAGAAATCTATTTAAGTAAAGTCATAAATTTCTGTTCTCGGATTTGAATCATGTTTTTTCGGTACAAAACCCTTCCTGAAAAGCAATAAACAAACGTTAAATTACGCCGGGATCATCTGTTATTTGTTTCCTAATGGTGGAAACAAATAAATTACCTTTTCGGACTAATTGAAGGAAATAAGGAGATCCCAAACTAGCATTTTAATCGATTCTATAAGCTTTCTAATAAAGATAATCATTCGTATAATGACTTGAGTGTTAGTAATAATGTCATTGTGTCAATAGATAAGCCGTTTTGTTGAACTAAACCATTCTATTGTTTTAAATTAATGTTTGCTAAACCCTCAAGTTCTAGATTTGCAGTATCTTTGTTTCGTCGGTTGCTTTTGTAGAAATGATGATTAAATTAACGATTTAATATTTTCAATGACTGTGATAAAGCTTATCACTTAATATTTTTGTTACGATATTCTTAAATTTCATTTTTCCGAATTCGGCATGGGTAAATATATAGTTCGAAAAGTCACTTCATTGGTAGCTAACTATCTAACGAATAGGAAACGGTTGACGAAATAAATTTTGACCAGAAGGATATCCAATTATAACTTCACAAACCCGTTCACTTGTTATCTTTTAAAAATAAACAAAGCATGAACTTTCGAAATGTATAATAGGAAACCAATTCTAATTTCATTGATACTTATGCTTCGAATCAATTTAGTATTGTAATTAAATAACAACAGTTATATTTGATTTCAATTTATCAGATATTTTATCACAAACAGGAGATATACCTCATTGACCAAAACATGTAAATTCATTTTTGTGTCGAACTAGCAAATGTTTTAAAACGTGAATTTAAGAAAACCCAACCAGTTGTCTGTATAAAAGAGGCGTAAGACAAAAAGGGGATATTAAAAACTCACAAGAGGAGAGAAACCAATATATATAGCCTTGAAAAGAAATTACAAAAAAGTTCACAAAGCACTACATGAGACTGAGCGACACCAAAAACTGAGAGTGATCTCAGGTGTTCTGGTAGAGTAAGTTCTCCACCAGTTGCACTAGTCATGTTCCTCGTTGTAAGTATACACTCAGTGATGTAACAATTGAAGAAAAGGGGATGATATTGTGGTTACGACAATTGGGACATAATTATTCTGACTGTCATGTCACACAGCTTTTTCATTACGGTCACCCAACTCGTGGTAGTTTCTGTAAAACTTTTAGTAAATATGTGTGCATGTGGTATCCGTTTAATGCTTTCAAATTAACTTTTGTCATTATCAATTATTGTATACAGTATAACCATATGAAAATTATGTATTGCTCACAATATCTACCGTATAAGGGCTACCTATAACTAGATCTTCCGTATAAGATGTACCTTACACGATCTTCCGTATAAGATGTACCTTACACGATCTACCGTATAAGATGTACCTTACACGATCTACCGTATAAAATGTACCTTACACGATCTACCGTATAAGATGTACCTAACACGATCTACCGTATAAGATGTACCTTACACGATCTACCGTAGAAGATTTATCTTACAATATTTGTATTCTTCTCTATGTACCCTTTGTTGTAGCACCCATTGAAATAAAATCGTGAAGGGTCAAGTGTTCGGGAAATTTGCGTTTTGGTGTGTTTGTCATAGTGAACAGTCGTGTCAGTGGTCATGAAAAATCATTATTATACCGATTCATGACATACATAATTTACTTCAAATTAACCCAATTTTCAAAATTAGAAAATATAAAACGTTTGAAGGCATAAACTGACCAAAAAGGGCCTAAACAGAACAGCCAAAACCCTCGAAGGCTAACTTTAACGTTGTGTGAGGACGATACTAGTATGTATACAACCGTATTCATAGTACACTTACAGAATACAAGAACTGGAAAATAACATGTCCACTAAAAACGACACCAGCAAACAACGTACAGTTAACACTTACCTGAAAATGAAATTGAAATTAATGAAATTGAAACGAGCAGGTTTCGAAGTTAATTTTATATTTTGTTATATTTATATAGAAATGGCTTTGTTAGACGCAGATTTCCCCTTGACAGAAATAAAATACCACTTTGTCATTGTTTTCATCATTTACAAAATTAAAATTGAGAGAAATAAGTGGTGTGATCATTTTATTTTATCATTTTGTTCAGTTATAAAATTAAATTGCAATGGAAAATATATAGCTTAACTAGTTGCCCAATAATAAGCTCAGATTTGTACTTTAATTCCAAATATGAAAGCACTTTAGTAAAGTACATTGTTGTTTTCGTATATATCTTGTTTGAACAAGCAAAATAGTTCCATTTAAATTATCCTTAGCGGATCTCAATTGCTTAAAATGTCGTGTTTAATAACTTTAACATGGTTTTCATCTTAAGCACTGACAACTTTTTAAATATGCAATTTGTATAATGTATGAACAATACCAAATTATTGCGTGTTTTGTTTGAAATTACCAATTTTTCTGTAAATAACGTAATGCAAGCTATAAACCATCTTTTTTCTGAGATACAAATGTTAAAAGCCTCGTTAAAGTCTTTTGAATAATAAAGAACGAATTGTTGTTGTGTTTTATCAATGACAATGGTATTTATCTCGTTTTAGTTGGTCTTCATGAACGGAATTATGAATACACCAATGTTCGGATGCATCAATAGTTACATGCATTTGATTGCTAGTAATTCTAATGCAGGTCATGATTTAGCAAGTACATTAAACCTTGAAACATAATTAAAGAATCAGGCTCCTGCATGTTTATATTAAGGTAATGAGTTCTTGTTCTCCTATTGTATTTGTCTGGTCTATTAACGTCATATGTTTTGTCAACAGTTAAGCAACTTTCACCCTAATAGGAACCATACTACTTCTAAATTAAACTTTCAATGTAAATCTGTCCCGACACATCTTTGTTTACAACAGAAAAAATCTTTATACAATTATTGCCTAAAGTGCTGTGAATTTACCAATAGAGAAGAACAAATTAAAAGACGATTCTACCTAATTGGAAAATTATTGACGATTTGACAAGTAGCATTGGTGGAAATCAACACGAGAAACAATTCAGTTATATTAAATAGAAATGTAAGAACGACTTTCATTCCATAATCAATAAACAAACAGACTCAGATTTGTATTGGAATGAGGAAGACTAAAGTTTTCAGTCAGTGGCTGTCTTTAGCCGCCACTGTCCAAGGTAAGACAGACTTCGTTTATCTTAAAACTTATTCGTATTTCAGATTTTAAAATAAGATATATTTGTCGTAATTTTCATTTTAGCAAAATACACTTTACCTAAATATTCTTTATCATGTTTATAGTGGAGGATAGTAAATAATTTTGTATGTTTTTATATTTTCCAGACAGTAATTATTTATATTTTATTATGTAATTTTTAATATTTTAAAAGATACAATGCGGTGTTACATTTGTGAGTACTTTAATTTACAGTTTGACAAGTAGTGTGGCTTTTCTTCTTACAAGCTATCACTATAAACAAGTAGTAATGTTCGTGTTGGAGTGACTTGCATGATAGAGTATCTTTATTATCTATAATTAAGACAGTCTATGTCGATTTTCTTTGTGCTTCTAGTTTGAAAGAAATCTCATATCGAGCAGACTTTATCTGTTGCATTGTTGTGCATTTTCAAGCTTTTGAAAGTTGTGACAATAATTAATAATATGCATTTAGATATTATTCACGTGAGTTATATTATTTTATTTTTCTCCTATTACTAAAGTCGCATTAAAAATTGAAAAATTAACTTGTTATTTTCAATTTGTATTCGTGCATGATAGCATTATCGGTAAAACAAAACGCTTAATTCTTCACTGTATTGACGCTGATGTAGTAATGTTTTGCACAATTTAATATCATAACACATTATGTAAAACCAGTTCGGAAATAAAAGTGCAAATTTAGGCAATTTATAGTCACACACATGATGGATAATGAAGGAACTGCTTTTAAATCGCAGGTTGGTCATTTAAGTTGCTGGATTTCCATCCAAATTAATACAAACTTATGTGAAAGGTAAAGCAACAAAATACCGAACACCAAGGAAAATTCAAAACGGAAAGTCCCTTATCAAAAGCTCAAACACATCAAACATCAAATGGATAACAACTCCCTTATTCATGTACAGACATTTTCTTGTGTCGAAAATTATGGATTAAACCTGGTTAAATAGCTAGCTAAACCTCTCACTTGTACATATGACAGCGCATAAAGTTCCGTTATATTGACAACGAGGTGTGAACAAAACAAACAGTCTTAAAAAAGTTAAAAATAGGGATACAGCAGTCAACATTGTGTTTCAATCTTAACCACTATAAAAACAAACAAAAAAGGTCAACAAAGTAACACAAAAAGGCAACACAACAGCAAAAAACGAAAGACAAGAATTTACCGTAGCACACAACACAATGACGGGATTTATAGGTACCAAGCCACGTCAAATTGACATTACTAAAAGTTAAAGTAGTATTTACAAAGATAAAGAAAAGAATACTATAACACGTTATTAAGATGATATACTACCTCAGTACCTAGAATCTACATCTATGATATATATCTTATCGTAACGTATGTTGCGTAGTAAAAATAAAAGCACAAATTTATGCGCATGTTGATTTTTTAACATGAGCTCAATGTTAACTGAATTCAGTTAAATGCCAAATTCCGAATTGAATAGCATCTGGTGCAACAAAATTGGTACCGTTAATTTTATTATATACAAGATAAATGCACAAGTTTTAGTTTTAGGCAAACATATCAAGTAAGGCAAGCTATACAAATATACCAACATGCATCGGTCTAGTCACCCCCCCCCCCCCTCCAAATCTTGATGTACAAAACATGTTTTTGCTCTTTGAATTTTTGCTATAGTCTTAAAACTAAAATAGATAAAAAGGAAAAAATCGTAATGATATCAGCTTGACTTGATCTAGAAATAAGTCAAATGGTCAAACCGTACTGTTAATACCCTATAATATTATGAATTATCGTCGCTCAGTTGTGATTTTTACATTTTTTCTGCATTAGTTGCAATCATAAAGACTCTAGAAGATAGAGAAATCTTTAAACGTAAGAAAATGATAAGCAAAATAAGATCTATAAAGTAAGTCAATACGACGAAATCGTCAATCGATTCATTATAGGAACTATTGCCCTCAATGACAGTTTTCCCACATTTTTGTTGTTGTTTGGTTAGAATCGTGAAAACTGTAATAAACAGAGACAGATGTTAGAAAACAAAGTGTTGAATTACCAATCAGCTGTATGGAATATTATCCTTAAATGACTTTACTATTTTTATTAATATACTCCAGTTAGATCTGGACCAAACCTGGTAACACCAGATGAGCGATGCAGGTTCCCTGCGACCTGTTGTTGCATACGTCATAAGAATAAGATGTTGTTAGATTGCAGAGTCTAGTGATGAAAAAAAGTTTTTACAAAAATACTGAACTTCAAGGTAAATTAAAAAAGGAGGAAGTCCATAAAAAACGGACAAAATAAAACGTTATCAACTATTGGAACGAGTTAACAACAACTGTCATAATTCTGATTTGGTACATATATTTTCCGAGATAAATGGTGGGTAAAACCTGGTTTTATAGCTAGCTAAACCTCCCACTTGTTTGACAGTAATTTATAGTACTGTCCTTGAAAGAAAACACATGCTTTTATAAATATTTCAAAAATAATTTGGGTTTGGGCTTACAATGTCTTCATATATTTGTGGGGGATAAATAATCTTAATTTTCCAAAATCTGTAAAAATTGCGCTTTTCGGTTATCTTCCTGTAATTTAGAGTAGGTGATCTGTTTAGAAATAAACAAATTTATTGATAAAATTTTACGAATCATACAGTTTGCTGTGATACTGTGAATTTAAAGAAATATTGATTTTTTTAAAAATGACCCTGGAATGAAACAAATTCAGGGAAATTTGCTCTTCCTGTTTTTGTTAATTTAAATAGTGTATATATCCTGATGAAAGAATTGCAAATAAACACAAGGTTTGAAACTTTGTATTTGCCCCAGACGCTCGTTTCGTCTACAAAAGACTACATCAGTGACGCTCAAATAAAAAAGTTAAATTAAAAAGCACACATATATAGTATACGAAGTTGCCGGAAGAGCACTGAGGACCAAAATTCCTCAAAGTTTTGAACATAGCCAGTCTAGGTAATATATTCACAATCTTATACATTGACGCGACCATGCAACCTTGCAAAAAAGTATTGTGTTGATGAAAACAACAAATTCAATAGATATTCAAATAAACTTAGGATCAACAAGAAACATTTCTCCTGTCCCATTTTAATTGCACAATAAGCATAAATAATCGATTTTGAAATTCTATTGAATAATTAACATAAAAATGCCACTTGAAAAATAAATTACTCCTGCACATAAAATGTTCTAAAATTACATTAGGGTCCAGATTTTTTTCTACTAATAATTATTAATTTGATAATGAAATAAATTCAGTTAACCTCTCCATAATTTGACACATTCAAAGAAAGAAACGAATTGCTGATCTTTCTCTGATTCACTTTATATTCGTACTGGTAACAATATACACTAATTATATGTCCAAACAAGCAAGGTATGATTTAGATTTAGATTCAGAACGCAAAGCGTAAGAAATACAATAGCAATACAAAAAAGCACACCTGTGTTTTTTAAAATGAAATATACTTGGTCGAACTAAAGTCAAATTAGACTGCTTCATAACCCGGCATTGATATACATAACATTCAATTCGGAATTTGGCATTTAACTGAATTCAGTTAACATTGAGCTCATGTTAAAAATTCAACATGCGCTTTAAATTTGTGCTTTTATTTTTACTATCTGGGTTTATAGAACGCAACATACGTTACGATAAGATATAAATCATAGATGTAGATTCTAGGTACTGAGGTAGTATATCATCTTAATAACGTTTTATAGTATTCTTTTCTTTATCTTTGTAAATACTACTTTAACTGTTCAGTCAATTAACTTTTAGTAATGTCAATTTGACGTGGCTTGGTACCTATAAATCCCGTCATTGTGTTGTGTGCTACGGTAATTTCGTTTTTTGCTGCTGTGTTGCCTTTTTGTTTTACTTTGTTGACCTTTTTTGTTTGTTTTTATAGTGGTTAAGATTCAAACACAATGGTGCTGTATCCCTATTTTTAACTTTTTTAAGACTGTTTGTTTTGTTCACACCTCGTTGTCAATATAACGGAACTTTATGCGCTGTCATATGTACAAGTGAGATGTTTAGCTAGCTATTTAACCAGGTTAAATCCATAGTTTTCGACACAAGAAAATGTCTGTACAGGAATAAGGGAGTTGTTATCCATTTAATGTTTGATGTGTTTGAGCTTTTTATTTTGCCATTTGATAAGGGACTTTCCGTTTTGAATTTTCCTCGGTGTTCGGTATTTTGTTGCTTTACCTTTCACATAAGTTTGTATTAATTTGGATGGAAATCCAGCAACTTAAATGACCAACCTGCGATTTAAAAGCAGTTCCTTCATTATCCATCATGTGTGTGACTATAAATTGCCTAAATTTGCACTTTTATTTCCGAACTGGTTTTACATAATGTGTTATGATATTAAATTGTGCAAAACATTACTACATCAGCGTCAATACAGTGAAGAATTAAGCGTTTTGTTTTACCGATAATGCTATCATGCACGAATACAAATTGAAAATAACAAGTTAATTTTTCAATTTATAATGCGACTTCAGTAATAGGAGAAAAATAATATGATAAAGAAAAGACATTTCAAACTTATTTTGCTGTCATTTTAATAGATATCTTCGATAATTATTTACAAAGTATCAACTGATAAAACATGTAAAAGGTTTTCAGTTTAAACCCACTCCATTGTTTTCAAAATCTTTTTAATACTAAATAAAGACATACGGCTAATCTAATATATAAAAATGAGTCGAGAATGAAAATATTCGCTGAAGAAAACCCATATCAAAACTCTTACGAAAAAGTTCTTTAAGTCATTGACTTTTAGAACCTAAATGTTTGACCAATGCATATTTTACCTGTCAAGATACATAGATACAAGGATTGAAATTTTGTATTTGCGCCAGACTCGCGATTCGTTTACAAAAGACTCACCAGTGACGCTCGAATCAAAACAGGTTAAAAGGCCGTTGAAGAGCATTGACAACCAAAAATTCCTAAATATTTTGCCAACTGCATCTAAAGTTATCTATTCTTAGGAAAAAAAGCCTTACCTTTTCAATAATTCAAGGTTTTGTAAACAGTTAATTTATAATTATGACCATATCAATGATAATTCGTGTCTTCACAAGACTACTCGGCTGGTGATACCACCGGGGATAAGTTTGCATGCATATGTAAATGTAATGTGATATTAATATCAAGACACCTTTAAAGAGGTTTCGGTTCTAGATTTATCAGAAAACATGATGACGCCATGATTTGAGTCAATAATCTAAATCGTAGGTTTTTTTCTGACAAACGGGAATATTCTTTTTTTCTTATTGTCAGTGTTTCTTTCCTCGATAATGGAGGTACGTTAAATCTTGTTCTTTGAGACCATTTCATAGTGGTTCGATCGATATGATCGTGTATTAGATGATCAGAAACGTAATATTTTCATAATTAAAATAAATCAACAGGGATTCTGTACAGATATCAAAATTTGTTAGAACATTTTACTAAATTTTGACACGAAAACAGGCACTCATTGTGAAATTACCACTCCACTTGCATGAATTTATTTAAAAAAAAAGTGGTATTTCACACCAAGCCGTTTACAGTAATATTGTTCACATAATAAACAAGTGAAGGAATTGTCCATATTTCTTTCTTTCCTTTCGGCTGAATTGACTTGTTGATGAAGGTTATGATTATTATATACAATTATTAATCAATCTGGTATTTTTGTTTTGGAAAACATGAATTCGTTTATCCGTAGGTTGAAACACGTTGCCTTACTTATGTCTGTGTGTGATCGTGTCTTTGTGTACAGCTTGTGACGACACTTCATGGTTCCTACTCAGACGGACGACTGCCAATATTACACTATAGGGTGGCATGATTGTATGTCAGCAGTGTAAATACTTTAATCGAACTTGCATTTAATAATTCTCTGATAGTGTATACTTTATTCTTGATCTGTATGTATGTTTTTGCTGTCAATTGTTCCAGTAGTGTAGATTAACACGAGTTTACTTAACTTGTTGTCATATGCGTTTTTCTCCGTACATTTCTTTAATCCACTTATCGAAATTAAAAGGGAACAGTTTGAGATCTGAATAAACAAAAAAAATCAGCTTTTCCCGCAACATGTTTGCTATAGTATGTCCTTGTTTTCTATCGTATTATCTCAAATTTGTTTTTCAATTCTCTATGGAATATATCAGTTTAATGGAATATTCTTAAGTCTGTTATAACATTATAAGACTGTAGTCGATTTAATTGTAGAAACACTTGTCTCGTGTTGAACACCGTATGTTGAATTCATTATTAAGTTAATATAGTGTCGTTGGGTTGAAGTCTCATGGACATATACCGCATAACTTTTTTAATTAATATACTTATTGTTAGAGTGATGCAATTATTAAAGTCATATGAAACCTCTTATTAAAAAAATAATGATGCATATGTTTTTTATAACTAAATGAATAGTTTTCATTATAAAACTTATGTACATTTACTTTTTTCTGAAGAAAATTTGATTGCTTGCTTCCAGAAAGCAATTCGCCGACATATTTTTAGTATGGATGTGACCTCAGCGTGACACTCGTAAAAATCCGGTTATTGCAATACGCATGGATCTGTCATTTAAATAAACTATTAACTGATTGTACATGTTATACAAGTGCTAAATATCCATGCTTTTTTGTTGATTGTTTACTATAAGTTAACAATCCGTAAACTCCGCATTTAAAACACGACATTTAAGTAGCTGCCATATTTTCACACAATAACAGACAGAGAGAGAAAAAAATTGACGATTATACGAAATGTTTGCCTGAAAAATGTTAAAATCTTGCACAGAAGACTGAGTTTATAATATATACATGCATTGGTTCAAGAATTTGATAAACATTTTTTTCACCAGTCACTCGTTTCATATGACTTTAATAAAATTGAAATCTTTTTGAAATTTTAATGGATGGTTTAAAGAGAATACTGAAAGCGCATATTGTATTTTTTTGGTAATTTGTTTATTTTTGACATACAGACAGAAAACAATCAAGCAGGATTACACACATGTACAGTTTCAAGTATGGTCTTAAAGATAATATTATTATATGACAACTCTAAATAACAAGACATAAAACAAAATATAACTATAATTTTCGTACCAGTTATAAAATATTTAAATCACCTAGGAGCGCATATTGTAGGTGTCAAACAAAATATATGCAAACTAAAAAACCGAATTTAGTTCATAAATAAAGGTTAACTTCATCGCGTACACTTTGTTCAGTTATCATTGAGTAAATGAAGACTTGTATACCGTCTTAAATCAATCAAATAGTGCATTTCTAACCAAAATTTTGTAAACGTTGTGTTGCGTTTGTTATCGTTTGCTTAACGCTACAAAAGTAGAAACAAATACATCGCTAATTTTCTGACCCTGTTTGATTTATTCTTTTATATTTATGAAACGTGTTTATGATATGATGGGCATTGGGGTGAAGAATTCACTGCGTTGTTTGTCTTTTTGCAGATAGTTCCAATGTTTTCTTATAATTTTCCTAAATTTCAAGTTTGAAGTTAGAAACAAACGATAAACAAAAAAAAACCCCGGTAGACGCATTTTTAGCGAGTGCGTAGTTTGTAAAAGTTTATGTAAACTTTGCAAACGTATGTTGGAAACAAATGATCAAAACATGTGCGCGCTTAGCCGTTTGCATCGTTTGTGATAGAAAGAAATGAACTCAAAGTATGTATGTGTCTTTGTGTCGATCAGTTTGTTACCGTTTTAATTGTTACCCCGGTGTATGGTTGAAAAAAATAGAATATTATTTTGTTAGATACTCGAGTGGATGGTACACATTATTTCTACACAAACTTCTTGATATTCTTATATTTTATCTTATTCAGATTGCAGCTTTTTAAACAACTGTAGAAATTTTGAAAGGCAAATTAGATATTTTGCTTTAATTCTGCGTTTCAAACAACTATTCCCCCAGTACACGACAAATAAACATAATAGTTGAGTTTTTTTCTTCATGAAAAGTAATGACAAACAAGAATAAAAACATCTCTTGTATTAGAAAAGTTGTTAAAACTTAACAAAACGTTCTAAGATATCAAAATTGTTCATCTTTTCGTGTCATCGTACAGTTGCTCGTCCTTTTTTGGGGGGTTAATTTCAAGGGACAAGAAATTTGTGCTATACCTTGATTTATGAGAATTATGAGATAAGAACATCGATAAACTATTGTTAAAATGTTGGATGATTGCCAATGAGACAACTCCCCACAAGTAAACAAAATGACACAGAAGTTACTAATTTTAGGTCACCGTACGGCCTCCAACAATCAGTAAAACCCATATCACATAGTCTGCTATGATAAGCCCTGTAATGACAAATGTAAAACAATTAAAAAAATTAAAAAAAATTGATGACCTAATTCATTTACAAAATAAGGAACGAAAAACAAATATGATATAGAAACGACAACCATTTAAATGTAGGCTGCTGACATGGTATTGGTATTGTTGCCTTTTTCCCCGTCTAAATTTACACTTCCAAAAACACCAAAAAGCGATGAATTCACTATTCCCATAATGAACTTTCCTATTTTGAAGCAACATTACTCATTTCTTATACATGTATATGGACTAGTATACAAACTTTATGTATAATAAGACATTATAAGTTGCATATCACCATTATGTTTCTATTCCAAATAAGTGCAAGATTAATAAATTACGAGTCTTCAGACGTGAACATTATGCAAAACAACATCATCGTATATACATTTGTGTATTTTATGTTAAAAGTATTTATAAAAATCAAACGTAGCTTTCTGACATATTCATTTTTTATGAGCAGTTTATTATTGGAAATACTAGTTAAGAATCCGTTGATGTTGACAGCTTGAAGTCAAAAAATGAATTAATTATCAACTTAATGAAAAATAACACTTAAGCAACTTGGCTAGAATCGCCGTACATAAGCTGCACAAATTAATAGATTGAATATATACATAGGAGAATGGGCACAAAATGGAAGAAAATATTAGGAAAATAATTGTGTTTTGGGACTATATCCGGATTAGAAGATTTTTTGCAATTTTTTCTGGTCCATCGATATAAATAAGTTCGTTTTAAATAAGTACATATACCCTAACTCCAAGACTATATTTTGGTCAAATTCCCTATATAAATTTTCTTAGACGACCTTATTCCACTTTTAATTTCTATACCCATTGTAGAGCATTTAGTTCATAGGGAATTGGGAAGATCACCGTTGTTACAAGAAAAAAGTGAAATAACAAAAATACCGATCACCAAGGAAAGTTCAAAAGCAGAAGTTTTTTTTTTTTTTTTATCAAATAGCAACGTCAAAAGCTCAAACACAAAAGAATGGAAAACAACTGTGATATTCCTGACTTGGTACAGGCATTTACATATGTAGAAAATGTTGGGTTAAACCTGGATTTTTTGCTAGCTTAACCTCTCATTTGTATGACAGTCGCACAATATTTCATTATATTGACAACAAAATATGATGAAAACAAATAGAAATAATTGGTAAAGATGTAAAAAGTATGGGAATTTGAAAGCTAGGTCGTTCTGTTCTATACTGAAATTAAACTCCCATATCATTTCAATTGATATGGTATTCTTCTATAAATGTATTCATATAAATCAAGACTTCTATGCGTACCCGATTTTTAATATTACACAGGACGTAATTTTACAGAATCTTTTCTTTAGACATTCGTTTCTTAATAAATTTGATTTTTGTAAGGGGGGGGGGGGGGGGGAGTTGATAACGAGATTTTAATATATTGCATGTTCACTTTCCACTGTCTTATTTAATCCAGAAATTTGATATTTTATTTCCATTTTCAAAATGTTATATTCTTGATGCTTAAACCAGATATTGTCTTAATGGCATTTAAAAGTTCATCCACTCCTACACAAAGAGCCAAATGGAATATGTACTGTGCACGAGACATCGATAAACTTTAAAGAAAACTGGTTACCTGTCATGCAATAACATTGTTCCAGTGAACAATCCAGCAATTTTCGATGAGCAAGGAAACATGGTGACGCTTGTTTTGTTCTGAAAATCTGTAGTTTTTTTTTAACAATTTACGTGACTGAACACTGTTTAGCCACATATGATCTAAAGTTTTTCATTTCTCATATTTATGATATAAATTCATAACCTTGATTGAAAATGATGAATTTATAGAAGGTAACCATATCAAAAGGTAACAGTAGTACACCGCTGTTCAACAGTCACAAAACATATGATAGAAACATTCAAATCAAAAAGACGAAACAGAAAGAGATAGCCTTCATGTTACCAATGATAGACTTTTAATTGAAATAGGTATTTGAACTGCTGACAAACCATTGAATTGTCCTGTTTGCAAAGCTTAATTTAGAAGAAAACCACGAGGATAAAAACAGCATTTCTAAAAATATATTGGAAAAATGAAAATGACAAACATTATCAGTTTTCATTTTTATCATTTTTTTTATGGCCAGAGTGATAATGTCAATAAAAACGCTCTAGTATTTGCTATGACCTTCACCATTATGGCATATAGGATTTCCTATTACCTTTACCCTTATCGCGGGAAAATGATGCTGAGAAAGTCTCATTTCATAAAAAAGACAGGAAATTAAGGAAATGAAACTAATTGGATAAAAATAAGGATCTAAATAAAGAAACATGAAATCGTGAACATTTAATGTTGTCTTTAAGGAACTAGTGTGGTATGTAGATCTGTGATTAATTCTAATTAAGAATGTTGAATGCCTCCATCGTATTCTTCTGATCTATTACAATAATCACGAACATCCTGGAACTGAGTTGTCCGATAAATGTTGTCCAATTGCGTTTTTAGCATGACAGGATTAAACCTATCGACAATAATTTGATGAAAAAAACAAGTCACGAAAATGACAATTGTTTTCAGTTCGGATGATGTGTTTAAGTTTTTTGATTTTGCCATTTAATAAGGGACTTTCCGTTTTGAATTTTCCTTGAATTTTGGTAGTTTTGTTATTTTACCTTTTAGAATCAGAAAGTTCAAAGTTGTTTGACACTTTAATAACAATCCTTTCTACATTTGAAAAAAATCTTCGAATTGTCGGTACCTTTCTCTTAAAGATACACCAAGCAGTAGAATTTTTGACTTTCTGGTTTAGGAAACTTTTGTCGTAAAACTATCTCTACTGATACGGACCCTGAAATGACGATTAATTTCTTTTGCACATGTTTTGTTGGAGTGTAGTATTAAATTTAATCTATCAAAATAAGAGCTTGTAAAGTTGTGTATAAATGGAGACAGTATATTGATATTTATTAGTCCCATGTCTTTTTTTGTGTACCAATGCATACTTGCTTTAAGGTGCCCGGAAGAGTAATCAGATCCTGCTTCACATGCTGCACCGTCGTGTTGCTCATGTAAGTACATACCCGGTGATACGTCTAATTCGAGGAAAAGGGAACGGGAATTAACGACAATTCAAACATATGCATGGTTATCTGCGAAACATATTTGTATTACGGTCAACCAACTCATGATGGCGTTCGTTAAATTAACGAAGGTAAGATTTCGACTTAACCACTTTGAATCTTTGTTTAAATAGCTTCATTGTGAGCAGCAACACTCTATATAGGATATAATGATGATAGCAAATACAAGCCTATGAATATCATTTAAACTGGGAGGTATATACTCTGTATGAATGCGCTTTCGGAATGTTGCTACACAAAACTGGGAAGTTCACAATTTGGAAGCTGAACTCATCATCTGTTTTGTCGTAAAGGTTTGTTTCTATTTCTAAGCACACGACGAGATATGAGGCAGAATTAACTGTATCCGTAATTTAAATCTGAAGTTTTAAGGGATAGATGCATTCAACAAAGTGACCAAATTTCGAATAATTTTGTGAGAAAACACCATCTGTATAGCGGAAAGTTAAGCTGAATGATACTGGTAATTTCTTTTCTTTCTTCATGAGAAGTTCCTGCATGGATTCAGCCTCATTGAATGAAAGAACAAGTCGACAAGAAGAGGAGCACAGTTTGTTCATAAGGGAATGCTTATTATTTAATGAAAAAACACGTCCTCCAAACATAACAAACATGTTGGATGATAACAGAATGAAGCATCTTGAAAATGACAGTTTCAATTTTTTTATTTAAATCAGAATGTTTTCTTTTACAAAGTATGATTTCTTCATTCCTAAGACAAACATATACTTGTATCTATGTTGGTCATTCACTTTTATGAATACAATCTATATAACTAAGACATGCTTTTTATCGTTTTATATACCATTTTATACAGCGAATTGTTCGACTGAATCATTTTATTTTCATCTTAGATTTGTTGTGATGTATTTTTGTCAACAATTGTAAATGCCAAACATTTAGTTGACAATTTAATCGAAAGGAAATGGAGTATTCCCAAAAGCACTATGACTACTAAAGTGGTATCAAGTTAAGGCTTGAAATCTGTCAACATTGAAACGGACAAAATCCATCTGAACTGATAATTATCGTTTTCTACAAGGGAAATAAATTAAGAAGGATTAATGATTAATTCTATATTACAAGCACACACACACACAAAACCAGTTGACAAAAATGGATAGCAAATTAGTGGTGTTTTGTATGGTATTTATGTTTTGATAACCACTAATTCATAAAACGAAGGTACAAATCTGCGATTCCTCAAATGCACCGTGTTCAAAAGACTAGAAACATATTTGTTAGAAATAGAAATAATTTCTTGTAAAAATCATACAAGTAAAATAACACTATGTACAATATACAGCATTGCTTTAAACTTATTATCTATAATTTTAGAAATTAAATTGATTAACCATCACCTGCTATCACTTTCATTATTGTCTAAATGTTCAGATCTCAAGGCCTAGGTTACATTGCATTAGGTATAGAAGTATGATAACCTCGTGTAGGATAAGTGAGTAGCTTCTTGTTTGTTAAAGTACAACTCAATGAAGACATCCGTCAGTGGACTGATACCATATAAAAAAGAAGTGGTATGATTGCCAATGAGACAACTGTCCACAAGAGACCAAAATGACACAGACATTAACAACTATAGGTCACCGTACGGCCTTCAACAATAAGCAAATCCCATCCCACACAACCCTATTCATTCAAATTCCAATTTTAGAGTGACCGAAACTTTTGGTTTCTAATAGATGAAAGAGCCTGAAGATCGACAATGGAAGCGACATGTACTTTGTGTCTTGAATTGCTTTCTATGATGCCTATGGGAACAATTGTAAAATTATCCAATTCATTTACTATGAAATTAAATTCAACTCTTTCCCAACACTTGCGTAAAATTTGATAGATTCTAATAGGTGTCACCTTGGCCATGAAATCGATCTATTTATTCAACTTAATGTTTCTAAATCTATAATGGAAATTTTGATATCGATATTTTTATGTAATGGTATTTGTTGGTTTTTGATTACGCTGATCATGATATTTACTTTATTTGGGAAGAGTCAAAATTACAATGATTTGACTGAAGAATATACATTTCGATGCTATTATTAATTCGTTAAAGATCTGTAATTCTGTAAACGTCATTCACTCAATACGTCATAAATCTTGTGACGACAATCTCCAACAGACAGATTTTAATTGGACCATAACCTACTGTGAATGTAAAAAAGGATAATTGTTTTTTGACACGGTAACACAAATAAGATTGAAACATGAACATCGGAGATATTATTGGAAACAAACCAATTATTACCTGACAATTTCAATGTTATGTTTGTGTCTGCGGTTTACAATTTACTGTAACTACTACAAAATTGCATATATGGAAAGTAAGATAATATCTGATACTTTAATACTGAAAATTAGAGAGTTTTATTATAACTCGCGAACAATTGTTCTCTATGGATATATCTGGCATTTTAAACCAGCAAATTCCTGCGAAATGGTAGTTTGTGAAGTACACATTTATATTGAATTTAGATCGAATACATACCGAGCAACTTTTAATTTTGACAGTTTCTGCACGTAGTTGATCTAACCCCTCATATGTTTTATACTACGTGTGTTTGACTTTTTCTTATATTTCATTCGATTGAAATTCGATTGTGATTTCAAAAGTATTTACTGTTCTCAGAATTTGAAAAAAGTGAAGTGAAAGAGACTATCTTATCAGATCGTGACAAAAAAAGCTAGCATGCATTTCCAGCATCTGCAGAAAAATAAATCGATCCAATTTTAAATGACTAGATACACAGCTTATGTCATCCAAATGGATAGGACATCTATCTATTCTTGATATTTAAATACCAGGATAAAGGTATTGTACGCTTCATCTTCATCACAACTATCGTATTGCTTTCAACACTTTATACATGATATAATTACCTTGCTTGATCAAGTTACCTTAACAAACAACGTTATAAAAAATTGGATCTGCCAAAAGGCAAAACGAAACTTCCCTTTCTAATTACTAACATAGATTATATCAGCTGTAAAACAATCGCGCTTCAGAGTTACTGTAAACCTCCTACTCTAGTTATATCAAAGCATCAATATTAACTCCTCTTCTATTACAATAATAAACATATTTGACTTCCCCACCCTCTTCACAATTTTTCATCATTTTTTTTTAGCACATGGAAAAATTCAAACGGCCGGCGATACAAATATATTTTATGATGAAGGATTGTTCCAATATTGTGTACCGTAACACCAATGTTTCAGGTTAGGGAAGGGTTGGTCGCTTACAAAAATGTTAAAACCTGTCACATTCAATTGTTTATGCTTGTCCAAGTGCCGTCTGACATATTTGTGCTTTTGTTAATTTTGTTTTCCATTGAATTTTCGTTCGGATTGTTTCACATTTTGTCATTTTATGGCCTTTTTAGCTGACTATACAGTATAGGTTTTACTCAATGTACTAGTATAATTCAGCTAAAATTTTGGCACCATGATTGGATAATAACCTTATCTTATAATTCAAGCGACACCTGCAAGCGAAGTATATATTCCCAGTTGCTATAATTTTCTAGGGCTTTTGTTCCCTCCCATATTTTCCTTATTAAAGGTTTACTGCTTACTAGGATGCGTATTAACCACATGATCTTATGGTTAAACTGGAGTCATCTTTTTGAAAGTTATGATTTATTGAACGTTACGTTAAACTGTTGCACATGACCATGTTCATTTTATCGTAGCCAAAGTTTTTCATCTATGACATCATCGAATACCAGCTGCTAAAGGGCATACGATACAGTTTTGATCCCGTATTTACAGTTTGATGAAAATTTCCATATAGGCTAATTTTGCCTGATTAAATCAAATATGTAATAAAGAATATACCTTCATGCACTACTTTTTGAGTTAAATGAGGTCGAAATTTTGTATATTTGCTCGAAATTCGGATTTGTAACCGTATTTTCCCTTTCGAAAGAAAGCCATAACTTTTTTGTTTTAAAAGATAAACACAAACTGTTTTTTGTTAAATAATTTGTATTTTTTGTATTCTATAAGTATCCTAAAAACTTATGCATTTTTTTATTCAGAAATAACTCATATTTATCAAATAGTCATGAATTGAGAAAAAACGTAATTTTTTGCTGTATATTTATCAACATTTAAAAGATTGCACTATTTACAGTTTTATAAAATTTGGTTCACATAATCTCCCTGCAAAATGAAACAAAATGTCGTTTTACAAAATTGGGGTCCATGCACTCGTTTTCAAATTAAATCAGTTTGAATGATAAAAATCAGTCGAAAAATGCATCTTTTCCCGGTATGTCACAGTTTGACGTCGAGAAAATAACATTTTACGTTAGCAACGTCATTACCTTCCCTGTAACTGTATCGTATGCCCTTAGGTAGCAATACACAGTTAGAAGTTTAGTTTCGCATTATGGCCCCTGTGAATTTTTTAAATATGAAAGTTTTTGTACAATAAAATTGATTTTTAGATAATTGAAGAATAATATAGCCTTCTTAGTGGGTTTATATGAACATTAAGATTGTTTTTAACATGTTTAATAGGCCATTTATATGATTTACAGTCCGTATTTTCCTATCCGTACCGTTCATAGGTCCATACATTATTGTAGTGTTTATCAACAAAGATTTTGCGCTCGATCTTTTCAATTCAATTTTATGGAAAAACGAGCAGATAAGCATATGATTTTTTTGGGACCACTTGATAGATATAAACCTATGGATTCAGGAAAGGTATTACTGTAATTGATTGAAATTTTCCTTTAGACCAAATTTTGGAGACTTTTGTGACATGTTCACCCCCCTTTTTTGCTATATTTTGTATCTAAGAAATGCAGATTGTTGCCATGGTTACACCCAAGAGGGATTATATTTCACCCTTATGACCATTAGAAATCAAATCTATGGAAGATTCTCTTTCTATAAGTATATACATGCATAACACACATATAAAGCCTTCTTTGTTAGACAGGAGGGGAAAGAGGGTGTTTAAAAATTATGAGTGTCAATTTTAAGTTTTTTTCCTAACTGTGTATTGCTACCTTAATTGTCATGTTTCACTAGTGGTCTTGAAACTACTTACCGGTCTGGAGCACCTAATGTCTTGACTGGTTTTTGTAGAGGCTCATATTTCTAAATGTTTAGTTGAGTTTTGTGAACTTGGTCTTTGTCTTTTAGTATTTTGTTTTGGAAACTCCTTTTTTATTCGGACACTGTTTTTTAAACAAAGTATCTTTCTTATTTTAACTCATGGATTTTATATCACTAGAAATGATTTGTATACACCAATAACACAACAACTCCATAGATGACATAGATGTAATGTATTTTAATATGGTAATTTGAAAATGTTGTATGACATAAGTTTCAATCAGTAAAGACATTTCAAATATGTTTTACCATAAAATCGTTTTATCGAACTGGCTTCCAGGATATACCAAGAGTGTTTTATACAAGCCATTGTAATTTCTGTTCGAGGTCATCTCTCCTATCAACACCAATTACATTTTGTATTGGCAGAATATACAGTGTTACGTTGGCAATCTTCAGCAATGGCTAATTTTCTGCCCCAAGATTTACATTTTAAATAACACGCCTTGTTTGAATGCAGAAATTATTTTTGGAAAGTAAGATAAAATTGAGAATGGGAATTGGGAATACGTCAAAGCGACAACAACCCGACCAACGAGCAGAATACAGACGAGGGCCACCAATAGGTCTTTAATGCAATGAAAAAAATCCCCCATCCAAAAGCGTGCTTCAGTTGGCACCTAAATAAAAGTGTGTACTTGTTCGGTGAAAATAGACGTCATACTAAACTCCAAAACATATAAATGAACTAAAATTTAAAAAAACCATACAGGACTAACAAAGACAAGAAGCGCCTCACTTGCATGGGTCAGGCGAAAACATGCTGCAGGGTTAAAAAATGTTTTGAGGGTATCACCAGCCTAGTAGTCAGCACTTCGGTGTTGACATGAATATCAATTATTTGGTAATTTTATTTTTATTTTATTTTTTGTACTGTTTACGAATTTTTCGAAATACTAAGGATTTTCTTATCCCATGCATAGATTACCTTAGCCATACTTGGCTAAAAGTTTTGGAATTTTGGGTCCTCAATGCTCTTCAACTTTGTACTTGTTTGGCTTTATGACTATTTTGATATGAGCTTCACTGATGAGTCTAATGTAGACGAAACGCGCGTCTGGCGTATTAAGTTATGAGCATGGAACCTTTGATAACTTTTTACACCACTGGGTCGATGCTACTGCTGGTGGACGTTTCGACCCCGAGTGTATCACCAGTCCAGTAATCAGCAATTCGGTGTTGACATGAATATCAATTATATGGTCATTTTATAAATTTCCAATTTACAAAAATTTTAATTTTTCGAAATACTAAGTATTTTCTTATCCCATGCATAGATTACCTTAGCCATACTTGGCTAAAAGTTTTGGAATTTTGGGTCCTCAATGCTCTTTAACTTTGTACTTGTTTGGCTTTATAACTATTGTGAGCTGAGCGCCATTGATGCGTCTAATGTAGACGGAACCCGCGTCAAGCGTATTAAGTTATACGCATGGTACCTTTGATAACTATTTTTAAGATCTCAACCATCACCCTTTACCTCTAGCCAATGTAGAATAAACAAACACGCAGCAATATTCTAATTTTGCCTGAAAGATTTGCCGTCTTAGTGCGTTTCACTCAGTTTTTTTTGTTGTTTTTTTTTTACCTTGGTCTGTATTTTATTGATCGATTTACAAGATTTGAACATGGGTAAACAACTATTGTCGCCATAATTTAGTTTTCGTTCAATTTCTTATTTACATAATCTTCACAATTGCAGTCATATATGTTTTATTTGAAATCATACCAATAACGAAGCATTCAAATTTTGGCAAGGTTTATTTCTATCTGTCTGTGAGTATGCCGGAACCCAAGTATTATTTGCATCATAGGTCATCATTGAATCGTAAATATGACGTTCTCATTAATCGAACTTATTACACATTGATTGTTGACAATCTATCAATTTTGCTAAGGAGCAATAATTGGTTTCAAGAGAAAATCTGATTGTCTCCTGTTTTTTCCCGCGTGACAACAAATCTGTCTTGCGTCTGTCAATTATATTGACTTAGATAAGTGACACATACAAGGCCTTTAGGAAGAATTTCTTAATTGAATTATTTTTCTGTCAGGAAATAAATACATATCAACAGAGAGAGAAAAAAACAGTAAGAAAGTGACGTTCACATAATTTATGACTGACTGGGTACGTGGCCTATAATTGCTTACATCAACTTCATTTGAAATCTGATGGATTACTTCGGCAATCATACCATATCTACTATCTTCAGTGTCACTAAATGTGGCTCAGGAATATAGATGAAATGGTATGTTTTTATAAGTTGCACCGATATCATTTTTGAAAGTAGTGATTCCTAAAAAATTACAAAATGATAGAAAAAGAAATAGAAAAAAAGACTATTGATTAAACAGAATACCAATAAACTTATATAAATGTTAGCTACTATAATTTTGTCAATAACTGACTGTGCTGGTCGTACTAACCTGCAGGAGGAAAGTCATTCCGATGTCATCTTAAATAAAAATTTAAAATAGTAATAGACTAGACAATTTTAAGCTGCCATTTAGTTATCTATGGCATGACATTCTCCTATAAAACAAAACAATCAAAGATTGACAATCAATTGATGAAAATTCTACCTTCACTACCTATAATTTTTATATTTTATACCAGAAAATCTCAACAGAAAGTTTCAGTAAAGTATTTTTCTCGCTAACCCATTTGGTCGAGATTTGATGGTTAACTGCGATTTTATCAGTAAGATGATTATTCTTAAAAATCATTTGGTTCGTCTCAATTAATACGATTAACAAACTATTTGTAAAGATATCATACGATTATTGTTAAAAAAATAAATACTTTACATCAGTTAACACACAATTTTGATATTTTCAGCAGTGAGTGATAAAAAATGATTGCACAACCTGCGGCAAATCAAATGCATATTCAGGACAGGAACATGTTAATTTACTATGAGTATTGACACTGCTTTGTACTTAACCGACACACTAAGCCATATTTTACGTGCTTTATAATGTAACCACAAGCAGAAATGTCACTCTACCTGGACACATTCTGACTTTGAGATGAGCAATCTTTGCTCGTACACCTTAATGCCGAGTGCTAAGGAAGAGAAGCAGCAAATACACCATTTTAAAGTCTTTGATTTAACCTGGCATTAATGCGAACACGCTCACACGAAAACACCGAGGCGTTAAAACAGTGTATAGAAAACATCTTGTAAAAAACTAAGAATTAAAAAAAAAAACACTTTAAAGGCATTTTTTGTATTTTACTTTTTCAGCGTGTAGTAATCGAGTTGCAACAAAAAATGACCCGAGACAATTAAACGAACATTTGTCAGCAGAAGCTGAAACATTACAGAAAGAGTACAAAAGACTTAAACAGATAGTAGAACATTTAGCAAATGAATATGAACATTCGAAGGAGTTGGATCCATTCCGACGATACAGAGAACTTAAGGGCTTGGTAAAAAGATGTGTTCTTCATCTTCATATTAAAGTAGATGAATCAAGTGATGACCTTCAAAACAGCAAAGAGTTTTCCCACAACTTAGAGGTAGCCAAAAATAGAGAAGGAAAATATTCAGGTATATTTTTTGAATTCGCATTGTCATTATTCTATGAATGTCTCAGTTATTCAAAAAATAAGTAACATTACACTGTAAGTGTAAAAGAGCGCACTGGTTACCAGAAATTCGAAAGTACAATAACAGGTGAAATATATATAGAAGAATGTACAATAAAAATCAAATACAAACTAACACGTGACTCAATAAAAACGACATATAAAAACGACAAAGCACTGTTTTTTTTTTTAAAGTTTAAGAAAAAAATGCAAAAAAAACCCCTGAAAGCTTGTTAATGTGCCTAACTTGATGATATACTATAGAAATCATACTAGCTTCCATTCTTTTTCACCTGCGTTTGCTGAACTGAAAGTAAGCTGAAAGTACATAACTTGGTGACTTAACATTCACTGCTGAGGATTGGTGATAAAGTTGAGGAACTTTAAGGTTTTAGGCCGCTTCACGGGTCAGATAGAGGTCCTGATTATCGTCGACGTACGTCCTAAGTTTTCGTGTATTTTACTTCGTATTATGTTATATATTCATACATATTTCTTATTATTTAGAGCGCACTTTAAATACTATCCTTTCGTTAATCGGATGCAGCTTGGGTAATATATTTCAAGGGTAGTCAGGAAAAAAGTACAGAATATAGCATTGAATCATATTTTACCAGGTTTTGTAATCAATTGGAACAAATTGAACCGAACAATTTCCATTTCAACATGTGTAAATTAGTAATAATAATTGTCAATTTGACGAAGTAATATTGTATGTTGTCCGGACTTGTTAATAACTTAAGTCTGCTTTATATCTTACCATGATGAAAATTTTGGTTCTAATAAAATTCTCATTTCAACTGCAAATCGTCCATCTAAAAGGCTATGAAGTGAGTGGGCTATAACGACATTCTATATTGATTGATGTGTTACAAAATGTGATTTCTGCTTGATTGCTTTGCTTAAATCATTGTCTTCATCTGAATTGACAAATTACATCCATGACAAAATGTAAATTTCTGTCACCGTATATTTATATCAGATATAAGACAAGATTATTAAATCCAATTCGCTCTCTATCGTACATAAATGTCAAAAACATGTGTTTGTTGGGATGATTATATTGACTTAGTCGAGTTATTATACACTTTAAAGAAGAAAAAACGAGGGAAAAATAGTATTAATCAATTTCAAAGAAAAACAATAAAAATTAAAGATTTACTATATATCTGGAAAACTTTGTGTTTGACAGACAATTGTCGATTAAGTCTATCGTGTTATACCCCTTCCTCTTGTCCACTACTGGTTTTTATTTTCAATTGCAAAATCAAGACAAATCTGGCAGTTTGCATTTCAATATTGTGTAAAGAACAAACTAAGTACAAGATAGACGATGACTTATTAGGAATTGTCCAGTTCGATCGGCACCTCAGTAGCTAATACAACACCATTTCATTTGATGACGTCACGCAAAGCGATTAGCTTTCTAGGTGTAGAAAATGCTCACAAAACTTTAAAATATTATTAAACACAGATATGACAAAATATTTAATATTTTCACAACCAGTGAATTTAATTCAATCTTGGATAACTACTTTGGTGACGGTTCCAAAATGATTTAAGCAATCAATGAGAAGGGGATAAAACGTGACTATAGGAATACCAATCAACAATCGAAAATTGATAACCGAGTTTTGTTATAAGACATTAAGTGATTAGTTTTGCATTACTATATCTGATGATAGTGAAAGACGTCGGATTGTGCTAGAAGATATCTTTAATTTTAATGTTTTACTCTTCTACTTTGCTATGGATTGTTCTTTAATTTCCTTATACAGCAGATTTGTACATGTGGTGTTTACATACGGTGTTAGTACCTTTGGTGTTCATAGTACCACTAGTACGATCTTACTATTAATATTAGCCCTTTAGGATAATTCAGCAGTACCACTAAATGTTCATGCTACCACTGGTTTACTATACAATTGTCAGTATGAAGGAGTACCACATGTACTATATAATATTCATACTACCACTGCATGGTTCGGTATATCTACCACTGATTCGATTTCTCTATTATTATTCCCATTGTTAACCTAAAATAGTATCCCAATTCTTTCTAATACCCATACTAAATAAAGTTGAAAATGGAAATTGGGAATGTGTCAAAGAGACAACAACCCGACCATAGAACAGACAACAGCCGAAGATCACCAATATGTCTTCAATGCAGCAAGAAATTCCCACTCCCGGAGGCGTCCTTCAGCTGGTCCCTAAATATATATATATATACTAGTTCAGTGATAATGAACGACCTACTAAACTCCAAATTATATGCTGGTTATATATTTCTATTAATAACCCCGAATAGTAACATCAGTACCATTAAATGTTTACGCTACCACTGTTTTAATTAAGAATTGAATGCTTCTTTTTGTAACTTCATTGGGGTCTAAAAGCGTTGACCGAAGTTCATTTTAAAATGTGCGCACGGTCAACGCTTTTACAACCCTATGAAGTTACAAAAAGAAGCATTCAATACTTATAATTACATTTTTAAGCTATGATCATGAAAACACGAATTTTATAATTGTTTTATTTAATACACCTGTGCACTTTATTGTGGGACCACGTGTTATCATGAATGAAAAGTTTTATTGAGTAATGCAATTGCTTAAGGAATAACACGTGATGTGCAGTTAGCCAATCAGAATAAAGTATCATTATGAAATATACATCTAATGTAATTATTAACTATTACGCAAACCCCAAATAGTATCACCAGTACCATAAAATGTTACACTGCTATTAGTTCGTTAGTTATCTCTGTTTTAGTCCCCAAAGAGTACCACCAATACCATTCAGTATGCATACTACCCTGGTTCGACATTTTCATTGTAATTCACAAAGAGTACCACCCACCAGTTCAATTCATTATCTTGCTATCACTGGTTCGATGTTTGTTTTTTATTGTCTACAGAGAAACACCCCACCAGTACAATTCAATATTCTTGTTACCACTGGTTCGATGTTTTTTTTATTGTTCGTCCCAACGAGAACCACAAATAACATTTGCTGTACATCTAGTCCTCCCATCTACTTGTTTGATATCTCTATTGTTAGTCCGAAAGGGTACCAACAGTACTATTTAATTAATGTTCTTATTAGAACTGGGTTGATATCTCTTTTCAAAGCCATATAGAATCATTAGAACTATTTAATGTTCGTAGTATCTCTAGTCTTTGCATATACGTGACCCAATGCAATAATTTTGATACACATTTTAACATTTTTGGTCCTTATACAAAATAAGAAATTCCAACTCAAACACAAAATTCTATCGAATGTTTATCTTGTTTATGTTTTCTCCCTCTGATAAATGATGTTTAGTTTTGAACTAGATAAACTGGATGACCTTGATGCATAGTTTTAGAAAAGTATTTAATTTGCAAAATCTCCTAAAAAGTTAATTCAGCCTTAACGTATAGTACAATGCAAGTAGGTTTGGATTGAATATTTAATGGAAAGAGATGAATTGTATACTTGAATTATACAATGTTCTAGCAAAACCATAGAACTTAGAAGCTAAGACATTTCGATTTCAATATACTATTTTCAACAAAATATTAATTTTGGATTAAGAGTTTACTTAGCGTCTATTGATAAAAATTCATTCATATTCAATGCCATTCCAATGAAGACATTTGTCTTCACGGTGAGTCAAAGTAACAATCTCGACATATCAATAAAAGTTGAGATTAAACTCTATGTATTAAAAAGATATCGACATCGAATTTCTTAGCATTTTTTTCTCAGAAAAAAAATACAAGCAAAACAGTACGATCAGGTTGGAGCTTGCTAATGATACCTTAACTACAAGTTTTTTTTTGTAAACATGAACTATGAGTGATAGGTGAAAGATATAAAAAAAAAATCCGTATAATACTTTTGTACGTGGACCACATTCTTAAAGTTATCTGATACATTTAAAGAGGGATATTCTCCCTCAAATAATCTACATTTTTAAGATGTATACAAATTTAGATATAAAGAAGTATATGACTATACAATATCACCTTTTTAACAAAATATTCAACTTCTATTAACCAAACATGAAAAAACTGAATACAAACAAGAAGATTATTTAACATACCTTAATCTGGATACAAAAAAAACGTATATGAAGATTTAGAATAAGTGAGTATACCATCGCTTGAAACAAGAAGACATTAAAGATATTCCACGTCGTCAAAGACTTTGTTTCAAGTGCAAAGTTGCGGCAGATGAGTCCCATTTTTTGGCAAATATTTCATGCGTATTCAGGACGAGAACTAATTAACAATAAATACAAAAGGTAGTTTCTGTAATAGAGGCGTTCGGAGAAATTAAGACTGGAAATGAGGGTATATTGGATAGGGACAGAAATTCAGCCTTTCAACAGGTCACATACGGACCTATCAAAGAGTTGTTGCAAGGAATCTTAACGCGCAAAGAGTGTGGCACTTTCTTTATTAAAGTCTACATTTTGACCGGACGTGACGGCAAATGTAAACATCCTGCACAGTCAAACTCCTTTGGCGAGGGTTTTGCTGCCGGTCGGAGGAAGACCAATGGTGATCATACTTCTCAGGTATTCCCTAGTCACCCTTGTGGACTTTATAATTGAAAACGGTCCTGTATTTCCTGTAAAGTAATCTTTTGTATGTAGTTTTATAACACTTATATTTTTTATTTATTTACAGCAATGACAAAAGAAGAAATTACAAACGAAAATAGAGTCTTACGTGGCCAAATTCGAGACTTGAAACGAGACTGTGCAATCGTGCGAGATTGCATCCTTCAACTAGAAAGAAATTATAATTCATCGAAACAATTGTCTCCTATTCACAGATATAGAATTATGAAACTGATGGTGAAAAAAGTAATCCATGATCGATTATTATAATAATTTAATGTGTAAGAAATTTTAAAGGGGCATTAGCTGTGAGATATAAAAAAAAAATATGATTTTTGTTAAATTAAAAGTGAAATCGTGAAATATAAATTCGCTTTTAGTTTTGACAAAATAAGCTGAAAAAAATTACTGTTATATCATTCACTGTCAAGTGATTAGTTCGTATGCATTTGATTTTCAATTTTACTCCTTAGCTAGAGATTGGTTATGCATAAACTATCCATTAATAGGAAAATAATGTCAGCATTGAACGTGAAACAAGATTTAACCATTTGGTTGAATGATTAGATCCACAAAAACTCATTTGTATACAGGTTAAAACGATCATCTACATATTTTTAAACCTATATTATGAAATCAAACCGACCCAATGGCATGTGTTCGCTGTCTATTTACATCATTGTTTTTGTTGTTATCGGGTTATATGACCGTTGATAGTCTTTGGCGGTCACATAGATGTTTTATTTAGATGGCATCTAGACTAAAATATACACGAATTGCTGATACATATTATCGAGTCCATGCATCATATTTTTTTTTCATTTAAGACTCTTTATAATTTAAATACTAGTTTAAGAATATTACACTAAAAAATGAAATATGAAAATTTGATTCAAATCGTTGAACACTAATTTGACAGCTATTGTCCCTTTAAGAAAAAATGCTGGAATGAAAATATTTTATATTTACAAATCAGAGCATTCTGAAATTTGTTATGTTATGAGTAAAACTATAGCGGCAGAACTATTAAAAATTTAAATGCAAATATTTTTTTTTAAATAACATGAATATATATTGTCTGTATTTTGCATGTATAGTTACATATCATTACATTTTCAAGATATACTGATTTGTCATTTACATTGAGCTTTAACCATACTATTATATACTCAGCTTTAAGTTTTATGACTTCAGTTTAAAAGCACAATACGATTTGAATGGTATCAATTGGTCCAGTGGGTATGTGTTTTTAAAAAAAATACTGTTTTGTTCGTTCCCTTGTTGACTTGTTTTTTTATACGTTACGTTACATTAAACTACTTATTTTATATGAGTCATTTGAGTTTCCACGCTTAATTTTCTTTTCGTTCTGCTTCCTCAAAACTTTAACGTTAGATTTTTCTGAATCAGAAATTCTTAAATGCAAATATTTGAAAGTCAATGTTGTATACAAGCTGAATACTTGCAGGAACTTCTTAGGAAGAAAGATAAGAAGTTAGCAATATCCTTAAACTCTACCTTTCGTTATATAGATTATGTTCTTTCACTAAATAATTCAAAATTTGGTGACTATGTGGAACGCATCTATCCAATCGAGCTAGAGATAAAGGATACTACAGATACAGTTAAGTCGGCCTCATATCTTGACTTACATCTAGAAATTAACAATGAGGGTCGGTTGAAAACAAAACTTTACGACAAAAGAGATGATTTCAGCTTTCCAATTGTGAACTTTCCATTTATAAGTAGCAACATTCCAGCAGCACCTGCATACGGGGTATATATCTCCCAATTGATACGATATTCCCGTGCTTGCATTTCCTATCATGATTTTCTTGATAGAGGGTTGCTGCTCACAAGGAAGCTATTAAACCAAGAGTTCCAAATGGTGAAGTTGAAATCAGCCCTTCGTAAATTTTACGGACGCCATCACGAGTTGGTTGACCGTTATGGAATAACCGTTTCACAAATGATATCGGATATGTTCCTTACTTCGAAACTACAATCCCCTTCCCTTTCATGAATGTGACCTACCGAATTAGACCATTTACCGGATTTGTTATCACATAAGCAACACGACGGGTGCCGCATGTGGAGCAGGATCTGCTTACCCTTCCGGAGCACCTGAGATCACCCCCAGTTTTTTGGTGGGGTTCGTGCTGTTTATTCTTTAGTTTTCTATGTTGTGTCATGTGTGCTGTTGTTTGTTTGTCTTTTTCATTTTTAGCCATGGCGTTTTCAGCTTGTTTTAGATTTTCCTTACGTCGAAACTACAATCCCCTTCCCTTTCATGAATGTGACCTACCGAATTAGACCATTTACCGGATTTGTTATCACATAAGCAACACGACGGGTGCCGCATGTGGAGCAGGATCTGCTTACCCTTCCGGAGCACCTGAGATCACCCCCAGTTTTTTGGTGGGGTTCGTGCTGTTTATTCTTTAGTTTTCTATGTTGTGTCATGTGTGCTGTTGTTTGTTTGTCTTTTTCATTTTTAGCCATGGCGTTTTCAGCTTGTTTTAGATTTATGAGTTTGACTGTCCCTTTGGTATCTTTCGCTCCCCCCCCTTTTGAAGATATATATGTCCAAAAGGAAGTTTAAATTAACGATCAAACAATTATAATTGACAAAATTTGAATTTCCATCCGATCGGTCTGTTGTTGATGTACTACATCTGATGTTTATTTGTCATCATTGTAATTCCAAGTCATTACCTCATTGTCATTTTTATGCCCCCCCCTACGATAGTAGAGGGGCATTATGTTTTCTGGTCTGTGGGTCCGTTCGTTCGTCCGTCTGTTCGTCCGTCCGTTCGTCCCGCTTCAGGTTAAAGTTTTTGGTCAAGGTAGTTTTTGATGAAGTTGTAGTCCAATCCCCTTAAAACTTAGTACACATGTTCCCTATGATATAATCTTTCTATTTTTTATGCCAAATTAGAGTTTTTACCCAAATTTTACGGTCCACTGAACATAGAAAATGATAGTGCGAGTGGGGCATCCGTGTACTTTGGACACATTCTTGTTTTAGTGAGACCATCAACCACCAAACGCTCAATTGGCAGCGATGACGACTTTTTCGTACAATAATTTTTATCTTAGTAAGTCCGCTGAATGTATTTTACCCGATAGCATTTTCAAAAAGCCTTTTATAGAATATGAAGAATTTGAGATTTATTTTGTTACGAGGTTCTGAAAATAAAATTTCATATTTATTAGTATGTATTACATTTCCTATTGTTTATCATTGCATATATTTTCTATTTGCAGCATAGGAAACATAACTTCATAACCAATTTACCCTGTACCTTAAACATTACCCAAAACTCACAATATTACAAATATCAATATATTTTTGATTGTTTGATTACACAAATAAGATGGGAATTAACCAATATCTTTTTTTTTTTATCAAATCCACGGGTGGTCGTACAGATACAAATTGAGGTAATTTGACATTTTAACTCAGATTATTTTTTTAAATATAAAATATAAAATCAGCAAAATTGTATCAGAAGTGTCAACGTATAATTATTGCGCTGATTTGTTGTTGGTGTTTTGAATAAACATCTTTTCTTTTATTAAGTAAGTTATTTATTTAGACACTCTAGCAAATGAGAGTCTAGAGTTACAAAAGGAACATCAAAACTCATAAGTCGAAAACAAACCGACAACGCCATGCCAAAAAACGAAAAACAACCTTTTACGGTACATAACAAAACAACAAACAAAGAAAACTAAAGACTGAACAACACGAACCCAACCCAACCAAAATATAGGGTGGTCTAAGATGATCCGGATCCTGCTTTGTATGTGGTATCCATCGTGTTGTTCGTGTTATTACAAATCATGTAATAAGTCTTAACTCATATGTCACATTCGATAAAAGAGCACGGGAGTGTCGCCACGACAAATGGAACATATTTGTCGTCATGTGTAAAACGATATTCCATAACGACCAACCAGCTCGTGATCAGGCGTCCTATAACATAACTTTTGATGGAATGGTTTGAACTTGCCATTTTTGAGCAGCAACCTATCAAGGAAGTTATTATAAGAAAAACAAGTTCTGGAATAACGTATTAGCTGGGATATATAACCTCGGGCGCTGCAGGAATGTTCCTATATTAAAATGGAAAGTTCCCAATCGGGAAGCTGAAATTTATCTTTCGTCGTTATTATTGTTCTCAATATACCTTGCGAATCTTTTGATGTACGTCAATATGAGACAGACTGATAATTCATATTAGTTTGTCCTCATCCAACCTTCATTGTAAATTTTTAAACAAGATAGGAGGCAGTCTTATAAATTACTTTTTATATAATTTATATATAATATATAATTTATATTATTGTAACAGACTTTTTAGGAGTCTAAGTTAACTGAACCACAAAATATGAATAAAACCACTTATAAAGCATATATATATATATATATATATTGAAAGTTCTTCATATAATCTAAGTTTCAAATTGATGGGACCCTATCTACCATAAACCAAAACTGAAACTACCATACAACAGAACTTCTCCAATATATGAACCGAGAAATCTGTTTCAAAATCCTAATTTGTTGAAAAGGGTCAAGTAGGCCCTAATTAACATTTGTACCAATTTCCAGTTAATGTGTTTATAACTTCAATGTTAACCGGAAAGCATAAAGTTCGTCTACAATTGAATACACAATTAACATTACAACTTATAGGTTTATATCAGCTCTGCAAAGTGCATTATGGTGGCTAGGGAGTCTTAATTAAAATTTATAGAACTTTTTGATAACTTGTCAAAATGAAGTTTTTATTATGCTTTTTTCAAAATATATTAAAAAGTATGGGTCACCGGACTTTTTTTCACGCTAAATGCTGTGCAAAATTGTCAGATTTTGTATACATTATGCATGGAAAATTAAATTTTGTGTGAGACAAGAAAACAAATCTTATTTCATTCAACAATTCACTGAAGAATTGTTGCAAGAGGTTTTGAATGTGCAAAGAGATTGGTCTTTTTCTTTATGACTTTAAGCACACCTTAAATATGTATTATATTTCATCCGTCTTGTGTTGAAATAGTACTAGAAGCGTTGCTAGTAAACTGGAAATCTTTACTATGGCGTCGTATGCATCCCGTCATTGTGTTGTTTGTATTATCTTTCATTTTTGCTTTGTCCGTGTCACTTGTTGCGTTACATATGACGTGTCTCTGTACTTAAACATCCCGCTATTGAGTTATTGATCTATTATAATTTTGTATGCTGGTCTTTCGTATTTGCTAATACTTTTTCTATATGCCTTTTTGTGTTTCTTTTATACTTAGTGACGTGGCTCTCTTTTTTTTTTAGAAGAAATACTCATAAGAATTTAGACAAGCGGGGCAAGAAGGAAAGGTAAAAAAACTAGTTGAGATTCTTCAGTGGATTTGTCTAAAGAACTTTAGACTATTTTCTTTTCTTACTTTAAATTTTCTAAACATTTCTACATTTCATTTTTACAAACAAATAACTCACATTTATGAAATGTTCATGAATGAAGAAAAAAACGTCATTTTTGGTTGCATATTTTTCAAATTAAAAAAATTGTACTTTTTCATGAAAATTAGTACACATAATCTTCATACGTAATCAAACCAAATGTCATTTTAAAAAAGAGGGGTCCATGAACTCATTTTTAAGTTGAATAAGAAAAATATCAGTCGAAAACTGCATCTTTTCCCGATAAGTCACAGTTTGACATCGCGAAAATAACAATTTACGTTAGCAACGTCAGTACCTCCCCTATAACTGTATCTTATGCCCTTCACATACATAAATAAAATTTAAAGATAAGAAAGCAATGGTTTGGGTTGTTTGGTTTGATGTGTTCCTTTTTGTGCTTCTTTGTTAAATATTTGTTTTTTGTTATGATTAAATATATATTTGCGGTAGTTGTACATCCTGTCATTATGTTATTGTTTATGATAATTTTCGTCTTTTTATCTTTCATTTTTGCTAATGTATCTTTATGCCTCTTTGTGATACTTCGATACATATAGCGTGGCTCTGTTCTTATAAATCCCGTTATTATGTTATTGTAAAACATGTGTATATGCTAGTCTTTCATTTTTTTACGTGCTTTTTCTATATACCTTTTTATGTTTCTTTGATAAATATATGCCGTGGCTCTGTACTTATACATCTCGTCATTGTGATATTTAACTATGGTAAATGTGTGTATTTTTGTCTTTAATATTTGTTTATATGCTTGGTCCATAGGCCATTTTGTGCTTCGAAACTTTTATTACATATTTGTTTGGTTAAGATTATAACACAAAGTTGACTGCTGTACCTATTTTTGACATTTTTACCTTTTTTGTCTTTATGTTAAATTCACGCATCGTTGTCAATATAATGCAATTTGATGCAACCGATCATACAAGTGAAAGGTTTAGCTAGCTATAAAACCAGGATCGATCCACCATTTTTTACATAAGAAAATGCCTGTGCCAAGTCAGGAATCAATCTCCGGCGCAGAGTTCACATCCGTTCCGTACTTACTTCGTATCACTACACTAAATATGTATTGTAGTGTACTAAGTATACGGAAAGGAAACAAGCGCTGTACGGAGATTGTTCAGGAATATGCCAGTTTTTGTTCATGCATTAGTTTGATTTGTTTGTGCTTTTGATTTTACCATTTGATTAGGGACTTTCCGTTCTGAATTTTCCTCAGAGTTCAGTGTTTTTGTGATTTTTTTTATACCAAAAACTAGTGCCAATTGGTTTGGAAGATACTGCATGGTCATCACACATTTAATTGATTTGTGTATAAAGAATTTCAAAATGATGGTCTACTGCATGCTTATGCAAGACTTGAACACATTGTAGACGCCAACATTTGAAATATAAAATCAAATGATTTTTTGTATTTAAATCCACAAGTACATTGTTTTTATGATGAATTAATGCACAAATATAAACATCATAGCGATATTAGCAACATAAAATTTATTTATAGAAAATAAGAGAGGCCACAGCTTTCTCTAGACAGATTAAAATCCAAGTCGTCCATCAAGAAATCTTCTCATCATAAATACATCGGTATAGATGCCAGCTTTTCCAGCTTGGGCGCAACCTTGTCCCCAGCTTGTAACTCCTACAATTTATACAACCTTTTATTAAACGAATATAGAACAATACATACCTAAATGTTCGTAAATTGTTATAGTATAACATCTACGAGTCACTATATGACATTTTGACAACCCTACTTGGATAATAGCAATTTGGACAACCCCTACTCGGAATACATGTGTCATTACTTTATATTTTGATAACACCTGTGTGTCATTACTTGATATTTTGATAACACCAGCGTGTCATTATATAACATTTTTTACGCGACATATGATCTTCGTGTCATTACATCATATTTTGATAATACCTGCTTGTCATTATATAATAATTTCTACGCGACATATGATCTACGTGTCATTACATAATATTTTGATAACACCTACGTGTCATTATATAATATTTTGAGAACATCTGCATGACATTATAAGATATTTTCTATGCGACATGATCTACGTGTCATAACAGTCATAGTATTTTTATAACACCTGCGTGTCATTATATAATATTTTCTACTCAAAATATGATCTACGTGTCATTATACAATACTTTGATAACACCTGCGTGTCATTATATAATATTTTCTACCAACATATGATCTACGCGTCATTTCACAATATTTTGATAACACCCGTGTGTCGTTATATAATTTTTTCTACGCAACATATATTCTACTCGTCATTACACAATATTTTAATAACACCTGCGTGTCATTATATGATATTTTCTATGCGACATATGATCTACGTGTCATTACATCATATGTTTATAACATATTTTTGCGTATCTGTGATGTGTTGTTTTTATATGACATTAGTAATAGTTAAGGTTCACAGAACTTATATATATATATATACATGGAAAAAAGTATTGCAACACCGAATTGAAATTCAAATTTAAAAAAAACACTCTTTATTTTGTTGTGATATATTTTGTTGAAATAGAACTAGTTATATATACATCATTTAAATCTCATCCGAGTTTAATCAATAAATATCGACTCGATAAGTTTTTATCTGCACATGCAGCTACTGTACCCGTAAACAATAAAACATGTTTTTATCCTCAATTATTTTCAACACTTTAAATAACCAAGTTTATAAAGTTATGTTATTGCAAGTATTGTTGGTCATCACCATTCCACTATAAGTCGTTTTGAGAATAAAAATCAGGCAACACACGATGTTAGTAAAAGAACTTCCGAGATCAAGAAGACCCCCTAGAACATCTGCTAGGGAAAATCAAGCATAATCAAGGTTGGTCAGAAGCAAACTCATTGCAAACAATACAATCCTATAAAGATAGTGGTTGCCATACAGGAGATTTTAAACAATAACTGTTCGAGATCGACTCATCGCTACTGGGTATCGTGCGATAAGACCATTTCGGGGACCTCTGCTTACGAACAGACATACCGTATCAAATGTAGTGCAGAGGTTGTCAAAGTTGGAAATTAGCATCGTGGAGGAAGATCCATTGTTCCAATGGAATTCGATTTATCTTCCTTGGCCCGATCGTAGCCCGGATTTGAACCATATCGAGCATTTATGGGACACTATTGGGCGTAAAGTGCGCGAAAAGACACCCAAGTTCAAACACGTCATAAAATAAACAATGCCCTTCATCAGGAATGGTCGACTGGTGGCAAGAGGCGGTTATCCGTTTGTATGAAGGTTGCACCAAGTTCTAATTCTTTGGCGTATAACGATGATGTTAACAATCATCTTAAGATTGATTTTGAAATGTCTGATATTGTAAAGTTCGACTACAGTAAAAGGTGTAAAATGCATTTTATGGTACAAAAAACACTTCATTTTGTTATCAAAATTGTGGTTAAAAATAAGAGGCTGATTTTTCAAGGTTTAAAAATCAAGGTGTTGCAATACTTTTTTCCATGTGTATATATATATATGACCATCACCATTTCTCAATTTATTTTAGACTTAAATAAGAACGTCATAATTGCGCAAAATTGAAAAAAATATTATTACAAATAGTAGAGGTATGTATGTTTGCAATGTTTAAAAAAAGGCAAACAAAGCTGCGTTTCAAACCTAAGTTAAAGTAACATAAGAACGATAGTACTCACCGCTTAATACCAGTTTTCCATTTTCTTTACAGGCAAATGGTCCACCAGAATCTCCCTAAAACATTGGAAAACAAGTTAACTGACACTGCCCTTACGTTATTTTTTCAAATTGAAACAGCAATTGTATATAATAAATAGGACTAACACCATTATATGAATATATCTTGATGGTTAACTCCTCGTTTAATATTGTCGGTTTTCTCATTTGATTCCTCATCCAAATTTATTGGGTATTAGTAGTTAATGGATTGCTACTACATTATTTACATACTCCATCTGTATAAGTCCGTGATGCCACATCAACTTCCCTTTTAATGGGTTATTTTGTATTTTATTAAAATTTGTGCTCTATTGTCTCACTCAAATTTTGGTTCCTGTTAAACAGATAAATATTGGATTTTTTTTTGTATTCGGACTTAAATTTAGAAATATACTTTATAGAAACTATAACTTTAACGTCATATGCTCTTCATTGGCAATCATACAAGACTTCTTATTTTCATACATAAACATTCTTATAGTTTTATGTATCTGCTTGAACACAAAAGGTGACAACATGGAAATAATTTCATGCATTAACAATCAGATTTCTGCTGAAAAACAAACTTTTATACTCTATCTCCAGTAAGTACTTAAATTTCGCCACAAAAAAATATTGCCTAAACTTAGAATACGCGTTTATAGTAAAGCAGTTTTCAACAGTTATAAGTAATTAATTAAGTGAGTAAGAACAACTTTATTTTGATTCGGCATATTGACAAACATATTACAACATAAGCTCTAAAGAGCAATTCATCGAATACAAAAACATATGCAATAACAAATAAAACAAGGCATGCAGCATGCAATAAATAGTAATAAAACAGCACAACATTTGACTCTAGCATATACATCTATCTTGCGTATACAAAAACATATATTTAAGCACTAATTATACAAGAATATTTTTAGACATTTGCAGCTAATTTAAAAATAATAATAATAATAAAGTAAAAACTAAAACTCTTGTAATTATTAAGACGGGAAAACAAAAATTCAGTAAATTTCAAAAGATGGTCAATGACTATCCATTTCCAGATGGACACGAACGATTTAATGACTTGTTTCTTTATTCCGTTTTCAGCACTTTTGGCTATGATGTAGCAGTCAGTTTTTATTGGTAGAGGTATCACACGTGACATACCGTATCGAGTTTCATTTAAGAAATTCAATACGACCAACAACAAACAAAACACAACTTTTGAATGGAAAGGTTGAAAACCAATCAGTTTAATGACGGTCTCTTTGTATCTATGATGAGTTTATTTGTATTTCTTTTGTCAAGTCTACCATTGTGATGATTGTCTTTTTTCTAATATTGCAAACAAAATATTATTTTATTATTGAAACATTGTCTATGATTATGCATCAGAACAAATCTCCCTATTTCTATATGTAGAATACTATTTCATTTCTTGTTGTACTTTCATAATTACACAAGTTAATCAAAGAGCTGAAAGCTCTGAAGAAAAATGACGCCACTGTCTCTAATATTGGGATAGTTTTTATGCAAATCTTGATTTTCACATACCGTAATTAGTTTAACAATGCAACATGTCTCGTAAGCATATAATTGATATTCGTATATATGTGTGTGTGTGAAGTGAAGGTGACAACTGGCTGTTTTTTTAAGACAAATGAATAGGTCAAGACTACCTGAATTGTACAAATAAATACCGTAGAAAGGCTTGTATATTTCTCACTGGTACATAGTCTGAATCAGGGTCCGTTCGCGCCCACTCATGTTCGCCCCCTTTCACTTTCACACCCTAAATGTTCGCACCCAATCTTAATTGGTTTTGTGTTTAATAACTCTGTAAGCAAGTGTTTTCTTATAAGTATAATTGTTGTCATTGTCTCAAAATAAAGTGAGACAGCATTTGTATTTGTGTTGAATAAATCTTAATGATGTTTTGGATAGCGTATTGTTAAAAATAATAATAATCCTTTCTAATTAAAGTGGTATTTTGTCAACGTTTTATTTTGTGTTGAATAACTCTTAATCATGTTTTGGTTTGTGTATTGCTATAACTTTGTTTCATTGACTTCTTTCAAAATGAAGTGAGATTCTGACTATGTTTTTTTCTGTGTGTTGATTAGATTTTATCATGTTTTGGTTATAATAGTGGATTGCTATATTTTGGTTCCTATATTTTATTGTTTCGTTGTTTCAGATCAAAGGAACCAAGCTGTTAAAAACAATTATCTTTTGTGTTTTTCCTTTAAAATCTTCAATGTTTTACTCATAAATACATTCAGTATTTACACCAAAGCAATTTAAAACAACAATCATGATTTTCCAATTATTCAACTTGAATTTGAATTAAAATTGAGCGCGAATGAGTAGAGTGCGAACGGACCTTGGGTGCGAACGTGCGAGGTGCGAACCTGCAAGGTGCGAAAGTGTATTGGGCGCGAACAGACCTGATACCACAAAATATTAAGTAAATAATCTTTTTGTTACTGTTATCAAAGGTCTAATGAAACTCAGGTAATTTCAAACATTTGTCAAAGAATTCTAGTCAAACCGGCACCTGGTTAAATTGGCACCTGGACAAATCAGCATCTGGTTAAATCGACACCTGATATAGTCAATTCGTCACCCATGTTAAATATATATTTTAACAGTATTTTAAGCAAAAAGAGTAAAAATAAGTAAGGGGTTGCCAGAATTTTTTTCAGTATTTAAGCAAAAAGAGTTAAATACTAACTTTCACATTTTTGGGTGTTCATTGTACATTTTGTATATATTTATTTTTCTCAACTAAATGACATTTTTGGTGTATTTTTAATGATATATATATGAGTAGTCAAAATAATTATTACGTCTGGCAAGGCTTTTTTAATTTTATTCTGGGACACCTTTCTATGACCGCAAGGCTATGTTAATTTTTTTCTGGGACGCCTTCCTAAGAAAGCCTTCCTACGAACTTCGTAGGAAGACGTCACAGAAAAAAAATAAAATAGCCTTGCCAGACGTCATGATTATTTGGACTAATACATGAGATATTGGATATTTTTATGCATTATTTAAACCAGTTGAGCATTTTACAGGATTGTTTGTTTAATGCTTTTTAAACTTTACTGAAAAAAACACCTTAAATTTGCTTATTATTTGGCATGAAAGTTTGATTTATTGAAAGGGACTCATAGTTTTCCATTTTTTTTAATAATTGTCTAATTGTTAAAACAACAGCTTGGGTAAGGGCTTCGTTGTTTACCTTTATACACAACAACATAATTTCACTTTGGTTTCGTTGTTTACCTAAATACACAACAACATATTCACTATGTACTTGGTAACAGTTATTAATTAATTGAATAGAAAATATTATAACAAATATTATTGGATGCCGAATTGACGTCAAATAGGTGCCGATTTGACTAGATGCCAATTTAACCAGGTGCCGACTTGACTTGTACGTTTCAATTCCTCTGCGATCGTTTGCGTTATTTTCTTGAGAAAAACCTATTTTCCATCATCAAAGAGAAGAAGAAACTGCTTGAAAATGATTCTGGAACGCTTCATGATTGTTAAAATAAGTTAAATTCACTCAAAAAACAATTTTAAAACTTGCGATGTTTAAACAGGAAGTTTCAAAAGCACGTGTAAAAAAAGAAATTAACCGGTATGAGTGGAAATCCGTATATAACAGATATCACTATAGTACGACTTTGAAAGCAAAACAGTTCCATCCTTTTGTAAAACAGTCTTTAATATACCTATCACATTAATGTTTGAAGGGTCTTAAGCTTATTCAAACCATAAAAGTCGGTATGAAACACCAAAACGGAATGAACAATAACCGATTACGTTTTGTAGTTTACAAATTCTAAACTGGTTCCCGTCAAACTACAACACTTTGTCCGAATACAAGCAGAAACCAGTTAGTTTGTAAACTGGTTCCTGGCTGATTACTACACAATGACCTCTCATGCATAATTAATGATAACACAAGCAGATTCCAGTTTGTATAGAAAATAGTAAATATGAAATCAAGCGCGGTAGGCAGAGAAATGTAACGAAGTTCAGGTCGCCAGTAATGGAACAATGACTGCGTCATTTTCCAAAAAAGCTTTGAAGAATTGTTACACATAAATAGACTTGTTTAGAAATCCGACTTCATGTGGCGATTTAAACAGGTGTACATTATCCCCATCCACCCCTCCCCAAAAAAATTAAAAGTAAGATTACAACCAATTTTGTGTCTAATTGCTAATTATCAGGAGAGCACCCCTTAATATAAAATTTAGGATTTTCATAATCAAATATTGTTATAAAGTCTTCTAAACATGACTTCTTAATTAACATATTAAACAGTAGAAAAGCTATTTTACATAGTGCACATCATTTCTAAATAGCTCCATTTAATCGTATCGGTGTTCTCGGTATGCAGTTAATAAAGCCGTCGCAGAGTAGCGAAATATAACGGCTGATTTATTAGAATAAACCGTCAAGTCGGCTATTAAAAGTCCCGACATGAAAAATGTAAAACAATTCAAACGAAAAACGGCCTATTTCATAGAAAGACAATTTGCAAAAGACAAAGTATGCCATACATAAACCAACAACAACCACTGTACAACTTGCTCATACCTTAGGGACAGGCTAAATCTAACAATAGATATAGGAAGATGTGGTGTGAGTGCCAATGAGACAATTCTCCATACAAATAACAATTTAAAAAGTAAAGTAAACCATTATAGGTTAAAGTACGGCCTTCAACACGGAGCCTTGGCTCACACCGAACAACAAGCTATAAAGGGCCCCAAAATTACTAGTGTAAAACCATTCAAACGGGAAAACCAACGGTCTAATCTATATAAACAAAACGAGAAACGAGAAACACGTATATATTACATAAACAAACGACAACTACTGTACATCAGATTCCTGACTTAGGACAGGTGCAAACATTTGCAGCGGGATTAAACGTTTTAATGGATCCAAACCTTCTCCCTTTTTCTGAAACAATAGCATAACATCACAACAAAGAAAAACATACGATAAAATATCAATTGGCAGACTTAACTCAATCAAAAAACGTATGATTAAACAATGAACGAATAATTTAAGTCTGGATTAAGATATTCACCTGGCATGCATCAATACCACCAGCTCGTTTTCCACCACAAAGCATTGTTTTCTTGTTATAGCCACCATCATCGTAATCTTTTGCGCATTTGACATCAGGGAAGAAATCGACTGAGGCATGCTGAAGTATATTTGGACTTTCACCGCCTGAAAATATTAAAAATGAAATGCAGCTGATCTACTGAAAAAAGTTGATTATACAGGAAAAAAACATCATTATGTTATTAGAACCTAAACTAAATGATAGAATTGTAAAATAAAATACGAGAAGATAGCTTTTTGAAAATGCTTTGAGAATATCAAAAGAAAAGATAGGGTCACCGTACATTTGTTCCAGCTGAAATAAAAGATATGAAAATTGCATGCAGATTCCTTCAGAAAATGCACTATTTCAGAGTTACCTACCCTTAAAATGCCACTTTTTAAAAAAAACATTAAAAATCGAGCAAAAATACATTTGTCAAAATATTAATATGTATTATGTTCTTCTCATATATTTTATGATAGTATGATACTAAACCCCTAACGGGAGGGATTGTACCTGATATTCATATGATGAAGACATAATCTTTCAATCAGTTTAATTGAGGTCTGGAGCTGGCATGTCAGTTAACTGCTAGTAGTCTGTTGTTATTTATGTATTATTGTCATTTTATTTATTTTCTTTTGTTACATCTTTTGACATCAGACTCGGACTTCTCTTGAACTGAATTTTAATGTGCGTATTGTTATTCTTTTACTTTTCTACATTGGCTAGAGGTATAGGGGGAGGGTTGAGATCTCATAAACATGTTTAACCCCGCCGCAATTTTGCGCCTGTCCCAAGTCAGGAGCCTCTGGCCTTTGTTAGTCTTGTATGATTTTAAATTTTAGTTTCTTGTGTATAATTCGGAGTTTAGTACATACGTCCATTATCACTGTACTATTATGCATATTTTAGGGGCCAGCTGAAGGACACCTACGGGTGCGGGAATTCTCGCTACATTGAAGACCCAGTGGTTGCCTTCGGCTGTTGTTTGCTCTATGGTCGGGTGGTTGTCGCTTTGACATATTCACCATTTCCTTTCTCAATTTTATTAGTTATTATCTTTTTCTTGTTCTTTTGAATAAAAATTCACATAGTTTTCTTCATTCCTGCATCAAATTTTGCTAACTTGATTGAAAATATGAACCTTAAATTCTCTGTTTTTTACAATCCAAGATGGCAAAAGACACCCATAGCACATTAATCACTAATGAATGAAACTACAACTCTGGCGCCAGATTGCATCACTGTTGCTCTCAATCTTGTAATCATTTAAAGTTAACTGTGTGATTGGTGAATTTTTGTCATTATTTCACACATATATATTGTATCTTTTATTATAGTAATTTGTTAGTTTTGTCTTTTATTATAAGAACAAGGAGATTTGGAATAGTTGCCAATGAGACAGATATGCATATGAGTCCAAGTGACGAGGATTTAAACAACAATAGGTAAAGTTTGCGTCGTTTTATATGTTTTAAAAGTAGTGGTTTAATACATGTGTGTTAGTTTTGGTCATTGCCTGCTCATATAAAGTGTTAGTTTTGGTCATTGCCTGCTCATATAAAGTTTATATGAGCAGGCAATGACCAAAACTAACACAAAAGTAATAGAGGTTATGGGTATGTGCAAAACAAAATAGATTGATTACTTTTGTGAAGGTTGTGAAATATCCTACGACTCAAAACAAAGTACTATGTTTCTGATCTGTTTCGCTATAGTGATACTCTTACTTAAATATAAACGTAATATACTGATTACATTGCTATTGACACGTGTTCTATGAACTGATCAACTTGCATCCGGTACGATCGACATTGCAACTTGTATGAGCGAATATGTTCCGAACGGCTTACCTTCAGTTAGTGCACCCCATCCAGTGATAATGCATTCCTTATTAAAATAGTGAACTGTTGGTTTATCTGACAGTTCTATTGGTTCAACTCCAGCATTGATTTCCACAGTGCCATCTAGGTACATGATTGCAACATCATTGTTAACTGATTCGCTATCGTATTCAGGATGCAGGATTATTTTCTTAACTTTATATTCCTTTGTATACTGATTTCCTGAGCTGCCATCAATGGTATGTCTACCGACAACAACTTGAACGTTAGGTGCCGATTCACTACAAAATTCAAATGGATAAAAAAAAACTTCAGAACATACATGCATATGTGACTGAGACTGAAAATGTAAAAGGATAAATCATTATACGAAAAATACATGGACTTGGAAGTATCGTTCTAAGTAAAAGCTGATAAATCTAAAAACAACATTGGGATATACCAGTGTGGAAAAAAGGGGGAGGTTCCTCACTACTAAAAGAATATATAAACAACTGTGTCGTGAGCACATGATAGACATGTCCCCCTTATTTCGATCCCCGACATTTCATAATTCTAGCACAACAAATCTGAACATAGTGATAAGCGTACCAAAAATTGACAATAATTTCACGAATTCAAAGGGGAAAACCCCAATACAATAAATACATGGCCTCTGTTAACTGCATTAAGTTCCATGGAACGGTACGTGAATTGGAAATGTATATGATGAACGATTATCTAAGAAAACAGTTCAGAGATTTTTTATTTGTAATTTAAACCAGAAAATTAGCAAAATATATGGAGAAGAAATTTAGAATAAACCGTCGACACAGAGATATATCTTACTTTTTGTAATTTTGATAGTATAATGCAATTGTTAAATATTGAAAGGCGATATCTAAACATGTAAACCATGTGAATCAATCAAGTAATTTTTTTAAACCATGTGTTATGTTGCGGGGCCAAATAACTTCTATGGAAAAGAGAAATACCCATACTTTTCGAACTGCATACCATTGACTCATCGTAATTAGTTCCTTTAAAACTAACAAAAAAAACCCAAAACAAAACAAACTTGTAAACTATGATAATGCATTTAAACTAAGAAAAATGTCAAGGTCAAAAGACCATGACTGAGGGTCGGGCCGAATAATCTCCATGTAAATGAAATGTGCTAATGCTTTTTCAACTGCATACTAAATAGCATTTATCTATAACAAGTGGTTCCCCATAAACTGGACTAATCACAAACTAATACCGATGCCGGACAAGCACGCCTTAGTCTCGCTTTTCGACGCGAGACAAGTACGGGATATTTGATCCAATACGTAACTATTTTTTTTAATGTATTAGCCCTGAGCTGTTATTGTCTCTACTGTAAAGTTTACAATAACAACTATAACATGGCAGAAGATGTCTGCCCTGTCAATGTACCAAGAAAGTTCCTTTTGTTATTGATGCAATCTTAAACGCAATAACCGTTAATAGTGAGTTGTCTAGCGATGTTAGATTTTTGCAAATAGAACAGGACATAACTCTTACCCCTCTAAGCAATGTGCAGCTGTCACTACAACTATTTCACCGCTTCCAGTTCGAACAAGAGACCCTCCACAGAAATGGTTATATTCTGCTGATTTCATTGAAATCTAAAAAATATAGAATTCGTGATAATGATGATTAAAATGTCTATGAAACTTATGAGCCATAGTTGTTACCATATATATATATTTTAAGTTTCCAATTGATTATACATGTACTTGTTAGGGTAAAGATTTGTGCCTGTTAAAACGTTTCAAACCGCTGCATTTGGTGCTCCTGTCCCAAGTCAGGAACCTGTGGTTATAGTTTGTTGATGTAGTTCATAAGTGTTTCTCGTTTTCTCGTATTTTATATAGATTAGACCGTTGTTTTTCCTGTTTGAATGGGTTTACATTAGTCATTTGAGTGGCCCTTTACAGCTTGCTGTTCGGTGTGAACTAAGGCTTCGTGTTGAAGAATGTGCTATGACTTTAAATTTTCACTAAGTGAATATTAATATTGCATTAGGGGACAACCGTTTGATTTTCGGAGGGGCAAAGGATCCTAGAAGGATTTTGAAAATGAAAATTCTGGCCTGGCAAGTCCAAAACATAAAGATTGTGTCTGACAGGAAGATAATGAACAATCAGCAACACAAAATCTGGAATAAATTGTATACACAAGTAAAAAAAACAACATATAATATCAACTAACAAAACCCCTTACTAGATCATACAGAGAAGAGTATCGACAATAATCAACATAATATTCGTACATCATGTAATATTGAAGGACTTATAGGTATGACGCAGTTAACTATAATATAAAACGTAATAAGAAATAAGAAATGCTTCAGCAATCACTTTTGACTAAAATTAGAATAGCAATACTAAAGGTGAATTAAGTTGGTAATTTAGGTATGGCGTACGCATATGACTTCCATTGAAGGTTCATAACACTCGTCAAACACAAACCATAGGCATGATGTCGATATTTTCACTAGGCATACCATCAGTTTTGACAATATGAGATACGAAAAATGCATGAAATTTTACATTGTACAAAATCTAGTTACTTTTGTTTTTATCAGATGTTTGTATTAATATAACAAATTACACATTCGATTTTATGTTTAAACGTGTAAAATCAGTCTTTAAAAGAAGATGTTGTATGATTGCCAATGAGACAACTCTCTACAAGAGAACGAATGACATAGACATAACGTTCGGTTACCATACGGCCTTCAACAATGAGTAAATCCTTACTGCAGTCAGCTCTAAAGTCCACGAAATGCCAAAGGCAAAACAATTGAAACGAGAAAACAAACGGCCTGAATTATGAACGAAACACAAATAACATATACAGCAACAAACAACAACCACTTTGATGACATTGAAATTGACCTTAAGTAGACAAACAATTAAATGTTTAACTTTCTCTTTATAAATATCCTACCTGATAAGGATATTGATTGGGTGAAGCATTTGTTCCACCAACTATACTCATTGGACCTCCATGATTGCCGGAAGCTGAAATACAATTGTACAATCAATTTATCGCGTTGAATATGAACAGTATATCCTTAGAACTGATTAATATCAACACTATGTAAAACTCTGTATCCTTACATGCATACAGATGCAGTGAGTACTACATATAAGCTAATGGTATTTTTATGGAAGCAGTCGGTTGTGTATGGAAATGCATACCGAAATAAGAAATTTGGACGATTATCGATTGGAAATTTTCAAACCTACTTACTTGCCAACTTTTGTAGGATGTGTGCTCAAGTTCACGGGTGTCATTCGGTTTATCGAGGGAAATGATCGTGAAAGAATATCTAACGGCGGTCAAGTATTGAGAGACGATCGTGAAAGTTCTGGTAACGGATCGTGAAAGACATTTAATTTACATTCTAGTTCAGAATCTTTGAAAAAATCGCTTAATTTTCAAAACGCGGAAAAAATCCGAACAAAAAAATATGTCTGTCAAAATGGTTTAACTTCCTCAACATAACTGTGAAAGAAGATAAAGAAAATATGAAGTACTTTTTGAAAAAACACAAAAGGCGCAATGCGTGTCTATGAAATTAATTACAAATAACACGCTTTTTGTACCTATAATGGTCATATTTCAGAATATCATGATATATTTGAAATTTGTTCTTTGGTGTATCTGATAGTACAGTAAAATTAAAGTATGTTCTTCCCTTAAAAGCGTTAATTTGTTTATGAAAACCTTGAATTTGTTGAATTTCCATCAAACTTGATCGTGAAAGATCAGCCAACGTATTATTTTGATCGTGAAAGAAAATGCGTGACCACACTTAATACTAGTAATCAGAAATCAGTATTTCTTTTACCATTTGATTAACCTGCAACTGGTTGAAGCCTGTAACTATTCTGATAAGGATGAACATTAAAGCTATTATTTTTTTTTCTATTCAACACTTTACCTCGAAAGTTAAAAATAAACAACAACTAAAAACGTGTCTAAATAAGTGTGAAAGATTCAGCTCTGTAAATCGGTCTAGTGCAATTCAGGCAGACCGATACTATTAAGCCAATAATAAGGATATACAACGTTTAAACCAAAATTTTATCCATCAAACAAAAAATTACAGCAAAAACGTCATCTTTCATGTGTAATTTGAGATTGAACGATAACCAACATTTTGTGCAACAGTACTTTCTTAAGTTCTTTATATACAACGCAGATGTGGATTGCTTTAACTATATACTACAGACTGTAGAATACCAGATCGCAAATGCTGTAATGTCTGCTTTACTTATGATAGTATATTTGTTTAACGTCTATAATATCAAGGGTTTTACTAGAAGTGTCAAATGCGCTTAAGATTGTCATTGGTTCATAAAAAGAGGTCAAGGTCAGATGAACCATGCCATACAGATCTCTACAAATATTCAGTTCACCAAATAAATGTGTTCCGATCCTTACAGTGCCTAAGAAACTGACAAATGTAAAAGTTATGTTTGGCCAATTAATTCGGAACATAAGGTCAAAAGTATATGAACCCTGACCGACAGCCAGACATAGACATCTTACTATCATTCAATATATCAAATACAATTGACATCACCATTGTCATATATGAAACACGCAGATAGACATGTATACCATACACGAAATACCTTGGCGCTATAGCATTCAGGTATATATCCAAAAGGACAAACAACATAAAACAAACATTGCCGAATGATGCATGATAATGAGTTTGATGTTAGTTGAAACCTTGCAGAAGTCGAAAATGTACACCTTGCAATCATAACAACAACACTGGATTGTTTTTTCGGCGTTTTGTCACCCATTGTCTTTTATTATTGCCGTGTTGTTATTTCTTTTTCTTTTCATTTTCTGAAAATATTAATACTTTGAAATGCTTAAACCTATTGAGGATGTTGACCTATCTAGCTTTTCTCAATACCAATAACAAATATTAACTATCATATAATTGAAAAATAATTTGAACGTCTTCGTAGCATCAGATCTTTCACGATCCTTTTCACGATCTTCAAAAATGCGGTACGTCATCTTTCACGATCCGAAAAATCAATTTTGTGTAAATAGTTCTTTATTTACTAAGTTTCAGATTATATTTATACAAGATAACTATGAGAACCATTTGATTAATTCAAATATAATGCCCTTACTCGGATAAAAGTAGTTTATCTAGTCGAATTTGTGAAAAAAATCGTGTTTGTTTACATTTTTTATGTCATTGAAATGTCGAGAAGCAATCTGCCTTTTGTTGTTTTGTAAAAACTATGTACTTTTGAAAGTGGATATTCTCACATACTGATCATAATGTTAAACAATTTTGACAGACAGTTTTATTTTGTCGTAAATTTGTCTGTGTAATTAATTAAATTAGAATATTTACTGATCTTTCATTTGTCCTCTCGATTAAATGTCTTTCACGATCCGTTACCAGAACTTTCACGATCGTCTCTCAATACTTGACCGCCGTTAGATATTCTTTCACGACCATTTCTCTCGATAAACCAAATGACACCCGTGAAGTTAAGACATTTGAAGTCAAATACGAAAAATATGTTCTTACTTTAAGCTGGACCAAACAAAGTTGATAATAAAATATTTTCATTTATAATAGTGCTCGAAACAAATTCTTAAAAAAATATATTTTACGAATGCATTTACACAAAAAGGTCAAGAACATATAGCTGAGCATTGTTTAGTATAAAGAGAGGTAAAAGATACTAAAGGGAAATTCAAATTCACAAATGAAATTATTTTTGAAACATTCAGTCGTTAATTAGGAATAACTGTAATATTTTTTCTGTCTATGAAGAAATAACATAAAAAATGTGGTGCACACTGAATAACGCGCGTAGCGGGTTATTCAACAGTGTGCACCACATTTTTTATGTTATTTCGAATAGACAGAAAAAATATTAGTCATTTCTTATAATTTTTAATTCTAAATTCCATTTTAAACCGTAGAAAACCATGAAAAAACGTTAATGACGTCACGGTCAAATGACTAAATTATGTCTATGGGCTGATAACAAAATAACGTCAGCCAATCAGAAGACGCGTTACATCCTAAATTAAATTATTGAATTATAATTACTCAAAATGGATAAACTATAATTGAATATTACTTCCAATGAAAGAAAAGTTACAGTAAGTTTATCAAAACGGAAATAAAATATTTGTTCAAACAGGAAAAAATATTATAGAATTCTTTATTACTATAGGATTAAACGCCTTTTAAAAGGAATTTATTGGTGTATAAACTCGACCAGTTCACTCACAAACAAATAAAAGTCCCTTTGAAAGACCAGTTCACTCACAAACAAATAAAAGTCCGACTTTCGTCCCCTACGAAATTTCTTCTAAACACACATATTTTTTGCAATTTTAAATGTTTCCTATAGACATTCCAGTTTGTTTACTTTAAATACTAGGAAAATATAATTTTTTTCTGAATTGGAAAACCATTTTTATCGATAAAGATTAGACAGTACTTCACATATGAAGGCTCAACTCATGTTACGTAGTGGACATTTTGGTGCGTTTCGTAGTGGACATTTTGGTGCGTTTCGTAGTGGACAAAACCGTTTCGTAGTGGACAAAAAGTTTCGTAGTTGACATCAACCCTATTATATGTTAATAAAAACATAATAAAAATTACATGAAACTAGCCCTTGTTATTTGTTTTGCACGAATATAATTGAAAAAAGATTAAAAAAAGACTCCATGGTAGTGGTAGTGTCCACTACGAAACGTTTTTCTCCCATACTTGTTTCGTAGGGGACCGTTTCGTAAGGGACGTATTCGCATGTTTTAATTTTTTCCTTGAATACCTATATTAAAATAGTAACAAGACTGATTGTATTCATCAAAGCATTTATCAAGCTGTACATTGATATTTTTTTCATAATTTTAAAACCAGACACTGAAGGAGATTTGACCCGTTTCGTAGGGGACATTATCAAAAATACAGTATCACTCTGGTCCATTTGATGTGCTCAATTTTTCTTACCAACAATTTAATTGCCGTTATAAAAGCATCACTTCTTTTGTAAAACCCTAATGTATATATCTCTTGCAAACAAAAATTACATTGATTTTATAAAACTGTTTATTGGCAAATTTTAATGACTTCGTTTCGTAGTGGACATTTTGTGAGGGACACACCTTCTGAAATTAAAAAAACCTATATTGAAATGTGTTTATTAGAATATGTTAGCTCTGAACATACTTTTGAATTATTAAAGAACTTATGTAAAGTAAAAAACCCATTTATTTCTTCATTTTTTACGATATTTTAGAGTATGAATGTTGAACAGGCGGTCTAGGGACATGCCATTTTGGTTGTTTTGGACCATTCAGGAGTCAATATCTTATCGATCCCTCTAAAAATAAACTGTTTCTTTGTTTAAAAATGTTAAATCTAATTCAATATACTGACTGCAAAAAAATTACTTGCAAAGATCAAACACATTTTTTTTTAAAGTGGATAGGACAAGAAAATACGTTTTTATTGAAAAACGCCCTTAAATGAATCTTAATTAAAGGCCGTTTAATTACATGTTGCCATTCAAAAAATAATATTTACAATTCTAAATCTTTATTTCCTTAATGAAAACTCTCCAAGCAGAATAAAAATCAAGACTATAAAAAGTACTAAGGTTCAATGCAATGAGATTAATTCAAACACAAAATAATCAAGACAAGGTTATCTGTGATAAATTATATAATCAAATGTAATTGTTTTCTTTCAATTTGACAAGTGAATGAGCTGTTTTAACGCGAGGTTGGACTACGAGTATCAGTAATTGAAGATTTTGGCTAAGTCAGTAAGTGAGCAAGAGTTATTTGAAAAATCGGGAATTAGAAACATTTTCTTAATCATATGCAAAACTGCCCCTACATTTATAATTGATGTTGTATATAGCAAGTGAATATATTTTCCTCAGTGCCATATTATTTACTTTTAAAATAAACTTATTAGTTTCCCAGTGTAAGAAGTCAAAATATGAATTCATATTTAAAATATGTATTTCCATTTTTGTATATTCCTGATAATGTTACTTATTTAGATGAGGCGAAGACTAGTTAATGTATATAAAGTAAGATAATGAAGTGCAGACTTAATTATTCTATTTCACTCAATTGTTTTACAATAGCTTATTAAGACAGTTAAAACCACAATATCTTTGATTCGTCGATTGTCATGTAGCGCGCAACGTATGAAAAGAATATAAAATGAACACACATGCACGCATAAAAAATGAACAGAATATGAAAGAAATAAACACACATGCACGCATAGCATATAGACAGAATATAAAATCAACACATCTGCACGCATAGCATATAGAAAGAATATAAAATAAACACATCTGCACGCATAGCATATAGACAGAATATATAATGAACACATCTGCACGCATAGCATATGGACAGAATATAAAATTAACATACATGCACACATAACATATAACAAACTCACCAGCAACTACACCAAAGATCACACAGCAAACAAGATACTTCATCTTTACTATACTGAACAATTCTGAATACGGGTACATAAAATTAGTTTATATACTTTCTGATTCTTCCGCTAAGACCCTTCAGCAAAAATAGTTCGGTGTTGGGAGTCTAAAGAACAATAAAATGTACGTCACGTTTTATAAAGATATGAAGGATTTGGGGAACGTATTTCGTGCGTGAACAAAATCTCGTATTGTTTATCCTTGACGTGAATAATATTAAATGGCTTTCCAATTGAATTGACATCTAATTAGAGTCTAGATATAACCAATTTTGGTAAGAAAATAAAACTTCGTGACAATTCTTTTCAAGAATTAAACAGTGAAAAATGGCTAAAGGTGGTCATATTAACGACAAAAATATATCAGGTAATATTGGACAATGAGACAGCAACCCAACAACACATATAAAACTCTATAAATTTGCAGCGGTTATATTAGAATGAAATTCAAAACAGTGTGGCTGTGGCCATTGATTGACACATTAAATTCATCCATTGACCGGGACAATTTATGTGAACGTTTGTCTGTAACGACCACTGTTCACGACGTACCTACGATAGACATTTAAACTGTGGGGTCACCAAAGGTTTCGTAACGCCTTTAATTATAAAATAATTCGAAAAATTAATCAGGAATAACCTTTATGTTTTGATTTATATAATTGATATAAATCAAAACATCGTGCTATTTCTGATTAATTTTTCGAATTACTTTATTAAGGTGTTGAGAACCTTTGGTGACCCCATAGTTTAAGTGTCTTTAAAAAGTACATAGTGAGCAGTGGTCGTTACATACAAACGTTCACCTAAATTGTCCAAGTCAACGGATGAATTTAATGTGTCAATCAATTGCCACAGCCACACTGTTTTGAATTTCATTCTATCTTTAAAAACAGACATATGTCTAAACAGAATGCCAAACTCTTAATCGCGCCGATTAGTTAAAAATCTCAATAAAAGATCCATACCTTACCTTAACCTTAATTCTCTCCGCGCCAGAAGTCGCATAAGACCTCCACGCTGCTTTTCCACCCTTTTCTATGTTTTGCCGCTGTTCTGGCTACGTTCCAACTTGTCCATCCTTGTTGGTTCCTTTCTCTCTCTGTTGTTCTTCTCCATGTAGTTTTTGTCCTTACTCTAGTTCTTTTCCCTTCAGGTGCCCATTGTAGAGCTACATAGCTGTTGTTGTCTCTTTCACGTCTTAATGTATGTCCTATCTATGTCCACCGTCTCCTTCTGATTTCACAACTGATGTTTCTGGTGTTAGCTATTTCGTTTACTGTTTTGTTTGATGTTTTACTTTGCCATCTTATTTTTAGGATCTTTCTTAGGCATTGGTGTTCTACGGTATTTAGTTTCTTTTCTTCAATGTTTGTTAGTTTCCATGTTTCGCATCCATACAATAATACAGGTCTAACTAATGATTTATATAGGTGTATTTTTGTTTTTCGGCCAATTCCTCTTGCATACCATATATTTCTTAGGCGATGGAATGTCCCTCTTGCTTTCTGTATTCTGTTTTTGATGTCACAACTGCCTCCTCCCTCTTTGTCCATGACTGCTCCCAGGTATGTGAACTTGTCTACATCTTCTACTTTCTGGTCGTATAACGTTATCAACTCTTTATTAAAAGATCCATAACCAACCCTAAATTTTCTATACATACGACCCTCCCCCTCCCCAAAAGGAGGATATGATAATAAAAACAAATAATGAGGACCCTTAATGTTGCTCTTTGTACATGAGCAATCGCACGTGGTGGGGAGATAACCAAGTTTTCTGAACAACTAAGATGCAGTATCTACTTTCTAGGAGCATACAATAGAATTACAAATGACAGATTTGTAGAACTTATCTTGGTGTATAAACATATGAAAGTGTTAAGTTATTCGCATTAAACTGATATTATTTATTGTCCTAATATATCAATGGATATGTAATAATACAAGATACATCTACTGATTATGTCTTGGTTGCACGTTATTCGATTCTGTATATGATCGTGTGATCTAAAGATCAGTCAACCATCAACTTTTGATATTGACCATAAAAAGTAACAAAAGACAGACCAAAATCAATACTATAAAAAATACTTAACTCTTTAATAACGGTATAACATAAACTTTGTCCGATTAATTATAACCATCTTGCAAACATGTTCAGGACTTTTTTTTATTACGTTGATCGTGTTATAAAAAAAGATTTGGGAAGAATCAAAATTAGAATACAAAATAGTTTTCTCGTTTCAATGTCATTTCGGGGCCTTTTATGGCTAACTGTGTGGTATGGGCTTTGCACATTGTAGAAGGCCGTATGGTGACCTATAGCTGTTAATTTCTGTGCCATTTGGTCTCTTGTGGAAAGTTGTCTCATTGGAAATAAACTCATCATATATACCAAGACTAAATTTCGTATAAACGCCAGACGCCCGTTTCGTCTACAAAAGACTCATCAGTGACGCTCGAATCCAAAAAAGTTAAAAGTTATACCACATCTTTTTTTATAACAACCCTTCACAAACTCTTTGCCTATACCAAGTCAGGAGCTTGTAGTTCAGAGATTTTCGTTGGTTCATGTCTGTCGTATTTGTTTTTGTATCTTGTTTTGTTGTCATTAAAGCTGACAGTTATATCGTTTGAATTGTTTCACATTTTCATTTCGGAGTCTTTTATAGGCGACTTAACGGTATGATTTTTTTTCATTGTTGAGAGCCGTACGGTTGCATATAATTGCTAAAATTCACCTCATTTAAACTCTGATGGAATGTTGTCTCATGGGCACTCATACCACATTTCCTTATTTATATGTATGATTTAATTAATGTTTGTATATTCTTCGTGTCTTTATTTAGCTGAATAAAACAATTCAACTCTTTCATAAGAACATTCACTGAAATAAGATACACCATTAGACTCTTAAAAAAAATATTTATGGCAAAATATTGTATTAGGCATATGTTTCGGCGCAATCACTGTGGGGTATTATTACAGTTAATGCTTTATATCATCTTTGGGAAGATCATATCAATATCAACACTATCAGCTTTTACACCTATGTTTGCCTGTCCGTCAGTCCGCCACAACACACACAACATCCTTCAATTTAGATAAGGGAGGAAGAAAAAACTTTCTGCATGCATGTGTAGTTTCATGTGACATATTTGACTTCAAGATTAAATTGTGTGGTGACGACCCTTCCGGAGCACCCGAGATCACCCCCCCCCCCCCCCCCCCACCACCACCAGTTTTGGTAGGGTTCGTGTTGCTTAGTCTGTTCTTTTCTATGTTTTGTCATGTGTACTATTATTTGTCTGTTTGTCTGTTTTGTATCAAGTGCCTTAACAAATCAAAACCAGAATATGACCTACTAAGCAAAACAGACTCAATGTGGTTCTGCGTCCCATGTAGGAAAACAGTAGAAGAACACATAGTTACTGATCTAAAGATAGAGGCGAGATGTAAGGAGATAATGGCAAATTATGAGCACAGAATACAATCTTTAGAATTAGCTGTTGACACTAAATGTGACGAGACAAGAGTTAGGGAAATAGTAGAAGAATCAATAAGTAAAAATAGCTGTGATAAAGAAATGATCAGAGAAATAGCTAAAGATGAAGCTACTAAAACAGGGGACGCTGTACATAAAAAAATGGAGGAAGCTGAAAATAAGGGAACAGGGCCGCAAAAGAAAGCAACAGTTACAACAGTGATAGAAGAGATGAATGAAAGAAAAGCAAGAGAGAAAAACTTGATTATATTTGGCATTACAGAAAATCAATCCGAGGTTAAACAAGAAAGAATAGACCATGATACAGAGAAAATAAATGAACTTTTTTATGATGCAAAAATAAATCTGGAGGAAGGAAATATAATGAAAACCAAAAGGCTAGGGAAGTACGATAGTAAGAAAGATAGTAGACCCTTATTGGTTAATCTTAAAAGCATAGACTCGAAACTCACTCTATTCAAAAATATGTATTATATCAGAGGTATGCCAAAATATGAGAAAGTCAACGTTAGTAATGACCTAACACAAAGTGAAAGAGAACAGGAGAAAGTACTATGGGCAGAGGCAAAAAAGCTACAAGAACAATGCATATCGGGGGAATACCAATACAAAGTAAGAGGACTACCCTGGGCCAGAAAAGTGATAAGAATAAAGAAGTAGTGAAAAAAGGTTCAAAGGATGTAAATAAAACTGTAAAAAATAGGGGAAAGGTTTTTAACGGCGAAAATGTAAATAGTTTTGCAGTTCTACCCAAATTGAACTGTTTTTATACAAATGCAGACCAGCTATTCAACAAATTATCCGAATTAATAGTAAGAGCAAGGGATAATAAACCAAATATAATTGGAATAACAGAAGTTAAACCAAAGGTTAATAGGTACAAACCATCCAAGGCAGAATACTCATTACCAGAGGTGGGAAACTATAAAATGTATGAGAAAAATCTAGAAACGGATGAAGGAAGAGGACTACTATTATATATAGACTCAAATCTTGATTTGATATTGACGAACGAAGAAGAAATGATTAGTAATCTAGAATACATGAGCCCTCTAGGGAAAAGTGACCACTGTGTATTATCCTTTGACTACAACTGTTATATAAACATTAAGAACAAACCAAGAATAGCTAAGCTGTATGACCATGGGAACTACCATGATTTTAAACTAGAATTGGATATGATAAATTGGCAGGAAGAAATTAAAGATGACTTTTCTGTCGACACAAACTGGAAATACTTTTTAACCACTCTAAATGAATTAGAACAAAGATTCGTACCAACAAAAAAAATGACACAAATTGGAAAGAAGAAAAACGCTTTCCCAGTAGACAAAAAAACCAGAGAATTAATTAAGAGGAAAAATATACTGTCAAAGAAAATTGTAACCAACCAAGACCCGGAAATTAGAGCTGAGTATAACAGAGTAAGGAATAAAACAAAATCATCAGTTAATAAACTTAAGAAGAAATTTGAGAAGGGATTATCAGAAAATGCAAAAGCAAACCCAAAAGCTATATGGAGTTACGTAAAATCAAAGTCCAAGACAAGGGAAGGTATTGGTGATTTACACACTGATCCCAACGATACTAAATCTCCAAAAACAGATGACGATAAAGAAAAAGCGGAAATATTATCAGAATACTTTGCAAGTGTATTTACACAAGAACCAGATGGCGAAATCCCTGTACCAAATTCAATAAATATTGCAAATGAATTAACTGAATTAAAAATCAACAAAGATATGATAATGAAACACTTAAAAAAGCTAAAGATTGATAAATCACCAGGTCCTGATAAACTACACCCCAGACTGCTTCGGGAAACAATGGAAAGTATAGCTGAACCCTTGAGCTTGATCTTTAACCAATCATTGAATGAAAAGACAGTACCAAAAGAATGGAAGAATGCACTTGTTAGCGCTATATTTAAAAAAGGAAACAAATCGCAAGCAAAAAATTCCCGCCCAGTGAGTCTAACATCAGTTGTTTGTAAGATATTGGAGAAAATCATAAGAGAACACATAATAAAGCATATGAAGCTAAACAGGTTATTCTCAAATAAGCAGTATGGTTTTATCTCGGGGAGATCAACACCATTGCAATTACTAGAGGTAATTGACAAATGGACAGAGGCGATAGACGATGGATATGAGGTAGATTGTGTATATACAGACTTTATGAAAGCATTTGATACAGTACCACACAAAAGGCTACTAAAGAAAATTGAAAATTATGGAATAAAAAACCCTATACTAGATTGGATACAAGATTTTCTATCAAATAGACAACAAAGAGTCTCAATAAATGGTAAAGCATCAGAATGGAAGGATGTTACCTCAGGAATACCGCAAGGCTCGGTACTAGGACCACTCTTATTTGTACTCTACATCAATGACTTACCGGAAGGAGTTAACTCAGATGCTTACTTATTTGCTGATGATACAAAAATCTTTAAAATAATAAAGGAAGACGGAGACCATGAAACATTACAAAAGGATTTAGACAAACTAGAAAAATGGAGTGATACATGGTTACTCAAGTTTCATCCAGAAAAATGTAAACATATAAACATTAGCAAAAAATCAAAGCAAGATATTGAAAAATATAATCTACTAGGAAAAGAAATAAGCAGATGCAAAGAAGAGAAGGATATAGGGGTAGTCATTGATGAAGAATTATCCTTTGAAAAGCATATATGTGAGAAAGTAAATAAAGCAAATTCAATTTTTGCGGCATTAAGAAGATCATTCAAAAATCTAAATGCAGAAATCTTTATTCCATTATATAAAACACTTGTAAGAACACATCTAGATTATGCTAGATCAGTATGGGCACCTTTTAAGAAAAAATATATCGATAAAATTGAAAGTGTACAAAAGAGAGCTACGAAACAAATACCGGGACTTAAAAACCTTAGCTACGAAGAAAGGCTAAAGAAATTAAAATTACCAACACTAGCGTACAGAAGAATAAGAGGGGACATGATTGAAACCTATAAGATCATACACAATAAATATGACCCGGAAACTAGTACTTTCCTAAAACTGATGTCGAGCACAGAGAATAGGCACAATACTAGAACTAATAGCAGTAAAATCGTTCATCAAAGGTTTAATACTAATCTTAGGAAAAATAGTTTTACGGTGAGAATATCAAAAACCTGGAACAAACTACCAGAAAAAGTGGTTAAGGCACCGTCTGTTAATGCCTTTAAAAACAGACTTGACAATCACTGGAAAAACGAGGAATTATATTATTCTGATTACCGCGCAGTTATAACCGGAAGCAGCAGTAATTACGACCTAATATATGAGTCTGGTGAAGAGGAGCCGTGAGGATCCTGTACCGGAAAACATCTTTAAGTATCTTTAAGTAAGTAAGTCTTTTTTCATATTTAGCCATGGCGTTGTCAGTTTTTCGATCAATGAGTTTGACTGACCCTCCGGTATCTTTCGCCCCTTTTTTGTAGAAATCGTCACCACAAAATTTTAATCCATATTGAAATTGAACCAAACTTGACGGAATCGCTTAATGTCAAATGTGTTTGTACATAACATGCGTCCTTTAAAGTCACTTTTTTGTGTGTTTTGCGAGATTTCCAAATTTTCCTACAGCTTTTATTTGAATGGAACCAGCCATAGCAAATCATTTTATTTATAGATCTTGTGTTCTTATAAGATAAATCGAAACGCACTTTATCTGTGAATCTGGAAAAGTTAGCAAATTTACAGAAAAATGGATTATGTAAATTGAACAATATTGCTTTGGTAAAGCCTGATATATATAGATATTATTTTGCTTACAACTGTATTTTTCGTTCGTGCATTAGGAATTGAAGGAAGTGTTGGCCGTTTTTAACTGTAACATTAGGGTGAGACAGGAAGAAGATGTATTCCCCTTTTTATTTTCTGATTATCTAAACGATCTTGAGTCTTTCTTTGCTGAAAATGAGGTTCAGAACTTGCAAGTGATGGACCATATTTGCCGCAATTATTTGCATATCTATATAAAACTATTCGTTCTTTTGCACACCGATGACACTATAATTATATCTGAAACGGCCGAATCGACGCAACAAGCCTTAATTGTTTTTGAAAGATACTGTGTCAGATAAAGTTAAACGTTAATTTTTCGAAGCCAAAGGTTGTTGTGTTCTACAAACTGAAATCGCGAACATTACCACAAAGTTTCAAATATTTAACCAGTCTATTGAAGTTATAGATTTTTATCCATATTTAGGACTAACTTTCAGTTATAATGGTTCATATGCAACAGCGGAGAAACGTCTTAGCGAAAAAGCACAGAAGGCACTGGATTGTAGACTTGGAAGATCACCGTTTCGTAGATTCATACCATGAAAGAAAATGACAATATATAGATGCCATAACACATTCATTATATAGCTGTAAAGTAAGTTTTAGTAAACTATAAGCGAAGAACACATGCATGCGATAACAATTTAAGTTAAAATCGGAAATATATAATGGTACTGCTCCTAAGTACATTAAAAAATCTTAAAGGTTCCTCTTGACCTCTTGCAAGGCTGAACTAAATACAGAATCAAATAACTAAAGACTAAACAGTAATTAATTGTACTAAAAGATTATATAGTATGAACAACAACAAACCCAATAGTAAAAATTTTCTGACTGTTTTAACACACTTTGTTTTAGCATTGTTAAAATAAATACTTCAATATAATATAAAGTAGCTTGTAGGATGTGCAAACTTGATGACGTTATAACTTTCATATTTACAATGTAAACACAAACGATCATGTTTCACAGTTACAAACTGAACAAAGTAAGTGACCGTGAAATATAAAAACATGCGAAGTTCTTTTGACAATAGGTGTCCGAGGACGGACAATTTATCTAGTAAAATTCATCGCCGGTCACAAATTATTTTAATTTCTCAATAGATACTATCTAATGAAAATGACCAGAAGGTATAGTAGTCTTTTCAATTAACAGAGTTTAATGTCACGCTTTTAAGAACAATTTTAGTTCAGACATGTTACTTTCTAAAATTATTGATTACTTTGGTTTTAAATATCTTAAAAAAACTGTCAACAAAATATATCGCTCTACTAATTAAACCCGATAATTCTATTTTTTATCATTGTTATGATAAGTGAAATAACTGTACTATATAATTGATTACATTAATCTTTATATCAAAAAGTAGTATGTCTAAAAGGAATGACGTTATCATACGATACAGTTTTGATCCCGTATTTACATTTTGATAAAAATTTCTATATAGACTATTTTTTACCTGATTAAATTAAATATGTAATAAAAAATATACCTTCATGCGCTACTTTTTGAGTAAAATGAGGTCGAAATTTTGTATATTTGCTCAAAATTCGGATTTGTGGCCGCATTTTCCCTTTCGAAAGAAAGACATAACTATTTTGTTCAAAAAGATAAACACAAATTGTTTTTTGTTAAATAATTTTTAATTCAGTCTGTATTTTATAAGTATCCAAAACATTTATACATTTTTTATTCAGAAATAACTCATATTTATCAAATGTTCATGAATGTAGGAAAAAAAACATCATGTTTTGCTGTATATTTATCATATTTTAAAAAAATGCACTATTTACGTTTTCATGAAAATTGGAACACATAATCTTCTCACGTAATCAAACCAATGACATTTTAAAGAAAGAGGGGTCCATGAACTCGTTTTCAAGTTAAATGAGTTGGAGTGATAAAAATCAGTCGAAACCGATAAGTCATAGTTTGACGTCGCGAAAATAACAATTTACATTGGCAACGCCATTACCTCCCCTGTAACTGTATCGTATGCCCTTAACGAGTACTTAATTGGTATTTGTTTCTCGTCAAACCATACATTGACGAATTTACTGCCGCTACTTTCTCCATTTTAACTAAATTCTCATTTAAATTAATCATACATAAAACAAAACCATACAACTCTTGATTTATTTAAAGTGTGTTGCTAAATGAACAGTGGCAAGTATTTCATGCATTTCTGTTAAGGACAAGAATAGATTTAAAATCAGTTCATTGAATATGCTCTGCAACAAGCAATATAAAGGACAGAAAATTTGGACTGTCAACGGAAAATGAGGACAAGTAAGTTAGCGCAAAAATGTGCCTTGTGACATGTCATAACCCAAACTCTTAAGGAGTTGCACCAAGCGTTCTTAAAACAGAGTTAACATACCAATTCAGAACGGATTTAAACACTCCACAGTGAAATAGTCGCATCTTTACTTTAACATGGCCCGAATACATTCCGAAACAAAAAGTTTTGGATGAAAATATTTCTTTTTCTTTGGCAACTCATGGGAAAATACCCACGAAGAAAAGAAAGTCGATCGCGAAACCAACATTGGTGGTAAAAGAAATTAAACACGATATACACAATTTTAACTTGAGGCTTAATTTCAGAAGTACGCCTTTTGCTTTGTTTAACTTTTTTTTTATTCCAGCGTCACTGATGAGTCTTTTGTTGACGAAACGCGAGTCTGGCGCAAATACAAAATTTCTATCCTTGAATCTCTGAAAAGTTTATTTGTATCATATTATTTCCTGTGGTAGTGTTGATCTAAGTACTAATCCGGTAAACAAGTATTTTTTTAGTATATTTCTTCGGTTCCCTGTAACACTACTGTCCAAAGAAAGTGAGACAATTGAGTTCTAACAAACGTATCTAACCCTGCTGCTCCTTTAGCATGTAATCCAGCGATTATTGTTTATTTTATCCTTAGTTTTCTCTTCTTTTCATTAATCTGTGATCGACCTAGTTGAGACAATAAACTATTTTGGGATGTTTCTACAATCGGTTTATATTTGGTTGTTTTGTAGCGAAATCCAATGCCATACAGAACAGAACAGTATTGTGTGTGCAAGTGTGTTTGTGTGATTAAGTTAAATTGAAGAAAGGCGTCAGAAAGTTTTTGTGTATATCAATCTTACTAAAACTACATATATGGTTATTGGCTCTATAAACAGAATTTAGGAAGCACAAAAAAAAATGATCTTTATTTTTCCATGGAGCATCGTTGTCAGTATAATGGAATTTGATGCGACTGTGTTACAGATGAGAGGTTTAGCTACACAAAAAACTATAAAACCAGGTACAATCCACCATTTTCTACATAAGAAAATGGTTGTACCAAGTCAGGAATTTGACAGTTGTTATCCATTTGTTTAATGTGGTTGAGCTTTTAATTTTGCCATTTGATTAGGGACTTTCCGTTTTTAATTTTCCTCGGAGTTCAGTATTTTTGTGATTTTACTTTTTTTCTGCGAGAGAGTTGGTAATTAAAAAATATTGGATGTAAATGGGAAAAGATTCTATGGGTTTATTGACAACAATCTGGGATGGACAGAAATCACTCTCACTTTTAACAATCTGGGATGGTCAGAAATCACTCTCACTTTAAACACGGTCATTGTACTAAATGGGTACATTTTTCCTCTTTTTGCAATATTGACGGTTGTACACTTTGGTGAAACATCAATGCTCACTGTTAAAAAATAGAATAGATAAACTTCAAAAAGGGCAGCAAGATTTTTCTTATTCTTGAACTTCCTTATGACACCCCATCACATATACTGTTTGAAAGATTATTTTAGTTTAGCTTGACGGAACGTTTAGTCTATCATGGGGCATTATATGGACATGGATGTTTATACAGATATGTCCCAGATTATCTGTCAAACAAAATCTATTCCATGTATGTCTAAATTAATCAAATTACTCAAGTACTGAACATTGGATGACTGCAAGTTCTTGTGGATGGTCCGACAAGCACTTTTCTCAGAAAAAATCACATCTCTATACCTGAAAGTGAGTTTAATGTACAGATATTTTTTTTTCTGGTACAAGTTCGTGCGTGGATGATAAATTAATGACAGGAAATCCAACCTCACCGTAATACCTATTATATTGTAGTGATACAAATCAGTATACTCTGGTTTATTGCTATATATTATATTAGTTCTTGCATATTACAGTTACATGTATATATATGTTCATGCAATTGTATATCATTCTATTCTACTTTATCAATAATAGTACAGTGCAGTGCATGGTGGACGTAATAATTTGATTTTTCTACTAGAATGGATTTGATTAGGCATTCGTATTTACCCGCAACAAATATTTAATCATCCATACAGTCATCGTTCCTTGAGGTTGCAAACGTTCTTAGATATTCTTCCGCATGCGTGTGCATATATATTAATGATTTGTTTTACTTATGTGTATATACATACAACAAAACATTTTTATAACAAGCGATAAGGAATGTAAGTTTGCACTTGATGATGCCTACGTATTCATCATTTTTATAGACTGGTTAAAAACCCAAAACGAAAGTATCGTAATGGAAATCTAGGCGATAGCAATACACCGGAATGCCCTCACAGTCATCCGCTGTAAAAATGGAATGCAACTAGATATTTTGCTTTCTTGATCTTAAGTCTGAGAGAACTATTGATTCATTGGCAATCTCACAACACCATAATTGTAAAAGAAGAGACAGCTACTTGTAATTAGCTGCCTTGCATTAGAGAGGTATAATGAATTGGTGTTTTTAAACATCAAGTCTGAAACGAACGAAAATCCACGATCACCGTTCATGAGGCGAGTAAGATTTTACCATTGATAGGGATAAAAGATAATCGGCTTTTACTCCTCTGGATAGTATTACTGACGAGAATTAAATATTTTACAATTGTAAAATTTTTAATGAAAGGATTTTTCGTAAAATCTTAACTCAAACTTTCATTCCACATCCATACTACAAAGTTAATTGAAATGATCTCGACCCAACTAGCTTTTCTCTTTATTTCGTGGATAAAACCAATATAAACCTTTCCCGCTTTGCCTTTCTTGACCATATGGTGTAAAACAAACAAAACAATAATACAACTTCTCGACCATATGTCGTAAATCATTTTTTTTTATTTATCAAATCATAAAACAAAAAGATTAACATATTTATTGTACAGAATATTTTTTTGTCCTGTCTTGTGCTGTGTTATTTATTTCAAAATCCTCTCTCCCTTAGAAAATCATATGGATGACCCACTAATCTAGTAATATAAGTAATTTATTTTTACATTTTATCATAAAAAATAAATAAAAGAGATGCACCATGGACTAATGATATCTAGTTCCATTTTGATGCTAACATATTTATCATGCACTTATGGAAATTTTCAAACATGTTGATATTATTTTTGGCCAAACATTGGACCAGTTATTAGAATAATCAGCTTTGGTACGCGATTACAACGTCATATGGAACATTTTGTGGACATTTCAGTGTTGTTAACATTTTCATTTCTAATCAAGTATACTGACGTCTATTTATAACATTACTGATTCTAATTATCAGTTAGAAGTATTGAATTCTGTATATTTATTCATAATGAAATATTTATTAACTTCAATATGAGTGTATTTATGTTCAAATTTAGCCTCGATTATTTACAATTACTGTAAAGATAAACATACAAAATCTTTGGCATAACATACTTTAGGGTTTTTGGTCATCATCGAGAGCTACTGACGCAATGGTTAATATAAACTCAAAATGTTTATGTATATTTTTTTTATTTCTCGTGGCAGTAACAGGTATTTATTAATATATGTCTTTAGTCTAAAACATTTTATAATTTCACTGTCTGTGTTTTAATGATTTTTTTTGTTTCCATCTTTCTTTTTTTTAAACAAATTAGCTTTGATCCTAAATAATTTATTAAAACTTATGTATTCAAAGTTTTAAAACACTTTTCTTTGTTTTTAGATATTGCTTATTGTAAACGCCATAGTTCAAAAGAACATAACTTTGGAAATGGAAATGGACATGGTTATGGACATGGACATGGTTATGGACACGGACATTCTCATACGCAATTTGGACAGGGTCAAGGTCATAATCAGAACCAAGATAACAAAGGTCACAATTCGAATGGTCATGGGCATGGTCACATCAATGGTCATAAAGTCTCAAACCTCGGTCACCTACTAAATGGCTACAATGTGCCATTAAACCACAATTTACCAAACCACCAAACAACTAAACAGTCAATTACTACAGAAAGACACCTTCATCAGCAAAACACAAATCATTTTGAAAGTTGGAAATCTAATTGGTGGAATGCACATTCAGAAATCTGTGGAAAACAAGAAGTAGAACCACGGTTTTCATTAAGCAGAATAATAGGTGGAAGAGAAGCTATAAAAGGAAGCTGGCCATGGATGGTAAGCACTAAAGATATATTGACATCACGCATTGATATTGCATTTGTATGCTCGTAGTCTGTACACCTTTCGCATTTTCATATTACTAAATTGATGATTTAAAACAGAAATTAGCATACTTCATCTTTCAATGTCCTGATCCAGTGGTATAGATAAATGAGGAATATAAGTCAATGAGCTAGCGACCCAGCAATAAAAACTTAAAAGACATTTAGAGGTTATCATAAGCTTTTCAACTCATAACCATACCAAATGCCATGCTCTTCTCGAGTCTAGACAAGTTGTGCTTAAATCTAACTGAGACTACCAAATTTCTTCCACCAACATCAAATTCCTTAAAGGACAACACAATATAACTTAACAATACAACCAATGGAAAGGTTCCTGACTTTAGATGCATATATCTAAATGTGGTAGGTTAAGTGAGATTTTTGACAGTTTAACCCCCCTTAATGTTCGAATTTCAATTAGATATAAAATGTATAAAGAGTGTCAGTTCCAAAAAAAGACACACTAAGCTTTATAATATGGATATGTAATAAAGTTTATAGGTGCTAGAAAAGCAATATACATCTTTCCTTTCAAAGAATACTCACATTTTAAGAAAGCAAGCACAAAGTATTAAATAAACTGAAATATAGATCATGCGATCATATGCTCAGTTCTGGGTCGCAGTACCTCCGAATAAATTTAAGTTTGGTGTTTATTTGGGTTTAATTTGAATCGCTTTAATACCGGCGTCACACATCAGCGTATTGCTGCGTCGTACGCCGGGCGTGGGTAAAAACTCATGTACGCTGCCAGTATGCTAGTAATTTTGGATGCATTCAACCTGTCAATCATATTCTGTATCGTGTGCACAACGAGCTTTAAGCGTGTATTGGACGTACGAGAAGCGTACCTAAGCGTTTTTTTGGGTGTTCAAGTAACGTATGTTGGAGTATGCCTGGCGTTTGTCTGACGTAGATGGAAAACAACCTACGAAAGAAAAAAGTCTCTTGAATGTATTCGAGACGCGTCCCGGTCGTATCTCGGACGATAATCAGTGCTTTCGGCGTGTCTGGGACGTTTTACTATGGGCAGTTTGTTACAAACATACCGGCATACGTTTTAGTAAAGTCAAACGATCTTGAAGCGTATACAACGTGCCCTAAACATGTCTCAAACTTATCTATAGCGTTTTCAACGCGCTTGTAGCGTGTGTATTACGTGCGTGTAGCGTACAGACATACGCTTGACAAACGCTTGAGCTGGATGAAGATTTTTATGCTGCATAAAAATTTTCTGGAGTTATAGAGTTTACCAAGCGTATACCCTTCAAACTTATGCAACACGCGTTTAACGATCGCTTATCGGACCACAAATGAATTATCACGTTGTGATTGGTTAAACGCCGTCACGTGGTGACCCCCTATGAGACTGTAGGGGGTTAGTAAGTTTCATATGGGGGTTCATGATGCGTTAATGGCGACGTCATCTATTAATGTTGTTGTGTTTCATTGTTTATTTTTCAACAAAACGCCGCAGAAAAAGACCAGCGTCCGATAAATTCGTTATACGGTTAACTACTGACCCCCTACGGATCCATAGAGGGTGAATAAAATTCATAGGGGACTCGGCCTCCGGCCTCCCCCCTATGGATTTTACTAACCCTCTATGGATCCGTATGGGGTCAGTAGCGAACCATATAACTTATATTAGCGTTCCTCTGGCGTGCAACTAACGTATACCGACTTGGTCAATTTTCTCTATACGTCTGGTACACGCCAGTCTATACGCCAATGTGTGACGCCGACATAAGATGTAAATGCCATACATATTCAGAACTTACTCGGTTAAAGGTTTAGTTGTTTTCTTCTATAATTGATCAACCAACGAAAAACATGTAGAGCAGAACACATGCTTGTAAGACATTCTTTATACATAGAACCATTATTTAGGCGCATAAGCAACACGTGGACAAAATAAAACACCGGTCCAAAATAAACGAAATCACGTTTAGAACAATTAGATATTTTAAAAGAAAAATCAATTTGTTGTGACATCACAAAATCAGTTTCAAACATATTAGCAAGAAGTGATTGCATACCAACAAAAATTTGTACGTTTTATAATACAATAATTTTTCTAACCATATAATGATTTTTCGTATAACCAGAAACTTTTTATGTGTAGATAGTTAAAGTTAAAACTTCTTGGTTCTATTACATCGTTTTCTGAGTATCTAAAATCGAATTATTTCACAGATTTCCTTGTTCAACAACCTTCTCAGACAGCCAACATGTGCAGCAGTACTAATATCGGAACAGTGGGCATTAACAGCAGGTCACTGTTTTTCGAGGTACTTTTATATCTTAAAAGTCTTTCCAAAATAACTAAAATGTTACATATTAAAGAAAGTTGAAAATATTTTACATACTTCGACTGAGCATAACCTTTTTCTAGTAATGAACTCTTGTACCTGCATTCTATATATATTGTTTATGCTAATATATTAAGTATAATTCAAACTAGATAGAATGTTATTATTATAACATAACACTGTATTTAAAGTATTAACCAACTTTGGTAGAAAGCACCCAATTCGGAGTTAATTTCTACAATGTTACTTCATGTAAATAAAAAAAAAACTTGAATAGTAGACTATTAAAGGCATCTTACATTAACATAATAGACACTTCACTAAAACTGTTGTTACATCCTTGAGAATGATTCCGTGAAAACTAAGGGATCTGAAAGAAACTGAGAGTTTAATTTGTATGTTATAAGGTTATTTATGCAAAATGTTGCTTGAATGGTTTTCATGTCAACAGGGGTCAAAATAAAATATTAAACATACGAAATTCAATTCATGCCATACCTTCTTTGAAAAAAAAATATACATACATATGAAAATGTCATGAATCATACATAAAAAGGAACCTCCTCCAAGATTTTTACAAAGACAAGTATACTTAACCACTGTAGATCCATAAACCATAATCAACTCTACGTCAACAGCACATAAACAAAAAACCCAGGCAATTAAAATAACACCAACGGCCGTTAATCAGTGAAAAGGTTGCTCCTCGCAAGGATGTAACTCACTGGCAGGGTGTGTAAATAGATGAGTTTTATTTAATACGTTTATTGCAGGATGTTTGACAACGAAACGTTTATAACTGCTAGGGTAGGCCTGCACAATGCTTCGGCGTTTGCTGAAGATCCGAATGAGCAAGCATTTAAGATTATTAAAGTAATAAAACACCAAGGAATTGAAGCCAGTACTGTTCCATTTAACAATGATATTGCTTTACTCAAACTTGACCGGACTGTGACATACAATTCTGCTGTTCGACCGGTGTGTTTACCAGATAATGCAAACATAGACCAAACAGTATGTGCTATCAGTGGATGGGGACGTTATAAAGGTGAGAAATGATGGACAGACATCGTTTTCATAACATATACTTTTGAATACACAGTGATCTAAATAGATATAGGATATGTGGTATGAGTGCCAAGGAAACAACTCTCCATCCGAGTCATAATTTGTAAAAGTAAACCATGACTAGTGTGAAACCATTCAAACCTACGGTCTTAGCTATTTAAAAAACTAGAAACACTTATGAACCATATCAACAAACAACAACTACTGAACATCAGATTCCTGACTTAGGACATGTGCAAAGAAATGCAGCGGGTTTACACGTTTTAATAGGTACCAGCCTTCAGCCTTATCTGAAACAATAGTGTAACATCACGACATAGAAAGAAACACTATAAAATATCAATTGAAATGACTTCACTCAATCAAAAGACATATTAACACAAGAGAACATACACTGAACGAATAAATTTGATCTATCACACAATGTAAATATTATTTTATATATATTTTCAACTTTAACACCATTTTATCATTTAAGCTCTAAATTTCACTGGTTAAGGTTCACAAAACTGAAAAGTGCTATTAAAAGAACTCAGTGTTAAAAGGGAGCCATGATACTTAAAAAAATGTAATGAGATTTTTTTTCTGATTAAGAGGTCTGCTGCAATAATTTAAATTTACTAAGGCAGTCGCACTTTTTTTCTTCTTCAAATACATGATTTTATTTCTAATTATTTAAAGAACCCAAAAAGACACCGGACCCAGATGCGTGGCCTCAAATGTTACAACAAACCCGTGTTCCAATACTTCCACAGGAGATATGTATGTCAAACTATAAAAATAAAGTCACAGATAATATGTTTTGTGCCGGATATGAACAAGGGGGTGTCGACGCATGTCAAGTAAGTTTGATGTTTTTTAATTGAAATATGAATATAAAAAATCTGCCCGTCTTGTACAGAAATTGATTGAATGTGACAAGTTTTCTAGTCAATATTTTGATTTTTCAAAAAGTGATGTTTTTCATAGCAATTTCAACTATACAAACACTACCATTGTTTCTTTTCTTTTCTTGAATTTTTCAAAACATAATATATTTGACACTAGTCGTTCAGCAATCAACATTTGTATCATGTCTGCCTTTTGTTTTCGAAGTAACAAAAACTAACCTTTGATAATGTATATGTAGTCCAGAACACTTTGAATGAATCTCCTGAACTAAGCAGTATTATTTTCTCTGAAGGGTGACAGTGGTGGGCCCTTACAATGTCAGGAAGATGGACGCTGGTGCTTAAGAGGTACGCATTACTATTTGACGATATATGCATGGTGAAGTATAATGACAAAGACTTCTAGAGATCAATATAGGATTCTACAAAATGTGTTGTTAAATGTCTATACCATATTTCAAGCTTTATGTCACCTCGATTCTAGAAAAATGGCGAAACAGTTAACAAGCACTATATAGAACGAATTATCACTAAATTTACATAAAAAAAAAATATGAAAATATGACAAACAAGCACTGACGACACTCCTGGCCTAGGACTGACACAGGAATATATTTCGAGGTATAAAATTTGTCTTTTAGCACTCAAATAGTTATCGCGATAAAGACAAAGTTTCCATTTCATGTATGAGTATTTGAAAATAAATATATATCAAAGTATTTAAAATAACAGGATATTCAGAAACTACAAATTCGAAATAAAGATCAGAGATAAATATTCAATTTACAAGACATATCTCACCAATACTATATTATAAAAACCGATACCAATTTCCATGCACCAGAAGCGCATTTCGACAGTTGATGTCTCACCATAATACATACGCAAAGTATTGAAACCATCTGTGATAAAGATATACTAGTAAGCAGTATTAACATTTTATAGTTTCTTTTGAAGGAATAATAAGTTGGGGAGGAATAACTTACACAGAATGCGCACAACCACTTCAACCAGGAGTTTACACAAAAGTATACAACTACGTTGATTGGATATTGCAAAATATATTCGAAAACATGTGATCCAAAACAAAAAGAAACAATTTTAACGAACAATTTGATGGGACAGATGTTTTAGACGAAAGAGGCTAATCTATCTCTTGATTATAAGTATAGGACTAAAAGAATTATTTTCAATAGAACTTTGTTTAAAAGATTTTTATACGGTATTTTCATCCCTAATTTCTTCATCTTATGTAATGAAATGTTTATATAGAAATAAGAAGATGTGGTACGAGAGCCAATAAGCAACTCTCTATCCAAGTCACAATGTGTAAACAATTAAAGCTCAAAATACAGCCTTCAACATGGAGCTTTGGCTCACACCGAACAGCAAGCTGTAAAGGGTCACACGAAAAAACGAAACAAACATCTTTCGTCCAGAGTAAACTTTTTTGGATGAACATATATGTCGTTTCCAAATTGAACTAATATTGAAAATAAAAATACTTTTGACTATTAATTCGGACGTGGAAATAGACAATTTTACTCGTGGCTCAAGGCTACAATACAAGGATAAACATGACATCAATGGGTGACTAGGAAACATATGTAGAAAGGTATCCTGTTTGGCATTCTACCCCTTGCCTTAAGGGCTTCCGTTTGTTGGTGTGCGATTTATCAGTATATATCAGCAATTTTTCGTGTTCTTGTGCACTTGGTCACGTTTTAAGTTTTTAATATTAAAGAAAAATGAAAAATTAACATTTATAATTATACTTATACATCAAATATAAGATTCTGAAACAAGTTTGGAAGACAATGGTAGACCTGTTTTGTAAATCCAAAACGGCAGTGGATCGAAGTAAAGGTGATGTGTATTATTAATAAACTATGATTAAAAACTACAACAGAAGTAAATGACTTCATATATTGGTTACTTAGCTTACTCAACTTTATTAAAATGTAAAACAAATAAAATAATTAAAAACAAATAAAATCGGAGTATATAGACTGTTCGCGATAAGACAATACCATCAAAATAAATTCATGTATTTTAAAATATTTTTTATTACTTTAAAAGTCTTTTGTATACATTTTCACCATGACAAAATACCTTAAAGCAATGTCTGATTTATATACGAAACATACATATTATATGTTTATATAAACAATTTAAATAAAAGTTTAGTCAAGTATGTAATAAAATATATGTTAATCCACAAGAAAGGATAGGAGGCATCCATCCATGACACAAAATCAGTACACACAACAAAAACGCTTACCCGTTCGACGACCAGTTTGAAACTTTCGCCTAACAAGGTTTTCTGATTTTCTGTTAAACATATTTTATATTCACAAACACAAATAGATGAGACTTATGAAGTCTTCTCCATTTAAGGGGGTGTATGCCTTGATACCCAAAAAATTTACATGTATCATCTGTTTGATTCACTTTTGCATTTTATGTTTAGGGGTACCTTATAAATCAATTGAAAACCCTTGTAGGTATATATTATTGTGTGTTTTGGAACATGTTGTCGGCATAAGGAATATCCATGACTGTTTAAATGCATAGAAGAAACATATTGTAAAGTAAATTTGAAATATCATGGTTATACTTGTAGCCTTCTTCTTCCAGTTCTACGTACAAATGATGTAACTAGATAAAGAACTCAAACTCATAAGCTTCATTACAATACGAAGGCGGTAATATTAAATATAGTTTGTACAGTCTGCATGGGATGACAAGAGTATAAATTCCAGCGATACTAAAGTTTTAAATTTTTAACATTAGCCTTGGCAGGACACTAATCGACTATAGATCAATAAGTTGAAAATTAACATTTTTTATTCATAGTGGTGAATCCTATAGCCGCAATTTGTGTTAAAAGTAAAGAAAAGTACTCTTTTTAAAGTCGGGTTGCATATATACATATTAAGAAGGAATGTGCACTAAAGAGCTCTTGAACCGACAGGTATTAATAAACAATACATACATGTAATAACATCAGATACATATACAACACAAACATAAAGACAAACAGCACACACACACATGTATCATTATGTATTGATACATAGATAGCACATTCAAATTAAAGCTAGGCACGATACATATTAAAAAAAATGCCAAGTATCAACACATAGTAGATAAACTCATCATAGATACAACAGGATTCAAGATTATTTACTGGAACAAGAACTGTAGGTACAATTTTCAGAAAATCCACCACGTAGAGATAACATTTTTGAACTGGCAAAAAGTTGAAAAGCTTCTTGCCTCATGAGACAAGGAGTTCCTGTCTTGCTGCCTCATAACCAAAGCTTTTCAAGGTAAAACGTCTTTATGTAACAATAGACTTTAAACTGGATTTCAACACTCACAAATATATGTAACAAGCTGCACGTCAACTAAACGTACAAAAAAGAATCGGCACTCATCTCATCAGCCTTTCTAAACTTTCAATATACATGTAACACTCATTTATCTTGTCAATCCTCAGCTATTTTCCACTTACATGGCACTGCTGCAGTGAACAGAACATAAAGAAAATAGAAAAAGAAAAAGAAAGAGCACTCAGAAAATAAGTCAGATTCATTTATGATGACTACAAATATTATTAAGATACACTCCTCGAACAGTCTAAGCTACCAGCACTTAATATCAGATGAATGAGAATCTTGGTATAATTATCAAGTCAATTCCAGAATTCCTACATAATGTAAAAGACAAGGTACTAGTATGGTACGTCGTCCATCTGGTCCAGTATCTTATATTCGGGAACGTCTGTTTACCAATTGATTTGATGTTGTCTTCTGGTTCGTTGGAGTTAAATACAAATAAAAATGGCTTGTTCAAGATGTTAGCTTTTGCTGTTCGTTCTGAGTATGTAAGGCCATCTGCATTAAGGGGTGCCACTCCACTGCTGTCCTTGTTTTTACTGTTGATAAACCTCAAAAAGCGTTTTGGATTTGAAGTGCAATGTGGTGAGATTATGTTGGTGATATAATCATTGTCTTTTTGCATGCTGTTTTTGTTGCTGTTGGTACTTTTTCTTGTCTCGTGATCTGTTTTAGGATCTGCCCCTGTTAAAGCATCTTTTCTTTCGCCGTGATAGTGCTTTTATCTCTTTTGTGATCCAGGGTTGGCTAAAGCGACTGGTGCTCATCTTTGATGGTACTGAGGAATCTAGGATGTTCGTTAATGTGATGCTGATGTCTAGCTACATTTCTGATATAGACGACTGAATGGTGTATTTGTTTAGGGATTGTTGTTTAAATTTTAAACATTCTTTTTTTTAGTTTTTCATTGTCTGCTCTTTTCCATAGGTGTATTTTCTGTTTTACCGGTTTCCCTCGTTTTACAGTTGCTGATGATTCAAAAACGACCTCGTCATGATCTGATATACCAGTGAAGGAGAGCGTCTATTGATTAGGCTTGGCCGGTTTGTAAGAAACAACTTGAAGTCCAGTGAATCTTTTGTTGATACCAGAGTTTACTTTATTTCCTTGAATAGATGTTGAGTTCCAGTTAATATCAGGAAGGTTTGAATCACCCCCTACCTATAACACTGAATTTTTATTGCTTTGGTGTACATGTTAAATAGTTTCGCAAAGTTGATCCATATAAGTGGTGTCGCTTGATGGTGGTCTGTATACAGATCCGATAATGAGTGACTAAGTTTTGCCAAAATTTAGTTTAGCAAATACTGCCTCAGATGTTGTTGTGGTTTCAATAGAGTCAGCGATGTATTCTTTCTTTATTGCCAAAAGAACTCCTCCATAGCCATATTTCCTGTCTTTGTGGATGATTTCATAGTTAGGTGGGAATATTTCAGCACTTCATATTGACGGCAGTAGCCATGTTTCTATTCCCATGATGATATTTAGGTCTTCTGATTACGACTAGGTAAAGACAAAGGTATAGGTGCTTTAACTTGTAAAAACACCACTATTGTTGATTACTGTATTTTATCACCTGAACTTTTTCCTTATATATCAGAATTTGAAGTATTACCATTTGACCCAATGATAAGTGATGTTCACAATGCCTTGCATGTTAAAATATTGTGTAAATTGATTGATGTTAATAAATGTATGAACTCTGGTGAACCCAGTACTACTATTGTAAAAGCAGTCTGGGATAGCAAAAATCTTCAGTCTTTTAATGATTGTTTGAATGATGAAAATATTGTATGTTTGAATGATAAATTGGATGCCATTGATATTGCAAGTGTAAGTAAAGATTCAATTAACAGTTTAATTGAAGAATGTAATAATATTATTATACAAGCTGCTTCTGAATGTGGTATGTTAAAAGAAAAAAATATTGTAAACAATAATTGTAATAGGAATATTAAAAATGGTAAGGTTAAAAAACCATGGTTTAATCAAGAGTGTTATACTAAAAGGAAAGATTATCATAAAGCCAAAAGTTACAATTGGCGGGTAAAATCTGTAGAGAGCAAGAATAATTTGATTAGATGTAGTAAAGCGTATAAAAAAGTTTGTAATTTACAATATAATGAATATAGAAAAAACTTCATTAAGAAGTTAAGAAATCTTAGTCAAAGTGATCCTAAATCTTATTGGTCATTACTTAACAAATCAAGTAATACAAAGACAAATGTACTAGAGAAGATATCACTTGAATGTTTTCATGATCATTTTAAGAAATTGAGTAATGTACAACATGATCAGAATGGTGATTTTACAGATGATATTGATTGTAATGCTGTAACTAATTTGAATTTTGAACTGAATTCTGTCATTACTGTAGACGAGGTTGTCAAAGCAATTAAGTCATTGAAAAATAATAAATCAAGTGGTACAGATTTGATATTAAATGAATTTTTGAAAAATTCATGTCAGAAAATGATTGATATATATGTAAAAATGTTTAACATTGTTTTTAAATCTGGAAAAATTCCTGACCTATGGTCAGTTGGTATTATATGTCCAATTTATAAGGGTAAAGGTGACATGGCCGACCCTGATAATTATAGGGGTATAACTATTCTGAGCTGTTATGGTAAACTTTTTACAACTGTATTGAATAACAGATTAAATTGTTACTTAGAAAATATGAATGTTCTCTGCGAAGAACAGGCAGGTTTTAGGAAAAATTATGGTACTTATGATCACATTTTTAATCTTCAATGCTTAGTTGAGCTATATTTGTATCGTAAAAAACCATTGTATTGTGCATTTGTTGATTACCGTAAGGCATTTGACTCTGTTAATAGAATAGCATTATGGCGTAAATTGTTGCAAAACTGTGTTGATGGAAATATGTTTGTTATTATACATGCTATGTATGAAAATGCTAAATCCTGTGTTAGGCAAGGTTCAAAGTTATCTGAATATTTTCAAAGTAATATTGGTGTTCGTCAAGGTGAAAATCTGTCTCCTGTACTCTTTTCACTGTTTTTAAATGACCTGGTAGAGTTTATTTCCAAAGCTTATGATGGTCTATCTGATGTATGTGATGCAACTCACCTAGTACTTGATACTGATGAAATTTCTGTTTATTTAAGATTATACTTGTTGTTATATGCTGATGACACTGTTATTTTAGCTGAATCCAAGGTAGAATTACAAACTGCTCTTAACGCAATGTACTTGTATTGTAAGACATGGAATTTAGAAATTAATGCTTCAAAGACAAAAGTTGTTATATTTAATAAACGTAAAATTATTGACAAACCTGTATTTACTTTAAATGGTGAAATTTTAAATGTTGTAGATGACTTTGTGTATTTAGGTATAATTTTTATGTCAAATGGATCTTTTTCCAAAAACAGAATTAAATTGTTGGATCAGGGTAGAAAAGCAATGTATAGTATGTTGAGAAAATGTAGATCCTTAGGTTTACCTATTGATATCCAACTTAAAATGTTTGATACTATGGTTTCTCCAATTCTACTTTATGGTTGTGAAGTGTGGGGTTATGAGAATAATGCTGCTGTTGAATCTTTGTTTTTACAATTTTACAAAATTATACTTGGTGTTAAAAAATCTACTCCTAATTGTATTTTATATGGAGAATTAGGTAGATATCCTACTGACATATTTATAAAGAGCAGAATGATAGGTATGTGGAAAAGGCTTGTATGTAATAAACAAGACAAGATATCTGCTATGTTGTACAAATTGTTGTTTAATATGCATAAGAAAGATTTTTTCCATTCTAAGTGGATAACATATATTGAAAATATCTTGAATGATTGTGGTTTTTCTGAATATTGGATTGCACAAAATGTACCAAAATGTATAAATTTATCAAAACTTGTTAAACAGAGATTATGTGATCAATTTAAGCAGAATTGGTATACAACTATTTTTAACTCACCAAAATGTCTTATATATTAACTACAGAATTTTTAAATATAATCATGGTTTAGAATTTTATTTACTTAATTTACCAGATGATTTGAAAAAAGCCTTATGCAATTTTAGATGTCTAAATCATCGACTCCCTATTGAAAGGGGTCGCTTTTGGGGTATAGAACGTGACGACAGAATTTGTGACATTTGTAACAAAAACCAATTAGGTGATGAATATCATTATTTATTTAATTGTACTTTTTTCAATAATGAAAGGAAATCTTTATTACCTTGTAATCTTATTACCAATCATAATACTGACAAATTTTATGAATTATTTAATTCCGACTCTTACAATGTTGTTCTTAAAATTGCAAAATTTTGTAAAATTGTACTATCTGTTGTTAATTAAACTAATATTGTTTCAACCATTAATATGTCCGTTTGAAGTTTACTGTCTTCCTTTAAATGCATTACTTTTTCAAATGTATATATGTTAATGAATGTTTATAATGTTCACTGCATTACTTTGATACTTTGTTATTTGTTATATTATGAATACTTATGTAGTATTTGTTATTGTTCACATACCCCTGTTGGGGTCTTTGAGAAATAAAAAACTTGAAACTTGAACTTGATTGCTCGATTAGGTTCATATTTACCTCTGCTTTTTTTCTTTTTATGCTTTGAATGTTGATGAATAATTTTCATTGGCGAGCTATGTGGTATATTTTGCTTTGTTGGTTTTTAGATGGTAAAGAACAGGATGTTAGTGGCCCAGGACTGTGTGTAAGTACATCGCTGATGTCACTGCTATCAAAGGTTGAAAATATGTGGTGTGTAGATATTATTGTGGAGTCAAATAAACTGGATGTAAAGTTTGGCATTCCGCAGTTAGGGCAGTTCCATTAACGGTTGTTTAGAGACATGTTTACAGGGGTGGACATATGCATACATTCGGCATGAAACTAGGTGATGTTAGGTGACTCACATTTAATCTTGACCCAAGTTGTGAACATAAATCAATCCTACACATTTTACCACATTTATTATCTTGGTTAGTTTAATTAACATCAAGACGAGTTGGTTTAGAACTTCTAGTATGACAGGTTGCATTTTTAATAATGTTCCTCATACAAAAAAATATCACATCACAAGAATAATTTAACATTTAATTTGTTGTTACCATAACTTGAGGCTCTTTCCTGAGGTACGTCAGCATCGTACACATACCTGAACCTATATGAATTGTTATTTTTGAATTTTTATAACAACTAGATCTTGAATAAGAAATGGATTTTTTTTATCAATTATTTTAAAGGTGTACAAGGCAGTTGAGCCCATTCTACGATGGAAAGTATGACATCTGCAGGAGTTTTTCATACGAAATCTGACGAACTTCATCAATAAGGCAGCAACCATTTGATTTTCTGGGGGGGCTATGGTTTTTTTTGGAAAAAAAAGTTTGTTTCCAGTTTTTGGAGAAAAAAATAATTTGTTTTTGATTCTGAGAAAAAAAAATTGTTTGTTTCACCCTCAGCTGCCACTATATGTAATGCTAAAATTGAAAGGAAAAAATTGTTTTCGACTTGTCGCGAAAAAAATAGATTGTTTTTCGCCACCGGCGAAATAAAAAATTTGTCCAGAAAAAAAAACCATAGCCCCCCCCAGAAAATCAAATGGTTGCTGCCTAATACGAAGCGCTCGTTCGTGTATTTTTTTCTACCTTTATTTTTCAGGTAAAAATCAGTTGCAACATGTAGTTTGACTTCATCCTCACATAACATAAAATACCATTTAAATCAAACACAATCTTTATATCATGTGTTTTATTGCTAAAAGAGATGGCTTGACATTTCTCAGGGTTGGCCTACGTTTTATTTGAAGAAAACTACTGTATCAAAAATAATTGCTGTCTTTCTCGGAGCAGAAATTATATTTTGTAAGGAAGATCTAGACTTTGAGACAACGAATTGTAATCAGCATAATAATATAAAGAACATTTGTTTTACAAAAAAGAACAAATCATTTATAAAAATATCAAATAGGATGTGTCCAAGGATGGAACCTTGTGGTATCCCTTTAAATATGCAAAGCATACTACTTAAATTATGGTTTACCTTTTTTGGATAAATAACTGTATAACAGGTACTTTTGACTATTGCATTCCTATTTATTAGATGGAGTAAGAATCTATGGTCACAAGATTAGTCTTGTACAGTATGGATAAGTGTTTGATATGACTATACTTTTCACTTCTTCGTACCATGAACAACAAAATTATTTCCTTTGTATTAGATAAAATAAAAAAGTAACAAAGAAACAGGCCGTTAACAACCGTCGCTGGATAGTTATCTGCACGAGTAGTCAGGTCAAGGTCCGAGGCGGTGACCTGCCTACAAGTGCAGAATAAACAGCTGAGCCAAGAGCGCATGATACGCCCGTCGTCTTAAGGAAAAAAACATAATAAATGTTTTTTGAATAACATAAGGGTTGTACAGGAAGTCATGCTAAGTATATCGTGACTCACACCTTATTCCTGATCCATAGGAAGTTAATATAAGAGAAAGAAAAAAATTTGCTCACAATAAAATTGTTTTATATGATACGGTTCTGATTATTTTTCATAATTTTGCATGTCAATACATACATTGAAAATTTCCATAAAATAGAAAGTTGACGAAACAGAGAAACAAAAAATGTTACATCATGTTTCAGTGTTCACGGTATAATGTTACTCTAAAATAAATTCTCTATACTGGTTCTTTCTAATGGCTATTCCATCAATAAATGTATGATGGGAGGGTTGCAAGGCAGGTTTTTGTGACCCAACCAGCCATACATTTTTTGCTGGAATAGCCCTGAAGGCAATATTTAATTAATATCAATTGTAGATATCAAATCAAAAATTTGTCAAGTTTCTATGTACAATGTATAATAAAGAATCATCAGTTTATGTACTAAGTAGGTTCCATCACAAGTCAAGTTTATATTCATATGCAATTTACAATAATTATACATTACCTACAATTGAGACGCTCTGATTTATATAATAACTAATTCAAACTGATCCAAATGATTTTGTGGTCAGAATAATATGTTTCCATAGTTCCACATTTGAAGTCCTGATCCGTGTTTGTGAAAATAAGATCTATTGTAGAGTTGTTGTCATTTGTTGGTCCTGTAATCACTTGCCTGTATTTCAATCTACCAACCATTAAATTTCTCAGTTCTTGTTGGGCAGATTGTTTTTGCCAGTCGACATTGAAATCCTCAAGAATAATTGCCTCTGAATCTTGGACATATTGATGGTGCAGTGACAGCAGCACATGGCAAATATCTTTCACGTCTGTTTTTGGTGGTTTGTACACAACCAAAATTACAACATTTGGTAGCAGTTCTGTCTTCACAACAGTCACCTCTATGGTTTTGTAAGTTTTATTCAAAGGATACTCTTTTACAAAGTCTTCTTTACTGTAAAGAGCTAAACCATGCACCGGTCGAGTAGCTTTACCAGATGAGTTTTCCTTTTGTTTGTTGTTCTGGAATGCAAGCCTGTTTGTATTATTAGTTACATCAGAAGAATTTTCATCTTGTCTATACTGTTTAAAACATGGCAGACTTGTTTCATTGATGGAATCTTTCTTGTGAAATCGTGTTTCTGCGAAACAAGCAATATTTGTGGCCAAAACACTATTGTCACAACGTATGTCATCAATATGCTTACTCATGGACGATGCATTTAAGAAACATAGCTTCATGTCAGATTGTTCAATCTTGTATAGTAACTGAAGAGATGGTTGAACCGGGTTTTCTCTGAGTCGTTCCATTTCTTTCCGGACAGACTTATCTATGCCAATTTTGTCTTCTTGCAAGTTTGTTATATGTAGACCATTCAGAGTTTGTACACGACTGATAGCAACATAGTGAATATGGTCAACCTTTCTTTGGGTTGTTAAATCAACAACAGCTCTCTGCATAGTATCTCCTTGACAGCGATGAATTGTTTTGGCATAAGCAGCTTTCAATGAGAACTGCTATCTTTGAATCTGCGATTGGCCTTTTGTGCCTGCACAGAAAGTCTTACCAATAGGTTCTAAAGGGGTCCATTCTTTTTTGTGACAAGACTTGTAAAATCTTCTGCTGTCTTTACGAAGTTGCTTTCCAATTTCTGGATCATTAAACTGAACCCAAAGTTTGCCAGAAGCAAAGAATGAGGCATCTGTAAGTTCCACTTTAACTATTTTACAAGAAGCCCCATTTATTAATCCACCAGATGTGTCCAAATTAACTGTTATTTCATAATGAACACCAACTGACACTTCAAGAATTGTGCTGAGCTGTTTTGTTTGATGTTTACTATTTTTGAATATCTCCAATATTTTTGTCTTCATTGAAGGTGGTGCAGACCCAACAAACTTATCCTTAGCCTTCATGGAGTAAACTGGATTAGGACTTCTGTGAATGATAGTACAGTTGTAGGAATCAACTCGCTCATTAGTTGTGAAAAGATGAGGAGCATCCCATGGATAATCTTCTGAATCCACAGCTATACCTTGACCTTTAAGTTCATCTATATCTTCTGTAGTCTGCTTTCCTTCACGAACACGATTTAACAGCTCGGCAAAAGACTTATTTTCTGCTTGTCTCATTATTGTATGAAGTTCAAACATTTTGAAACTTTCAGTCCAAAGATTAGTTGATAAAGGTAAATATCCTGTCCTAGGAGTTGAGAAAATATAACTATCCATTACAGGTTTGAGTTGAAAGAGGTCACCTACTGCAATGACCGATATGCCACCAAAAAGTTCCTTCTTCTGAGTTACCTCCACAAGCCGTTGATGAATGCAATTAAACATGTTAAAACCTACCATTGAAATCTCATCAATGAAGATTAGTTTTACATCTCCAATTTGGTTTCTTAGTGTATTGAGTGCACTAGAAGACATCGGTTTGTGCTGCAGCTTTTGATTTGCAGGGAGTTTCAAGGCACTATGGATTGTATTTCCTTTGATGTGGTAGGCAGCTTTACCTGTAGGGGCCATAAGTAAAATTTTCTTCAATGCAAATTCCTCTCCTGCTTTTTTGTTGAAGAATTTCAAAGCGAACTGATAAAGAGCATTGGTAACATAACTTTTACCAACACCGGCTCCACCACTAAGGAATCTATAAATTGGCTCTTCTTGTGTTTTGAGCAAATGGATAGTGTCATACACAAACTCTATTTGTTCTTTGTTAAGTCGACGCATGTGTTGTCGAAACTCTTTATCATGCATATCATACTGTTTGCTGATCTCATCCTCAGCATTGGAAGGTGGAAGTTCTAAATCTAAACCTATATCATAGTTTTCTATACCTTTATCAGGTTGCTTGGAAGAATTAGCAAGGTCTTCGGCATTCCCACTCTCTGTCTGGGGAGCCAATTCATCCCACATCTCTTCAAGGTGTTCATTTTCATTTAAAAGACGTTGGGCTTCATCAACAGTATCACTAAAAGGTTCGTAAATCTTTTGTTGCTCTTCTATTGTATCTTTGAAATGTTGATACGCCTCTGAATATGTAGGAAAGTTACATTTAAGTGCATGTTCATCTCTCAAAGGATTGTACAGCATTAACTTTTCTCTATAATGTTTCTCTGGATAAGTATCTATGTTGAAATGTACAGTTCGAATAACTCTTTTGTACGGTCCTGTTGAAGTATCTTCCACATCCTGTTCATCGTCATTTTCAATGATGTTTGGTTCTGGTAAACATACTTGATTTGCATTTTTTTTTTACTTGCTTCTGTTAATTGTTCTGGAAGGTGGCTCATCGTAATATGCTGCAAATTCTGCCAAAGTAACCTTTTCCATTAACTTTAGACGATCACTATATCTAGTCAAAATGTTACTGCATTCAACATCGTCATCCTCATCTTTCATTGTGTCTAGAATGGAATTTGGTTTTAGTAATGTTACTCTTTCTTCAGGAGGGCTGGTGTTTAAAAATATAACTTGTCTGGATGACTTTTTCATTGGAAGTTGCAAACATATGTAAACCGCTTCCTGAGCTGTTCCCATCTCAACAGCATTTAGAAATTTCTGTCCAACCATTTTGATCTGCTGTTTAATTGTTTGATTGCCATGTCTAACTTCTTCAGTTGCTTTCCTTAACAATTAACTCATTCCACGTTGAGATTTGCTTATGTATGATGCTACATAGGTGGCACATGCGTATACATCTAGCACAAATTGAACGTCAAGATTAGCTCTCCAGGCACGCAGCACATTAGTGTTATAGCTATTTATCCTCACTTCTGTGACAGAGCGTTTCAGAAAAACTGTTGTGGCCGATAAAGAAGCTCGGATTGCCTGGATGTAATCACTTTCTGTGATTTGTAATCTTTGAAGAAATGTTTCTATTTCTTCATCGTCATTTTCAATGCTATCTAATTCCTTTGAAATTTTACTCCAGAGATTTTTGTATTTCAAAATCTCTTCTTTTGAAAAGTCTGCTTGACTGAGTGGATTCAAAATTCTTGTAGTTTTTAAAGGAGGTTTCGGATATCCAAATCGACACTTTTTTTTACGTGGTGATTTGCAAGTATGTGTATGCTTGTGTGTTTGGAATTTTACTAACTCTGAGATTTCACTTTCCTCTTCCGGTTTATGACATGTAATGAATCGATCGATGTATTCACAAACATCCTCATCAGAATCCTGTCCAAAAATAGGAGCATCTTTGCAGTAAACAATCATGTGTACATTGGGGGATCCCCTCTGTTGGTACTCTATACGGTAAAAATAGTCAGTCACATTACCTAGAGGATTTCCATCAGAGAGCAGAAAACCATTGATGAACTTCTGAGTTGAAAAATCGAAATGGCGTGCACATGTGACAGGATCACTTTGAATCAATCGACATTTTTCTTGCCATGACATATTGTTCAGTTCATTATCACTGTAATCCTTTTTATCAACAATATTCCCAAGAAGTCTTAACATGTGTAACCATCTTGTTTCTGCAGCTGACAAAGTGAAAAAAAATTTGCTGGCCCAAGTTGACGGATAAGCGCAAACAGTTGCTTACTCACTTTCTCGAAATAAGGTGGTGAGCCTCGAATTTTGTCAAGAAATTTGTAGGCTTTGTCCTCATGAACCATATCTAATGCTGCATCTCCTCTTTCATCCTTTGCAGTTAATCTATTATCTTTTGTTTTCACTTTTCTTACTGCCAATTGAGTCTGGTCTATCAAGGTATTCATCTGAATTTTCTTTGTCTTAAAGAATAAATTTTCAACTGACTGAGCAGCCCTTCTGTCAACATTTCTTAGTTCGGCCTTCACTATTTCTCCATAAGTGATTCTGGTTTGTCGATCCTTATTTGGTGGACGCCTCTTTCCACAAAAGATACTAGGAAACGCTAGCTCTTCAGAACCCTCTTGCATGAAAACACTGATAGGAATTTGGCCTTCCCCTGGGACAAAGTTATAAACAATATCTCGTTCTGATGGTTCAACAAACCCAGGTGCGGATAGAAGAGTGTCTGCCTCTCCACTCATAAGTTCGCATTCATCAACTTCACTCCACTTGTCATCTTCGTCATCACTGGCATAATTAGCATTTTTCATTAGGTCATTATTTGCTATATCATTTTTCTTAGGGTTTTGATTTAATTGTTCTTGTTCACTAATTACAAGGTCTTCCTCAGTGGTATCAGTCTCCAGAGATGTCTCATTGTACATATCTTCCCAATCATTGTTTATGTCCACATTGTGTTCTTTATACAAAGGAGAATCTGATAGAAGTTTAGCAGCTTCTATTACCAACTGTGGCCTTATATCAAGGCAATACACATGATGTTTGTATTTCAAACGACGTTTTAAAGTGGCCTTGATGGTAGCAGTTTCAGTTGTAAGCCTTGGTAGTTGTGTAACAGTCTGACAAACATTAGCTGGAACCAAAACCATGTTCCCTTGAATGAACTTTTGCCTACCTCTTGGTTCTTGGTGGATTTTCATAAAAGGCAGTATGACAGAAACAAGAGTTTGCTCCAAAGGGTTTAGGTCTTTCTCTTGATATGGAAATGTCATTAGGTTCATCACTGAGGTGGGCGGAATTTTACCTTTCTTTATGTAAGTCTTGCAAGTGTTGCATATCCAAATTGTATCATTTATACTCTTTATTCGTGGACATTGTATAATTATGTTTGCTACTTTCTCAGAATGTTTATTTGCAAATGTGACTTCAAATCTAGATACACTGTGCTTATACCAAAGTTGTTTACAAGATGTACATGTTTATATAGGTCCTCCAGAAACAGTTCTATGGAAATCACTGATTAATTCATTAATGTCTTTAGATTTGTTCTTTTTTCTTTGTTTTCTTTTGGCCAATTTTCCTTTCTTAGCTTCTGCACTTCTTTTTTTTGTGTAAAGTTTTTCGTCTTAAAGTTTCTCTCCTCTTATAAACACTGTTAAGTCTTTTGAATAAGCGTAACTTCTTTTCCCGATTGATTTCTTTTATCTTTGTAAGAAGAATCAAGTCTTTTTCTCTTACGAGCTTTACTTTCCCGCTCAGTTTCATTGGTTTTAAACTCGACATCAAGTCTGTTCAATTTTCTAGCTTTCCCATCAATGTCTCTTTCATTTTGCCTTTATTGTTCACCAAGTTTTTTTTTCTTACAAACTTTAGTTTCCCGCTCAGTTTCATTGCTTTTAAACTCAACATCAAGTCTTTTTCTCTTACGAGCTTTACTTTCCCGCTCAGTTTCATTGGTTTTAAACTCAACATCAAGTCTGTTCAATATTATAGCTTTCGCATCAATGTCTCTTTCCTTTTGCCTGTATTGTTCATCAAGTCTGTTCAATTTTCTAGCTTTCCCATCAATGTCTCTTTCATTTTGACTGTATTTTTCACCAAGTCTTTTTTTCTTACGAACGTTAGTTTCCCGCTCAGTTTCATTGCTTTTAAACTCAACATCAATTCTTTTTCTCTTACGAGCTTTACTTTCCCGCTCAGTTTCATTTCTTTCAAACTCAACATCAAGTTTGTTCAATTTTCTAGCTTTCGCATCAATGTCTCTTTCCTTTTGCCTGTATTGTTCATCAAATCTTTTTTTCTTACGAACTTTAGTTTCCCGCTCAGTTTCATTGCTTTTAAACTCAACATCAAGTCTTTTTCCCTTACGAGCTTTACTTTCCCGCTCAGTTTCATTGCTTTTAAACTCAACATCAAGTCTGTTCAATTTTCTAGCTTTCCCATCAATGTCTCTTTCCTTTTGTCTGTATTGTTCGTCAAGTCTTTTTCTCTTACGAGCTTTAGTTTCCCGCTCAGTTTGATTGGTTTTAAACTCAACATCAAGTCTTTTCAATTTTCTAGCTTTCGATTCAATGTCTCTTTCCTTTTGCCTGTATTGTTCATCAAGTCTGTTCAATTTTCTAGCTTTCACATCAATGTCTCTTTCCTTTTGCCTGTATTGTTCGTCAAGTCTTTTTCTCTTACGAGCTTTAGTTTCCCGCTCAGTTGCATTGCTTTCAAACTCAACATCAAGTCTGTTTAATTTTCTATTTTTCCCATCAATGTCTCTTTCGTTTTGCCTGTATTGTTCATCTTGATGTTTTTCCTTTAGAGCTTTTGATCCTCGTGCATTTTTATCTTGATTGTAACTATCATTCTTTCGTTTGTTCCTTTTATCCAACGCTTGTTTGAAAGTAAATCTCCTTCTTCTCCTTCTATCCTGCATATAAGTCCTGAAGTAATCTGCTCTACTCATGGAAGGCTGAAAAAGAAACAAATATTTTTTTTAAGGGATGAGAGAAAAGTTAAGATACTACTAAAAATTTACATAACTGGTCTAGAAAAACCAAAAGTTAACTTAATAGAAATGACAACCAGAGAAATGACAAAAATGATCCTTATTGCAAACCAAAAATTCAAAACCCTCAAAATTGAAAGGCTTTATGCTCTAAAAGTGGTTGATGTGACAGAATGACATCAGAAAAGCTAATAGCAAAACAGTAGCCAGAGAGAAATAGCAATAGGGAGAGAAGTTATAATGACCAAACCATAATTAAAATTCCTAGATTCTTGTGTACATTAAACCCAATCAATGTGACTTTGATTTTTGTTCATGTTTCTTTTGATAAGAGGTATTCATCTCAGTATCGGCAATATCCATAAGAACAAATAACAAATTATATCAGGACGGTGAAGTCTTTTGTGTGAGATTTGACTTGCAAGAGACAAGACAGATCTGTTATATCAATAGACATGATTTTCATAACAATAGATATTTACAGATTCTCTGTAATTTCTACATGAGGGTAGAATAAACTCCTGCATCAGATAAACATGAAATGTTTTAACTAATACCTTATTTTCATCGTTATCCACTGGACTTTGTTTTGGTATTTTGTAGTTTTTTGGGACTGTATGAACTTTCAAGATCTGGAATATAATCAAAGACATTATATAAAAACAAATACAAAGTATGTTTGATAAGATGTAAATAAAGATCATAATAAACAAGGATATATTATCTATCATCTGAAACCAGCAATTAAACATATTCTAAGACTATGCCTCTCACATTGTACTCTTCTCACAATCATAACTCACCTTCCAATAATGGGCAACAGTATCTCCAAGTATCATTAAGTACATCTGATCAAGGCATTTTTGGAAGATGAACATGACATAATTTTTTCTATTTCTATTTTTAGTTATTTTGTGTTCATATTTCATTTCGTTATTGAATGTTTCTTGTTTTGTTGGAGGGTGCTTTTCTTGGTCTTCTGATTTTCCATTAAATTTCAAGTTAGAATCTTGGTTGCCTAGTTTTTACTTTCTACACAGATAGACAGAGAGATGAATCATTTGAACATAAAAGAGCTTTCAATACATGTTTATACCTCTGTAGGAAGTGCCACAGGACTTGGTTTGGTTGCCATTGCAATGGGTTGTCTCACAAAAGAGGGTTCTTGTTCTTGTTTCATGTAACATGGCTTTATTGAACGTGGTTTGGATGGACCTCGTTGTTGATCCGGTTCTGTTTTCGCTGGATATGGTTTGGATGGACCCTGTTGTTTACATGGTTCTGTTTTGGCTGCATGTGGTTTGGATGGACCTGGTTATCCATGTGGTTCTTTTTTCGCTGGACATAGTTTGGATGGACCCCTTTGTTTATCTGGTTTCGTTTTGGCTGCAATTGATTTGGATGGACCTGGTTGTTCATCTGCTTCTGTTTTTGCTAGACCTGGTTTGGATGAACCCCTTTGTTTATGTGGGTTTTTTTTGGCTGCATGTGGTTTAGATTGACCTGGTTGTTCATCTGCTTCTTTTTTTGCTAGACGTGGTTTGGATGGACCCCTCTGTTTATGTGGTTTTGTTTTGGCTGTATGTGGTTTAGATGGACCTGGTTGTTTATCTGGACCTGTTTTAGCTGGAAGTGATTTGGATGGACCCAGCTGTGTCACTTCAAATGGCTTTTTCATGTTCTGTTGTTGCTTAGTTGAAACTGGGACCTGCTCTTTGGTGGTAGAAACCTAAAAAAAAACATGTTCTTGATTTATACTTCAGAAAGAATTATCTGCATAAAGGTATGAGAAAACCTCAAAACATTTCTAAGCCAGTTTTCAGATTCATAAAACTTTTTCATTCAATGTGTATGTTAAATATTTGTAGATTTTTACTGTAAAATGGGAAATTCTTAAGAAACTTAACACAATTACCTTGTTGGAATATTTCTCTGGACCTGGTTCTGAAGCCATTGAGTTTTGTTGTCCTCCTTTAATGGAATCAACCTAAAAACAAAAGCATAGACAACTAACTATACATGTACATGCAATTTTCAGGATACCTTTTACACAAGTTTTATATTGTAATGCATTGTTATCTTATATTGCATAACATGTATTCATAGGGGGCATACCCACCACATGCAAAAGTGGTAAAAATAGATGTTTTTAATGAAATTTTCACATTTCACTCCACTTGCAGATTTTAACATGTCACATCCTCTCTTAGCTTAATTTCTTAGACCCCCCCCCCCCCCCCCCACCCCCATTCTGCTCCTCCTTGGTCGCTTTTATAAATGTTTGATGAAAGAGCCTTGAAAAGGCGACATTTGAGGTACATACCAATGACTCTCTCTTCCGTTTTCTTTCCAATTGTAATGTCTTTTCGGACTTCTTCTTAAACTTCCCCATGATAAATAGTGCGATTTCACAAAGTATTATTTCAATATAATTTGAGTTGTCACTATATTCTGTTATTTTGCACCAATCAATTCCATACTTCTGGATTTAGTCATGAAAACATCACTGGGTTATCCATTCACTAAAAACAAAACTTTATTATTATCAAATACATAAATTTTACAAAGTAAATTCTTTGTGTACAAGTATATAAATTAACAACACATCAAACACATAAAGTTTACAAAGTACATTCTTTGTGTACAAGTATATTAATTAACAACACAAAAAGTAAAGTTTGCAATGTCAGCTCTGTAACTAAGTTTTTTCTATTAATTATTTGTTTTTGGTCTTTCCATCAACATTCTTTGTGACTGCACACGTACAGGCTTCATAATCTTTCTTTGTGACGGCACTTGTAGATGCTTCATCAGAATTCTTTGTGATGGCACTTGTAGAGGCTTGATCATCATTCTTTGTGATTGCACTCGTAAAGGCTTCATCATTTTTCTTCATTGGTGTACTTGTAAAAGAACACTCTTCAAGTTCAATATTCTTTTCTTCTATTGAGTCATCCAAGAGTGACATTTCCAGTTCAAATTGTTGCTCTCTTTCATATCTTTCACATTTTCTCTTCATGTCAAATTTTTCTTTCTTCAAACTGCAGAGTTCAGTTCTAAATTTTTTTTTCATTTTCTGCCATTGTCTTCTTTAGGTTTGAAAGTTTGTTATTCAGGTTCATGGCTTCTATCCTAACTTCATTCCCTAGCTTTCTAATCTTGTCTGTTGATGATTTCATAAACCTCCCATGTTCATCATTTGATCTTAATACCTTTAACAAGAACAACAAAAAACAAACAAACAAAAGCAAACCAATAAAAAAAACAAAAAAAAACAACGTAAAACACATTTAGAGTTTTAGGATGTATAATAATCAAATTAGAAAAAAAAAGAAATGCATATATATGAAAACAATGAAATAAAAACAAATATAAATAAAGATAAATAAAGATAAAAAACAATTATAACTGTTCTATAAGATATTAAATGAAAACAAATGCATATATATGAAAACAATGATATAAAAACAAATATAAATAAATATAAATAAAGATAAAAACGATTATAACTGTTCTATAAGATATTAAATGAAAAGAAAAGTTTGGAATTTTGTATCGGTTTTTATTTTTTTTGTGGAAATCATAATGGTCAGTCTATTTTCGTGCCCATTGGAATTATTTGATATTCGAGTAGACCCAGGAATTGACCACGTAACACACTATATTGGCATTTACCCAATCTTGATTGTCAAAATGGGTAATAGTCTTTTTGACGTGGAGACAGATTTCGCTTTGTCACAGTTCAATTTAAGTAAGTTTCTTGAAGATGAAGACAAGAGGGGACGGGACACCTTCCGTACAGTTTAGATTTGGACGACACAGAAGATTTTAGCCTAACTTCTAAGCAAACCAACGAGAGATTCGGCCGACCAGCTACAACAGACGAGGTACAGCCTACCATGCTAAAGAGTTTTCTGGCAAACACAGTCAAAACACAAACTGGGGCATTAATACCTATGATGCATGGGGCAGATGGCGTAATGAATATGTTCGAACAAACGTATCATCTTCTAGTGAAAAATATACTCTTGTGCCTCCTCTAAATTCAGAACTATCTGCTGAAGAATTGGATTTCTGGATTGTTGTCGAGGTTAGTAAAATAAATGCTTCTATAACCCTTCCGCCTTCCCGTTTCCCTTGATTTTAAGCCGTTTTGTAAACTATAGTATCTCTATTTCGTACATGGAACCTTGTTTCTTAAAAAGATCTTGAAACGAACAATGAAATTATTATATATATAATTAAAAAGCAAATTAACAGATTTAACATTGTTGGGTTGATGTTTAGACGAGTTGTATATATTTATATATATAATCCTTTTATGAACGAACGAATATGAGAGAAAAAAGGTGGATGTGTTTTTTTTATCAATTTATAATACATTTCATCAAAACAGAACGAAACGAATAGTTCTATTGAGATAGTTATGTTTCTGGCAACATAGGAACATGTCAGAATAAACAATTGATTCCCCTTCTAAAAGCAGCCTAGCATATTATTTTTTTTTATCATAATCTGTTATATCAAATTCGTATTCTGTTATATCCAATTATTAATTTGTTTTACAGCTAAATTCCTAATGCATGTAGAGCAAAACTTTGGTTAGCTTGCTTGCTTTGTTTGTATATTGAACAATCAAATTAGGATAACACCCAATTAAATTCAAATATAATGTATACAGGTTAAACTATGCCTATATATATTGTAGGAAGATGTCAATCTTATTTACAAAGCTTGTTTAAACAATTATACTAGCAAAGCAAGCAAGATAACCAAAGTTTTACTTTGCAAGCATTAGGAAATCAGCTGTAACAAAATAATTTGATAATACTTTGTTATATCAAATTAATATTATGTTATATCAAATTGATAATTTGTTTATATCACATAAGAAAAAGTAAATTAGCATGGCTCTATGCTTCCGTAGTATACATAAATATAATATGTTCATGAGCATACGTATGTATTACTTAACATATAGTTTTACATTATAGATTAAAAGACAAGATGGCACGGAGTACCCGGCAGACTCTTTGAGGTTACTGTGTACGGCACTGTGGAGACACCTCCGAGATACTTGTAGGCGGTATGATCTAAATCCATTTAATAAGGAAAACCCCAAGTTTGCCACCTTCCATCATACGTTAGACGGGAAAATGAAGGATTTTGAACGCGTTAATCCTCATGTTCAAAAACGGGCTGAACCCATCACTGCAGAAGAGGAAAACAAACTTTGGATAGCTTTGTTTTGTAACTATGAAAATGATTCAAAATGCCTCTCGTATGCAGTTTATTTTTAAAACTGTAAATTATTCGCCTTAAGAGCTGCCGACGAACATTCTGATCTTGAAGCCAATCAATATACATTCGGAAATAGTGAAGAAGGCTTTTATCTTCAGTTCAAGGGGAAAACTTCAAAAAATTGCCAAAGCGGCATCTACCACAAAAAGGCTGAAAAAAATGTCTCCGGCAGTATGAAAATACACTCAACTCGCTATGTGTTGTAAAACTGTTCCAGTTCTACCTTTCCATGATACCTCAGATGGTGCCTTCTACAGACGTCCCATTGCAGAAAAGAAAGCATCAGGACACCCCAAGTTTTCAAGACAGAAGATTGGAATTCACACAATCCAGGGCTATATGAAAGACATGTGCAAACAGGCCGATGTAGGAGGCAGAAAAACAGGTCACTCCGGAAAGGTAATCTTTTTTTCTCAATGTTCATTCTGAAACAGTTGAAAAGAAGGACGAAAGATACCAAAGGGACAGTCAAACTCATAAATCTAAAACAAACTGACAACGCCATGGCTAAAAATAAAAAAGACAAACAGAAAAACAATAGTACGCACGACACAACATAGAAAACTAAAGAATAAACAACACGAACCCCACCAAAAACTAGGGGTGATCTCAGGTGCTCCGGAAGGGTAAGCAGATCCTGCTCCACATGTGGCACCCGTCGTGTTGCTTAAGTGATTACAAATCCGGTAAATAGTCTATTTCGGTAGGTCATATTCATGAAAGGGAAGGGGATTGTAGTTACGACGTAAGGAACATATCCGATATCATTTGTGAAACGGTTATTACATAACGGTCAACCAACTCGTGATGGCGTCCGTAAAATTTACGAAGGGATGATTTCAACTTCACCATTTGGAACTCTTGGTTTAATAGCTTCCTTGTGAGCAGCAAACCTCTATCAAGAAAATGATGATAGGATATGCAAGCACGGGAATATCGTATCAATTGGGAGATATATACCCCGTATGCAGGTGCTGCTGGAATGTTGCTACTTAGAAATGGAAAGTTCACAATTGGAAAGTTGAAATCATCTCTTTTGTCGTAAAGTTTTGTTTTCAACCGACCCTCATTGTCAATTTCTAGATGTAAGTCAAGATATGAAGCCGACTTAACTGTATCTGTAGTATCCTTTATCTCTAGTTCGATTGGATAGATGCGTTCCACATAGTCACCAAATTTTGAATTGTTTAGTGAAAGAACATCATCTATATAGCGGAAAGTAGAGTTAAAGGATATTGAAGTTATTCGGGGGTACAAAAAAAGTTTGACAGAATTATTTTACAATAAGCCGAAATGTTGTAGATACCAGTCTAGTTGAACAAATTATAAAAAAAAAACCCAAATGATCTCAGTGGGCTTATATTCTCAAGTCTAACGTTTAGTTTTAAAATTGCCCTTTTTTGTGGGTGGTTGATTACATAGGGAATCACTGAAGCATGAATGGAGCCACAACCCACCCACCATCCTCTCTTAGGTTAGTCAGTAGGATCCGCCACGGAACCTGAGGTTCAAAATGAGAGAGAAAGAGAGAACATATTGTTCAAGCATTAAAGAACTATTCGTTAATAAATTTAGGAGATGGCTACTAGTATTCAAAAGTTTAGAGTCTAAATCTTCGAGCTTGTTGTGCTAATTGACAAAACATTTAAAAGCTTTAGAGTTCGTCCATATATTTCTGTTCGTATATATACAGCTATAGATTGAAAATATTTTTCATATGGTTTAAATATCTCTTTAATATTTTAAAGATGAAATAATACGATTGCTTTCATTGTTATGAAATATCATTTCATTTCTAGAATATGTCAAAGTACATGTATGCTTATCCTAGAAAACATCATTTTGGCATGCATATCATTCATTATGTTGTGTTCCATTAGGCAGCAACCATTTGATTTTCTGGGGGGGCTATGGTTTTTTTTGGAAAAAAAAGTTTGTTTCCAGTTTTTGGAGAAAAAAATAATATGTTTTTGACCCTGAGAAAAAAAATTTGTTTGTTTCACCCTCAGCTGCCACTATATGTAATGCTAAAGTTGAAAGAAAAAAATTGTTTTCGACTTGTCGCCAAAAAAATAGATTGTCTTTCGCCATAGGCGGGAAAAAAAGTTTGTCCAGAACCCCCCCGAAAATCAAATGGTTGCTGCCTTAATAAATTTCTCATCCATGTATGATGCAATCGTTTGGAAAAAAAACCCAGATGTGTTACAATTTTGTATTGTTACTTAAAGCTATGACGGGTTACTTGCACACACATATACTTGTCTTTTTTGTTGTGAAAACTGGCCAAAGTGTTAAAAGATTTAGGAGATTTTTTTCTTTTTTTCAGGTTTTTCTTTTTTTTTGTTTTAGGAAAAAATTATACCCAAAACTAATCTAAATCTGAGACACCCCACATCTTTAAATTTGTGATTTTTTTTTCAGGTTACTACTGCAACAATGCTCTTTCGAGACAATTTTGATGAGAAACTTATTAAGGAGCGCACTGGTCATAAGAGTGACGCGGTCAGAACATACAAACGAACCAGTGAAAACCAAGTTAAAAGGATTTCAGATGTACTAAAACCCACTGTTCAGAAAATGTCCGAACCTCCGATGCAAATAACAAACTAAAAACTATCCGTGTATTATCCAAAAAGAGTCCACGTAACACCCGTTAAAGGGGCACTAGCTGTCAAATTTTCATATTTGATTTATAACAATGTAAAACATTTATCCAAACCATCAAAAGTCTAAAATAAACAGTTTACAGAGCATGGGGTAGATAATATATAGGTTCGTTTCGTGTGTATTTTAGTCCAGACGCCATCTAATTAACTATCGATTTGACCTCAGATGACCATATAAGCGATGTAAACATAAAAAAAAATATGAATAGATTAAACACGTGCAATTGGATTTTTATAGGTCTGTTTGATTTTATTTTATAGATTAAAAATAGATGTTTCTTATAGCTTTTAACCGTATAAGAATGATTTTATGTACATCGAATTAGTAATCAAATGATTTACCGTTGTTTCACTTTCATTGTTGACATTCTTTTTCTTTAAATAACCAGTACACGTACAATGCATGCGTTGTCAATCTCTAGCTAGGGGTTAAATTGAAGTTCACATGAATACGGATTTAAAGAGGTCGACTCATTCACTTGCAAGTGAATAACTAATTTTCAATGTTTCTTATCGTAATATGACAAAATTGAACCTTTTTGGCTGCAAAAAGCGAATTGTTATTTCACTATTTCACTTTCATTATTGTTTTATTGTTATTGTCTTAAGTGTTTCTAGTTTCTCGTTTATTATATGGATTAGACCGTTGGGAGTCCCGTTTAATTGGTTTTACACTGGTCATTTTTTAGGCCCTTTATAGCTTGCTGATCAGTGTGAGCCAAGGCTCCGTGTTTAAAACCGTACTTTGACCTTTAATGGTTTACTTTAAAAAATTGTGACTTGGATCGAGAGTTGTCTCATTAGCACGCATACCACATCTTACTATATCTATTTGAGCAATTCTTGCATTTCGTTTTGGTCATTTGATAATATCATCTGCACAGCTCGGGCATCCTGCATATTTATTTCCTATAGATATTCCCATGTTGTGCGTTTCTAGTTCTGAGAGTAGTACATTAATGTCTTGTTTGTAAAGGTGTGATGATAGTATTACACCCTGAGTTACTCCCTGATCAATACTGAAACAGAGACCAGTATCTCCTTGCCATTTCACAGTTCACGTGACACCATTGTACAAATAGTATTTCAATATTTCATATCTACTCCTAGAGTTTAACTTCCACCCCGAATTACTCCCTGATCAATACTGAATCAGAGACCAGTATCTCCTTGCCATTTCACAGTTCACGTGACACCATTGTACAAATAGTATTTCAATATTTCATATCTACTCCTAGCGTTTCACTTCCAACCCGAATTACTCCATGATCAATACTGAATCAGAGACCAGTATCTCCTTGCCATTTCACAGTTCACGTGACACCATTGTACAAACGGTATTTTAATATTTCATATCTACTCCTAGAGTTTTTAACTGTTTGTTCCTGTATGGTATCTGTTTTGATAATATTGTGTTTTTATAGGGTGCACCAGTAAACGTCTTGTTGAAATTTTCATGCTCAATGTTTTTGTTATTAAGTGGGTCAAAATCTCAATTTAACTCATTCAAATCTGATTAAAAAATAATATTACATAAAACTCTTTAAAACTTTTACATTTTTCTGTTTTTCTGTTTTATGTTTAGTTCGCTCACATTTGATCTGGACCCAGGTTGTGAACATCACTCAATCCTACATATCTAACCACATTAATTTTCTTGGTTAGTTAAAATAACATCAAGAAAAGTTGGTTTAGAATTTCTAGTATAACAGGTTGCTTTTTTTTTTAATGTTCTTCATACAAAATATATCACAAGAATCATTTAACATTGCTTTTACCATAACTTGAGGTTCTTTGCTCAGGTATGTCAGCAGTGTACACATACCTGAAATTATATTATTTTTTCTTTATAACAACTAGATCTTGAATAAGAAAATTTATTTTAAGACAAGACAATTGAGCGCATTCTACGAGGTTTAGTGATGGAAAGTATGAAATCTGCAGGAGTTTTTGATACGAAATCTGATGGACTTCATAAATAATACGAAACGCTCGTTCTTGTATTTTATCTATCTTTATTTTCCTGGTATTTTGTTCCCCACAGAAATGTCAAGTCAAAGAGCAGTAACTTAAGTTTGACATAACTAATGTGCAATATTTTAATTGACCCAGTTTGTTTAGATGTTTCCCATTTCTTTTCAAACATTTAATTGCCTTGAAACAAATTTTAAAAATAATTGAGATATGTCAACTGTAAATTGAAGTTTGGTTTAAAATCAATTTTAAATCCAAGTAGTTTTACCTCATCCTCACATGATATTGAAATACCATTCAAATCAAACATAATCTTTTTATCATGTGTTTTTGGGCCAAGAAAGATAGTTTGAAATTTCTCTGGGTTGGCCTGCGTATTATTTGAAGAAAACTACTGTATCAAATAAGTGCCGTCTTCCTTGGAGCAGAAATTACAATTTGTAAGGAAGATCCAGACTGACAGGTATTGTCAGCAGCATAATTATATAAAGAACTTTATTCATTGATGTATTGTTTGTAATGATGTGAAGATTACATTCACTCTGTCTTACTCCCTGACCAATACTGAACGTAAGACCAGTCAGTATCTCCTTGTGGTGACGTTTTTGTTTTGTTGCTAGATCAATTTCTACGTTGTTCAAATGTTGATTTCTATTATCTTTAAAGTTTCCAAAAGTTGTTTAGGTTGTAATCCAGTATTTTTCCAATTATATTCTTGTGTTCTTCCACCTTGCATGGTTGTGCAAAATATTTGATTTGCATGCCGTACTATAGTCCTATAATATATGAACTCGGGGGCATTATTTTCTATTTCCATTTCCTTTTACTGATTTTGCTATTTGCCTTTTTTTTTATTATTATTATCAATGTTCCACTTTTTAGACAAAAAATAAAAAATGAAAATATCAGCTTAAAAACGATAAATAGTGAATATAATAAAATTATAATGTGGATGCATACATTATAGGACTAGCAGTACTATACACCGTCACCCAAATATTTCCTTGCTGATGTCATGTGCATAGGTGTACTCATCATCAGCTTCGTTGATGTTGAAAATCGAAAGCAGATGATCATGCAACTAAAAATACAAGATAAAATGCTTAAAAATAATTACAATAAAAAAAAAAAAATACGACAACCACATTTATATCTTAATTTATTATAAGACAAGAAGCAAATTATGCTGGTTGTTACCAGGCTTAAAATGAAATACGACAGACGCGCGTATCGTCTACATAAGACTCATCAGTGACGCTTAGATCAAAATAGTAAGAAAGCCATACAAGTACAAAGTTGAAGAGCATTGATGATATCTCATTCCCTGCATACTTAATATGCTCATTTCGGATACCATATTCATCAGTGACTCTCCGTTTTTAAGTTATGGAATAGCATTTAATATTACTTTTTGTGTAACCAGTACGTTTTGTACTGTTAAGAAATTTGTAGATATTTAAAAAGATCTGCAAAGTTTCTCTTTGACTGTTTTAACACCATCTACCAAGATTTTTGGAGCGTAATTTGTAACACTAGATTGAGTTCGTTAATTCAATTGGGGGGGGGGGGGGGGGGGGAAACCTTATCATTTTGGTCCTTTTTTAATCTTTCTATTGCTGCTTTTTTCCGTTGTTGACGACGGAAAGTCATTTTTGCTGTTTTATTTCACCATAAAAAGTGTATGATCATTTATTGGTCGTCCGGCATTGTCTCATTCTCTGTGCTTCTATTTCCTATTTGTATCGGCTCGGTTGTGAGCAATCTAATTAAAAACCGATCTCTCATCGCTCCTGTTTATATATGTCGCGTGGGAGATCTAACGAAACCGGCTTTGAGGTCACATGTGAGTGAACTAAAAGTCATGAATTTATAAAGATATGCAAATGAGTTGACGACCTATTAATAAGCCAATCAAAAAAGTTTATGAATGATTATGACTGACGATTTCGTCGTAAATAAAATGAGTTACATCCCTTTGCCTTACGTTAAACTTCCAAGATCGTGGAAGACTCAATTTCATTGGTCGAAAAAGACACACCTACAAGGTCACTCACATGTGACCTCAAAGCGGGTTTCGTTAGATCTCCCACGCGACATATCAGAAACAGGAGTGATGAGAGATCGGTTTTTAATTAGATTGGGTTGTGAGACCCTTTGTTTTCTAAATACAGGTAACTAAATGAGTTTTTTATACTGCTTTGTCTGCTGTTTTGTGAGGATGCAAGTTGTTATCATCTGGTTGAGTACGTTTCTAGATATAAGATGTGGTACGTACGAGTGCCAATGATACCACTCTCCATCTAAGTCGGAATTTATAAAAGTAAACCATTACGGTCTTCAAGACATTCTTTCTTGTCAGTTCTTTTTCCATAAAAGTTTGTAGGTTGTGTTGCTCCTTTTTTCCTTTCCACTCGTCTTTAATCTTTTTGTTTAATTGGCTACGACCGGCAGGTTTGGTGATTAGTTAATAGTATTGAAAACATCATCGTTTCTATGTGAGATGTTTTATTGATTTGCCGTCGTTATGATAGAAGGTTGGCGTTAAATTGTGATCATGTCTTGATGTACGTTCAGTTTGTTGGGTTATATATATTTAGTAAGTTTCTTATCTTGACTGTTGTTGCTTTCCTTTATTAAACTTCCATGCATATCACCACAGAATGCGGTGGTATGTGTTTCTTCATATTTATCCACTATAGCCTGTAAGATGTATAGATTAGCTCGATATTCTATGTAAGAGTTGGTTTTTGGTGGTTGGCATCTACGCATTCACAAGGCAGTTAGGTTTGTTCATAGTTTGAATTTCTACATTCATTTCCGTCTTCTAGTTTATTTCACATGAGAGTCCAAAGATTTTGGCATCCCCTTCTTCTCTTTGTATTTGAAAGTTTGTTATTGGTTCGTTAACATCATGGAACGACTATGATTGATCTTGTCAAACTACAATAGTGTAGCATATAATCAAAGTCGCCTGAACAACCATAGTTACACAGTTAACAAATGAGCTGCGTCGGATAGACGTCGACCTTATGTAAGTGTACGTAAATATGTATTGATGTTGATATGCATATGGTCGATTTCTAACCGACGCAGCTCAATTATATAACTCAATCAGCCGTCTTCTAGTATATAGAACTGGTGCTATTTGTAAAACAACGGTTTTGACAAACAAACCTGCGATTGTCCTCAAGGGACTACAAGAACAAGTTGATAAAGGATATAGAACATAGAACTAAACAAGCAACGAGGCAACACACTACAAAATCTCTCAGACAATAACGACCTGGTCAATGGAAGCACGATGATTGAATAACTAAATACAGTGAACGGCAATGAAACATGCACCAATTTTAATAAAAGAAATTACAACAAGAAGCACCTACTAGTATTACGTTACTAGTACATGAAATCATTTGGAACACTATTAATGCCAGAAACTAACAGAACAAGAGATAGAAATGCACTTTTAGTGTTGTGTTCAAAGGTACCAAAAAGTTTTAAAAAAAATGTATACCTTAATGCAATAACTGATCTTGTGTTAATCAAATATATAACTAGTTAATGTTTTACTCTCTTTAATTTGCATGCACAGTGTTTTCTTCCCATATCAAAATTGTGACAATTTGCTACATTGAAAGGAAATATCGCAGTTCTATAGCTGTAAACCCTATTTAATGCAATGCTTTAAGGCTGTTTTAAAAATAATAATTTTATAGCCAAGTGCATTGTCTTCCCTTTTCCAGGAGTGACAATAAGAAAAACCTTATTCAGAGTGGATCTGAGCAAACTTCTTACAGGGATGCATTTATCCATTATTACAGGACATACGTTTCCCTAGTCCATTTGACTTGTATTTTGTGTTCTAAGTTTGTGGTGTGAACAGGATAAACATAATAATATATAAAATAATATTACAGGGTCAATTTACAACAAATTTAATCGCAAAATTGAGAAAATTGATAATCCCTACTACCAGAACTGTGCTGTTGAGACAAAATCGAGTTATCTTTCTTTCAGCATTTTTCTGAAAAACGTTTAAGAGACTGATTTCGCAGCAAGCCTGAAAACTCACAAATCTAACAGGAAAGAAAAACAATAATACATACTCCAAGGATAATTGGTTAATACAACTATAATTACCTGGCCTCATGACGTCCACCATCAAGACCCATGGTTTAAATGGGATGTATAAATGCATAGCCATGGCCGATCGGAATGATGATAGTTATCAAAGGTACCAGGCTTATCATTTAACACGTCAGGTTGCGATCTCAAAAGTTGAGAGCGCCTTGCACATCCATAATGTATAAACTTGTGATCAGATTTAACGACTTATATACACCGGCCTTGGCTATTTCTTATATTACCAAACATTTAAATGCGATACACAAGTCAATCCATGGGGCTTTTGAAATAGAATAGAAATTTTAAATCTGATGTACCGTGTTAAAAGTGCCATACGTTTAGCCACAATAACAACCGAACAAAAATGAGGAGAAAATGCAGATTTAATTGTTTACATATTTGATATTGTTCAAATTTTGAAACTGACAATGTTTAACCGAAAACATTTTTTGCAAGACCTATCTTCTCGAGCACTCTTTTTTTGTTATGTCTACTACTTTGCAACCATAAAAGATATTCAAATTGCTTGTTACAGCCTCAGAATGTTACGTATAATTTGGACCGAAGAGTTCCATCAACTCTAAATAAAGAGCCATGTTTTTCTCTTGTATTTAAGTTAAGGAAAATGCCTCTGTTACAAATAAACCATTAGTTATAGAGACCTGGTGTCTTTTGTTAATAGGTCATTGGTAAAAAAAAAATGAAAATGATTTCCTGGGCAATGTTCAATGTCGTGTTCTAAAATTTTGTTTCAGCTTATTAACCGTATGAGGTATCGACATAATATAACTGTTAGATGTTACATGTCTATTTTTGTGAATTTTGGTTTAAAAGTTGTTGAAATTTAAAAGGAATTTACTCCCCTTTAGAAATAGAGTACAATGTCAAACAATTTTGATGTTCTAGATTCTAAAAATGCTAAAAACTCATGATGAAGCCATAGGGTCTTTACATTGGTAGACTTATGATCTTGAAGAAGTCAACCAGTTGGCCGTATGCAAACCGGAAGCTGTCGTTTTCTTTACCGATTATATATAGAAGTTCATAGAACCTTATATTTTGTTATCATTGTGAACTAGCCAACTAGTTAATCTAACTCTCTTTCACCTTGTAATAGTATTAATAAATTTGATCTTTCTACGAGTAACGCAAGTATTCCACATTCCAAACTTAAAGACAAATTGAAAGAGTTGGCCAACGTAGAAAGAAGTATCTTGTCTTAGGGAAAAATACATCCTACTTTGTAAAGGATCACTCGTGATTCAAACAAAAAATTCCCTGAAACTGAAATTATCAAGATGCTTGATTTCTTCATTGACAACATATTTGTTACGTTCGGAGGACGTGTTTTTCAACAGACTATCGGCATTCCAATGGGAACAAATTGTGCCCCTCTTCTTGCCGACTTTATTATTATGAGGCTCATGACTTCATACAAGAACGTCTTAGGAAGAAAGATAAGAAGTTAGCAATCTCCTTTAACTCTACTTTCCGCCATATAGATGATGTTCTTTCACTAAATAATTTAAAATTTGGCGAGTATGTCAAACGCATCTATCCAATCGAACTAGAGATAAGGATACTACAGATACAGTTAAGTCGGCCCCATATCTTGACTTACATCTAGTAATTGACAATGAGGGTCGGTTGAAAACAAAACTTTACGACAAAAAAGATGATTTCCGCTTTCCAATTGTGAACTTGCCATTTCTTAGTAGCAACATTCCAGCAGCACCTGCATATAGGGTATATATCTCCCAATTGATATGATATTCCCGTGCTTGTAGTTCCTATTATGATTTTTCTTGATAGAGGGTTGCTGCTCACAAGGAAGCTATTAAACCAAGAGTTCCAAATGGTGAAGTTAAATCATCCCTTCGTAAATTTTACGGACGCCATCACGAGTTAGTTGACCGTTGTGGATATCAGATATGTTCCTTATGTTGTAACTACAATTCCCTTCCCTTTCATGAATGTGACCTACCTAAATAGACTATTTACCGGCTTTGTTATAACATAAGCAACACGACGGTTGCCACATGTGGAGCATGATCTGCTTACCCTTCCGGAGCACCTGAAATCACCCCTAGTTTTTGGTTGGGTTCGTTACTTATTCTTTGTTTTTTTATGTTGTGTCATGTGTACTATTATTTGTCTGTTTGTCTTTTTCGTTTTTAGTCATGGCGTTGTCAGTTTATTTTTGATTTATGAGTTTGACTGTTCCTCTGGTATCTTTCGTCCCTCTTTTGATACCGGAAATGAAAGTTTGTTAGTCAAAAATAGCAATTTATTCGACACTGGCAGTCACTTTGATTCAACCGGAAGTGGCTCATCATCTCCCCCTTATTTATATAAAAAGTGCCGTTTTTAATTTGTTTTGGTAGAATCAATTTGATAGAAACAATACTTTTCGCATCAGACATGCTGTTCTAATCCAAATTGTATACTAATAGGGACGGAAAGACCGTTAATTGTTAATTTAACAAATGTTTTTTTTTTTAAATAGTTTGTTCCCTTAACCTGCACATTTTCGTCCATTATAAAACCTTGTATTTGGTTAGCTTTAGAACTATTGATCTGAGCGTCACGGATGAGTTTTATGTAGACGAAACGCACGTCTGGCTTATTAAATATCCAACGCAAAAACTTATTCTGCCATTGAGGACCAAAGTACTCAACTTTCAAAAAATTGGTATGTGCACTGACTGAAATTATTCTTAAATGCATGATATTTTTAGTAGTTATTTGCTTTGAACTAGCTGTCATTATCGACAAGTACGCTCAGATCTGTACTTTGTGTCCTTTTGTTATTGGGATTTACAAGCACCCGTCCACGTCCATTTGTTTTTCTCTGATGCGTAAAGGCTTTTTAAACTAATTTTTCTTAATCGTTCTTAATATGATGATCTGTTACACCACTGCCTCAGTTAAGGGGATAGTTGGGATATCGCTATAAACATGTTTAACCCTGCAACAGTCTGTATGTATGTATCTGTCAGGAGCCTGTAATTCATTGGTTGTCGTTGGTTGCTGTGTATCATATTGGATTTTCATAAAAAATAACTGATACAGTAACTTAATTAGGCCGTTGGCACGGGTATCATTCGGTTTAACGAGAGAAATGGTCGTGAAAGAATATCTAACGGCGGTCAAGTATTGAGAGACGATCGTGAAAGCTCTGGTAACGGATCGTGAAAGACATTTAATGAAATTTCTAGGTCAGAATCTTTGAAAAAAATCGCTTAATTTTCAAAACGTGGAACAAATCCTAACAAAAACATATGTCTGTCAAAATGGTTTAACTTCCTCAACATCACTGTGAAATAAGATAGAGAAATATGCAGTACTTTATGAAAAAACACAAAAGGTGCAATGCATGTCTATGAAATTAATTACAAATAACACGCTTTTTGTACCTATAATGGTCATATTTCAGATTATCGTGATATATTTGAAATTTAATCTTTGGTGTATCTGATAGTACAGTAAAATTAAGGTATGTTCTTCTCTTAAAAGCATTAATTTGTATATGAAAACCTTGAATTTGTTTAATATTCATTAAACTTGATCGTGAAAGATCAGGCAACGCATTATTTTGATCGTGAAATATAATGCGTGACCCGACTTATTAATAGTAATCAGAAATCAGTATTTCTTTTACCATTTGATAAACCTGCAACTGGTTGAAGCCTGTAAAGCTATTTTTTTTTATTCAACACTTTACCTCGAAAGTTAAAAAAAACCAACAACTAAAAACGTCTCTAAATAAGTTTGAAAGATTCAGCTCTGAGAATCGGTTAAGTGCAATTCAGACAGACCGACACTATTTAGCCAATAATATGGATATGCAACGTTTAATCCAAAATGATATCCATCAATAAAAAAATTACAGCAAAACAGCATCTTTCATGAGTAATTTGAGATTGAACGATAACCAACATTTTGTGCAACAGTACTTACTTAAGTTCTGTATATACAACGCAGATGTGGATTGATTTAACTATATACTACAGACTATAGAATACCAGAGCGCAAATGCTGTAATGTCTCGTCTGCTTTACTTATGATAGTTTCTTTTTGGAACGTCTATAATATCAACGGTTTTACTAGAAGTGTCAAATGCGCTTAATGCGCTTAAGGTTTATGTACCCTTCTGTAGCCATTTTTGTACGAATTTTTCAAACCTCAATTGTATCAAAACTAAAGATATAATAAATAATAGAGATAGGCCATTTAGTACATGTTCCAAGGGGAAACTTGATGCAAAGCATTATTTTTTTACTGTTTCATTGCATTTGATAGAAAAAGAGGACTTTGTGGCAAATAAATCAAGATTTTTATAGAAAATCCACAGTCTTTAATACAGAGATTTTTGTTATAAATTTGAAACATAAATTACTCACTTGATTTTCTATGACGTGCTAGTGTTTATTTTTTACAAAAAGTCCTAAGTAACTTGTAAATTCCAAAACACCTCGTGCTGAGTCACTAAAGTCGAGCGCACCCTAAAAGGTGTACTTGATTTTGGCCATATTTATACTTGTCTTAACCAATAACTACATTTATAAACTTGTTTTAAGGAAATCAATGCTAGCACTGCATGCAATAATCCTATATCTATCAGTCATCAAATTGCCAAATATGAGATTACAAGGACAAAGGCTGTGGATTTTCTATAAAAATCCTGATTTATTTGCCACAAAGTCCTCTTTTTCTATTAAATGCAATGGAACAGTAAAAAATAATGCTTTGCATCAAGTTTCCCCTTGGAATATGTACAAAATGGCCTATCACTATTATTCATTATATCTGTAGTTTTGATACAATTGAAGTTTGAAAAGTTCGTACAAAAATGGCTACAGAAGGGTACATAAACCTTAATGTATTTTTGTCCATCTGATGAGTTAAGCCTTTTCAATTGATTTTTATAGTTCGTTCTTATGTTGTACTGTTATACCACTGTCTCAGGTTAGGGGAAGGGTTGAGATCCCGCTAACATGTCTAACCCCGCCACATTATTTATGTTTGTGCCTGTCCAAAGTCAGAAGCCTGTAATTCAGTGGTTGTCGTTTGTTTATATGTTACATATTATTTTTTTCGTTCATTTTTTTGATACAAATAAGGCCGTTAGTTTTCTCTTTTGAATTGTTTTACATTGTCATATCGGGGCCTCTTATAAAAAAACTATGCGGTATTGGATTTGGTCATTGTTGAAGGCCTTACGGTGACCTATAGTTGTTAATGTCTGTGTCATTTTGGTCTCTTGTGGATAGTTGTCTTTAGTTTTCTATGTTGTGTCGTGTGTACTATTGTTTTTCTGTTTGTCTTTTTTATTTTTAGCCATGGCGTTGTCAGTTTGTTTTAGATTTATGAGTTTGACTGTCCCTTTGGTATCTTTTGTCTCTTTGGCAACCATACCACATCTTCTTTTTTTTAATTATGATTGTCAATGGTTCATAAAAAGAGTGCAAGGTCAGATGAACCATGACATACAATGTACAGATCTCTATAAATGTGTTCCGATCCTTACAGTGCCTTAGAAACTGACAAATGTAAAAGTTATGCTTGGCCAATTAATTCGAAACATAAGGTCAAAAGTATATGAATCCTGACCGACAGCCAGACATAGACATCTTACTATCATTCAATATATCAAATACAATTGATGTCATCATGGTCATATATGAAACATGCAGACAGACATGTACACCATACACGAAATACCATGGCGCTATAGCATACAGGTATATATCCAAAAGGCTAGAAAACATAACACGAGCATTGCCGAATGATGCATGATAATGAGTTCGATGATATTTGAAACCTTGCAGAAGTCGAAAATGTACACCTCACAATCATAACAACAGACAGTTATCCTAGAGCGTAACGAATCCGCGATACAGACTTGACCACAAACATGAATCTTCATCCATGAAATAAGGCAAATTCGGGGTCAGGTGAATCCTGCCTGACGGACATGTAGTTTATAGGATCCAATATACAAAATGTGGGTATCCTATAACTCGTGATAAGTGAGTACTTCACATGACAATAAAAAGCTTCATCCTACAATCATCCAACTATTTTACATTTCATTTTCTGAAAATATAAATACTTTGAAAAGCTTAAACCTATTGAGGATGTTGGCCTATATAGCTTTTCTCAATACCAATAACAAATATTAATTATGATATAATGGAAGAATAATTTAAACGTCTTCGTAGCATCAGATCTTTCACGATCTTCAAAAATGCGGTACGTGATCTTTCACGATCCGAAAAATCAAATTTTGTGTAAATAGTTCTTTATTTATCAAGTTTCAGATTATGTTTATACGAAATAACTATGAGAACCATTTGATTAATTCAAATAGAATGCCCTTATTCGTATTAAAGTAGTTTTTCTAGTCGAATTTGTGAAAAAAATCATGTTTGTTTACATTTTTTATGTCATTGAAAAGTCGAGAAGCAATCTGCCGTTTGTTGTTTTGTAATAACTGTGTACTTTTAAAACTGGATATTCTCACATACTGATCATAATATTGAACCATTTTGACAGACAGTTTAATTTTGTCGTAAATTTTTCTGTGTAATTAATTAAATTATAATATGTATTGACCTTTCATACGTCTTCTCGATTTAAATGTCTTTCACGATCGCCTCTCAATACTTGACCGCCGTTAGATATTCTTTCACGATCATTTCTTTCGTTAAACCGAATGACACCCGTGGTTGGTTTTCTCGTTTGAATTGTACATTTGTGATTTCGGGGAGTTTTATAGCGGACTGTGCGGTATTGGCTTTGCTTACTGTTAAAGGCCGTACGGGGGCCTATAGCTGTTTAATTGTGTGTCATTTTGTCTATTGAGGATAGTTGTCTCAATTACATCTTTATTATATGTTTGGTTTTATTTACAAACTGTTAGTGACATGTATTCTAAGTTGATTGACCAACATCACCAGACTGCATGATTTTCTGCGATGAACTAATAGATGTGATAAATGGACAATTAAACAGTATGACATAATAAACGACGAATACGAATCTTTAATATTTTCAATTTCGAAAAGTATATAAATTGTAGTAAAATCTAATTTGTTAAGCCTAGCATGCGTTTAGACAAATATATTAAGTTCAAATCTATAACTTTTCCAATATGTCAATGCATAAGTGTACACATCGATGGCGTCTAATAGCTTGCAGAACATAAAACAAACCTTTTAATTTGTCGTGAAATAAAAGCTTGGGAAAAGGGGATGGGATACAAATTAAAATGTCTGTTAGACTCTATTTTATAACTAAATAAAACGGTTAAAGGATGTTTTCACTCACTTTGTGATACTCACTATATGTTTTAATATATAAACCGTATCAAACTGTCAACTAATTAATACACAAGTAAACCAAGGAATTGTTGCAAAAAACTACATTAACATCCATGTCTTGGGCTTTCGTTATCATCCAGCTAAAGGTTGCCATGTAATCATTTTGATATATTTCGGCTGTTGGGAACATTTTGACAAACTAAATTTATCACTTCAAAAGTTTCCAAGTAAAATAACAAAAAAAAAAGCATATTAAAGTGTTTTAATCTACAATAGGTTTAGAAGCCGAAATTTTTATGATATCAGATTGGCAGTTAAGGAAAATTAACTGAATATGATATAAAAGCTTTGTCATGTCATTTAAAGTATATAATTATATATTGAGAGAAATTGGGCACTTACCAGGTGATTATATTAAGCTTATAGCAGAAGCTTTCCAAGCTTCTTTGGCGGTAAATGAAGTCAACTGCAGGCCCCTTGTTCCCCATTACATTTTCAACAGCCAGTGGTAAAAGCATTATTAGAAAATCTTCCTTTATTTTTTAAGTCAGTTGTATAGTTATTGGTATATTATAGAGATTGAACCATGAAACTTTCTGTTATAATATCATCTTACCGGACATTTACTACTTGATTCCGTTCTTTCTTGTGAAGATGTCAACCATCCATGCAAATAATCATAACAATATATTAATAAAATAAAGTCACTGAACATCAATGGAAAGAAATAGACAAATGACAAATGTATATTACAATCAAGTGGGCTGTACAAAAATAGTTAGAAAACACTACTCAATAAAATAAACTAAACGGTCTAAGCATAACGGAAGATATTTTAAAAAATGAAAATCGAAAGACATGTTACTTGATTTTTCAGTAGTAGCTCTTTTTTCGAAGATGTGGTTAGTGATCCCTCATTGCTTAACATGCTTTTTAGATAGTTCTAAATCATCAGACACCCGCCTACTCATTTAACGAGCTAAATTCTAAAGCCAAATTAGTAGAGTCGCGGTAAACCATGGCTACCCCTTATAATGGATGGTCATATAGAAATGAAACCCAAAGAACCTGTACAGAAAAGAAGGACTACAGAGAACCAGTTAAAAATAGTGAAAAACAATACTCAATAAAATATCAAACAAAACTGTGTCTATACGTGACGAAAGATATATATAAAAATGGAAATGAATGACTTGTACTTGAATCTTCAGTGGTAGATGTGCCTCAACATATGGCTGCAAAAATAAATGCAATTTTTCCATGGACAAGTCGTATAAAGTTAGAAATTGCATCTCAAGTTAAGCACATGATGACTGAAAACCATGCACGTCCAATAAGTGGAGAGTTGAAACAGAGAACAAAACATGAATTTACCTATGGTCAAATAGTTATCAAAGGTACCAGGATTATAATTTAGTACGCCAGACGCGCGTTTCGTCTACATAAGACTCATCAGTGACGCGCCCAACAAAATAATTATCAAGCCAAACAATTACGAAGTTGAAGAGCATTGAGGATCCAAAATTCCAAAAAGTTGTGTCAAACACGGCAAAAACCGTACAAACATTGTCTTTATTAAATTAAAGGAACACCTGTTGATATTAAAATGGCTGGCAATTTTTCTAACTTTGGAACCACAACAAGAACTTTCCAACAAATATCTAGTGAATCAAAATACCAGAACAAATTGGATATATCTGAATTTGAAAGTTTGAGTATGCATGCACAGGAAATGAAAGATCAAATTGTGGGGAAAAAGATTTCTGGATTTATACAACATATAGCAGTGCTATCACCTTAAATTATGTACTGGACTGAAATGGATATACGCATTTGGCACGACATGGCAAAACCAAACACTGTATATTGAGATGCAACAGGTAGTATTTTAAGCCATCGCAATGACAACTTGAAATATTATTACTATGAATTAGCATGTATTAATCCTGTAGCAGGACAACCAGTTATACCTGTTTGGTCAATGATTTCGTCTCTTCAATCCACTGCATTGGTTAGATCTTGGCTTGCTGAATTTCGTAGGTCCAAGCAAAGATATATGGCCATGCAAATGCATCTATCCCCCATCAAATAAACAGACAGAAGCATTGGCTTTCATCCAGGCGTCTTTATTAGAATTTAAACACATTTAGAAACAGGGCATATAGAAAAGTAACTGGTGCCGCCACAGATAATGATTTTCATGGAACTTTGCCTCACACCTGTCTATCCCCTATGATGGGTTCATTTCGCAAAATTATCAAAGATCACTACAAAACCAATTATGATTTCGGAATGTACTGCTTGAGTACTTTGTTAAACTCGGCAACAGTTACAGATTTAGAGGAAAGATTAAGGGCAATTTAATGCGTTCTGTCATCAACATTTTTAGACAAAAAGACATTGGAGTTCATTCAGTTCATCAAGAAAAAGTTTCTACTTTAGACATGGAAAGAAACGCATTGGCCGACATTTGTACCGATAGCCTGTATTCAGGGGATGCAAAAGGTGCGGAATTGTTTACCGAGGAAGTAAACCCAGATTTTTTGACTGAAGAAGATTTTGATATGATGTCCACTAGAAATGAATTTTGTTATTGTTAACCAATAATATTTTGCAGACAGTGAGGAATGAGCTTGAGGAATTACCGATACTTGAACAGCTACCTCGAAACATTAGATATTCTCCCGTCCTACTAGATAAAATACACAAACTGTACATACCAACAATACCATTATGAATAAACCTTCTTCTGGGGGACCTATCCAGACACAGAACAACAAATGGTGTATAACAGAACTTATCCCTCTGATGTTTTACGTGGAAACACTAAAATTGAAAAAAAGGTTTCAAATACTGAAACATATACAACTTGATGGGTAGACCACTAATCGTTTGGATGAAATATCCGTCCAGTTGAAAGATCACATCACTGTTGTACAAAAACTTGCCGTTTTAAAGTCCATAAAATCTGACCATCGGGTAGTCACAAGGAAGGGTAGGAGTACTAAGACTATTGAAGAACGTTGGGACAAAAAAACAAGCAACTTCAAGAGACAACCAATTAATTGGTAAATATCAGAAAACTCCATCGGCAATAACGATACAGAACTTGAAGGATAAAAGCACAGTAACGCCGAAAAAAAAGTTTTCAATGAGAAATCAACAAACAAAGTAGAAGTGAAGGGAAACGTTGAAAGGAAATCGAACTCCCAGAACACTGATAAGCCGGTGGATAAACAAACTAGGATATTTAAAGATGATAATCGATTGACTTGTAACCTGAAAGACCTTAAGAACAACAAATATCTTCAAGAGATTTATAGAGACATGGGCAGAGATTACAACGAACAATCATTTTTACAGGTGGTGAAAGCTTGGACTGTCAGTCCAGATTTATTGTTAAATGTTCTATCTTAATAATACGTTATATTTGCAGAATGTTGTATCACACCTTAGTGAATATAATTTTAAAAGAAAGATGTTGTATGATTGCTAATTAGACAATTATCCACAAAAGACCAAAATGACACAGACATTAACAACTATAAGTCACCGTACCGCCTTCAACAATGAGCAAAGCCCATACCACATAGTCAGCTATAAAAGGCCCCGATAAGACAATGTAAAACAATTCAAACGAGAAAACTAACTGCCTTATTTATATAAAAAAATGAACGGAAAACAAATATGTGACACATGAACAAACGACAACCACTGAATTACAGGCTCCTGACGACAGGCACATACATAAATAATGTAGCGGGGTAAAACATGTTAGCGGGATCCTAACCCTCCCCCTAACCTGGGACAGTGGTATAACAGTACAACGTAACAACGAACTATAAAAATCAGTTGAAAAAGGCTTAACTCATCAGATGGACACAAATACAAGTGGACGTAGCCGGGTACTTATACATCCCGCCAAAGGCCTGTCTAAACGTTGCAATGGACTTGTATGTTCTGACAATTCTTAAGATTTCTGGCAAAAGGGGGATTACCAGTTGGAGGTGGGAGATATCAATGGGAAATTCACTTATCAGCATCAAGGATTATACAAGTGGATGCTCTGCCATAAATAATTGTGTACAAGGCCACACCAATTTAATTTCTTGTTCTACGGATTTTTGGACTTCAAAATTTGGGGCGAGCGAGCAATTTGAAAATTTTAATAAAAAAATATTAAATTTGCAAATTTTTGAGGCGAAGCTTGAAAAGTAAAGGCGAGCGATTATATTTTTTTTTTGTGAACATAAAATAGTAGGTTTTGACAATATTAAAACTTGATTTATCACTTGTACTTTGACATTTCTTTAATTTCTGATGTATTTTTTCCCTGTTCACCAAGAAATAATTAAATCTGGTCTATGTATGTGTGACTGACAATGAGACAATTCTCCATCCAAGTCATAATCAGTTTGGGGGCAACCCCTTAATGATATAAATATCCCTTTTACATGTTTTATGAGTGATCATTATAATATATTTGTTTGTACAAAAGGGCTCATATTTTCTCAAAGAGTCAAAACAAATTGAGTTGTAATATTCCTGTTAAATTAACACATTTACTTTAACAGTTTAATATTATTCAAGTTTTGAAACTTGAAAACTTGAAACTTGTATAGAAGAACTATACAGATCCTTGGTATTTCTATTTTCTTTTCTTCATCAGTAAAATGACCCCTTGTCTGAGGGAGGGTTGTTTTCAACCTGATAATAACAAACACAGGTCAAAGTACGGCCTTTTACACAGGGCTTTGATACAGACCAAACAGCAAGCTATAAAGGACCCCAAATTTATCAGCGTACACAATTCGAACAGGAAAACCAACGATCTAATTTATATATCCAAACAGGAAAATACCAATGAACAACATCAACAAACGATAACTGCTGAACGACAGGCTCCTGAAGCTTTGACATGTGCATAAACATGCAGCGGCTATGGATAGTTTTGTTTCGCCAGCATACAATATAATTGCAGTTGAAGGCAATCTTTCAGAAGTTCTTTGTACTTTATTCTTACAACGAACATTTTTGTATAGGGAATATAATTAAGGGGGAAAGAAACCAATTTTTTATTCTTTACAGGTATTTCAGCTGTTATAAATTTTTTATATCGGAGCACTCCCGCTTTGGATAAATAGGTTTCATGCTGAAACAAATATTCTCACAGATATTTACACAGTGTGGTGGGGTGCTTTTATGTTTAAAATCGTTATATACAGGTTAGACTGATTTTAAAAACAAATCTTGATATCTTTTTTTTTATTATATTCACAATAATCACAAAAAAAAACGGTGCGGGAAATGGACATGATTACATTTCCGGATGCGAGAATATAAAAAAAAATTAAAAAAAATCTGTTTTGAAAACAGTAGGTGCGGGCGGGTCCGTCGAACAAGGAATCAAATTGGTGTGGCCCAATAGTTATCAAAGGTATCAGGATTATAATTTTGTACGCCAGACGCGCGTTTCGTCTCCATAAGACTCATCAGTGACGCTCATATCAAAATATTTATAAAGCCAAACAAGTAAAAATTTGAAGAGCATCGAGGATTAAAAATTCTAAACAGTTGTGCTAAATACGGCTAAGGTTATCTATGCCAGGGATAAGAAAATCCTTAGTTTTTCAAAAAATCAACGTCCACCACCAGTGGCATCGACCCAGTGGTGTAAATAGTTGTCAAAGGTACCAGGATTATAATTTAGTACGTCAGACGTACGTTTCGTCTCCATAAGACTCATCAGTGTACAAGAAACATACAGTTTCCAAAATATGAAAAACTCACAGCAGACAAAGAAGGGTTTTACAGTATTGCCTCCTTTCGCAATGGTAATGGGGATATAGATTGAATGCTAATCTTAATGAAGGACCTTTCTGGAGAGGAATAGCCAAACTTTGTTTGTAGGAAAGATTTAAATGATTCTTGTATATTATTCTAACTGGGGATTACGATTAATTTTCACTTAGTCTATTGGTGTATAAATCATATGACTTCGTACTTTATTTGCTCTTTTTTTTTTATTCGAGCGTCATTGATGAGTGTTATATAGACCAAACGCGCCTCTGGTCTAAATACAACAATTAATTCTCGTATCTATGATGAGTTTATTTACACGAATGTTAAACAAAGGTCTTGTGTACGTAAAGGGATGATTTCATCGTACTCTATTTTATAGTTTGCAAATAAAAAAAATATGAAAACACATTAATATATCTTTATTTATATTAATGCATATATATATATTGTATGTGAAATATATGGAAAAAAAATAGTGATGTTTTCATGTACTAAAGGGCAACATAGGCCAGTGTTTGTCAAATTTGACTCAAAATCTGACTATTCGTATTTCAAAATGTCTTACCATCGGAAAGAAAAAAGAGGTCTCATAAACATGTTAGTCATTTAATTTTAGTTTCTTGTGTATAATTCGGAGTTTAGTATGACGTCCATTATCACTGTACTATTATACATATTTTTAGGGGCCAGCTGAAGGACACCTAAGGATGCGGGAATTCTCGTTACATTGAAGACCCATTGGTGGCCTTCGGCTGTTGTCTGCTCTATGGTCGGGTTGCTGTCGCTTTGACACATTCCCCATTTCCTTTCTCAATTTTATTTATATGATACAGATGTAGACAGTACCAACAGTCGGAGACCATTACAGCCAAGGAAAACAGGGTAGAAGTCCATGTTCGGAAAATGCATCTGGCTTTGGAAAATGCCTGATTTTACTGCACTTTATGCAAATTCGGAGTAATGACGAAAAGAGACCCAGCGAATTAATGTTCCTGAGAACAGAGAAAAAGTATATTTTCGAAGTGCAGTTTTTCTTCCATTCTTGGACTCCGCGATTCAGCTGTTCAATATGCGGTTCGGTGAACAAGCTGCTTTTGTTGTAAGTGCATTGGCTTTGATTCGAAGCAACATTCAACAAACATCAGATGCTACTATCGTAGACATTGTTGATTACTACAAAGTTGACGTGCCATATCCTGACTCTTTCCGACAGGAGTTTCGACCCAGGAACTAGTTATGGCGAGACCAGACCGACAATAGCGTCTACCGTAACTGACCCAGGAGTGTGTAGTACGATTTCTTTAAACTTCGTAAGGTTTTGAACTTACTTTCATTGACCAGCATAACATCCAGTTCCACAGAAATGTAAAATCCTCATTGAAATAATTGTCAACCTTCTCGCGCAGTAAAGAACGCTTTATTGCCCTGTTACTTTTGTATATTCATAAATACATTGAACTCAACCATGAAAAATCATTAACGATTTCTTTCGACGAAATCCGAGGAAGATGGTTCATCATATGGCTTAGACGTCATCACTAGAAATTCTTAATAAAAATGTTTTTGTGGACATATTTATTAATGATGCGTGAATAAAGAAAAACATAAATTATATTAGTATTTCATAGACTGACTTGGTTATGGAGATTCTTTACATGTCCTTTTTTTAACAACAAAGTCCACATCTTAAAATCTATCCAATCATTTTACAATAATCAATTTATTGGGAGAGTACGTACAGCATAAAAATGTCCAACCCTTTCACATTACCTATAATTAGTTATCAAAGGTACCATACTTATAATTCAATACGCCAGACGCGCGTTATTTTTGCAAACTATAAAATACACATGCCCCACGTGCACGTCAGAACCTTTAAATTAATACAATTTATACTTATTTATGTTTTTTCGCATCGCTCGGTGAAAGATTATCTTCTACGCCCCCTATTGAAATTCCTTCATCCGCTCCCTGAATTAATACAAGATTAAGTACTTATTTAGAAAAAAAAATACATTGAGATTTTTGTTTCAGGATATATATCTACAATAACTGTTTAGTGTCTTTAAATATCAGCTGTATTTGTACGAGGCTAGGAAACAAGGTGTATGCGAGCTTTTGGCGAGCTATTACACCTGTTTCGAGCCGAGTACAAATACAGTTGATATTTAAAGACACTAAACAGTTATTGTCTTCATCCTGCAATTAATTATGTATATATTATTTGTGTTGTGAAAGTAACAAAACACATGTTTTGCATTTTTTTTTCGATTTGAAATCCCTTGAGGCCCGTGTACATGTAGTAATACGATACAGTAATCACACATTCAGCTGAAGACGGGTTCGCAAAAAAGGAATCTTGAATGGTCAACAATAATATATCGTTCAAGGTGAATAATTACCTTTTTGTTCTATATCAAGACATATTTTTTCAAATGTAAGGAAAGTTAGTTATATTAGATTCAGTCAAACTGTTTGTGTGTTACATTTTAAATGTATTTTTTAACTTAAATTTTGTATGTCAACTGCCCCCTCCCGTGCATGTCTTGCGGGGGCCCATTTTCTTCATCTTCTTGTTTCTGTTTTCAGCATACCCTTTGATTTTCTCCTTGGATTGTCCGTCTCTTTTATTTATCTCCTCATATAAGTTTGAGTGATATCGTCTATGAATCTCCTCTTTAGCTGTTTTAGTGTTTTTCTTTTTTAACTTTGTTATTTGCTCTGTTTTGTTGATGGGTTTCCTAAATAAGCTAACTTCTTTATTTGCTATTTGGCGTCCTTGTGTGACTTGGTAATGTTTCTCAGAGTTGAAAGGTGGTCCACTGTCTGGTATTCTCAACTGGTTTGTCTTTACAAAAGAACCATCAGTTCTAATCTGTATAATCTGTATAATCCCTAGCTCAATCAGAGTGGATTTGCTTAGTAAGGGTGGAGAATTTTTCTGTGCCACATGTTTTATTTCTTATTATAGTCTTGAATTTTCCCTTTATTGGTAATGCATTTTGCAATGTACTTAATTTGATTTTACTCTTTTCCAAAACTTGATTACCGTATGTTTTTCTCTGAAATTTCTCAAATTGATTTTCATCCATTACATTCACATCTGCTCCACTATCAGGTTCCACCTTCACATCTACACCATCAATCCTTACTGTCACTGTTTTTTCAATGTCTCTTGTTCCTTGTATAGTTTTTACTCTTCGTATTTCCTTCAAGTGCTTGGTAGTTTGTTCAAAATAATCTTCATCCTCTTCGTAGTCTGATGTGTCTGTATTTGAATCTGTTTTATATGCCTCTTTTATTGTTTTCTTCACATTTCTTCTGTTTCCATATTTCACAGATCTGCTCTGTTGCTGACTTTCATAGCTTTCTGAGTTTCTCTTTTCTGCTCTGCAGACTGATTCGAAACGATTATATATTTTTGAACTTAAATTTAAACTTTTGATAACTTTCCTTTGGTTAAAAAGTCTCTTGTTACTAGCAATGTTCAATAGTGTATATCTAAAGAATCTAACTGATTAAATCCTGAAAGGATGAACTATGAAAGCACGACGGGGGTGTTGGTGGGTTTACACGTGAGCATGTTTAATGCATTTCTGTTTTATTCCGATTAAAGTGAATAAAATATTCTAAGTAATTTAATTAGTTATCAAAGGTACCAGGATCATAACTTAGTACGCCAGACGCGCGTTTCGTCTACAGAATACTCATCAGTGACGCTCGTATCAAAATATTTATAAAGCTAAACAAGTGCGAAGTTGAAGAGCATTGAGGATCCAAAATTTCAAAAAGTTGTGCCATATACGGCTAAGGTAATTTATTCCTGGGATAAGAAATTTTAACATCGTATTTAATGCCAAAGTCTGGGAAATATTGATTTTCTGTGTTTTGTGAAGTGAATATACACATAAAGTGTCAAAGTGACCATCAAAAACCGAGATTCTTTTTTACAATTATGCCGTTTTTAATTTCCGTCAACTTTGCGGTACGATTTCTGACTCAATTGCTTTTTCAAAGTACATCTCTCATCTTGTATGGTATGTAAGTGCTAGAACTCGTTAATCTTGCCTTTTCAATGGAAGTTTGACAAGACTAATAAATCAGCTTTTGTCAATGCAATTTTTATCTCTTAAAGTTAATCAAATGATATCTAGACTGAATACAATATAATGAAAAATTAGTTTATATTAATGCTTTATGTAGTCAATTGAACGAAAAAGCGTTTAGTATAAATTATTTCAAAACGTAACGATCATCCGAAGGACTAAACAGGATATTTCAAGAAACAGAAACGGTGCCCTAAATGTATCGGTATAACGCTTGGAAACACGAACTGAGCGCACTATATATTCATTTTCGAAATCGCTTTATCACATAAAAATGTAACAGGTATACATATGCTGAACCATGTCAGGGCTTATATCTGTAATTCACTTTGAAACCCTTAACAAAGTGATAAAAACACTACAAACAAATGACGCTTAAAATTAAAGTGATTAACGCTAAAGGTTATCTCTTTGAATGTATTTAACTACATCAAAATTCACCGACTTCCTCAATTTGAAAATGGTAATGTCAGTCACACGGGAATGGTTATTGTATTTCCTAAAGTACAATTTAAAAGTAGGAAATAATAGGGCAATAACCTGCAACGTGGAATTTAATTTCAGTAAATAATAAATCTATGCGGGATTGTTAATCAATTTGTTGATATTAGTGACTAATATTTCATCAATGTTGAGGAAGATAAATAAACCAGCAAAGTGGATCGACTAAAATAAACGACTGTTGGGCAGCCATTAGAAAATGTGCCTATTATGCATTATATTAGTCTCTGATGCATGATTTGTTTTTTATTAGTAATTGTATTGGCTTTTAACTAGCTGTCTGTAACTGCAAGAAGTCTCAAATCGGACTTTCTTGTTAATTTGACCTGTTGATACTATTTGTAACGCTTTTTTGTTATTTAATGTTAATATGGATCTTGTTTGTATACCCTCTTTCAATTGTTTGGAATCACTTCTTCGTCATCAAAATCATTTCATTTTTCCTTGAATACTGTACCGGCAACCTGTACATGAAGAATACGAAGTTTAATCGAGCTCCAATTGTATAGTTATATTGTTGATATTCACCCCATATGTACCAAGTTTTATAAAATTTACTGTTTGCAAAAGTATAAATTATTCTAAATTATAGGGATTTTTTGGTAAATTATAGAAAACCCTTGCCGTTTTTGGCACAACCTTTTTGATCTTTTGGTCCTCGATGCTTTTCAACTTTGTACTCGTTTCGGTTTTCAAACTTTTGTATCTTGGCGTCACACGTAGGTCTTGTGTGGACAAAATACACTTCTGGCGTATTAAAATTTTGAACTTGTTGTCTTTTGTTGGCTGTTGTTCGTGTGATTCTTTGTCAATTGTGTTCTCCAATTTATTTATATTGTAGTCCTGTGTTGTCATTTTGATGTTATATTTCAAATGGCCATAAAAGTGCGAGGTTTGGCATGCCACAAAACCAGGTTCAACCCACCATTTTTTCCTTAAAAGTGCCCTGTACCAAGTCAGGAATATGGCCATTGTTATATTATAGTTCGTTTCTGTGTGTATTACATTATAACGTTGTGTCGTTTGTTTTCTCTTATTTTTTAGCGTAAATTCACATTGCGATATGACGTGTCACGGTACTTGTCTATCCCAAATTCATGTATTTGGTTTTGATGTTATATATATATATGTTATATATTTGTTATTCTCGTGGGATTTTGTCTATGTGTGTTACATTTTAGTTTTATGTCGTTGTTCTCCTCTTATATTTAATGCGTTTTTAGTTTGTTACCCCGATTTTGTTTTTTGTCCATGGATTTATGAGTTTTGAACAGCGGTATACTACTGTTGCCTTTATTTAGATTAGTTTTATTGTTTATTGAGAAACACGATATTTATTGGTATTCCTAAACGGAAGATTATACACACAGAAGTATACTTAACAACAAAATTATTTGTATTTACCTGTGTAAAATATTGAAAACAACACGTTGAATAATTTCTTGCGTCCGAAGCGCTTTTCTGGATTTACCTTCATTAATAACGCTCAAAGCCAAACATTTGAAATCCGAAGATGTATAAGTACCGAAACCGTTGAAGAGCTGAATGTAAAAAATACCTAAATAATTAGCCAAATTCATCTAAAAACAACTTTGCCTGAGGGAGTTGAAACCTTAAGTTTCATAATAATTTCAAAATTTATTAACGGATAATTTGAGTAAAGTTTGTTAAATCATCCGTACTGACTACCGAGCTGATGATACCCTAGGGGACAAAACAAAATCGTAAAATGGAAAGTGTAAGCACACCAAACGTATGGACGTTACGCACGGTATTGGTGCCACTTATCGTTACACGACGTTCCCTAATAAAACGACGATTTTGACGTTGTTCCGGGGAAAGTTTCAAACGTTGACCTTATATTCTACTCATGTGAAAATGCCAGAAGACGTCTCCTATCTTTGCTAGTGAAATTGTAAATATTTCGTTTCTTGTTTCTCACGGTCTCACGGTCTCTTTTCCCCAATTACACGTTTATATATGTTTGTTGTAATTTGGTAATTTTGCTCCCTCAATTAATATTCAAATGCTTCTTGATTTGTCTTTGGTTATGTGAAAGATGTAGGTAGTATATCGCAAGCTATTTTTTCTTCTCATAATCTTATTTTATCAACACTTTAATCCTGGGACTATTATACTAACGTTAATATAAAAGTTCAAGAATTTGGTTTTATTTAATTTTTCTTAAACAGTGACTTATAATTACATTATAATTCATATTATTTATTTTAACGTATAAGTAAGTCCACAATCTTAACATCAATCCCGATTTTATGGAAAATGTTAACTTTATCATTATTTCAAAAATCTCTAACAAAAAACTTTATAAAATGTGCATCATGTTTGAAAAAGAAATATGTGCTCTTATGCTGCCGTTGCCAACTTTCAATGATTTAAAGTTGGTCGGGGTCTAAATTTTTTTTTAAAAAGAAAACGTTTTCTTTGATTAATTTTTTTTAAATCAGGATTGTTTTACCAGGCAAATAATTAAAAAATTCATGTTATGTAGGAATTTACACATTTTGCACATAAATCAGGCCGTTAGTTTTCTCGTTTGAATTGTTTTACATTTGTCATTTCGGAGCTTTTCATAGATGACTATAAGGTAAGGGTTTTGCTCATTGTTGTTTGCATATAGAAATTATTAATTGGTCTTATACGGCCGCATCTTCTACTTTATTGTGAAAATGAGAACCGTGATTTTGTATTGTTTTGTTTTTTCTTTCGGAAACATATTTTGCAAGCTATCCTTTCATCTGATATTTTTTCACAAACTCAAGCTTTAAGAAAGGGTCGGCAATCAATATTATTTTTTTTTAAATATTTGAAATTATAGAATTTGGCAAAGTATGGAAAACTTTTACACAGACCAATACCTTAGCTACATCACAGATTACCAGCAGGTCGAAATAATAAGTAACTGCTATATGTCATATTTACATAGATTAGTGTTTTCTCAAGCGAACAACTATGGACCATCAGGAATGCATTTCATGCATTTTTTATACTATACAATATTTTTGGTTCCTCGCTTCCATTTTCAACATATAACTGAGTATCGGTTTACACAAAATCTTCTTTGACATTCATCTGATTATTTTTATGTTTTCGGTTTCAATCTTTTTGGTTTCGTTTTTACATTGTTTTAAAAGTTTAATCAAAGTACTGAAGTACTGAACCTCGGATGACCGCAAGTTCTTGTGGATGGTCACAAGCACTTGTCTCAGAAAAAAAATCACATTTCTATACCGGAAAACTGAGGTTTATGTACAGAGATATATTTTTTCTGAGACAAGTTCGTGAGGGGATGATGAATAAATTACAAGGAATTCAACTTCACTGCTTTAATATCTATTATATTGTGGTGATACAAATACGTATACTCTGGTTTGTTGTTTAAATTATATTTATAATTGTATATAGTAGTTACATGTATGTATAATTTTCATCCAATTGTATATCATTCTATTCTACGATTCTAATAAAAGTGCAGTACAAGTGCATGGTGGACACTCTTCTATAACAATTCGATTTTTCCAATAGATTGGATTTGAGTAGACATTCATATTTTCAAAAAAAAACTTTCTTGTGATATTCTTCCGCATGCGTTAACACAATTTTTCTGTACGTGTACATTTTTCAAAGCATAGAAATATTTGTAACGACATAATATTTTCGTATTATAAATTTCTGTTCTTATGAGTATTCATTGAAGAAGTGAATTTATAACAAGCGATAAGAAATGTTATTTTGCACTCGATGATATGTTAATGCATATTAAACGAAAACTTTATTTTATATAGATCAGACCATATCATGAAATTATTTTATGCCAAATATGCAAGAAAATTCGTATACAGTTTAACGTTATTATAACGCGAACGTCAAATTACGGTTACGGGGACATTTCATTGGACATCTTAGATCCTTTCGGATTTTTTAACTGCAACTCAAACAAAAGTACATGTCATATCATTTTAAAGGAAATTAAATGTATTTTCCATTCATATCAGTTAACAGGTGTTAAAAAATTGAGATATAGTAGAATTTCGTTTGATAAAAAGCCTCTGAATTATTCTTTGTGTTATTTTGTCAATCGGGACATTTTATTGGACACGGGGAAAATGACGATGTTTTTAAAATAAGACCGCAGTTACTTAATGATGACTTCAGTTAACTTCTTCGGGACATGTATAATTTTTCTGATATTATTAAAATCCATTTTCGTCCGTAATATCTTATGAAAGTGAAGACAGAAAAAAAAATTACGGGTTGAGCTGCTAATTGGGACATTTTTTCTCTTTTTTATTTAAACTCTTTTGACGATCTTCCTTCCCTTAAAGTTAAAAACGTCTGTTACTTCATTTTAAGTTAAATGTATACAAAACAATTGCAAAATTTTTAACCATTCTACTTACTACTGAATCCGCACTGGGATTTTAAAGACTCACATAAAACAAAATTGCAACAGCGGGACACCCTTGAAATGACGTTAAAGGCATCGAAATGAGCAAAGTTTTTCATTAAAAAATAGACAAAGCACAAAATCATCTATGTTATTGATTTCTGTAGTTTATTTCCTTTCGAATGATATGCATAACATGGATATTTATTGTATAGAAGAGCTTGAATTTGATTAACCCGCCTTCTAACCCATATTTCCAAAGTGACACCAATATCGTGCGCAACGTCATGGTTATTTTTCTACATTTGAGAATGCCTGTACCAAGTGAGAAATATGACATTTCTTGGCCATTCGTTTGATGTGTTTTATCAATTGATTAGGAACTTATCGTTTTGAATTTTCCTCGGAGTTCAGTATTTTTGTTATTTTATTTTTTTCATATATATAGAAAAATGGTGGTTTAATAAAGGCAATAGTAGACAACTTCTGTTCAAGAGACACATGAATCGATACAACTGACACTAATCTGGCTTAATAACCAAAACTAAGTGAACCAATTCAACTTTATAAGGAAAAATACGGACCAAACAGAAACCCTGGACTGCTGCAAAAACAAACGTCAATCTAGATTTTAGCTAGCTAAGAGAGGTTTGGCTAGCCACAAAACCAGGTTAAGCCAACATTTTCTTCTTAAAATGTACTGTACCAAGTCAGGAATATGGCAGTTGTTATTTAATTTTTTCTATGTTGCATTTGTTTTTCTCTTGAGTGTGTTTCCCTAGGTCTTGGATTGTGTTTTCATTCATTCTAATTTTATGTGGAAAATAAAGGAAACAGTAGTATACCGCTGTTCAAAAGTAATAAATCGATTATGCTAAAACAAATCAGTAAACAAACTAAAACCGAAGGACAAACATCAACTATAAACAGATACACTGAAACTGCAACAAAAGCCAAAATACATAGAAACGGACTATTTCATAACAACATCAGATTCCTGACTTAGGACAGGTGCAAACAAATGCGGCGGTTTTATCCTTAGAAAATAAAGAAAATTCTAGAAATGGAAACATATTCTATTGTATTTTTTCATCCTCGTCAGCAAAAAGCTGCACTAAAAAAAAATCCGATGACACGTCACCCGAAAGAAATCAATAGCGCAGTGTTCCAGTGCCGTTTAACAGTAATAGGAAATCTCCTTTTTTATAAAGGTAAACCTGTTCATGCAGTTACTTCTTAAGCAGCCTACCAGGGTATTGTGCTACTGTAAGAACAATACAATCAAGTTATGCTTGTTGTTCGTAATGACTAACATAATTGTATTTATTAATTGTTTTGTTATATTTATTTGTTCAGGTAATATAATTCAATTTCATTTATCCGAATTATGAGTAATAGAAAAAGGTAAAATACCAAAATTCTGAATTCCGAGGAAAATTCAAAACGGAAAGTCCCTAATCAAATGGCAAAATCAAATGATAAAACAAATCAAACGAATAGACAACTGTCATATTCCTGACTTGGTGCTGGCATTCTCAAATGTAGAAACTGATGAATTGAACCTGGTTTTATAGCGCTACACCACTTATACGACAGTCGCACCAAATTCCATTATATTGACAAGGATGATTAAACAAAGTTGCACATATATGGTACAAAAACAACACGAACCCCATCAAAAACTTGAATTGATTTCAGGTTCCTCGGAAAGGTAAGCAGATCCTGCTCAACATGTGGCACACGTCGTGTTGCTCACGTCACCACAAAACCGGTAAATAGTCTAATTCGGAAGTTCATGAACAGGGAAAGAGATTGTACTTACGACATAAGGAACATATCCGATATCATCTGTGCCATGGATATTTCATAACGGTCAACCAACTCGTAATGGCGTCCATAAAATATACGACGTGATGATTTCAGCATTTGGAACTCTTGGTTAAAAAATGAAAAGGTCCAAATTTTGAAGCCGAAATCATCTCTAGTCAGTTACTAGATATAAGTCCTCGTCAAATGGCAAATCCAAAAGCTCAAACACATCAAATGAATGGATAACAACATTATTGTAAACCTAAGAGGTAAGTAACAGACACACATAGGTAATGTCTTGAACACTTGGCGGTCGACCACTTTGATAATAAAGGTATAGACTCAGTATATCCCTGTGTTTCTAGTGCGAGTCTGCAACTGGAAACGGACCCTGTTGGGAAATACCCTCTACTTGTGGTCCTAGTCATTAGAGATGAATCCAACCTATTAGGGCATCTCATACCATAACTTGGCATACTGAGATACATTTTTACAAATATGCAAGGGACTCTTCCAGATGCTATTGGGAGTAGACATTGATGATCTCGAAATTTTGCCTACCTTCCCATACCCATGGTATGCTCAACTTGCCTTAGCTCTTAGATTTGTATTTGGCTCACTCAGTCTGGTCAGGAATATCGTGAAAAAAAGAATGGGACGAAAAGTCTGACACGTGGTAGCTGTCGGATTTTCGGTTAAATTATTTTGGCTGATGCATTTTCGCACCGTCGTTAACGTTCTGTAGGATAGCGTACATCGAATTCATCACGGCAGTATGCATTTTTTTTTATATATCTTTTCAGAATAAAAACGACAAAATGAATGTCGTGTTCTCGTATTAAAGTTATTTTCCTATCATTGAAAACCAAAATTTTTTTTTTAAAATAAGTTGTTTTCAAAGACTTTAAAGACATAACTGTAATCAAAATGTCAACAATTACGTTCGTGAAGCACCAACTTAACAGCGTCTATAATAAAATAACGATATTAATGATGGGTGTCTTAAAGTTTCACAGGACTAGAATTTAAACTCAACTGAATGAGTGCATTAAGTTGTTTTATGCGATGGAATAATTGTTAGGTACAAACCTATACATGTAGCTGTACTTTAGCATCCTGATGCCTGAATTATCTTAATATACTAAAAATGTCATCGATAATTGACAAGCGACTTTTAATGTGGTTGTTATATGGACAATCGCCAAAATGTTACAATTAAATTTAATAATAACTTGATTAAATTGAAGTATGCCTGTTAGCCCTGGTTATAGAGATTTGGTGCAGCATAGGAATATGCGAGTTACATTGTTGGTTGTTTTTACTCAATCTTGGAAGCCTCGCTGTGACTTTGAGATGATAAACAGCAATCAAAGCTCTGTTCTAAAGATTTTTTAGTGTTTTCCGCTGTGAATGTGTTGATTACGTATGATGGGTAGATACTCCATTTCCTTTGTAAGCAACCATTTAACCATGCAATGGCGGGAAAAACCATGAACCTTTTTTTTTTTAAATTCAACACTTGCGATCAAATTGTTTCCCCCCCCCCCCCCCTCCCCCAATATTTAACTTGGGTTTGGTGAATCTCTGCATTCAGAATAGTTTTTTTTTCTCTCTCAAATTAGGAATCAGAAAGAACAAAAACCGCCCCCCCTTTTTCCCGCAAATTTAGGAAATTATGGTCGTTCACTTAGGAATCAGAAAGAACAAAAACCGCCCCCCCCCTTTTTCCCGCAAATTTAGGAAATTATATGGTCGTTCACTTTAAATGTGAAGCGGAAAAGATTACATCTACATCTTTTTACACATTCAATGTTGTCATAGTCATATGTCGTAGTCATATCTAAAAGGTACATTCTTCAATCCATCTGACTCGTTAAATATGTTGACATTACTTCTGAAAACTTTTAAATATAAAAACGAATATGTAATATAATATCCATTAAGAAAAGGACTTAGAAATTAACAACTATAGGTCACTTAACGGCTTTAAATGAGTTAAGTTCATAACGCATAGACCATAGTCAGACATTTAAAAAAAAAAGTTGTTGGCATGACACGGGTTATGTTCTTATTGTATATGTTATGATGGTACGATACTAAACCCCTAACGGGAAGGATTGTGTCTGATATTCATATGATGAAATCATAATCTTTCAATCAGTTTAATTGAAGTCTGGAGCTGGCATGTCAGTTAACTGCTAGTAGTCTGCTGTTATTTAAGTATTATTGTCATTTTGTTTATTTTCTTTGGTTAGATCTTCTGACATCAGACTCGGACTTCTCTTGAACTGAATTTTAATGTGCGTATTGTTATGCGTTTACTATTCTACATTGGCTAGATGTATAGGGGGAGGGTTGAGATATCATAAACATGTTTAACCCCGCCGCATTTTAGCGCCTGTCCCAAGTCAGGAGCCTCTGGCCTTTGTTAGTCTTGTATTATTTCAATTTTAGTTTCTTATGTACAATTTGGAGTTTAGTATGGCGTTCATTATCACTGAACTAGTATATATTTATTTAGGGGCCAGCTGAAGGACGCCTCCGGGTGCGGGAATTTCTCGCTACATTGAAGACGTGTTGGTGACCTTTTGCTGTTGTTTTTTCTATGGTCGGATTGTTGTCTCTTTGACACATTCCCCATTTCCATTCTCAATTTTATATGAAAGGCGAAAAGGGCCAAAATGGAGCAGGTTAAACAATTAAAAGAGGAAACTATCTAATGTACCAACATAAAAGTCGACTGAAAAAATTAAATCATCAGATGGATACACATAGAGATAAATATAACAAAAAAAACAAAGTGTACGTGGCAGGGTACTTGTACATCCAATAACCAATAAGACACTAAGTACAGATCTGAGAGTATTCCTAGAAGAAACTTTACTGCTGGTGGAAAATGCATGAGGGCATCATTAACTTTGTCGCTTTATGCATGATCAAAACACATACGAAGAACACACCGGCTGGGTCGTCTGGGTATGCAATGTCCGCTTTTGCAGCACGGAATTTTTGCCTCGGATTTCATTATTTTCGTGATTTTACTTTTCACAGATACTGACAGCTCAAAGCCAACAATAACTAATAATCCAAATCGTGCATCTAAGACTAAATTAACAATCAATACGCATCCAAAATCGAATGGATTAAATGTTAAAACGAAATAAACAGTCTGAAGAATTTAGTTAAGGTTTTATAGTGTATGTGGTAACGAAATTCTAACTTATTAATTTACCAGTAATACACAGAATACGTTCTTTAAATCCAAAACGTCACAACAGACATAGGCATAGCGAACGAGTTGTAAAATATAAACATCACCATCCACAAAAGGCAAATTGAACAAACGGGAACGGAAAATCGTCCCGTTTGTCGTAAATTTAAGTTTAGAGTGTCCCAATGTAAAATTGAAATAATTAATTCTAGGAAAGGACAAGTAATTACCGCGATAACATTTGATTTGTTTGAAGTAAGTTCCTTTGGATAAATTTCGACAGTATATTTATAAATTTCTTCATTTTTTTACGAACAAAATATCAATATAATGGTTAGTGTTGTTGATTTAACCATTAAATACAATTTATACGGATCTTTACTGATTTATTCGATTATTTACAGTATAAACACAAGTCTGGTATTAATGGGGTGCAATTAGTGCCCATAGGAATACCAACATGTCAATAAACTGTGTTGCCATTATCAATGAGAACAATATGTTTAGAAGAGGTTTTAAGCTGTGATAATTTACCAATGCAGTTATGTGAACAAGCTTTATCTGTTGATCATAAGATTAAATCGTATACATAGACACACCTTTGGAGCTACCAAGTGATACTGGGTCATATTTCACTAGTAGATTGCTGAATTGCAAATTAAATAAGAGGACGTAAATATCCCCTTGTGTAACTCAATTAATAAGTAAAAATACCTCTGTTCTTTTGTCAATATCATGATTTGGGTCCTCATTGCTCTTCAATTTTTGTACTTGTTCGGCTTTGTAACTATTTATATCTGAGCATCACAGATGAGTCTTATGGCATCTCCGTCTGATAATTACATTAAATGTATGTTTCATTACTATGCGTTATCTTGATTGGCTTACAAATATCTCGCTTCATTCTTCATTGTATATAACATGCAAGTGCCTAGATGATACACGTTTCCACAATAAAGTGCACATTGTAGATAAATAAAAAGGGAAAAAAAACTTGATAGTAATCGTGTTTAGGGACTTTACGATTGAATTTTCCTCGGAGTTCAGTATTTTTGTGATTTTATTTTTATCATGATCATGCCGAAAAAATGTAATTATAAGTAATGAACATTTCTTAGATTAATTTCATACGGCTGTAAAAGAGTTGACTGTACGCACATTGTTAAAAAACACGCTTCACACTAAATGTACATCGGTCAACGCTTTGTAAATTACACTTACATAGTCTGTAACTGAGCGCTGGATCACTCCACTATGCTCAGATCTTCAGTTATTTGCTGATTTGTTTCGGTTTCGGTTCCTGTGTCAGCTTTTGCTCTATAGTTATATTTCATTTCAAGCTTCTATCATAACACCTCTCATGCGTCTGTATTTAAGTGTTGGTAATTTAAGCTTCTTCAATCGTTCTTCATACTCTAGGTCTTTCAATGTTGGTATACCCCAATGAATTTACAAAAGGAAGCATTTAATTCTTAAATGAATTATCCAAAATCTTGAAACTTATACAATAACAACGATAATGTACTACTAACCAAGTGGTTTGTGTCCACTAATATCGGGTATAAACGTTTTTAATAAGACGCATTAGAATAACAGAGGCATTTAATCTTCTCTCCTAGAAAAAAAGGGGCAATTTTAAACAGTTACTGATGACTTTGATACCTATTACAATGGATATAGCGTCGCATTCAAGTATATTTTTCAGTCCAACCTGGTGGCACAATGTTGTTCGGTCTATTCCTCTGTCCGTCCGTCTGTATATATCGCTTCATTTTAAAGTTTTAAGGTCCAGATTTTTGATTTTGCCATTTGATTACGGACTTAATCCGTTTATAATTTTATTAGTTCAGTATATCTGTGATTTTACTTTATACCTTCATTTTCAGGTGGTAGTTCAAATATCCCCGACCTTCATTAGTTCTCTTTCTAAACATGTTGTCCATTTGTCGCTGGATTTTAAACACTTAACGTTATTCACCAATCTCTTGGCACTCCGAGCACAATTTTCTGGTCTTAACATTTTATCAGCAATTGCGAAAAGCCTCATAATAGCAGCTTGTGAAACAGGTGTCTTTTGATATGCAATGGCTAACGTAAACCGTCCCGAAGTCGTCATGGGTCCGCACTTTTTAATACAATGTAATGACATGACGACCTTAAGACGCAATGTAAATAGGTAATCATACAGAAAAAATATTCAAAATTCGATATCTCTTAAGTATGAGGCCGTCAAACATTCGGAAATATGGTTATTTATCGTCTAAACTACACCGGGGAAAGCCAGACGACTTCCGGACGGTCACGTCTATAAGTCGTCACATATCACGTCCACTGGTCGTCATGTAATATTAGCCCGTCTTTAGGTCGTCTACTCATTTAAAAAAAAAAAAATAGTCAACACAAAATCAAATGAACTCTCCTTATTGTTCATTGTTCACAAAATAAGTTTTGCAGCAAATATTTCACAAATAAATACAATTTTCATGAAAAGGTAAATCCAAACATAGTTAATTATGAAGCAATTATAGAAACGCACTGATGGGACTTGACTACTGTTCTAATTTCATCCTCACTGTCATCCTCTCCTTTAAAAGTTAGATGACATAGCTGCTGTGGCCCTGTGTTTCTTGATTTCAATTCACTCGGTTGTATTGGTCTAACTACATAGCGCGACTTTGCCAGATTGAGTTTTATCACCGACGATAAAGCTGCAACGTATTCTCTCTTTAAGTTTCCAACCTTTCTAGAGCCATCGTAAATTGCAACTGCATTTGAGTCATATTTGTTTAACGGCTCTGCCTCCAAATGGTAATTACTACCAACCGACATTTCCCGTCTACCGTAATGATGCATACCAACTGCCAACAATGGTCTGATTGTGAACTGTTTCATTTTGGTGTCCTGGAATACAAAAATAAAATAAAAAGTCAAAAGCCATATGTATCAATAATTTGAGTAATAACAGTTAATAGCAAAATGGACACGATACAGTAGAGATATATGTTGGTATGCAGCTTGCATGGAACACACGGCCGCAAAAGCAACACATAAACGGAACATTGGATTCAGTGACGATACGTTGACACACAAAACATGGGAATACGTCATCGCATGTTTTTGATTTTTTCAACTGTTTCTCATTCTTTGCTGTTTTACTTTTAATTTGCCTCAGTTCTCTCAATCTATTCATTTGCTCCTGTTTAGCCTTTTTTGTTTCCTCCTCAATACTTTTCTCTGCTTTTCTTTTCTTTCGAAGCTCCTTTCGTTTCAACTTGTTTTTCTCGTCTTCCTTTTTCTTTTTTTCCTTTGAGTCGAGCTCTTTTTGAATCTCTTTTGTTAATAAAATCCTCGCTTTTCCGTCACCTTTCCTCCTTTTGGTTCTACCACTTACATCTTTTGTTTTTGGCACGACCAAGACCGAAACCAGATCGTCTGGAATAAGTCCAGCTTTAACTAAGGGATGAGATGATGGTTCAGGACAGTAGGATGGTTGCACATTGAGAGATGAGGACGACATTAAATTTATACTTTCATTCGACACATTAATTGACACAGCAGAATCGCTTGAAGAACTAGACATAGTACATGAGATCTTCAGGTTTTTCCATTTATGAAATACAACGTCACCCTTAACTATAGTATTGCTGGAAAATGCATTCTCATATTTACGCTTCTTACGAGGTGTCAAAGCGGATTCAATGGCTGACAATGCTAGTTCTGGTGGACATATAGTTGTACTAGATGGCTCAATTTCGTTTGACGATTGTGTAGCCTCAGAGGTAGTGTGGATTATAGGAGATAAAATACCGTCGGCACCAACTTCTAGGTCCATGACGGTTGTTACGCCCGTGTTACTTGTAAATGGCATCGCTGATACTATGTTCTCTGGCTCGTTTTCTGTATTAGATGTGGTATTGTCCTCAATAGCTGACAGTTCGGATTCGTTCGTTGGATCGTCATTTGAAGACAAGGTCTTTCGGGTTGACATCATTGCCCCCTCTGAACAGCAAAGTCTTGTCAATCGCGTTGGAATCAAAAGGATATATGCTACACTTTTTGAATCCTTGTGTAATGCAGGCCATAGTGAAACTTCTCTCAAATATGACCTTAAAGATTGAGCTGACATTTTTCTTTGATACCCAAAGGTCGGATTTAAGCATTTTTGCATTACTAACTTGTTTTGCGGTTTCAATTTTCATATTTTTGTATACTGCCACATCCAAAGGTTGCAAAATATGTGTTGTTTTAGACGGTAGGCAAAGAAGAATGACGTAATTCTTAAGAGCACTATCAATGAGCACCGGGCTCATGTGAGAGATAGCACCATCTTGCAATAGCATAATCAGACGTTCCTTTACACAGTGCTGCAAGAAGACGTTTTCAAACCACTGAAAATAGGTTTCCTTGTCCATGAAACTGCTGTCTGTTGTAGCGTATGCAGCGTTGATGGGCCCGTTTTTATGGTATGCTAAAGATAAGCATAGGTGGTAAAGAGTGTCCTGCGGCATTGACGCCAGCAATGTACCGATATATGCTCACTTGTTGCAATGCTTATGGAATGAGCGTGCTTGAAACGTTTTGGCACAACGACACGTTGACCAGAGCTTCGTCGCAATTATATAACCGTTCAGGCTTTTCCTTTAGATCATTAGTTTCAAGAGTTGATTTAAGGAGCTTAAAATCGTCTCTCATAGTTTCAACATTTCCCATTGCAGCTCGTCCACGATCTAATGGATCCGGTTTCTTAGTGATATTTCGGGTTGTCTTTTTTTAAATCCCCTCCACCATTTCTCTGTGGGTTCAGACTCATTAAAAACTCTTGTCCCGGGGTGCTCTTTGGCGATGCACCAAGCAAATCCTATGACCTGGTATACCAACAGAGGGAATCCTCGTTGTGCCATGTATTAATGTAATTAACGAGTGATATTTCATCTTCGGACGTCAAATAAAGGCAACAGTAGTATACCACTGTTCAAAACTCGGAAATCTAAATATAAGAGGAGAACAACGACACAACATTAAATTGAACATACACAGAAACGGACTAAGCCGTAGATGCACCCATTTTAGCATCCATGGCAACTTTTCCCTTTACTCTATCGGAGAGAGTCATTCTAGGTACGTTGTACGTTTTGCTGGCCTGGACTATTGACATCTGTCCTAACTTAGCCGCCTTATAAGCTTTGGACATATCCTCATGGTTCCACTGACAAAAGTTTTTTTGGCTTTTGTTTCTCCATTGCCTGAAATCAAAAGACATGTTTAGGCGCGGAGTTTGGGATCCAAAATGGGGGGATATGCCAAAGAAAAACACAACCAAGGAAATAACACTAAAGGAAACGAGAAAAGACCAATCATAGGGACAGTTTAAGTTGGACGTAAATGACTTTAACAAGACAGTACGACAGTTCAAAGAAAATATCCTCCGAACAAATTAATAAAGTAAACAGGTTTGACAAATATTTTCTCTTCAAGACTAACAGAGGGAATGTTGACTTAGGAAAAGCTTTTAAACGATAGTGTGAAGTAAAAAACGTTATTTGACTGTTTTCTTGTATATTTGTGAAGAATTGTTGGACATAACTATTGGAAAAAATTGGCAGACTTTAAGTCGTCAGTATCGTCTTAAAGTCGTCACCTCAGTTTCAGTCTATTTTTGGCTTGTTTGATGAAGTTAGGGAATTCCGTTTTTGTTCTAATTCAAGACAAATTATTTTTGTATAGAATAAACTTGGAAGAATGACGTCACGTTTCAAAATGGCATTGTACGGTACCATCGCCCAAAACATGCAAAATTTCAGGAATGCGTCGCCCAGCATGCCATCAATACCATTTTTCCCAGGCCCCAAGCATCTGACAATGAAGGCTACATAAAGCTTAATTCTAATAAAGTATTAATAAGGAATAAAAATAGATACTTACGGCTTCAAAATAAACCGCTTCTGAACTTTGCCTCGTGTAGCATTAAGCGAGAATATCGCGTGATTTCCGGACGACGACTTTAGGCCGGTGACGACATCGGGACGGTGTACGTTAATTATAATAAAAATATCATTCTCTGCCAGGTCCTTATCTAGGATTTTGAAGAGGGAGAAGTGACTTCTCCTTCCGGGATGGAGTAGGGAGAGGTGGTTATTTTTTCTGAAGTTGACGTTAATTCACCGTATCAATTATGCTTTTTTTGTGTGCGTCTATTTTCAATGGGAAATATATAAATAAAAGTAGATTTAAATCATATATATCAAACACTACATATCATTAAATAACTTCTTTTCAACTTATATAGCACTACATGCATCAATCAATAAAGACTTAAACAAGCACTAGTAATTTTCAATAGCACTACAATTGCTAATACAATGTCTGCATACTTGATTGTAAAAATACTACCCTAGCTTAGTGATAAGTCTGTAAAAGCACCTATGCTACCTGTGTATTATTTGAACTCATTAATCACCTTGTGTTTAGTTGCATCAAGAGTTTTCTCAAAATGATCATACAATGAGTTTTATATTTCATCTACACATGTCTAGTCTATCTTTACTGACAATGTGCTAACTTTATATTACATGGTAATAACACTTGAAAATTTGACATTACATCTGTATCTGACCCAAACCTTGGCTGAAGGTTTTCACAAACTTTATCTACATACAATTTACAATCTTTGTCTACTACATATTTAAGCTGCTCATAATACTTAAGTTCAATACTATTCAGATCATCTTGACCTACATCTACATCATCAATATCACAGTCATCTGATTCATCATCATCACCACAGAGTTTTTTTAAAAATATAATTGTCAACAACACTTTTACAACATTCATTTTATGGTCTTGTGTACAAGGTTTTACCATCACTTACTTTAACAAACTGATCTAACTTTCTTTCTAATTCTCTCTTGTCTACACATAAATCTGACAACAACTAACTGTGATATGTACAACAGGTTGCACAATGCTTAAATCTACACAGTCTTTCTAAAAAATGTTGCTGAACTTTGACAATATAGGCAAAATGTCTAACAACATATGTGTAATGGCAATCAAAAGTATAATCACAAAAATACTGAACTCCAAGGAAAATTCAAAACCGAAAGTCGCATCATATTCCGTTATATTTACAACGATGCTTGAAATTTATACTGTGGAACTTCATGAGCCAGACATGCCACTGCTGGTGGACGTTTCGTCCCCGAGGGTATCACCAGCCCAGTAGTCAACATTTCGGTGTTGACATGAATATCAATAATGTGGTCATTTTTATAAATTTCCTGTTTACAAAACATTGAATTTTACGAAAAACTAAGGATTTTCTTATCCCAGGCATAGATTTACCTTAGCCGTATTTGTCACAACTTTTTGGAATTTTGGATCCTCAATGCTCTTCAACTTTAAACTTGTTTGGCTTTATAAATATTTTGATATGAGCGTCACTGATGAGTCTTATGTAGACGAAACGCGCGTCTGGCGTACTAAATTATAATCCTGGTACCTTTGATAACTATTTACACCACTGGGTCGATGCCACTGCTGGTGGACGTTTCGTCCCCGAGGGTATCACCAGCCCAGTAGTCAACAATTTGGTGTTGACATGAATATCAATAATGTGGTCATTTTTATAAATTTCCTGTTTACAAAACATTGAATTTTACGAAAAACTAAGGATGTTCTTATCCCAGGCATAGATTACCGTAGCCGTATTTGGCACAACTTTTTGGAATTTTGGATCCTCAATGCTCTTCAACTTTGAACTTGTTTGGCTTTATAAATATTTTGATATGAGCGTCACTGATGAGTCTTATGTAGACGAAACGCGCGTCTGGCGTACTAAATTATAATCCTGGCACCTTTGATAACTACTTTGGCTGCTGTGTTTGTACTACCCTCTGTCCAATAACAGTCCAGTGCAAAATAGAATATACGTCCATAATATAACAACATTTTCAGTTGAATATTTAACTTCTGATTTAGTGCCAATTGTATGTCTTACTGTTGTTAAAGAGAGAAATCTCCTCTAATTTCGATTATACAGTGTAGCTATAACTTTTTCCTTGATAAATGAAATTAATTTCTCAAGATTCAGATTAAAAACTTCACCACCATTCCTTGGACCTGGGGTCCACAATTAGATGATATATGCTGTTTCTTATTTATATTTGTTTCAGCTACTCAAAACAAATAAGATTAATTTTGAAATCATGAGTGATTAGATGTTATTTATTGTTGCATGTTGTGTTTAAAGACACAAGTTACTTGGGTTGCTTACCTTGTACTGAAATTGCAATCAATGATATTTAGTTTTGGCTCTGATACATTTAATATCAATTTGAATATGTGCAACTCTGAATTCCACTTAGTGGAGAGCCTTTTTTCTTCTAATATATCTGTTGTATTGATTGACCCTTTTACAAAAAGCTTTGACATCTGAGCAGTTTTTTTTAGCATAGTTTTGTGTGGACGTAGCGCGCGTCTGGCATATACAAATATTTGTTAACCTGTTCCCTTGTGATGGCTATTATTCGTTTGTTTCTCTGTCCTTAATTTTCTCCCATTTATCTGTTTATTTATTGTAACCCTGTTGTGTAATGTTGTCCTTTTAATGTTATAATTTTTCCCTTTCCGTTTTTAATGCCCTTTTACCCCCTCACCTCTCCAATTAACTAGTTTTAAAGTTCATGCAAACAAACTTTAAACATAAGTGAATATTTTAACGTGATAACTAGCTTTCCGGAACAAAATTAGTAAAATGAAACAATCGAGGGGGGGGGGGGGATAAAAAACGGGTCTTATCGTACCTTATCTTTTCCGGGCACGGTAAATATCATTTTTTTTTGTAAATATTTTGAGGATATGCATTCTCTTTTGGTACAGTCGGACTTCGAAACAAAATCCTTATCTCTAAGGAAATTTATACTTTAAACCATCGAGTATTATTTGTGATATTGAAACGGAATATTTATCAAAAAGGTCTTGGTATCTTCCAATGAACTTTCTTTTAAACAAGAAAGAGACCTACTCTAAAATTGTCATATGTCACCAACTTTCTGCTCAAATATTGTTGACGTTATATGAAGCTTGAGTAGAGTATCTTCGCTAGCCAAGGCTTACGATCCACTCCCGTTCTCTTCACCCTTGGTGGATTGAGCTCACAATTGTGCTATCAATATTGCGCCATCTATCGGAAGATCAAAGTCACGCCCATTCCGAAAACATTATTTTTGACCAATGGTAGCACTTGAACTCTTCACTTTGGAGGTAAAACACGGTAGCGTCTAGATTCTACACACTTGGTTAAGCCGGAAACGAAAATATACGTCAACATTCATGCATTTATGCATGAAACATACACAGGAACTTCTATTAGTTGATTAAAAAACTTTAATATAATCGTATGTTTAGTGATGTAAAGACTTGTTGCACAACATTTACACGTGATCGTGTTTTAGGCGCTTTTTGATTGGACGCAGCGAGTTTCTACTGCAACCAATAAAAATCCTTACCTTGTGTCTCCGAAATTTTATCTGAATCCGCCAAGGGTGAAGAGAAGGGGAGTGGATCGTAGCCCTTGGCTAGCGAAAATGGAGTAGCAGGTGCAAACTCTTAGATAGCGAATAAGTAGGAAATTGTTGTTTCTTGAATTTCTATTTATGGCGAATAATTAATAAAAGAGCCCAATCAGAAATGTTTGGTTTGTTATTGGAATGTTTTTTTAATGGAAAACAAATGGTCAGGCTCCTTTGATCTTCTCGTTTTTGACAAATATCTGAAGGATCTCCCACTCATATAAACATAAGGTGTCGACAAGGAGAGGCGCACAGGTCGTTCCTATATGAATGCCGACATTTTGTTGAAAAACTCTACCTCCAAATTCAACAATAAGAAACTCCAGCTTACAGCATACTTATGACTTCCAAAATTCATGTATTTGGTTTTGATGTTATATTTGTTATTCTCATAGTATTTTGTCTAATGCTTTGTCCGTTTCTCTGTGTGTTACATTTTAATGTTGTGTCGTTGTTCTCCTCTTATATTTAATGCGTTTCCCTCAGTTTTAGTTTGTTACCCCGTTTTGTTTTTTGTCCATGGATTTAAAAGAGGGACGAAAGATACCAAAGGGACAGTCAAACTCATAAATCTAAAACAAACTGACAACGCCATGGCTAAAAATGAAAAAGACAAACAGAAAACAATAGTACACACGACACAACATAGAAAACTAAAGAATAAACACGAACCCCACCAAAAACTAGGGGTGATCTCAGGTGCTCCGGAAGGGTAAGCAGATCCTGCTCTACATGTGACACCCGTCGTGTTGCTTATGTGATTAAAAATCCGGTAAATAGTCTAATTCGGTAGGTCATATTCATGAAAGGGAAGGGGAGTGTAGTTACATCGTAAGGAACATATCCGATATCATTTGTGAAACGGTTATTCCATAACGGTCAACCAACTCGTGATTGCGTCCGTAAAAGAGTTTTGAACAGCGGTATACTACTGTTGCCTTTATTTATTGTTTTTTTTTTTGTCGTGTAATAACGTTGTAAAATCTATTAATTTAATAGATAAGATAGATTTGTGTCCAGGGTCCGCCATTTTTCCCCGTGCAAGATCCATAGAAAGGTGAAAACCATGTAAACAAATTGTATAACCTGTGTAAATTTATAAAAGAACGATATCAAAACACATATGTCAACAGTAAAAGTTAGAAAAAACATATTTAACATATGTTTGGTTGACGCCAGGAAAAAAGAGACAAAGAAAAAAGCCTTCCTTATAGTCGACAGCAGGGGCAGATATGTGTCGGTCGAAATATCAACTGAGATATTCATTGATATCAAAATAGTCCCCGAATCTGGACTTAATATTAACAAGACCAAAATCATTTAGAAATCAATCAAGGCAAACATAAAGCAATTTTATGTCTGTGGATAGCTCCTTGTGACCTAACAACAAAAGAAGGGAAATTCATCTCCCTTACTTACAACACAGCAAAATAGATAACTTAGTCAACAAATTATCAACGTTACAAGCTCAAATAGAAGCAAGGTACAAGCATACTAAAGTCTGCCTTCTGGAATGTCCACCATATAGTATCAAACTATATAATAAACACCAAGGGCACGAGGACAAATTTACAGAGCACACAGCCAGGCTAGAAAATCATAAATTTTTTTTATCTGAACCGGCAAACACGAAGGCTTAACACACAGATATTTAGAGTAAGATATACAATCTAACCTGTGAAGGATCTAAACAAAAACAGCCAAACCACAAAAGACAGAAATAAAGTCAAACCTGTACTACTCACCGAATTTCACCAGAAATCTCCTACGTCAGACAAATATGTCAAAAAACAAAATACTACACGGACTTCAAAATACTGAAAGACGGTCTTCACCTAAGCCCATTATTATTAAAACTTTGTATCAGAAAAATCTTAAACGAGTGGTAGAACTCTGCTATAAGCTTACGAAATACAGCTTTAAGCAACGTTTTCGCTTGCTAACTTTATTTTTTAATACAAACATTCATACGTCTTACTATATACAACAAAGTTAAAGATTAATTCAGCCATAAAACAACAGTCAAAAGTGACTTGTTATACAGCCATAGCAACTACAACGCATGGATAACCCATACTACTCAACAAATATTTATCAGCAATCATTCTCAAGCTCTTTTATATATTAGTATAACATACTACAGGGGCATGGCCGTTCACAGGGCTTCCATTGTGTATAGTGTACCACTTACAACACTCAAGAGGTCGAGGTGATGGAAGAATCCACATTGATACTGTAAAGTCTGGTCCAGCTTCACTGTTTAGCCAAGAGGAAGAAGCCACACTGGTTGACCATGTTAAGATGATGGCAGCTTATGGTCATAGTTACTCAAGGTCAGAAACTATTATGATGGTCTCTGATTTTGCAGTCTACCTCCATAAACACCCATAACAGAAACCACCTACTAACCAGTGGTACTACAACTTTATGAGTAGATGGTCAGAAGAAATAAAAGTACGTAGTCAAACCAAGAGCATTAGAGGAAGACAAGTCTGAGGAATGTTCATGACACGATGTTGAGTCGATATCGATTCGATATTGATACACAACTTTTCGTATGTATGTTGTTGTCCACATGGCCTGAATATATCCTCTGTCTTGAATGTTGATATCGAATCGGTATCGACAAGCATTTCAATATCTAAACCTCTGCCTTTGTTGTCGTTATCGACGATAACCAATCGATATCGACAAACATCCCATAACTTCAACAACAGCCTGAAACCTCTGTCTGTGCTGTCAATATCGAATCGATATCAACAAACATCCCATAAATTTAACAACGGCATGAAACCTCCGTCTTTGTTTACGATATCGACAAACATTCCATAACTGGACCAATGGCCTTAAACCTCTGTCTTGGTTGTCGATATCGAATCGATATCGACAAACATCCCGTTACTTTAACAACGGCCGGAAACCTCTGTCTTGGTTGTCGATATCGACTATATCGAAAATCAGCTTCACATTCATGACATCTGGTTTTAATTAAGATGGAAATACAAGATTTTTTTTTATTCATAGATTTGAAGGAAGTGCATATTCGTATAATAATGTACATTTTGGTAAAGAATGGATGACGAAAGAGGATAGCCAAGTTCTAGATCGAAGGTGTTTGTCAGAAGCATGGTTTAAAAGACATTTGATCGAATGGAAACAAGACCTTGGAGAGCAACAGGTCACGTATTTGAATAATCTCCAGGTGGAAAGTGAAATAGAAAAATATTTACCCAAATTAAGAGAGCGTTTTACACAAAAATGGTCAGGAACACATCATACCGACAATTGTATTGCTAAAGGTAACTTAAATTGTAACTGTAATTTTTAGGAAAAATAACATCTAAAAAAATTCTAAATTATAGCTGAGATATGGTATTTACTGTTTCAAATTAATATTAAAGGCAGGCATTATCTATACAAGGTCCCTGTTAAGGATGAATAAAATATTCTGATGGGTAATAATAGTTATCAAAGGTACCAGGATTATAATTTAATACGCCAGACGCGCGTTTCGTCTACATAAGACTCATCAGTAACGCTCATATCAAAACATTTATAAAGCCAAACATGTACAAAGGATCCAAAATTCCAAAAAGTTGTGCCAAATACGGCTTAGGTAATCTATGCCTGGGATAAGAAAATCCTTAGTTTTTCGAAAAATTTAAAGTTTTGTAAACAGGAAAGGAGAAGGTTCAGTAAGACCCCATTTTGGCCCAAAATATAGCAGTTTTACAAATTTGTTTAAATATAAACTTTTAGTTAATTTTTGGAAGGTATAATGCCTCTGCTATATAAATATGAGCTTATTTTGGCATTACAATGCACATATATCGGGTACTTGCATCATTAAATCATGCTAAATTACTAAAATCTTCACAATTTCAGCATTTTAGTTAAATTTTAGACGGTTTCCGTCTTAAATGAAAGTGACCGCATTCGTGTTCATTCTTGATATTGAAATGGAAGTTGTGTTTAATGATAATATATAACATGTATGAAGCTCGAGGATGAGCACGGATGCGGCCACTTTTATTTTGGCAAAAACCATATAAAAAGTGACAGTTTTTGGCATATAGGATAGATTTTTCATATTCAAAGCTTGAATCTGGGCGTTTTTAATGAGTGAATCAGTTAGAATATTTCACAAAAAATAATTGAATCAATTGACAAAGACATTTGAGTGTTTAAAAAGTGTGCAAAATCTTTCGTCAGATGAACTTGAAATTTGAGGCCAAAACTCCTTTATAAAAATTACCACATTATTGATATTCATGTCAACACCGACATGTTGACTGCTGGGCTGGTGATACCCTCGGGGAGTGGCATCAACCCAGTGGTGTAAATAGTTATCAAACGTACCAGGATTAAAATTTAGTACGCCAGACGCGCGTTTCGTCAACATAAGACTCACCAATGACGAGTAATTAAACATGATTAGAGCTTCAAGATAAATTGTTGGTCAACTAACATTTTATTTGAAGAACCGGTATTTGAAATATACCCTCGGTGATACATATACGATATTTTAATGAGGTCCAACATTAAAACATTTTAAAGACATTCTTAGAATAAACAAAATTACTTAATGTTAAAAAAATAATATTTTTTTTAAACGTAATAATATCTTTATTGCATATTTGCTGTAACAATTTACTAACTTTACAGCTTGTAACTTGGTATCCCTCATGTTAGTTTACCTAATAGTTTAGGGAAGCACTATTTGGTAAGATATAACTTATTCATAATATTAGTACCTAAAGTACAATTGATTTCACAATTATATAAAATAAATATTGTGTATACACATACAGATCTTTGTTAAATAATTTCTTTCCTTTTTTTTATACATTAACTTTTCCGGAATCTTTTCCGTTATCGATTTTATCAAATGATCCGTATTCCATTGAAAATAAAGGGCTGCGCTTTAGCGCATGATACGCTCGTTGCTCTTTTAACTTGTCTTTTATGCTTTAAATGAATTTATATGATCAACTAGAAATATATATACAAATCAAAAGGGATGTTACATTAATATATTCACCAAAGTTTCATAAAATCCCCCTTTTTAAGTATAAAAATTCATTACTTAAGAAAACGTAAAATCTCAAATTTATAAAAATGGAAAGGGAGCTATGTCAATAGATATAAACAATTTATCAAAGTTGCATAAAATTTTGTGAAAGTGTTAGTTATTGTCCCAATTTGGAAAATTCCCCCTTTTTTAAGCATAAAGATTCATAACACGGAAATGTAAAATCTGAAATTTATAAAAATTGAAAGGGAGCTTACATCAATAGATATAAACAATTCACCAAAGTTTCATGGACATTGGTGAAAGCCTTTTTGAGTTATTGTCCGAAGTGTTGAAAATCCCCCTTTTTTTTATGAATAAAGCCCCATAAATCCAAAACTTAAAATCTGAAATTTATAAAAATTGAAAGGGAGCTTACATCAATAGATATAAACAATTCACCAAAGTTTCATGGACATTGGTGAAAGCCTTTTTGAGTTATTGTCCGGAGTGTTGAAAAATCCCCCTTTTTTTATGAATAAAGCCCCATAAATCCAAAACTTAAAATCTGAAATTTATAAAAATTGAAATGGAGCTTCCATCAATAGATATAAACAATTCACCAAAGTTTAATGGACATTGGTGAAAGCCTTTTTGAGTTATTGTCCGAAGTGTTGAAAATCATCCTTTTTTTTATGAATAAAGCCCCATAAATCCAAAACTTAAAATCTGAAATTTATAAAAATTGAAAGGGAGCTTACATCAATAGATATAAACAATTCACCAAAGTTTCATGGACATTGGTGAAAGCCTTTTTGAGTTATTGTCCGAAGTGTTGAAAATCCCCCTTTTTTATGATTAAAGCCCCATAAATCCAAAACATAAAATCTGAAATTTATAAAAATTGAAAGGGAGCTTACATCAATAGATATAAACAATTCACCAAAGTTTCATGGACATTGGTGAAAGCATTTTTGAGTTATTGTCCGAAGTGTTGAAAATCCCCCCTTTTTTATGAATAAAGCCCCATAAATCCAAAACTTAAAATCTGAAATTAAAAAAAACGAAAGGGAGCTTACGTCAATAGATATAAACAATTCTCTAAAGTTACATGGAAATTGGTGAAAGTGTTTTTGAGTTATTGTCCGAAGTGTGGACGACGGACGGACGGACGGACAACGGTATACCATAATACGTCCCGTCTAAAAGACGACGGGCGTATAAAAATTGGGTATAGTTAGTGTTGGTTCAGCAAGCATGTGTGTTATATCGCATTAATGTTAAAAAATATATTACTGTTCAACTGGTAAAATGATGTATAATATTGCCTAATAATGTTAAATAATTGTATATTAAACAGTATGTGAAATTATATACAAAAAAGTATTCTAAATTTAATCCAGTGGATGGAGTAAGCCCCTTTTCAGAAAAAAAATGTTTTGACATATGATGTCGCCGATCAATCAAGATTAAGGTATTCGATACGCTTTAAGATTTGATGAATACAACTTTATGCGAGAAAGACTCAAGAATCACAAAAATGAGTGTCTCGATAAAAATTATGACAATTGCGGTATTCACAGTTTGATTTTGATGCAAGAAGACCTAGATGAATCTGAATTGGCTCCAGATATTAAATGGGAACGATACGAGTATGTTAATGTCAAAACAAAAGGTTCGCCCCGTAGGTAGTTAATGCTTATCAACAAAACAACAAAGCCTGGTGAAATGTTTACCTACTTCAAAGATATTTTTAAACCTTTCGCGCAAACTGGCAAAATAAACAGTTTCCAAATGTTGAAAGAAAATCTTTCACAACAACACTGCATTTTCGTACACGATTTTTCAGAAAATTATCGGTGCTTCGAAAAAACTGAAATTCAATCGCCTTATTTTGCAAGACTCTAAATATCTATTCATGTTACATTAATATATAGACACGCCATATTAGAAATTGACGGAGAAAAAAGTACCGTCGAAAACCCAACTATAATAACAGAATATTGTTTTGTGTTTAGTCCAGATGACTCACACGACATGAATTTCAAGCATGATATTAGAAAACTTGTAACCAATTATTTAGGTGCCATTTCTGCATCTGTTACTACGCTTCATGAATTTACGGACGGTTGTCAAGCTCAATACAAAAGCCGGCGACTTTAGTTATTGTAGAGAAGATTTTGGATTTGATCAATACTTTCGCAATTTGTTTGAAACCAGTCATGCTAAAGGGCCACAGGACGCCGCAGGTGGTTTTGTAAAACGGCAGGCCGATATTAATGTTCTTCGAGGAAAAGTTAATATCAAAACTGCTGAAGATATGTATCATTTCGCTATTCAAAATATGACAAAACCAAATGAAAGTGCAAGTTGTAAACGTAGAAATTTTAGACTATTATATATAAATAACCATGTTCGCCGTACACAACCCAATCAAATTGTCCCAATAGAAGAATCCTTCTTACAAAACATGTTCCTGTAGCCAATCAGAAATCGCGTTGTAATATGTTGACCTTTAACCTATAACTATTGACCTGAAATCATGTGTGCTATAAAAAGAACAAAGTAAGGTACACGCTGTCTCGTGATAACCTTCGTGTATTGCCCTACATAAGGCCAGTGGACCTGTTAGCCTGTCCGCTTGTGGAAATTTCCACTGGTTGACATCTATACATGCATGACGCAATCAATGGCTTTATCAATCTAGAGAAATTCAAATAACATATATTTATTATACATCTTTGTATTATATTATACAATTTAACAGTAATAACAGATTTTAAAAAAATGTTTTTCGTCCAGAAAACCCTTCAAAATATAAATAAGAAAAAAAAAATATAAGATGGAATGAAACAAAGATCACATTAAACCAAACGGTAAATAAAATTATGTTAAAAAAACTATCAGAACGGTTCTTCTTCTAAAAAGAAGTCATTTTTTTTTAAAAACAATAACTTACGGAACAGTTGTTGAAAACTTGTGGACAAAGTGTAGTAAGATTTATGTTTATGGCAGTAAAATCGTTAAACAGTTCATTTAGATTAACACCTTGCAATGATTCATTAAATGACTGTGTGCTGTTTCCTTGTTGGGTTGTACTTAAATGTTTTGGCTTAAACATATTGCATGGCAAAGGTCCACTAAATGGCAGCGGCGGCGCTTTGTGTTCCTTAGCAGATGTATACAGAGTCTTCTGTCCAACGTTATAAGTAACGGAACTACGTTCTGTGCTCATACGTGTGGTGCTGGCTGTTGTAATATTCGGTAAAGGAAGAAATGTAGAAGAAGGACCAATTGCTAAAGTTTTAGGAGGCCCTGTACAACTTGAGCTTGGTAAAGCACGAATACTTGATGATGTTTCACCAGCAGTTAAAGCTAATGCTTTAGAAGGTTCAGTGATGCTTTCTGTTAACGTCTATCCCATACGTATCTTATCATCATTATCAACCCGCTGATACAAAGAAATGGATGCTACTGACTTTTATCCCCGGCTTAGTATATATCTAGGATTTTGATTGGTTAACGCACGTCGTTACAAAACCCATAGCCCCTGGGTGTTGCTAACCCATATCCCCGGACGTTACTATCCATTTACCCGGGTTTATACGTTGACGGCGCCCATATTGAAAATGGCAAAACGTTTTGCTTCTCACACAGAAAATGAAATTCTGGACAAAAGATAAAAAAACATTGCGTCATCAACAGAAAAAGCAAACAAAAGAGCTGGTAACTTACGAAAACACACTGTTTGAACAGTATGGGCCTGGTCGGCTAAATAATGTTCTGAAACATTTTTATCTTGACGCCCGTAAACCAGATGGAGAAATGTATAAAGTAAATTCGCTGGATTCATTCCGATACTATCTAGATATCTAAAGGCTCTCCCTTTTTTTTTAAAGGAATTTGACATTATGAAACATGAAGCCTTTAATGAATCAAATCAAGTAGAATAAAATTCAAAACAGTGTGGCTGTGGCCATTGATTGACACATTAAATTCATCCATTGACTGGGACAATTTACGTGAACGTTTGTCTGTAGCGACCACTGTTCACGACGTACCTACGATAGACATTTAAACTGTGGGGTCACCAAAGGTTTCTTAACGCCTTTAATTATAAAATAATTCGAAAAATTAATCAGGAATAACCTTTATGTTTTGATTTATATAATTGATATAAATCAAAACATCGTGTTATTTCTGATTAATTTTTCGAATTACTTTAGTAAGGTGTTGAGAATCTTTGGTGACCCCATAGTTTAAGTGTCTTTAAAAAGTACATAGTGAGAAGTGGTCGTTACATACAAACGTTCACCTAAATTGTCCCAGTCAATGGATGAATTTAATGTGTCAATCAATGGCCACAGCCACACTGTTTTGAATTTCATTCTATTTAAAACCGCCCTTACAGAATTAAAAGCCAACGGAAAAGGAGCCACACAGCACTTTCCAATAATATCAGAAATTGACAGGACAAAATTGTACTCTTCAACTTTAATGCAAACAAACTCTCCTACTTGTTTTTAAATAAGGGCAATTTAACATACGAATATACTTCTTTAGACGAAGGGCTGAAAATATGGATAAGATGACAAAAGACACTTTTATAGTTAAAACAGATCCAAAACCAAAAACAAAGTACGTGACAAAAGAAATGGAAGAACTTAACAAAGATCACCGCTTCAATGACAAGGAAAATGTCACTACAATTATGCCAGAGCAACCTGATAGTCCGTTCTGTCCAGTGGCAGCTTTTCAGAAATACATTTCAAAATTGCATCCTAAACGCAACAGGTTATGGCAAAGACCACTGGGATCCTTTTATGAAGATTTTGCTTCTTGGTACTGTAATTCACCAGTTGGTCGTGACACTTTGGCTCAATTTATGAATAAGTTAAGTAAACTTTGTTCATTATCACAAGTTTACACAAATCATTCAATCCGAGCGACCGGTGCAACAATTCTTACAGAAAGCAGGTACTTTGCTGATGCACAAAGTTGTGTTTAATGATAATATATAACATGTATGAAGCTCGAGGATGAGCACGGATGCGGCCACTTTTATTTTGGCAAAAACCATATAAAAAGTGACAGTTTTTGGCATATAGGATAGATTTTTCATATTCAAAGCTTGAATCTGGGCGTTTTTAATGAGTGAATCAGTTAGAATATTTCACAAAAAATAATTGAATCAATTGACAAAGACATTTGAGTGTTTAAAAAGTGTGCAAAATCTTTCGTCAGATGAACTTGAAATTTGAGGCCAAAACTCCTTTATAAAAATTACCACATTATTGATATTCATGTCAACACCGACATGTTGACTGCTGGGCTGGTGATACCCTCGGGGAGTGGCATCAACCCAGTGGTGTAAATAGTTATCAAACGTACCAGGATTAAAATTTAGTACGCCAGACGCGCGTTTCGTCAACATAAGACTCACCAATGACGAGTAATTAAACATGATTAGAGCTTCAAGATAAATTGTTGGTCAACTAACATTTTATTTGAAGAACCGGTATTTGAAATATACCCTCGGTGATACATATACGATATTTTAATGAGGTCCAACATTAAAACATTTTAAAGACATTCTTAGAATAAACAAAATTACTTAATGTTAAAAAAATAATATTTTTTTTAAACGTAATAATATCTTTATTGCATATTTGCTGTAACAATTTACTAACTTTACAGCTTGTAACTTGGTATCCCTCATGTTAGTTTACCTAATAGTTTAGGGAAGCACTATTTGGTAAGATATAACTTATTCATAATATTAGTACCTAAAGTACAATTGATTTCACAATTATATAAAATAAATATTGTGTATACACATACAGATCTTTGTTAAATAATTTCTTTCCTTTTTTTTATACATTAACTTTTCCGGAATCTTTTCCGTTATCGATTTTATCAAATGATCCGTATTCCATTGAAAATAAAGGGCTGCGCTTTAGCGCATGATACGCTCGTTGCTCTTTTAACTTGTCTTTTATGCTTTAAATGAATTTATATGATCAACTAGAAATATATATACAAATCAAAAGGGATGTTACATTAATATATTCACCAAAGTTTCATAAAATCCCCCTTTTTAAGTATAAAAATTCATTACTTAAGAAAACGTAAAATCTCAAATTTATAAAAATGGAAAGGGAGCTATGTCAATAGATATAAACAATTTATCAAAGTTGCATAAAATTTTGTGAAAGTGTTAGTTATTGTCCCAATTTGGAAAATTCCCCCTTTTTTAAGCATAAAGATTCATAACACGGAAATGTAAAATCTGAAATTTATAAAAATTGAAAGGGAGCTTACATCAATAGATATAAACAATTCACCAAAGTTTCATGGACATTGGTGAAAGCCTTTTTGAGTTATTGTCCGAAGTGTTGAAAATCCCCCTTTTTTTTATGAATAAAGCCCCATAAATCCAAAACTTAAAATCTGAAATTTATAAAAATTGAAAGGGAGCTTACATCAATAGATATAAACAATTCACCAAAGTTTCATGGACATTGGTGAAAGCCTTTTTGAGTTATTGTCCGGAGTGTTGAAAAATCCCCCTTTTTTTATGAATAAAGCCCCATAAATCCAAAACTTAAAATCTGAAATTTATAAAAATTGAAATGGAGCTTCCATCAATAGATATAAACAATTCACCAAAGTTTAATGGACATTGGTGAAAGCCTTTTTGAGTTATTGTCCGAAGTGTTGAAAATCATCCTTTTTTTTATGAATAAAGCCCCATAAATCCAAAACTTAAAATCTGAAATTTATAAAAATTGAAAGGGAGCTTACATCAATAGATATAAACAATTCACCAAAGTTTCATGGACATTGGTGAAAGCCTTTTTGAGTTATTGTCCGAAGTGTTGAAAATCCCCCTTTTTTATGATTAAAGCCCCATAAATCCAAAACATAAAATCTGAAATTTATAAAAATTGAAAGGGAGCTTACATCAATAGATATAAACAATTCACCAAAGTTTCATGGACATTGGTGAAAGCATTTTTGAGTTATTGTCCGAAGTGTTGAAAATCCCCCCTTTTTTATGAATAAAGCCCCATAAATCCAAAACTTAAAATCTGAAATTAAAAAAAACGAAAGGGAGCTTACGTCAATAGATATAAACAATTCTCTAAAGTTACATGGAAATTGGTGAAAGTGTTTTTGAGTTATTGTCCGAAGTGTGGACGACGGACGGACGGACGGACAACGGTATACCATAATACGTCCCGTCTAAAAGACGACGGGCGTATAAAAATTGGGTATAGTTAGTGTTGGTTCAGCAAGCATGTGTGTTATATCGCATTAATGTTAAAAAATATATTACTGTTCAACTGGTAAAATGATGTATAATATTGCCTAATAATGTTAAATAATTGTATATTAAACAGTATGTGAAATTATATACAAAAAAGTATTCTAAATTTAATCCAGTGGATGGAGTAAGCCCCTTTTCAGAAAAAAAATGTTTTGACATATGATGTCGCCGATCAATCAAGATTAAGGTATTCGATACGCTTTAAGATTTGATGAATACAACTTTATGCGAGAAAGACTCAAGAATCACAAAAATGAGTGTCTCGATAAAAATTATGACAATTGCGGTATTCACAGTTTGATTTTGATGCAAGAAGACCTAGATGAATCTGAATTGGCTCCAGATATTAAATGGGAACGATACGAGTATGTTAATGTCAAAACAAAAGGTTCGCCCCGTAGGTAGTTAATGCTTATCAACAAAACAACAAAGCCTGGTGAAATGTTTACCTACTTCAAAGATATTTTTAAACCTTTCGCGCAAACTGGCAAAATAAACAGTTTCCAAATGTTGAAAGAAAATCTTTCACAACAACACTGCATTTTCGTACACGATTTTTCAGAAAATTATCGGTGCTTCGAAAAAACTGAAATTCAATCGCCTTATTTTGCAAGACTCTAAATATCTATTCATGTTACATTAATATATAGACACGCCATATTAGAAATTGACGGAGAAAAAAGTACCGTCGAAAACCCAACTATAATAACAGAATATTGTTTTGTGTTTAGTCCAGATGACTCACACGACATGAATTTCAAGCATGATATTAGAAAACTTGTAACCAATTATTTAGGTGCCATTTCTGCATCTGTTACTACGCTTCATGAATTTACGGACGGTTGTCAAGCTCAATACAAAAGCCGGCGACTTTAGTTATTGTAGAGAAGATTTTGGATTTGATCAATACTTTCGCAATTTGTTTGAAACCAGTCATGCTAAAGGGCCACAGGACGCCGCAGGTGGTTTTGTAAAACGGCAGGCCGATATTAATGTTCTTCGAGGAAAAGTTAATATCAAAACTGCTGAAGATATGTATCATTTCGCTATTCAAAATATGACAAAACCAAATGAAAGTGCAAGTTGTAAACGTAGAAATTTTAGACTATTATATATAAATAACCATGTTCGCCGTACACAACCCAATCAAATTGTCCCAATAGAAGAATCCTTCTTACAAAACATGTTCCTGTAGCCAATCAGAAATCGCGTTGTAATATGTTGACCTTTAACCTATAACTATTGACCTGAAATCATGTGTGCTATAAAAAGAACAAAGTAAGGTACACGCTGTCTCGTGATAACCTTCGTGTATTGCCCTACATAAGGCCAGTGGACCTGTTAGCCTGTCCGCTTGTGGAAATTTCCACTGGTTGACATCTATACATGCATGACGCAATCAATGGCTTTATCAATCTAGAGAAATTCAAATAACATATATTTATTATACATCTTTGTATTATATTATACAATTTAACAGTAATAACAGATTTTAAAAAAATGTTTTTCGTCCAGAAAACCCTTCAAAATATAAATAAGAAAAAAAAAATATAAGATGGAATGAAACAAAGATCACATTAAACCAAACGGTAAATAAAATTATGTTAAAAAAACTATCAGAACGGTTCTTCTTCTAAAAAGAAGTCATTTTTTTTTAAAAACAATAACTTACGGAACAGTTGTTGAAAACTTGTGGACAAAGTGTAGTAAGATTTATGTTTATGGCAGTAAAATCGTTAAACAGTTCATTTAGATTAACACCTTGCAATGATTCATTAAATGACTGTGTGCTGTTTCCTTGTTGGGTTGTACTTAAATGTTTTGGCTTAAACATATTGCATGGCAAAGGTCCACTAAATGGCAGCGGCGGCGCTTTGTGTTCCTTAGCAGATGTATACAGAGTCTTCTGTCCAACGTTATAAGTAACGGAACTACGTTCTGTGCTCATACGTGTGGTGCTGGCTGTTGTAATATTCGGTAAAGGAAGAAATGTAGAAGAAGGACCAATTGCTAAAGTTTTAGGAGGCCCTGTACAACTTGAGCTTGGTAAAGCACGAATACTTGATGATGTTTCACCAGCAGTTAAAGCTAATGCTTTAGAAGGTTCAGTGATGCTTTCTGTTAACGTCTATCCCATACGTATCTTATCATCATTATCAACCCGCTGATACAAAGAAATGGATGCTACTGACTTTTATCCCCGGCTTAGTATATATCTAGGATTTTGATTGGTTAACGCACGTCGTTACAAAACCCATAGCCCCTGGGTGTTGCTAACCCATATCCCCGGACGTTACTATCCATTTACCCGGGTTTATACGTTGACGGCGCCCATATTGAAAATGGCAAAACGTTTTGCTTCTCACACAGAAAATGAAATTCTGGACAAAAGATAAAAAAACATTGCGTCATCAACAGAAAAAGCAAACAAAAGAGCTGGTAACTTACGAAAACACACTGTTTGAACAGTATGGGCCTGGTCGGCTAAATAATGTTCTGAAACATTTTTATCTTGACGCCCGTAAACCAGATGGAGAAATGTATAAAGTAAATTCGCTGGATTCATTCCGATACTATCTAGATATCTAAAGGCTCTCCCTTTTTTTTTAAAGGAATTTGACATTATGAAACATGAAGCCTTTAATGAATCAAATCAAGTAGAATAAAATTCAAAACAGTGTGGCTGTGGCCATTGATTGACACATTAAATTCATCCATTGACTGGGACAATTTACGTGAACGTTTGTCTGTAGCGACCACTGTTCACGACGTACCTACGATAGACATTTAAACTGTGGGGTCACCAAAGGTTTCTTAACGCCTTTAATTATAAAATAATTCGAAAAATTAATCAGGAATAACCTTTATGTTTTGATTTATATAATTGATATAAATCAAAACATCGTGTTATTTCTGATTAATTTTTCGAATTACTTTAGTAAGGTGTTGAGAATCTTTGGTGACCCCATAGTTTAAGTGTCTTTAAAAAGTACATAGTGAGAAGTGGTCGTTACATACAAACGTTCACCTAAATTGTCCCAGTCAATGGATGAATTTAATGTGTCAATCAATGGCCACAGCCACACTGTTTTGAATTTCATTCTATTTAAAACCGCCCTTACAGAATTAAAAGCCAACGGAAAAGGAGCCACACAGCACTTTCCAATAATATCAGAAATTGACAGGACAAAATTGTACTCTTCAACTTTAATGCAAACAAACTCTCCTACTTGTTTTTAAATAAGGGCAATTTAACATACGAATATACTTCTTTAGACGAAGGGCTGAAAATATGGATAAGATGACAAAAGACACTTTTATAGTTAAAACAGATCCAAAACCAAAAACAAAGTACGTGACAAAAGAAATGGAAGAACTTAACAAAGATCACCGCTTCAATGACAAGGAAAATGTCACTACAATTATGCCAGAGCAACCTGATAGTCCGTTCTGTCCAGTGGCAGCTTTTCAGAAATACATTTCAAAATTGCATCCTAAACGCAACAGGTTATGGCAAAGACCACTGGGATCCTTTTATGAAGATTTTGCTTCTTGGTACTGTAATTCACCAGTTGGTCGTGACACTTTGGCTCAATTTATGAATAAGTTAAGTAAACTTTGTTCATTATCACAAGTTTACACAAATCATTCAATCCGAGCGACCGGTGCAACAATTCTTACAGAAAGCAGGTACTTTGCTGATGCACAAATTATGTCTGTCACTGGCCACAAAAGTGTGTCGAGTTTGGCAATCTATCAAAGAACTTCCGACAAGGCAAAATTCCAAATGGGACAAATAATTGATGCTGCAATGAATGGAAGAGATCCTGGTGCAAATGCCCTACCTGCCCCAAATCAACAAATTACCTTCGCCTGTTCAACCGTTGGCACTTCCCACTTTGGCTAGATCCTCAACAATGGCGTCCACTTCACAAGTAACGCAAATGACAGAGTTCAGAAATCAGCTCTCTGGAATATACTTTAATGAGTTGTTCAGCAACTATGACACTGTTCCACAAATGCCAGTTTTCCATGGTTGTTACATTGGATCCATCAACATAAATATGAACAACAAATAAATAACTTTCACGTCCGTATGTAAAGAGTTCATCCATATTTTTTCAGTCATTCAGAACAATAAAAGTCTATTTTTCCTAAATTTCATGTTGTTTCAGTAAATAAATTATACTCTGTTGATGATCCATTAATATCTGTGATTAAATATGTAATCCTCAAATGATTTTATCCTATTATTCCTAGCATTTACCTTGATTTTAGCAAATGCATCACTTGGCCTCCACGTCGTCAATGAAAGACACTATTGACCTAGTTATGCAAATGACCCACGTTGACGTCACATCGTCTATGACGTTACGCTCTCAACATGAAGTTCCTCAGTTTCTCTGTTTCTGGATTAAAACGTCTTGTATTTCACTACCTGTAGGGTTCTACCAAAGGTAGTACCCTACAACCCGTAAAAAATATGTGAAATTTCCAAAGGAGTAGGTCCGGTAAGGACTCATCTTGGCCTCAAATTTCACTTTTAAAGACTTAAGGATCTATTTCACTTGATTTAATCAGTATAAGTGAAAGATTTTAACTGATTTAGTCATTAAAAACGATCCGATTCAAGCTCAAATATGAAAAATCTCTCAAATATGCCAAAATACGTCACTTTTCAGATGGTTTTTGTCAAAAATGAAAGTGGCCGAATCCGTGTTCATCCACAAACTTTATATATGTTATGTATTATCATAAAATACAACTTATATTTCAATATTAAGGATGAAAACGAATGCAGCCACTTTCGTTTTACAAGGAAACCGTCTAAAATTTAACTAAAATGATAGAATTTTGAAGATTTCAGTAATTTAGCATGACTTAAAGGTGCTACAACCCGATATATGTGCATTGTATTGTCAAAAACAGCCCATATTTATGTAGCAGAAGCATTCAACTGTCCAATAAATAACTAAAAGTTTACATTTTAACAATTTTGTAAAACTGTTATATTTTGGGGCCAAAAGGGGGTCTTACCGGACCTACTCCAAACAATAAAACTTTTTCGAATAATAAAAAACGTTGTTTTCATGTTACACTTTGTACCCGAATTTCCCTAAAAATCGCCAAAATCGGACCAAGACCGGGGATAAATTCGTTATCTACGTTCATATCCATATGGGTATTTTAACACCCTTCAGTACCCTGTACACCCTTCGGCTGCGCCTCGGGGTGTACTAGGGTACATCATGGTTTTGAAATACCCATATCTACGGATATGAACGTAGATAAGGCCACAACAAATTTAATTTCTCGTTCTATGGATTTTTGGACTCCAAAATTTGGGGCGAGCGAGCGATTTGAAAATTTTAATAAAAATATATTTAATTTGCAAATTTTTGAGGCGAAGCTTGAAAAGTAAGGGCGAGCGATTATAATTTTTTTTGTAAACATAAAATAGTAGGTTTTGACAATATTAAAACTTGATTTATCACTTTTACTTTGACATTTCTTTAATTTCTGAAGTATTATTTCCCTGTTCACCAAGAAAGAATTAAATCTGGTCTATGTATGTGTGACTGACAATGAGACAATTCTCCATCCAAGTCATAATCAGTTTGGGGGCAACCCTTTAATGTTATAAATATCCTTTTTACATGTTTCTTGAAGGATCAATATAAGTTATAATATATTTGTTTGTACGTTGTCCAGGAATATTACAAAATTCTTGGACATGTTTTGACCATTTAATACCAGATAGATATATAGTTCTTTGAGAAAATACGAGCCCTTTTGTACAAACAAATATATTATAACTTATATTGATCCTTCATGAAACATGTAAAAAGGAAATTAACACAGTTTAATATTATTCAAAATAAGTGGACCCCTCTTTTAGAAAAAGTTGTTTAAAATATGATGTAACTCTCCTCTTTTTGAGTACAACATTCTAAGTGTTCAAAGGTTTTGTATAGAAGAACTATACAAATCCTTGGTATTTCTATTTTCTTTTCTACATCAGTAAAATGACCCCTTGTCTGAGGGAGGGTTGTTCTCAACCTGATAATAACAAACACAGGTCAAAGTACGGCCTTTTACAAAGGGCTTTGATACAGACCAAACTGCAAGCTATAAAGAACCCCAAAATTATAAGCGTACACAATTCGAACAGGAAAACCAACGATCTAATTTATACATGTATATCCAAACGTGAAAATACCAATGAACAACATCAACAAACGATAACTGCTGAACGACAGGCCCCTGAATCAATCAGGACAGGTGCATAAAATTGCAGCGATTATGGATAGTTTTGTTTCGCCAGCATACAATATAATTGCAGTTGAAGGCAAATCCTTCAGAACTTCTTTGTACTTTATTCTAACAACGAACATTTTTTGATAACGAACATTTTTTGATAGGAAATATAAGGGGGAAAGAAACCATTTTTTTGTTCTTCACAGGTATTTCCGCTGTTATAAATTGATATCGGATCACTCCCACTTTGGATAAATAGGTTTTATGCTGAAACAAATATCCTCACAGATATTTACAGTGTGGTGGTGTGCTTTTATGTTTAAAATCGTTATATACAGGTTAGACTGTCATTTAAAAAACAAATGTTGATATCTTTTTATAATATTTTAATATTTACAAAAAAAACGGTGAGGGAAATGGACATGATTACATTTCCGGATGCGGGAATATAAAAAAAATAAAAAAATTCTGTTTTGAAAAAAATAGGTGCGGGCCGGTCCGTCGAACAAGGAATCAAATTGGTGTGGCCTAACTTATAATGTCCAGTTACGGCCATGATCTGTGCATTACAATACGAGTTTTTAGCTAAAACAGTAGCCCCGGTAGCACGGATTGAATGGTTAGTGTAAATTTCAGACAAATTGCACTTCTTGCTCAGGTATGACATGAAATTGCCAAGCGTTTTTTTCGCCCACAGGAATGTTATAATACCATGAAGGGTCCTCTTCCCAAAACTGATCTTTTGGTCTCTGCCATAGTTTGTCACACTCTGGATTTAATTTAGTTACATACTTTTCAAAGGAGGATACGGGGCAATATTCAGAATCGGAATTTTCTGGCATTATCCCGGAATTTTTTCTTTGTCACTGCTGCGATGGCTTTTTGTCAACTCATCTTAAGTTTTTAACAACATATTTAAGCCCCGTCTTTGGATTTATTTTTTTTACAGAAAACGTGGATTTTGTCATTTGTGGCATATTTTCCATTCCCCGTCGACCAAAATACAGGCGAATATCAACGGAACTTTATTTTGAAGTCTAAATGGAGTATTTGGTGATAAATATATTGAGGTATACATTTTTCTTCTGTCAGCTTCGTCAATAGACGGAGAATGCTCGACGTCTCCTAATCCCATGCGTTTAAGTTCTGCCGTTGCCGCTTTAAAATTTTCTCTGGAAGCGCTAAAACTTTCATCAGTCACAATGTCAATTTTTTACGGAGTGGCTATTTGTCCTGCCATTGTAATACGCATGTCATATTATGAGCGTTCGGAAGTACGTGTAATATTATCTTCAGTAGCACCAGGGTCGCGTGTAATTCGATCACTGATATTCAATCTTTAAGATCATGGCTGAAAACAACGATATCAAAATTTATGATTTCGGAATTTTAACAATGGAATACGATAGCATGAATTTTAAAGATAGATATAATCTTATGAAAGGGACTAAAAAATAATTGAAATCACAAGAAAATGGTAAATAAAAAATAATTGATCGGAGAACTATAGTTTTACAAAATTATTCAACTCGCTACAGCTGTATAAATTGTGGAAAAGACTTTCAAAGCAAGAGTAGTTGAGATAGGCATTCACAATGTCATGTCTAACTTAATAAAATTTAATTATATTCCGAAAATGAATCTTGCAAGTAGGATATAAAAAGGGGGGGTTGAGGTTACAAAAAGTGGGGATATTAGGTAAAGGATTATAAAAAGTGGGGTAATGAAATATAGGGGACAACAAAGGTGGGATCTGGTAAAAAAAAAAAAGAAAAGAGGAAAAAGGAGCACACCGTGTCACCCTTATCCCCTCATGTAAATAATAAAAAATCCCACCTGGAATTTCTTCATAAGATTTTGACAGTGTTGTTTACTCTTTTTTTTTAGGGGGGGGGGGGGGGGGGGGCATTATAGAAAAATCTCCCACCTCTCACCCAAAATATGGACATCTTTATGTGAAGGGGTCTATAATTCTCTTTGTCAGCTACAGACATATATATAGTAATTTTGAACCTTTTTCAGCTAGACAAAATCCTTTACGTTAACTTAAAATGCACGAGTAAAACACGAACCGAATTTGTTTTACAAGTATTTTTTTTTCTCTACTTACAATGTAACCATAAATGAAGTAATACATATGGAATAAATATGATTTTTCCCTTAATTATTCGCTATCCACATTGGAATTGTATTAGTATACAGAAAATAACAATTCCAATTACCAGTAACAAGATTAGACCCTAATTATATAGATTACAGACATTTACTGCCCCCTGGTGCTTCTGGTGATAATATTACACGCACACACAAATAGTGACATGCGCATTCTATTGGCCGGACAAATAGTCCTGGTACTATTCGTCCCGCTAGCCGGACAAATAGCAACTGCCATTTTTTTTATTGTACGGTGGAGCCTTTAAATATCTATTCAATGAGTATCTCAAGCATTGCAGTGAATTTGTTTTATAACGATTTCCATCAGCTTTACGCACATCCATATAAAAATGACCCAGCACTTCATCTAGTTTTAACGTGTCATACTGTTCAAATCCAGGATCCATTTTCTTTACTTTCAAATACTACCTGAAAATAGTGGCTGCAGCTATATTCTGCTTTATTGTTTTGTCAGCACTCATTTTCAAACGTTTGTGTTCAATTTCTTCATCACAAGTATCAACAAATCGTCTTTTAACAGACTCCATCTTTAGTTGGCATAAAAACACATGAACTATGCACTACATGGAAAATCAATAGATCATCATCAGGTTACACGATACACATTAAATAAAGGCAACAGTAGTTTGCCGCTGTTCAAAACTCATAAATGGACAAAAAACAAAATCGGGTTAACAAACTAAAACCGAGGGAAACGCATTAAATATAAGAGGAGAACAACGACACAACACTAAAATGTAACACACACAGAAACGGACCAAACATCAGACAAAATCCCACGAGAATAACAAATATAACATCAAAACCAAATACATGAATTTGGGATAGACAAGTACCGTGACACGTCTTATCGCAAGATATTACACTCAAAAATAAGAGAAAACAAACGACGCAACGTTAAAATGTAATACACACAGAAACGAACAATAATATAACAATGGCCATATTCCTGACTTGGTACATGACATTTTTAAAGGAAAAAAATGGTGGGTTGAACCTGGTTTTGTGGCATGCCAAACCTCGCACTTTAATGGCTATGTTAAATATAACATTGAAATGACAACATAATATTACAGGACTACAATACAAATAAATAGGAGAACGTATTAAACAAAGAAACACATGATTAATGGATAACAAAAAACATCAGGTTTAAAATTCAATACGCCAAAAACGCGCCTCGTCCACACAAGACTCACTAGTGACGCCCAGATCGAAAGTGAAAAAATTACAAGTTGTACACAGCACTGAAGATCAAAAGTTGAAAAAGGTTATGTCAAATACGGCTATGTTTTTATGCTTGGGATAAGAACATTCTTATTATTTAGAACAATTAATGCTATTGCAAACAGTAAATTTTATCAAATGAATATAACAGATATACATAATAAATTAAAACTGAAGTATTAACTAATTACAGAAAACCTCCTGTTACTCATGTGATTCGTGTTTAAATGGTAATTTTTCACTTTGTCAAAATTGTCATATCACCGGAACGGAACGTGAAATAACAATGACAAGAGAATATGAGCCTAATAGGAAAACGATTTTGAAGACGAGTATGAAACCGAGATAAAAGACTTAGTAAAAAGTAAAATCACAAAAATACTGAACTTAGAGGAAAATCAATTCGGAAAATCCATAATCACATGGCAAAATCAAATAACAAAACGCATAAAAAACGAACAGAGGATATATCATTGCCGTTGTTGCTGATGATCCAAACGATGATAATTTTTTGTTGAAAGCTTCGGGAAAAACACAAGTGTTAAGCGTTGATACCACTGATAAATAGGTTGCACATTTTCTAAAAGGTAGTGAAATTATTCGCTGACTTTACTTTAACAAATTGACAGTTAAAGATTGAATGGTAAAACTTAAACTCCTGCAGCGTAAAACAGCTTTGGTACCTCCTGTTTCAACGAGATTTATATGCATGGACTTAGATACAAGTAGTGAAGGAATCTTGACCATACCCGAGGATACACATCTTGCAATAATTGACAGTCTTTAAAAGTGATAAATATGTAAATTATATGCTTTAATAAATTAGGATAATGAATTAATACAGATTTATGTGTCAATAATGTATAATCAGTCATCTAAACAGTCTTCATCTTTTTACACAAATGAAAATGAAATCTGGTTTTAAAAATTGCTAAGTTTTGACGTTTTGTAAAGAGGTTGGCAAATATGAAAGAAAAACGACGTACGTCGCGTAACGTTACCACTATTAAAAACCGAACACGTGTCTAAATAAATTGTATGCGTTCAAAGTGTATTTACCTTCATCGAGATCGCTCTGGTACATAACATTTGAATGAAAGGGATGTGTAAAGTAAATATGTAGAACCATCCTTACTAGCAAAAATTTTAAGCAGTATGATATAATTTTGATGCGTCCGGATTTTTTTTTTTTAATTATTTACCATCATCACACATGTATAACCAAAAGGGACAGAAAAAACCACTAAATTCGGTCAACCCTACGTGATAGATATGAGAGTTCTCGCTCGAAGTTACCGATAGCTACTTCCAAACTAATAAATAAGACATGTTCTCCCTGTATATGCACTGATTATAAAGTCCAATTAGACGAGATTTATTCTATATTCCATATTTCTTTGCGATAATAAAATGTCTCCAGTTTCCGTGTTTTATTTGATCCTTCCTTATTATTGTAAATATATACATGCAAGTAACTCTAATCGTTGTTCATTATTACAACACATAACAATGTTGACGATCCTCTGAAGCATTATGCTGAACTATCTATTCATTGATGAAATAAAAATTCTATGCAAATTTCCAGACGTTACATGAATGAAAAACTCAGTAATAGACATTTGTAGTAATATACTTAATCTCTCCGAACGTTTTCTGGTGGGCGGCGATGATATAACGCGGTAAATTTACATGCAACATTTAGGTTTGAAGGACATGCTATTACTCAAACCAAAATGTTCATTTCGAAAATACATAGATTTATCAATGCAACTCCTTATTTATGATAATTCGCGACTTGATAGAATAGTAAAATGTAATAAATGTAATGGTATTGATTAGTATTTTAAGGTTGAATTCAATAGCTATCGTTAAAAAGATTTCGAAATCTAAGGAATAACATAAACGGTACCTATTTTTCTGCACTAGATGCGCATTTTAACCATGTCTTTTCAGTGATGCTCGAGACCAAAACATTTGAAAATTCGACTCTTATTAAAATTATACAGAGCTATTAACCAAAAAGGACAAAAAAAGTTTAGCCAAAGCCGGGCAAGGAATCAGAGTTTTGCATGAGGGAGATACAATCCTTAATTTTACATAATTTAAAAAAAATTGTTCCAGCAAATTTTAATGACACAAAATCCGTATTTTCATGCCATTATCGAAGTACTGGCTACTGGGATGGTGATACCCTCGGGGACTATCAGTCCACCAGCAGAGGTTTCGACCCAGTGGTAGTAATAAAATAAACTGAACCTATTTTTCTGCACCTGATGCGCATTTCGACAATCAATGTCCTCAGTGATGCTTGAGGCCAAAATATTTGGAAATCCGAAGCTTATTCAAAGGCTTTTTTTTTAAGTAACATTGAGACGAAAAATCAAACACTTGTAACAATTCAAGTGCCCCTTCGCCATATAGTTCGGTATACTTACTTTTCTGTGTCATTTTTTGTTTTTGATTGGAGTCTATTAAAGACGAAACGCGCGTATAGCATACACATCTCGTATCTTTGAATGTATTTACAAGAAATGGTCTTTCTCGAGTTTACGCAGTTCCTTTACTTGGAAATTATTGAGTCATTAAAATTATATAAACATGAGTTTCCTTCTTCATGACCAGTTCGACTAGTATCTCACATAATTCGTATGAAGTTACGTATTTACTACTGAAGTCACACGGATAAGCCATATGCAACATTTGTTTGTTCCTTTCTGTCTAATTTCATCTTAAAACTTAAAAAATACAATGCATGGCTAGTTTCTTTTTCCTTCTGTTTGTTTAGGTGATTAATCTCTCTCGTCATGCTAGTGTGCAAGAATACCAGGTGTAAATGAGAGGCGAAAGATACCAGAGGGATGGTCAAACTCAAAGTCCTCAAAGCACAACTTGGAAAACTGAAAACTGAGCAACACGAAAACCCAACAAAAATTAATGATTGTCAGTGCTCCGGAAAGGTAAGCTGATTCAACTCCACATGTGGCACCCAATAAGTTTATTCGGTAGGTCACTTTGGAAAAAGGGGACTGGATTGTAGTTACGACATAATGAACATATCCGTTACCATCTGTGAAACAAGTCATTCCATAACGGTGAACCAACTCGTGATGGCGCCCGTTAAACTTACTAAGGGATGATTTCAACTACACAATTTTAATAGCTTTCTCGTTAGCAGCTACCTCCTATCAAGGAAATCAAGCATATGTAACATAGTATCAACAGTGATATACATACTTCGAATACAGGTTCTGCTAGAATGTTGCTACATAGAAAGGCCACAATTGGGAAGCTTAAATCATCTCTTGTCGTCGTCAAGTTTTTTTTTCGACCGACCATCATTGTCAATGTCTAGATAGTTATCAAAGGTACCAGGATTATAATTAAGTACGCAAGACGCACGTTTCATCTACATAAGACTCATCAGTGACTAAATATATAAGGCAGCTTAACTTCATCTGTTGTATCCAAGTAAACAATCAATCGGTCTTCGTCTTCAAGCACTATGAGAACAGTGGGGTGAATTACTTCCTCATTTAATTTACACAACTTCACTTCTATCAGATTGGCTTACTAAGTATTCAATATAAAAAAGGAGATGTGGTATGATTACTAATCAGACAACTTTCACTCAAGTGCCAAGGACAAAGATATGAACAAATTACATTGATACGGGTTTCCGTATCTATAAAACGTTGACAAGAAAGAATCTGCAACCGTGGTAGACTAAAGTATTATTATAGATAAACAAAAATGATTGTAAATTAAAATTGTAATAAAAACATTTACACAATATTAGCTTCAGGTTCTTCAATTTAAAGAAAATAAGCACATTAACACATGTACATTTCTTTAAATTGTTATTATCATTTGTTATACCAGTAAATAAACTCATCATAGATACCAGGATTAAATAGTGTATTTATGCCAGACGCGCGTTTCGTCTACAAAAGACTCATCAGTGACTCTCAATTCCAAAAAAGTTAAATAGGCCAAAAAAAAGTACGAAGATGATGAGCATTGAGGAACAAAATTCCTAAAAGTTTTGTCAAATACAGCTAATGTAATATATTCCTGAGGTAGAAAGTACATTTGACTTGTGGTCACTTCTATTTCTAAGGTTTATTGTGGGTTGATCTTTGAATTTATATTCCCATAAAAGTTATCAGACTTGATGTTTTATTTTATTGTGCTTGACAAACAGATAATATTTCTAACTTTTAGCACAGAATTGCCAATAGAGGATGAAACATTATACGATTTATGTATTTGATCGTTATCATTTTACTCATAATGCAAATGACAAATGAAATTTGAGAAATTGATGATCACTTAAACACGCCAGTATTTGTGATTAGATTTGTTAACTCAAAATTTTTTACGTGGAGATTATTAGTCATAGATTAATCATTTGAATAGATTTGGTAAATTATAACAAGTTTAGGTGAATCATCCGTCAATTACCGCACGAGACGAAGTCGAGACCGCAAAACTATCCAAAAGATATGAAATATCTGTTATAACCTGTCACAGCTTTCATTGTATATTGTATGTTATTATTCCTTTTTACTTTTAAATACTTTATAAGAATCTGCAAAATTTCCCCTTTCTGTGCCTAACAATTGAAACTCCGTCCATTTTGTTAAAACGCAAAGACTTCTTAAACGGCGCGAACTTCAGTTTAAGCTGGGGTCACACATTCACGATTTTTACTGCCGTCCTTGACAGGACCATTCCCGATTAAAATTTATCAAAAGTCTGATCAAGATCCTATGAATCGTGGATGTAAATTCAAACTTTAAAAATTTAATCACGACAACAATCAGATATTGTTCAGGAAGCGCCGATATTCAACCGTTTCCAAGTGAATTTATCCCGATAATCCCGTTCTAAATCCGCTTCTAATCCGATTTTTATCTTTCGCCAGGTAAAATTCGACCGAGTCTGTCACGACTGCGTCCCGATTCTACCGAATGTAATCCGACAGAGATCAGATAGTGACAAGACAGTGAACCGACGCTGACGGAAGTTATCTGTTCGAACAAATTTCTCCAGATCATTCCCGTTCCACAGGACACCGTCCCGAATACACAGAAAATTGTTAGGAATTCGATCCGATACAGCAGAATCTGTCACGACATAGGCACGATTGTAATACGACTAGCCAAAATCGGCTGAGTTTCCCCGAATGTTACGGGACGCACCTAACTGTCGGGGTGCTTTGCCGAACTATTCGGACCCTTCCCGACCAGTAGGAATCTGTTACGAACTTAAACGACTGCGTTCAGACAATAATAGGACATTCCAGATAATTGAGGATACTAATCCGACTTTTTCACTTTTCGTGTCGTATCGCTGTCTGATCTCAAACGGGAGTAATAATCGGCAATGTGTGAACCCCGCATTAGCAAAGAAAATTCGACAATGATGGACGTATTAATTTTGGACTCCGACAACGATTCCGATCAACATATGATCAAAGAAAAGACTAAAATCACAAAAAAATAAATGTTATTGATATGTTGAGTGACATAGAAACAGACATTTGCTTGAAACAAATATGTCTTAATTTAGATACAATGTATAAGTTAACTTTAAAACAAATTTCCAGGCGATGACGTAGAAAATTACTGCCCATCAAAGATTGCAGCCAAAGCTGCAAAAGAATTTTTCGACACGGAAGATAATTTGGATATTAATTATGACTTCCCGACCTTGATGACAATAGTTATTGAGACTTTCTTATTGATGACCGGATTCAAACATTTTTATTTAGTTCAAATATATAATCTTAAATCAATCCCAATTCTATCTTATTCATTCTTATGTGACGTCATTTTTCATTTTTTGATGATCTGTTTTACAAATTCAAATGACGTCATTTTTTCGTCATTTTTCAGTTTCAAATAGGACGTCACTTGGCGTAGAGGTTTAAACTTATTCGGATGTGTCTACTTTTGTGTTTCAAATGTCTGGTTATGTATATTTATTTCAGTTGTTTCCTGTAATTAGTTAATACCTCAGTTTTATCATGTACATTTTTTTAATATTCATTTACTGTTTGCAAAAGTATTTATTCTAAATTATAGGGATTTTCTGGTAACTAACAGAAAACCCTTGCCGTTTCTGGCACAACCTTTTTGATCTTTTGGTCCTCGATGCTGTGCAACTTTGTACTCGTTTCGGCTTTCAAACTTTTGTATCTGAGAGTCACACGTAGGTCTTGTGTGGACAAAATACACTTCTGGCGTATTAAAATTTTGAACTTGTTGGCTGTTGTTCGTGTGATTCTTTGTTAATTGTGTTCTCCAATTTATTTATATTGTAGTCCTGTGTTGTCATTTTGATGTTATATTTCACATGGCCATAAAAGTGCGAGGTTTGGCATGCCACAAAACCAGGTTCAACCCCACTTTTTTTTTTTTAATGCCCTGTACCAAGTCAGGAATATGGCCATTGTTATATTATAGTTCGTTTCTGTGTGTATTACATTATAACGTTGTGTCGTTTGTTTTCCCTTATTTTTTAGTGTAAATTCACATTGCGATAAGACGTGTCACGGTACTTGTCTATCCCAAATTCATGTATTTGGTTTTGATGTTATATATATATGTTATATTTGTTATTCTCGTGGGATTTTGTCTATGTGTGTTACATTTTAGTGTTATGTCGTTGTTCTCCTCTTATATTTAATGTGTTTCCCTCGGTTTTAGTTTGTTACCCCGTTTTTGTTTTTTGTCCATGGATTTATGAGTTTTGAACAGCGGTATAATACTGTTGCCTTTATTTACTAAAGCATTGACAACAGATGATGATATGGATGAGTTGATATTTGAAACAATCCAGAATAAAAACAAAAACAATAGTATCTTATTGGGCAAGGAATGTGTTCAAAGAATGGAATGTTGTTGATGCCAATAAATTGTTGTCTCGATTTGTTGTAGAAGTTCGGAAGAAAAATGGTAACATTTATCCATCGAGAAATCACTTTATCTCATTTATGTCAGACTAAACAAAAATTTAGAAATCTCTCCTGTTCCAGGTCAATGTTAATGACATACTTGATAATTTGATAAGTCTAACAAAATGATTGCTAAATAAGGATTTCAAATTTTATTGATCACTCTGGTAGCATACGCTGTACCAAGAGGAAAAACAACATATATACATGAATATAACAAAGGCAAAAACTATGTCTATTGCATAAATATGCACTTAAATTATCTTTACTCGGAGAAACACCCAGCTAATCTATATTGTTTTGTAAATATATGTTAAAGTGCACCTGACATGCAATGTAATCATGGCACAAATACTAATACCAACACATATTTTAATTGAAATTGTAATGTCCTAAGCAGAATATCACGCGTCAAGACATATAATGTATGGATATAACTGAAGCTGGTAAGTTACAGCTGAGACTACTATAACTCAGTAGTCTCAGGTTACAGCTTTACACAATTTATTTTTAGATTATGAGATTATTTAACACAAAAACATTACAGTACATCCACAAGCTTACGTCTTCTCTAGGATTAGCAACATAATTACCAGGAATATATGTGCTTCTTAAATTGTTGATTATTTCATGTTTACATATACCTTTCTAAAGCAACCTAGTGTTAAAACAATTTCAAATAGTATGAGGTTGAAACGTGTGTTTTGATAGGACTGTACTTAATTGGTTTTGACTATCTTTACTCGACTGTATTTTGGTTGTGTTATTCCATTTGCGTTAAAGTCAGGAACTTAAGAACATAATGAAGGTAATCGTAGAAAATGTATATAAAATACATCAAATCAAGATGTTGCAGACGTTGTCGTGCTTAACATATTGAATAGGATCCTAGTGTCGACAACCAGTCCGGTACCCACGAATGTAGTTCTTAAAAAACATATATATATATAACTTTTGTTAAAAATTGTGTAGTGTAATGATTACACTAGTTCTGTAACTAAATGTAGATTTATTTGAAAGGGTATGCTTTCTAGTTTGAATTTCTGTAGAAATTTTGATTGATTTAAATGTAATTTGGCGTCAAAACATAGAGTGAGCTGCCCAAATTCTAGCCTTTTTCCTTCCCCGTAAGTAGACAGACCGACCTTGTTGTCAATCAAAACAAAAGTTTGCAACGAAATGCCTGTCATGAGGCACTGCGATTGTACTTAGACAATTCAAAACGAATGCCTTATATGGACCAGAAGTCTCAAGGTGGTTTTCAAAATTATAAATTGAACAGGACCCCATTTATTAATTATGATTTTCAATGCGTTTCAATTGGGGCAAATAATTGGGTCCCCGTTCCATATACATAATCGTATTTAAAGTATCGGGAAAACAGGAAGTAGATGTATGGCAAATAAAATAAACGCTTACATGCTTGATTTAAATTCCTTAATTTAATTGTGCCAAGAATTACTAAATTGGTTTTAATTATTCTTTAAATTTTTTAGATAAAACTGATATCAATAAACTTCGATATTTAGCCATTGACATTACTTGGAATCTCGTTGTCGTCTTCTTATCAAACAAAATTCTCTAACATTCAGTGGCAAATGTTTCATACATATGTCGGACGAGTAAACATAAATATCAAACACAATAGGTTAGTTTTACAAAGTAGATCAGGAATAATGTCGGCAAAATTACACCGATTTTGGTAAGGGAAAGAAAGTTTGCCTTACTTCAAGCCTCTCACAGACCCCATTGTTGTAAGCGCAACCAACCGACAGGCCATTGGTTTAAATCGCCGGATGGGAGAAGTTCAATTGACCGTTTTTATACGCCCGTCGTCTTTTAGACGGGACGTATTATGGTATACCGTTGTCCGTCCGTCTGTCCGTCCGTCCGTCGTCCACACTTCGGACAATAACTCAAAAACGCTTTCACCAATTTCCATGAAACTTAAGTGAATTGTTTATATCTATTGACGTAAGCTCCCTTTCGTTTTTTTTTAATTTCAGATTTTAAGTTTTGGATTTATGGGGCTTTATTCATAAAAAAGGGGGGATTTTCAACACTTCGGACAATAACTCAAAAAGCTTTCACCAATGTCCATGAAACTTTGGTGAATTGTTTATATCTATTGATGTAAGCTCCCTTTCAATTTTTATAAATTTCAGATTTTAAGTTTTGGATTTATGGGGCTTTATTCATAAAAAAAGGGGGATTTTCAACACTTCGGACAATAACTCAAAAAGGCTTTCACCAATGTCCATGAAACTTTGGTGAATTGTTTATATCTATTGATGTAAGCTCCCTTTCAATTTTTATAAATTTCAGATTTTAAGTTTTGGATTTATGGGGCTTTATTCATAAAAAAAAGGGGGATTTTCAACACTTCGGACAATAACTCAAAAAGGCTTTCACCAATGTCCATGAAACTTTGGTGAATTGTTTATATCTATTGATGTAAGCTCCCTTTCAATTTTTATAAATTTCAGATTTTAAGTTTTGGATTTATGGGGCTTTATTCATAAAAAAGGGGGATTTTCAACACTTCGGACAATAACTCAAAAAGGCTTTCACCAATGTCCATGAAACTTTGGTGAATTGTTTATATCTATTGATGTAAGCTCCCTTTCAATTTTTATAAATTTCAGATTTAAAGTTTTGGATTTATGGGGCTTTATTCATAAAAAAAAGGGGGATTTTCAACACTTCGGACAATAACTCAAAAAGGCTTTCACAAAATTTTATGCAACTTTAATAAATTGTTCATATCTATTGACATAAGCTCCCTTTCCATTTTTATAAATTTTAGATTTTACGTTTTCTTAAGTAATGAATTTTTATACTTTAAAAAGGGGGATTTTATGAAACTTTGGTGAATATATTAATGTAACATCCCTTTTGATTTGTATATATATTTCTAGTTGATCATATAAATTCATTTAAAGCATAAAAGACAAGTTAAAAGAGCAACGGGCGTATCATGCGCTAAAGCGCAGCCCTTTATTCTATTTACTCGTCATCATTTGAGGTAGGCTACATTGTACGTATATACATTATTTAATTTTAATTTCTTCGAATATATTATGACATTTTTCCCGATCATCATCCCGAATGGCCTCTATTTTGACAAGACCATTGTATTTTTTGTTAAATTGTATTTGTCTTTAACATGCATGAAATATTTGACAATGGACGTGAAGCAACTAACAATGAATCAATCTTTATTTCAAGGAAAGCGATATTCGCTATTATTGCTCTCGAAAAGGTCATTAACTGAAAAATAAAAAAGAATTGCGAAAAAAGTAGGAACATCATAGTGAAACCACAAAAATACTGAAATCCAGGGAAAATTCAAAACGGAAAGTCCTTAATCAAATGGCACAATCAAAAGCTCAAACACATCAAGCGAATGGATAAAAACTGTCATATTCCTGACTTGGTGCATGCATTTTCTTATGTAGAAAATGGTGGATTGAACCTGGTTTTATAGCTAGCTAAACCTTCACTTGTATGACTTCGCGTCAAATTCCACTACATTGACAACGATGAGTGACCAAAACAAACAGACATTATAAGTAAAAATGTCAATAACACAGCAGCCAACATTGTGCTATAATCCTAATTACTAAAGAAAAACAACATACAAACACGAACCAAAGCTCAAAATGGCATACAGACCAAGCATATCAGCAAAAATTAAAGACAAGAATACACAAATGTACCAACAGTACAATAGCACAATTACTGGATGTATAAGTACAGATCCACGTCATATATGTAACGAAGACATATAAAAAGGCATATAGACAAAGCATATAGGAAAAACGATATACAGCTACAATCAAGTATTCGAAGTTACACCAAATAACATGTATACAAAACACATAAGAAAAATGAAAGACAAGAATACGGGAATATCTTAAACAATGACAGAATGTACAAGTACCACAAGTATCTTAATACCAATAACAACAACCAAATATTTAACCGAGAGGCACTAGAGGCATATATCAAAATGGCGTATGATTAGCAGGTGGCCGATTTAGACTCATCGGGGTCTCTGATTCTAAAATATGATTACCATAATAGATAAAGAAAACGATTTTAAGTTAAAAATACAATATTCACATCTTTATATAAAATTGCCAAAAAATGTTGTCCTAAATTTTTCAATTGTTGCACGATAGAGGTTATGTTCAATAGATTTAGTTTTGATAAAGGTACATTTTCACATAATGGGAAAATAAGTATTATTAAAACTTTGATAACACTCAATATTATAAATTATTACTGAGATCAACAACAGCGTCAATATTTTATTGAACTAAAGTATGTCAGTTTTCTTTGGTATCTCTATGGAGAACCAATATGATTAAAAAAGAATTGTGCCTTGTCCTGTTAAATCTATTACAAAGTAAAGCATAAACTAATCATTTTCAAATCAAAGTGAGCAAATTAATATCAGCTATATTCTAAGTTCTCTTAAATAAATATTTTCCAACTTGTCTTTCTCAGGTTACAAGTATAAAATACAAAACCAGCATCCACTTAAAAGTAAACGCTTCATTTTCAAATCAAAGCAAGAAAATAATGATATATTAGTGAAATGTTTTTTTTTCTCCAAATATTGATTAGCAATTGTCAGAACTAATTGAGAGGAATAGAAGAATAACAAAAATACTGATCTCCATCGAAAATTCAAAACGGGAAGTCCCTACAATCAAATGGCAAAATTATAAAAAGAATGAATAACTGTCAATATTCCTGACTTAGTACAGGCAATTTCTTATGAGGAAAACAGTACAATAAAACTTTTTTATAGCTATTTAAACCTCTCTTGTATGACAGTCGCATAAAATTACATTATATTGACAACGATGTGTTAACAAATCAGAGACATAATAGGTAAAGATGTCAAAAATAGGGGTACAACAGTCAATATCGTATTATAACCGTTATTTTTATGAGAAAAAAAGCCAATTAAATATGTCAACAAAGAGAGAAAAAAAGAAGGCATATGGCCAAAACACATAAGCAAAAACGAAAGACGAGAATACAAAACTTTACATTAACGGGATGTAAAAAGTACCGAGCCACGTCAAAATAATAGTAGCAGCTGCTGGCTCTTGAATACCGAACAAGTAGGGACATGTATATTCAATATGCAAATGAGGTTTGTATATAGCTACTAAGATGGGAGAAACTAATTGTCATAGATTCTGGTACTGAGATGACCGCTTAATTAAAATTTAAAAGTATAATTCTTAAAATGAGGCAGTGTAAGCCGTTTCTGTAGTTTCTATAATTTCTAGTTCTGGAAGATATATTAATGAATTTAAGAGCATATTTAATGTTTTCTGTCATTAAGTATTAAGTATGGCTCCACCTAAGAATCATGCAGAGGGTGATACAGTGATAGTTGTCAAATTGACTTTTTTAGGCTTCATGTGTCCTATTTTGATGAGAAACTAAAAAAAATAACAATTACACGTGTGTTGTACATTTGGTTGCTATGGTTACGATGGCACCATAACAACCCTTTAATTTCAGTCCTAAAACCTTAAAAATTTCTGTTTTTCATCACAGAGTTTTTTATAAACTGCTAATTAATTTCGATAAAACAAATATATGTTATCATAGTTCCTCATTTGTTCTAAAAATTGAAGTTGATAAACAGAAGTTGCAACTATGGCAACCAATTCATAATGTAAATGGACCGCAGTGATGTTAAGGATGTTCTCCACGTGAAAATGAACAAACATGTAGTGTTTTGAAATTCAGTAGTCCGGCAAATAAGAAGTTGTATCAAACCATAGTATAGTCGGAAACTAACAATCAACCATTTGGATAGATAAAAAAATTAAAAATATATCATCATTGGGAACAATTAGTCAGAGTTTAAATGAAGCGGAAATAAGCCTCTGTAGGGCCATCAACAATGAGAGAAATCCATACCGCATAATAGGATAGGAAAGACCCCGACATGAAAAATACGAAGCAATCAAAGCGAGAATTCAAACGTCATAGTTGATAACGAAACAATGATCGAAAAACAAATACGACAGACACTTATTTTGATACTGATTTACATTAAAGGTTCCATTATCCCTTAGACAATATTTGGAATTTCATATTTGATACAATAAAGTGCTTGCAAACAATAAGAAATATTTTAATTTAGTGTTCCTCAGTATCATTTTCTATATAAAATAAGAACACAATATTTTTACTATTTTGAAATTACAAGCGTTGAACTATTTGACTGGTCAATAGCTTCAAACTATTGGACCTCGTGAAAACTATTTGACCACAAGTGTCATTGTATTTTGCGGAATTTCAAATGCAGCTACGCGATTGGATAATTTTGAGAATATACCGCGGGAGTTTCGATATCGCTTTTATTTTAACCTATTGTATTTAAGGTGACGTCAGTGCGAGAAGTAGACTTGGCATTCTGAATATATTTATGGTGTAAACGTGAAACAGTATAGTTGTGTTTCTGCCTTTTTACATTACGATAGTTACTCTAGCCACGACATTTATTGTTTGTTGTCTCATTTGGTAAAATAAAAAACTTAAAGACTGGATATTCGTGTAAAAGAAAGTTTATTATCCCTTCAGATACAACTATTGCCCTCGGCTATAGTTTGACCTCGTGGACAATAAACTTACTATTCCACTCATACCCAGTTATTAAGTAGAAAATATTCTTGGTAACCTGGCAAAGAAAGTGTTATCAATCGACTGTTCACCTACATCTGCAAGTAAAAAAACAATTGAAACAATATTTAACTAATATTGTTAATCATACATCAATTTTCTAATAGTTTACGTGATTCTATAATACAATTGGAGAATGTCTTTCAAATTTTATAGGAATAATAAGGTTTCTGTTTAACTGGGCTTATTTACAATGTCCTTATTAAGTGACAGTCCTTGATGGTGCAGCATTAAATGATAGTGTAACATGATCGTTGCATTAATAATTCACATCATTTCAGATTAGATCCGACATATCAATAGTTTTGTTTCTTCAACCGATTAAAGCTTAAAAGATTGTCCTTTGTTGACATGACAAAACATTAACAATCAAGCATAAAGAAGAAATTGAAACAAAAACTCATCAAGGATACAGCAAAAGATGCACGTAATGGATAAATTGTAGATTGTTACCACATTTCTTAAACTTTTAACAAAACTTTGGATTCTCTACTCCGGGAATAGAGAGTTTTATCGCTATAAAACCAGGTTCAATCCACCATTTTCTACATAAGGAAATGCTGTACCAAGTCAGGAATATGACAGTTGTTGTCCAATCGTTTGATGTGTTTGAGATTTTGATTTTGACATTTGATTAAAGACTTTCCATCTGATTTGACTTATTTCTAAAAATTGACTATGAGGGTCGGTTGAAAACCAAACTTTACGACAAAAGAGATGATTTTGACTTCCCAACTGTTACCTTTTCATTTTTTAAAAAGAGATCCAAATGGTGAAGTTGTAATCATTACCGTAAATATTACGGACGCCATCACGAGTTGGTTGAACGTTATTAAATCTTCGTTATACAGATGATATCGGATATGTTCCTTTTGTCATAACTACAACCCCCTTCCCTTTTCAAGAATGTGACCTACCGAATTAGACTATTTTCCGGCTTTGCAACTACATGAGCGACACGACGGTTGTTTCATTTGGAGCAGGATCTGCTTCCCTTTCCTTAGCACCTCAAATCATTCCTAGTTTTTTGTGGGGTCCGTGTTGTTTTGTACCCCTATGTGTGACAAGTTCATGCATCATTGTCAATACAATGCCGTACAAGTAAGAGGTTTAGCGCTATAAAATTCGGTTCAATCCACCATTTTCTACATTTGAAAATGCCTGTATCAAGTCAGGAATATGACAGTTGTTGGTCAATCGTTTAATGTGTTTTATCATTTGGTTAGGGACTTCCCGTTTTGAATTTTCCTCGGAGTTCAGTATTTTTGTGATTTTACTTTTTACCTTACCGGTATTTGGCATTTTTTTTTTTTTAGAGATTATGGATTCTCAATGCTCTTTAAATTCGTACTTCATTTGCCCCTTTTAAAACATGTTTTATTCCAGCGTGACTGACGAGGAATTTTGTATTTCAATCCTGGTATCTATGAGTCTAATGTTGACGAAACGAGCGTCTGGCGTACTAAATTATAATCCTGGTACTACTGGGTCGATGCCACTGCTGATGGACGTTTCGTCACCGAGGGTATCACCAACCCAGTAGTCAACACTTCGGTGTTGACATGAATATCAATAATGTGGTCATTTTTATAAATTTCCTGTTTACAAAACTTTGAATTTTTACGAAAACTAAGGATTTTCACATCCCAGGCATAGATAAACCTTCTCCGTATTAGGCACAACTTTTTGGAATTATGGATCATCAATGTTCTTCAACTTTGTACTTTTCTGGCTTTGTAAATATTTTGATTTGAGCGTCACTGATGAGTCTTACGTAGACGAAAAGCGCGTCTGGCGTACTAAATTATAATCCTGGTACCTTTGATAATTATTAATAATATAGCATAAATTTCGAATAGAGTTCCAAAAGTTTTCCACCATTTTTGTTCATTTCTAGAAAAAATATAGATTTGAATCTTTGAATTAAAAATGTCGTTGTATATTATATTATATTAAAATATTGTTTAAGGGAAACTATATGTGATTATGAAGTGGTCTGGCATACATTGTTACAGATATTGATAAAAAAAAAAAAGTAAAATAACTAAAACACCGACCTTCGAAGAAAATTCATAACGGAAAAACCCTATAATCGAAAACTCAAAAAAATTAAACGTGGCGCAGGCATTTTCTTATGAAGAAAATGATCAGATTAAACCTGGTTTTATAGAGAACTAAACCTGTCCCTGGTATGACAGCCGCATAAAATTCTATTATATTAAAAACAATGTGTGAACAAAACAAATAGACATAAAAGGTAAAAAAAAAAATAAAGATACAGCAGTCAACATTGTGTAATAATCTTTTTCACTTTAAAAAAAAACTAGATATGCAAACAAAAAAAAACCAAAAAGGCATATAAAAAATACATTTACAAAAAACGTCCGACAACAATACAAAAAATAATCCTAGCACAATGACGGGATGTATAAGTACCGAGCCCCGTCAAATGCATATTACAAAAAATCAATATAAACTGTTGTATACGTAATGATTTGCAAAATCAAATAAAATAACACTACAACACATAATTAAGATGGTAAAAACGTCAGTACATAGATTCTATACCTCAAAACCATCGTGTATTTTAACATTGGAAAGTTGATACGGAATATTTACACTATTTAATATTTGAGTGTTCATGACAAGGAAATGGTATCTTCCGATGAACAATTTTAGAGCGACAGACACTCGTAAGTCAAAAATAAACTGATAACGCAACGGCTAAAAATGAAAATGACAAATAGACCGCACTCAAAACATAACGTATAAATATTAAGACTGAGCAACACTAACCCAACCAAAAACCGGAAGTGATGATATGAGCCTCGTAAAGATGAGCAAATCATGCTCTTCATGTCGCACCCGTTGTGCTGCTCGTATAAGTACAAACCCAGTAAAAAGTCTAATTCGGTTGGACAAATTCGTGAAAAAGGTAATGGGATTATAGTAATAAAGGTCAACTAACCCGTGATTGCGAACGTAAAATTTACGAAGGGGTGATTTAAACTTCATCACTTGGAATTCTTGATTTACTAGCTTTCTTTTTATCAGCAGCCCTCTATCAAGGAAATACAAGCGCTGGAAGATATATACTCAATATGCAGGCGCTGCTTGAATGTTGTTACCTAGAAATAGAAAGTTCACAATTGAAAATTAAACATCTCTTTTGTCGTTCCCTATGATATGATCTTTCTAATGTTCATGCCAAAAAATGAATTTTGACCCCAATTTCACGGTCCACTGAACATAGAAAATGATAGTGCGATTGGGGCATCCATCTATAAGGACATATTCTTGTTTTTATATATAAAACGTGGCTCTGTACCGTTGCCTATATACCTGTTTGTGCTCTTTGATAATATATTTTCGTTTTGAATTCTCCTGTATTTTCAGTATTTGGCCTTTACCAATACTATATAGAATGAAATTCATAACAGTGTGGCTGTGGCCATTGATTGACACATTAAATTCATCCATTGACTGGGACAATTTACGTGAACGTTTGTCTGTAACGAACACTGTTCACGACGTACCTACGATAGACATTTAAACTGTGGAGTCACCAAAGGTTTCTTAACGCCTTTAATTATAAAATAATTCGAAAAATTAATCAGGAATAACCTTTATGTTTTGATTTATATAATTGATATAAATCAAAACATCGTGTTATTTCTGATTAATTTTTCGAATTACTTTATTAAGGTGTTGAGAACCTTTGGTGACCCCATAGTTTAAGTGTCTTTAAAAAGTACATAGTGAGCAGTGGTCGTTACATACAAACGTTCACCTACATTGTCCAAGTCAATGGATGAATTTAATGTGTCAATCTATGGCCACAACCACACTGTTTTGAATTTCATTCTAATTGCTAAATCATCAAAGGCAAAGTTGAAGAATGTTGAGATGTTCTTACTCATTATTTATGTTTGTTAGCATCTACATCAAGAACAGCACCAAAAACTGGTTCCCTGTATGCTTTGTATCCCTAAAATGAACAACATTAATAAATTTTCGTAAAATGTATTCTGATTTCTTATTCATTTTAACATTCTTGTGGAATGTTGTCATTACCTGAAAATTATAAGGCATTTAAGAGAAATTTGTCTTTTCTACACTTGCTCAATTGATGTTTGATTTTGTTATGCCCCCGCCACAGCGGAGAAACATTAAGTGTTACCCTTAACCATCTGTCTTCCGTTCGTACGTTCCATATTGGTTTCTGTTTAACTTCAATTTGCCTCCACCAAATGCTATGCAACTTTAACCACAAAACCAAGACCGGAGTCCATCTCAGGCCGTGCGGTTATAAAGCTCTACTCCGTAATCGGAGTACAAAATATGTTCTCTAAATTCAAATTCGTGCTCAAAATTTTGTACTCAAAATTTCATGCGGTCATAAAACTTTCGAGTACGAGAATCGTGCTCAGGACTGTTGAGTATACTCCACAAAAAATTGAGAATGGCAAACACCTGTCTCGAATCTCGTGCTCAAGATAAAAAAAAAAATGCCGGGTGCAGGACATCGAGAGATAAGAAGACGCCGGGTACCTCGTCCGCGATTTGTTTGCAGACAGGTCAAACCCATTGGAATCCCTTTCAGCAGAGGAGGTCTTTTCTCCGTATAGTTTTCGGCTAGATTCTATTATCCATATTACCGGACTGATACATAATCCTCTAGTCAAATCCAAAAGCAACCGAGCATTAACCCCCATATTACAAGTGTTGACCTGCCTACGATTCTTAGCAACAGGTTGTTTCTTTAGAGAGGTTGGAGATTTGATGGGTGTAAGCGTCAGGAGCGTTGGAAGAGCAGTGAAGCTGGTGTGCCAGTTCATATTTTCATTGAATAAACAATTCATCAAACTTCCTACAGGTCTTACTGCCATGCACCCAAAAGCTGTGTTTTCCAATATAGCAGGTGTGCATCATATTTAAATAAACAAAAAACATCCTTCTCTGGTTCTTCCTTTTCGATTTTACGATTATTAATGGCAGTGTATGTATCTTTTTTATCATCAGACTTATCCTTGGTTTGGTAAATATTCATTGACATGTATGTATCTGTAGGTTGCCGGATATAAAAGTTCCGTTAACAAGGGGAGATAAAACTTATAAGGGGTTTGCGAGAAAAAAAATCCGGATCCGTTCGCCCTCATGTCTATTCGTCCTTATATACTTGTTCGCCTCTTTTCCGTTCCTTCTCGTGTCTATTCGCCTTTATTGACTCTTTCGACTCTTTTTCATTCAAAAGAACATCTTAGGTGCGCGGATACACCGGATTGCACCGTACTCTGAAATATTTATTTTTTACCTGATCTAAATTCATCACGGAATTTGTCCCAATAATGCTTTTATACTAATATTTAACATCAATGGGATTTTCATAAATAAAATACTTTTAAAACCATCACGCAACGCATCTAATTGATCTGCAATTTCTTGAAAGTTCTCTTGATAGCATTGATATTACCATCTCCACCGTCCCCCTTTGCTGTGCCAAACAAAGTTTTCTCATTCTCCAGGACGAGGGAGATGAGAAGGGCCTGTTCATCTGTATCCCACAGGGTTGTTTGTTTATTTAAATCAGTTACATCGTCCACCACTGCTGCCGGCTCCTGGTCGTCTGCAGTGGTCTACATTGTAAAAAAAAGTAACCGGAAGTAAGAGGATCGGATTAAGGCCCTTTGTGATTAAGAAAAACTTTATCGGATTGAGTATTTTTTACCTGATCTAAATTCATTACGGAATTTGTCCCAATAATGCTTTTATACTAATATTTAACATCAATGGGATTTTCATAAATAAAATACTTTAAAAACCATCACGCATTTAATTGATCTGCAATTTCTTGCAAGCCCTTCTCTTGATATGAACGGGATTTTCATAAAAAATTTATGACCGCGTTTCTCGAGAACGATCTCAATGGAGAATATATTCGAGCACTGAGTGTGAGAGTCGAGTAAAGCGTTATGACCGCTGTACGAATCACATAAAGTTTAACTTAGGGCGAAGAAATGAGTATGCGAGTTAAGTTGCACCATGTATCTATCTTTTATTCTTTTATAAAAATCATATGGTCGCTAATAATCGATTCTCTACAAATAAAGAATAATTTCACATAAATAAAATACATAAATTATAATAAGATGTACATGTTTAAGTATTCATATTAAACTAAACAAACAATAAAACCATTTCATTCATGTATCATAATTTCTCTCGTAAGTTAAATTACGTTTAAAATAATAATTAAAAGTTACGCATATTTCTAATAAATAGTACACAATGTTTTCTCTCTTTAAATAAGTTTTGATATAATAAAAAGATAGTATACATAAAAAGTTTCTTACCAACTTTGATCTGTCTAATAAAATAATGTGCATCCGTATGTTATCAAAATAAAGTCTAGACGACGAAGCGCACGTCAAGGGCGTAACGTCATAAAACAGAAACGGGAAAATGTGTTGTTCAAAAGAGCGCAACGTTACATTAGCGCTTTCATAAATAAATAGTAAAAACTGTGTTTCTTATTCTTACAAGAATAAATGAATATGTTAGTTAAACATTTAATAAATAATAAACTTATATTTAAAATTTGAATATTTCAAATCTTACACTCCCCACAATGAAATTACCAAATAATTTCTTAATACAGTTAGAAAAATATAATACAATTTTGTCACCAATAAAAAAAACAGTTCTATTTAGAACACTCGAGTACGCATAGTTTATTTATAGGTCTTAAAATTTGTGACTGACTAGTTTTGACCACGCAGCTACGGATATGACCATCACGGCTCCTTGTGACCTCGACTATTCTACCTAAAGGCCATTGTCCTCTCTGTAAATGTTCATCAGCCACTAAAACAATATCGTCAATTTTAACATCTCGCTGTTCCCTCTGCCATTTGCTTCTTTGTTGTAGGGTAGGTAAGTATTCTCTCAACCAACGTTTCCAGAATTCATTCGCTAGGTGTTGTATTTGTTTCCACCATCGTTTTGCATATATATCCTTTTTGTCAAACACACCTTGTGGTGTTGACGTGTTGCTCTTCATCAATAATAGCATATTTGGCGTTAAAACGGGTAAATCACGACAATCGTCACTTATTGCTGTTATCGGTCTATCATTCATAATACGCTCAGTTTCGGCCATAAATGTCAGTAATTGTTCATCGCTAAGTAGTAGTTGATTGATAAGTGCTTTAAAAATGTTCCTTGTTGAACGAATCATTCGTTCCCATGCACCACCGCGGTGACTTGCATATGGTGGATTAAATGTCCAAATAATGTCCTTGTGTAGCATATAATTTGATATAGTTGCTTTATTCCATTGTTCAATGTTTTTCCGAAGTTCGATTTCACCGCCAACGAAATTTGTTCCATTATCACTGTAGACCTTTTCGGGAATGCCTCGTCTACTTGTAAAGCGTTGAAAGGCTGAAATAAAAGAATCCGTATTTAAACTGTGTGCTATTTCTATATGAACCGCTCTTGTTGTAAGGCACGTAAAGAGGCATCCATATCTCTTAACAACTGACCGTCCAAGTTTAACGTTTAATGGACCAAAATAGTCAACTCCGACAAAGGTAAAAGGAGGTTTGTCTGCAGTCATCTGTTCCTGAGTAGGGGTGCCATCTGCTGTTTACAAAACGGACCATGTTGTCGTTTGCATGGTACGCAACGATCGATAACTGTCTTCACAGCACTGGATCCTTTCAATATCCAATATTTTTCACGAGAAGCTGCAAGCACCTGTTGTTTTCCCACGTGTCCCGTGGTTTCGTGATAATAACGGATTATAAGCGTAGTTACGTGATGTTTGTTTGGCAGTATCACGGGACAAGTGCTTAAGTCATAATTTAGGCGACCTTTTGATCGGATAAGTTCATTAACCAAAACAGGATTGAGAGAAGCAATACGGCTTCCTTTTTTCACGGGCTTTGCTTTCTTCAAGTTTGTTATTTCATCTGAAAAATAACTCATTTGGACATGTGCTAATATTTCATCGGTTGCCTCCCTAAGTTCTGTTACATTAAGATTACCATTGTTACACGGCAAATGATGTCCAAGGTAACGATTTCTGCAATAAATCTTAAATCTCCTAAACCATGCAATAGCTCGTCTGAGTTTTATCCAGTCGGAGAAGTATCCTAACAAATTGTCGATGGCATTAGTGGTTGTAGCATGTACAGCTATTTCCTTCTTTAGCATGTACAGCTATTTCCTTCTTGATTTCCGTATCAGTCTCAGATATCCCTAGTTCTTCGTCCAGTACGTTCCTTGGCCAGTGCTCAGAGTTTTTATGAAGAAACTTTGGACCGTTCAACCAAATATCAAGATTTTTCCTATCGCAGGCGTCAATGCCTCTTGACGCTATATCAGCAGGGTTTTGTTTGGAGTCAACGTGACGCCACTGATCTAGTGATGTTGTATTTTGTATAACGCTCAATCTATTTGCTACGAATGTTTTAAATCGTCGTGACGTATTTCTTATGTACCCTAACACAATCGTTGAATCTGTCCAGAAAGTAACCTTATTTATCTTTAATTCGAGTTCATCCGACAAAATTTCATACAAACGACAAGCAGTAACAGCTCCTGATAATTCCAGTCTTGGTATTGAAACCTGTTTTATTGGTGCTAAGCGAGCTTTTCCCATCATAAGAGAGCACGTAGTTCTGTCATTTTCATCAACGACCCTGAGGTATGCACACGCGCCATATCCAAGTTCTGAACCGTCACTAAATATGTGCAATTGTACATTTTTAACATGTTGAACATCTCGTGGTAGGAAACAACGGTTTACGGACAAATTTTCTAAACATGGCAAGTTCTTCACCCAACTTTTCCATTTATCATGGTACTCTTGTGGAATTTGTTCATCCCACCCAAACTTCTCTTTGCATAAGTGCTGTACAATAGCTTTTGCTCTAAGTGTAACTGGAGAAACCAGTCCAAGAGGGTCAAATATGGAGCTAACGACTGATAGTATACCACGCCTTGTCAGAGGTTTGTCTGACAGTTTTACTTTAAATTTGATTTTGTCTTCATTCACATCCCAAATAACACCTAAGGCTTTGTCACTTGGCAACATATCACTAGGTCCAAGACTGACTACAGATGAAGCGCGTTCTGATTCTGGTATTGCATTCAAAACATTTCTTTTGTTACTGAGCCATTTTGTAAGTCGGAAACCACCCATTTTTAACATTGATTGCAGGTCTGTAGCGAGTTTAATAGCTTGTTGCTCTGATGGTACAGATTTCAGGCAGTCGTCGACGTAGAAATTTCTTTCTACAGTTAGCGCAACTTCTTGGTCAAATAAATGTGCATAATCTCTTGCCGTACGTTTAAGTGCATATGTAGTACAACTTGGCGACGATGTAGCCCCAAACAAGTGAACGTTCATACAATAAATTTTAGGTTTCTGATCTAAATTCCCGTTAGGCCACCATAAAAACCGCAACGCATCACAGTCGTCTTCTCGAACACGTACCTGATGAAACATGGCTTCAATATCGGCAGCTAGAGTTACTTTGTCTTGTCTGAACCTGATAATTACACCTACTAAACTGTTCATTAAATCGGGCCCCTGTAGGAGTTGGCTGTTAAGTGAAATTCCTTGATACTTCGATGCGCAGTCAAATACTACACGAACTTTTCCAGGTTTATTTTCATTTGTTATTGGGTGATGAGGTAAATACCAAACACGTTTTGATTTAGACTCAATATTAGTCACCTCCTTGGCATATCCCTTTTCTATGTAATCATTGACAGTTGTCGTATACATTTTATGTAACGTCTCATTACTTGACAATTTGCGTTTCAATTGTTGTAAGCGGGCATGTGCAAGAACCATGTTATTAGGTAGCGTGGTCTCTCTATCGCGCCAAGGTAGTCCGAGCTTGAAATGGCCATCTTCCTGCGTTATAGATGATTCCATCAATTTCATAGCCTCTTTATCCTCTATAGACAAGCCATTCTTGTCTTCTCGTGCTCTATCATCAAAATCAGAGGTCCACATCCGTTCTAATTGTCGCTGCAACAAAACATCCCTTGCCTCCTCAAAATGTACATTTATAACGTTTGACGCATGCGTATCTTCAATAGGACCACGAATAGCCCATCCGAGGCGTGAGCGAATTGCATATGGTTGGTTTTCGTTACCGGACCTTACTTCTAACGGAATGTGAGCGTTAGGTGAATCTGTACCAATTAACAACATGACCTCGGTTAAATCAGTAGAGGGTATCTGTATATCGGCCAAATACGGCAATTTTCTTATATCTACATTTTCTGCGGCAGATCGAGCAGAAATTGGAAGCTTCTTAACTGACCAGACCTTTTTTAACGACACGTTATCATTTCCGTCAATAGCTTTTACTTGTAAGTCAACTTCTTGACCGTGAATTGTACTACCAGAAGAGCTAACAGTAGACATCTCGAAAGTGACCGGCTTGCTGGCTATATTTAATTTCTGAAGTAATCGTTCATCACATAAAGTTTTATCTGCTCCGTCATCTAGCAAGGCAAATGTTTTGCAAGAGTTACCGTTCCGACCCTTAACGAGGACAGGAATAATTCCTAAACAGTTCTTAATCATAGAGGACCTTTAGTAGCTGCGCAATTAACTGAAGGCTGAGTAGCTGCATGATCAAAACCGGGCTTAGACCAACTATGCAATAAAATATTATGATTAACATTACAGTCAGATACAGTGCATGCCTTTGGTTTTCTACAATTGTTAGCAAAATGCTTCCCTTTTAAACAATTATAACACAATTTTAACATGCGTACTAATTTATACCTATCATCTAAACTCATTGACTTGAATTTGCTACAAGCTGTCAAATCTACACAAGTACCTGTACAACATTTACATTTGTGCTCATATTTAGCTGTGTTATTTAAACTTTGAGTACTTAACGTAGTAACCTTACTATTAACTGTATCATTATTATGATGGTTACTTGTAAAAACCCTTTTATCAGTCTTGTTCTGATTGTTTTCTCTACAAAGATCGTACCCATACATAGAACTAGCAATGCGTGATTTTTCGTCTACAAATTTAGCTAAGTCAGAAAAACGGGGTTCTCTACCAGACTCACTAATTGAATGAGCAATGTCGACCCATCTTGTTCTCATATGCATTGGAAAGCGTTTAACAATACACCTTAAATTTTCAGAATTATCAATATCTGAATTAAAAGCTAACTGAGACAATGTGATTTCACATTTTTGCATTTCTAATGCCAATTTAGATAAACCTTCAATATCTGACGCTTTAATCTGAGCGCCGTACACTAATTTTTCAATAAATGATCTAGCAATTACATGTGGCCTACCGTATCGGGAGTACAATATTGCCCTAGCACGTTTGTAACCCTCATCAGAATCTAATAATACACAATCTTCTATACAACACTTGGCTTCACCTCTACAGTACTGAATTAAATAACTCAGTCTCAAACTATTATCACTTATTCTACCTTCAATGTTTGTCTCAAAGTTCCTTATAAACTTACTATAGTCTAACGGAGTTCCATTAAAAGTTAATAATTCTGGTTTTGGCAAATTAAACCCTTCGTGAAGTGTAGATGCTAGGCGTTGAAAAGCTGAATCTATGCTGGAAACACTTACATCCGAAAATCCAGACTGAGCACTGATTCCCTGTGTACTGTTATTAATGTTCATCTTTGGTTTATCAGTTGCTGCAGTTTGTCCGGAAAGAGAGTTCATATTAATACACTTTTCACTCGCAGGAACAGAGCTCTGTAATGTTTGCGAGACTGTTTGCGAAATGTTCCGAATGTTCACGATTCCACTGGTATTATCTGTGTCTTCTTCCACTGCTTCTTGCCACACTGATTCTTCGATATTGGCCTCTTCCATCTCGGATAGTTGATTAAATACCTGTTGTCTAAATTTAATTTCTATTTGTGCACGCTCTAGTTCATGCTGTTCTGATAATTTCCTGAGTTTAAGTTCTGCGATTAGCCGCTTAGCTTTGGCACTGCGAAATCTAGATTGTGATGAAACTGAAGATCGTGAACTCAAACTGCTATCAATTGAAACTGTATCACTTTCTTCGGGTATTTCCTCTTCATGCGATTTTTCACTCGCGATATACTGAGAAAATCTATCCCGGAATTCTACAAAGTTCTCATGACAACGTTCATAGTTCACTTCCAAATTTTCTATAACTTCTGATTGTGTACACAAATCTAAACACTGTAAGTGTGCTAACTTAAATTGTTCAAACCTTTCACATAACTTTGAATATAATTGTTTTGCATGTTCCACGTTCTCATATGAAATTAAATTCTTCTCCAATTCTTTGTACAATTTAGTAAGCTGCGCTAAATTCGTACTACGAGTCCGTTTTACATCACTGAAGTCCAGACAGTCTTCTTTCCGTCTATCGGTAGCCATTTTCTTTTTAACAAATAGTCAAAATTCGGCACAATTTTAGAATTTCCTCCTCTCCAGAGTTGAGAATTGTACGAATCACATAAAGTTTAACTTAGGGCGAAGAAATGAGTATGCGAGTTAAGTTGCACCATGTATCTATCTTTTATTCTTTTATAAAAATCATATGGTCGCTAATAATCGATTCTCTACAAATAAAGAATAATTTCACATAAATAAAATACATAAATTATAATAAGATGTACATGTTTAAGTATTCATATTAAACTAAACAAACAATAAAACCATTTCATTCATGTATCATAATTTCTCTCGTAAGTTAAATTACGTTTAAAATAATAATTAAAAGTTACGCATATTTCTAATAAATAGTACACAATGTTTTCTCTCTTTAAATAAGTTTTGATATAATAAAAAGATAGTATACATAAAAAGTTTCTTACCAACTTTGATCTGTCTAATAAAATAATGTGCATCCGTATGTTATCAAAATAAAGTCTAGACGACGAAGCGCACGTCAAGGGCGTAACGTCATAAAACAGAAACGGGAAAATGTGTTGTTCAAAAGAGCGCAACGTTACATTAGCGCTTTCATAAATAAATAGTAAAAACTGTGTTTCTTATTCTTACAAGAATAAATGAATATGTTAGTTAAACATTTAATAAATAATAAACTTATATTTAAAATTTGAATATTTCAAATCTTACAACCGCAAGGCCAGGTATGACATCCTGTCCTTCAATAAATAGACCTCCTGTCCTTCAATAAATATATCTTTTAATGACAAATTGTGCAAGGGCTTCTCTTCTGGCATATGGTCCTCACTCATTCACTGCAGTTTGGACTTTCTCTGTATATGCATGGTAGCTAAACGTGTAACGTCTTTTTGATGAAGGTCAATTATCAAAATGTGTCTGCTACTATTTTGATCTTGCTGTCGAGAAGAAACTGTTATCTTAACTCTATTTACGTTTTTTCACCTTAAAATTACAGGTTCTACTAATCCTATAAAGTCCCAACAAAGCACTCCCTGAATGAAAAAAAGGTCAGAATTGAACAAGATAATTGTATCTTGCTTTTAAATAGCATATACAGCAGTTCTTTGTAGACTAACATTGTACTGTTCTTCTTGAGCAAGTTAATAAAACTGAGAATGGAAATGTGTCAAAGAGACAACAACCCGACCAAAGAGCAGAAAGCAGCCGAAGGCCACCAATGGGTCTTCAATACAGCGACATAATACCGCACATGAGGGATATGAAAGAGGGACGAAAGATACCAGAGAGAAAGTCAAACTCATAGATTGAAATAAACTGGCAACGCCATATAAACTTCTTTTCAAATATTGAGTGGTAAAGGTTTGGAATAAAAGTTCTAAATTCTTGAACAAGATATACTTTGTTTCAGAATGGAAAAGAACATTTGTATACAAAATTAGTTTTTAGAAAATGGTTGATTTATGTAATTGATTAAAAAACCAAGGTTATGAAAAATACGGTTGTCCCATGACAATACATTTGTTTAAAAAATTAGCCAGGTTTTACCTGTTAGAAATGTGCTCATCTCCTTATTTTCATAAGTGTCGGAGAAGATCAGAGAAGCCCATGCAGATATATTGATGATGTTCTTTCTATTAACAATCAAATATTTTCTGATTGGGTAATCCATTTATACATCCTTCAGATCTAGGAATTAAAGAAACAACAAACACAGCTTTCTCTGTTTCATGTTTAGACCTATACCTCGAATTTGACATAACGGTCATCTCAGTATCAGAATCTATGACAGCTTTGAAGCCTATCAATCATCCAGGATGGTGGCAAGTGTGGGACTTAGCTTAACATTGGACCCTACGGGAAATACATACAAATGTCTTTTTTTGGAGAACCACTGAATGGAATGAAACCAAACATGGCATTAATGTTTCTCATGAGGTACTGACCAATTGTAGTTACTTTGAAGCCGACCCATTATCCAAGATAGCAGCCATCGGGGGACTTCGTTTAACATATGACCGTGGCCCTATGTATAATACATTCAAATGTCTTATTATAGAGAACCACTGAATGGAATGGAATCAAACATAGCATGAATGTTCCTTATGAGGTGCTGACCAAGTGTTGTTACTTTAAAGCCGATCCATCATCCAAGATAGCCGCCGACGGGGGACTTAGTTTAACATTGAACCCTACGGACAATACATTCAAATGTCTTATTATAGAGAACCACTGAATGGAATGGAATCAAACTTGGCATGAATGTTCCTTATGAGGTGCTGACCAAGTGTTATTACTTAAAAGCCGATCCATCGTCAAAGATAGCCGCTAGCGGGGGACTTAGTTTCACATTGGACCTTAAAGGGAAATGTCTTCTTTTAGAAAATTATTGAATTGAATGAAATCAAACATGGCATAAATGTTTCTTATGAAGTGTTGCTACTTTGCTACCGATTTACTGTTCAAGAAGGCCACCAGGATTTTTTATAAAATTATGGGGGCCAATATTTAACAAAATTTGGCCTCAATCTTATTTGGGTATTTGTTATGATTTTTATCTATTTTTAAATTTTTTAAACCAAAGAATAGTCAGGTGTGCAACGCAGGCTCTCGAGAGCCTCCAGTTGGTTGTATCCATTGTACTTGACTCTGTACTTATTTATCCCGTCATTGTGCTATGTTAAATTCTTGTATTTTTGCATTTGGTTTTTGCTATTGTGCTTTATCTATTATATGCCTTTTTGTTTTTCTTCTTTGACGTACATGTTCGTGTTATAGTGATTAAGATTGTAACAAAATATTGACTGATGTACCCCTATATTTTACATTTTTACCTATTTCGTCTGTTTGTCAAGTTTTGGTCACCCATCGTTGTCAATATAATGGAATTTAATGCTACTGTTATACAACATACAAGCTAAAGGTTTAGCAAGCTAGAAACCCAGTTTTATTTTACTTTTAAGAATACTTTATTTATATTGCACTATTTAATCATACTGAAAGATGAACTATGTCGGTTAAAAGCTCATCAGAGCTTATGTTTGTCTATGTTTGTATACTTTGCCGACTCTAAATAAAGCTTATTTATCATTTTATTATTATTTATTAGATGATCATTTCTGTACACTAGAAAGAATACCTCGTGTATTGTATCAGATATCCTTGTTTAATTCCTACGAGAAGGTAACTTCTCCAGAAACATATTAAGCTTATTTTTATAAACTATAGTTAGAGGAGGGGGTAGGGTGTCTACGCAATGCTAGGCGGTGTTGTAGAAGTTGTTGTCGTAACCCGGATTTGTTTTCTCTCAATCGATTTATAACTCGAACAGCGGTATACTACTGTTGCCTTTATTCAAAAGTAAGTACAGGTTCCAACCCCGTTCGGGAGGAAGTTCAAATCAGATCTACTACAACATCGTTAGGTTGATTCTCAGAGCACTTTATATATATATATAAATAACTAATATAGTAAAAAGTAAAATCACAAAAATACTGAACTCTGAGGAAAATTAAAAAAGGAAAGTCCACAATCAAATGGCAAAATCAAAAGCTCAAGCACATCGAACGAATGGATAACAACTGTAATATTCCTGACTTGGTACAGGCATTTTCGTATGTAGAAAATGGTGGATTGAACCTGGTTTTATAGCTAGCTAAACCTCTCACTTGTATGACAGTTGCATCAAATTCTATTATATTGTCAACTATGCGTGAACAAAACAAACAGACACAATAGGTAAAAATGTCAAAAATAGGGGTACAGCAGTCAACATTGTGTTATCATCTTAATCACTATAAAAACAACAAATGTAACGAAGAAGCACAAAAAGACATACATCAAATTTAACATCCTCATTTTGCTTTTATTATACGATTTTTAACCGGATTTTTGTGACAAAAATGTCGGTTATTGATTTGGGGATGTACGGCGGGCGTCCGGGCGGGCGGGCGGGCGGCAATCAAATGTTGTCCGTGCATTAACTCATGAACCGTTCAACCAAAGCTTTTAAAATTTAAATATGTTGTTACTGACAACTAAATGAAGGTCAAGTTCAATAATGGCGATTTTGACTTTTACCGTTCAGGAGTTCTTGAAAGATTGAAAAATGGAGTTTCCAGTCGTGTCCGTGCATTTACGCATGAACTATTCTACCAAAGCTTCCCAAATTTTAATATGTTGTTACCGATGACAAAATGGAGGTCAAGATCAATAATGACGATTTTGACTTTTACGTTTCAGGAGTTATGGTTCTTGAAAAATTGAAAAATGGAGTTTCCAGTCGTGTCCGTGCATTTACGCATGAACTATTCTACCAAAGCTTCCCAAATTTTAATATTTTGTTACTGATGACAAAATGGAGGTCAAGTTCAATAATGACGATTTTGACTTTTACCGTTCAGGAGTTATGGTTCTTGAAAGATTGAAAAATGGTGTTTCCAGTCGTGTCCGTGCATTTTCTCATAAACCATTCAACCAAAAGCTTTTGAAATTTTTATATGTTGTTACTGATGACAAAATGGAGGTCAAGTTCAATAATGACGATTTTGACTTTTACCGTTCAGGAGTTATGGTTCTTGAAAGATCGTAAAATAGCGTTTCCATTCACGTTGTTGCATTTACTAATGAACCATTCAATCTAAACTTTTCAAATTTTAATATGTTGATACTGACTACAAAATGGAGGTCAAATTTGATATTGACGATTTTCACTTTCAGCATTCATCAGTTATGGTTCTTGTGATATTGCCAGGACACAAATAAATGTTAATAAATCCGGTTTGCTGTCGTTGTGACAGCCTCTTGTATTTATCTATGTTAAATTCACCCATTGAGGATGGAAGGTTTTAAGTACTGGTGTAAAATTGCGCGTTTGAAATTCGCACAGGTAGACATAAATTAAATTCTGTCGTTCAAAGTATGACGGGATACATAAATACAGTCACGTAAAATAGATATAACAAAAAACAGACTTAACAGTAAAAGTAATAATTAAGAATTGAATGCTGCTTTTCGTAAATTCTATTGGGGTGTAAAAGCGTTGACCGAAGTACATTTTGTATATACTAAAAATGTGCGCACGGTCAACGCTTTTACAACCCTATAAAGTTACAAAAAGAAGCATTCAATACTTATAATTACATTTTTTTAGCTAGAATCATGAAAACACGATTTTTATCAAGTTTTCATTTAATTTACCTGTGCACTTTATTGCGGGACCTCGTGTCATCATGAATGATAAATTGTATTGTCTAATACAATTGTTTCAGGAATAGCACATGATGTGAATCAATCAGAATAACGTATTATAATGAAAAATACATCTAATGTAATTATTAATAAATAAAATAATATGTGATTCAAAGTATGACGGGATACATAAGTACAGAGTCACGTCAAATGTATATCATAAAAAACAGACTTAATAGTAAAAGTAATATTAATAAATAAAATAATTGTGTGGTTCAAAGTATGACGGGATACATAAGTACAGAGTCACGTCAAATGTATATCACAAAATAAAGGCAACAGTAGTATACCGCTGTTAAAAACTCATAAATCCATGGACAAAAAATCGGGGTAACAAACTAAAACTGAGGGAAACGCATTAAATATAAGAGGAGAACAACGACACAACATTAAAATGTAACACACACAGAAACGAAATAAGCATTAGACAGAATCCTATGAGAATAACAAATATAACTTCAAAACCAAATACATGAATTTGGGATAGATAAGTACCGTGACACGTCTTATAGTAATGTGAATTCGCACTAAAAAATAAGAGAAAACAAACGACACACCGTTAAAATGTAACACACACAGAAACGAACTATAATATAACAATGGCCATATTACTGACTTGGTACAGGACATTTTTAAAGAAAAAAATTGTGGGTTGACCCTGGTTTTGTGGCATGCCAAACCTCCCTCTTTTATGGCCATGTGAAATATAACATTAAAATGACAACACAACATTACAGGACTACAATATAAATAAATAGAACATAATTGACAAAGAAACACACGAATAATAGCTAACAAAAGGCAACAAGTTTAAAATTTTAATACAAAATTTAAATACAAAAAACAGACTTAACAGATCAGCTAATTTTGACAAATACAAAAAGTAAAACTTTATCCCTTGTATATAGCATTTGTTGGTTGAATGTATTTTAAAATATTAAAGGATAATAACATTCATTGGTAAAATATTTTCACCTCTGTGGATTCATTCCTCAATGTTCAATTTTTTACTTACAAAAAACTGAAATTTACACTGCTGGTGGAGATTTATTTACCCGAGGGTATCACAAGCCCAGTAGTCAGCACTTTTTGTGCTGACATGAATTATCATTGATATTGTTATATTTATAAATTAACTGTTTACAAAATTTTGAATTTTTTGAAATAATAAGGCTTTTTTACCCCAGGCATAGATTACCTTAGCTGTATTTGGCAACACTTTTAGGAATTTTGGATCTCAATGCTCTTCAACTTTGTACTTTATTTGGCTTTTGGTTGTTTTTTTTTTAACTTTTTTGGATTCGAGCGTCACTGATGAGTCTTTTGTAGACGAAACGCGCGCCTGACGTATATACAAAGTTTAGTCCTGGTATCTATGATGAGTTTATTTACTTCAAGTAAAATTGAATTTGATGTTTTGATGTAATTGTATTAATAAGTTTTTAGATGATGTAATTGTGAAACGAGTATACATGAAGGTAAAACTGACCTTAAATTGTGTTTGGGCATGTTAAAAAAAAACGGTTGGGGGAGATGCCTTAACGTACTTCTAGTTTGAATGCCCACAATATTAATTCTTTTGGCTTCAAAGGAAAATATGATTACCTCTAAAATCTATACTCTACTATATATTTGTATAAATACAACTGAATCCGTACCATGCACTTAATAGTTGACTGTCAGCTCCCGCATGGTACCAGTAGCCAGAGCTTAGATGTTTCATTGAATTTAGTGGTTCATTTAAGATTAAGATGTAATTAAGGTTGCGACCATACTCTAGGGAAAGTTGAATTTAGACGACGATGGTTATACTTGGCTTTTGTGCTCTCAAATATTTTATTTATGAATTCAAAATTGACGATACAAACGATTTTCATACTTTGTCAAATGACTTTTAGATACGCTTAAGGGCATACGATACAGTTTTGATCCTGTATTTACAGTTTGATGAAAATTTCCATATAGGCTATTATTTGCCTGCTTAAATCAAATATGTAATAAAAATAATGAAAATATACCTTCATGTGCTAATTTTTGAGTTAAATGAGGTTGAAATTTTGTATATTTGCTCAAAATTCGGATTTGTAGCCTCATTTTTTCTTTCGAAAGAAAGACATAACTTTTTTGTTTTAAAAGATAAACAAACCCAATTTGTTTTTTGTTAAATAATTTGTATTTCTGTACTTTATAAGTATCATAAAAATTTATGTTTTTGTTATTCAGAAATAACTCATATTTATCAAATGGTCATGAAAACGTAATTTTTTTTGCTGTACATTTATCAAAATAAAAAAAATTTGCATTATTTACAGTTTTATAAGATTTGGTCCACATAATCTCCCTGCAAAATAAAACAAAATGTTGTTTTATAAAAAAGGGGTCCATGCAATCTCCGGCGCAGAGATCACATATCCGTTCCGTTCAATACTTTGTAACACTACACTCAATATGACCTCTGCCATACCTTTTTTTTTTTGCGTTCTTTTTTGTTCCCAATCTCTGAACGAAATCTACATTACTGTTTATTTAATTAAGATACTTTTTATGGGGGAAAAATGCATTTTAACGAAGATAAGTATATACAAGAGGCTGTCACAACAACAGCAAACCGGATTCATTAATATTTATTTGTGTCCTGGCAATATCACAAGAACTATTACTGATGAATGGTGAAAGTGTAAATCGTCAATATCAAATTTGACCTCCATTTTGTCATCAGTATCAACATATTAAAATTTGAAAAGCTTAGATTGAATGGTTCATGAGTAAATGCAACAACGTGAATGGAAACGCCATTTTACGATCTTTTAAGAACCATAACTACTGAACGGTAAAAGTCATAATCGCCATTATTGAACTTGACCTTCATTTAGTTGTCAGTAACAACATATTAAAATTTTAAAAGCTTTGGCTGAACGGTTCATGAGTTAATGCACGGACAACATTTGATTGCCGCCCGCCTGACTGCCCGACCGCCCGGCCACCCGACCGCCCGCCGTACATCCCCAAATCAATAACCGACATTTTTGTCGCAAAAATCCGGTTAAAAATGGAAAATTTTGCTATGTTTGATAACTTATACTTGAAGTTGCATTTCCTTTAGAGATTAAATGTCATTCGTAAACACAGCCGGTTGTGAAGGGACTATTTTGTTACCGTTATTACCCTTTTATAACTATTTCACATTAATTTTATATTAATTTCTACCTATAATTGCAACAATTATTATGTTCTGTAAGGTCTGTAATAGCACAGGTTCCCGGAGATACCCTTTTTAAATGTTTTCACAAAAGGTCGTAAATCGTGAAAAGGTCGTGCGACCATCTTAACGATATGCGACCGTTTCACAAAGATTAACGATTTACGGCTAACGAGAAACATTGGTCGCAAATTCCCGACTGGGTCTAAGCAGTCGTAGATCGGTAAATTTGCCAAACGCGGGAATATTAATGAAAGTCGTAGACTTGCGTGAGGTTCAATTATCAATCTAACATTAAGATGTCATTCAATTACAGCCCGTTTGCGGGTGTTAAATCCTTTTATTTTTTAATAATTTGAGCTCCTGCCATTTTGTCACAATCACTAGTAAACAATTTATCTCCCTTGAAAGACTTTAAAAAATAAGAAACAAAATGGTAAACGGTCGTGTATTACGATACGTATTTTTCATCTTTGAAATTGCATAATAAATGTCCATCCTGATAGGTATCATATTATATAGGTATTCTTATATAAATAGATTGTACTTCATATACAAAAAATGCTCAGTGTCCAAACAATAAAATTTGAACATTTAATTTGGTATGTGAACAAATTATGATGAAAATACACAGAGATAAGAACACAACAATCATCCCAACTGAAAAAAATTGTAGACCTCCTGTATTTGTTTATATCACGAGTTCAACATCAGAAATCATTAAATTGGAATATTTTGTTTATAAATACAACTTTTGCATTTTTCTAGTACACACATAGAAACAAAATTTCAAATATTTCAGGACAACAATATTTATTGAATTCATTTCACGATGTTACAAAAATTCTTTTTCCATCTGTTGTTTTAATCACCCGACCAGGAACATAAGTTATTAGAAATGACTGTACTCAGTCCGACCGGGCAGATAAGTTAACTTATATATACTCCACGGCTCCTGATTAAGTTTTATTGTTAAGTACAGAAAAGGGAAATTCGCCTTATTCGTTGTAAAAGGTTTTTAGCTTTTAAAATATTACTAGTGATTTTTTTATATATATTTTATGCTTTCTCTTAAATTGTAACATATTTTGGAGAACTGCGTTTTAATGCCGATCTTTGATTGTTTCTATAAAATTTATTCACAATTGTGATATGAAATTCGAGACGATTTAGAACTTGACCTGTCTAATGTTGAACACTACTATGATGAGGGTGTGTGTGTGGGGGGGGGTCTATGATGTATTGCCCTCCAAGTTTGGTTTCTTGTTTGATTAAGTACTGTCTTATTGACATTTACCCCATATGGTATTATTATTATTATTTACAGTGCTTATATAGCGCTTATCTAAATAAACATTAACTCTAAGCGCTTTACAGTGCATAAAAAGTGCTGGACTAGTATATATTTGTTTATGGGCCAGCTGAGGGACGCCTCCGGGTGCGGGAATTTCTCGCTACATTGAAGACCTGTTGTTGACCCTCTGCTGTTGTTTTTTATTTGGTCGGGTTGTTGTCTCTTTGACACATTCCCCATTTCCATTCTCAATTTTATTTAGTATTGCGGAGCATGAATGGAACGGATATGAACTCTGCGCCGGAGATTGGGGTCCATGCACTCGTTTTCAAATTAAATCAGTTTGACTGATAAAAATCTGTCGAAAATGCATCTTTTCCCGATATATCCCATTTTGACGTCGCAACGTCATTACCTCCCCTGTAACTGTAACTGTATCGTATGCCCTTTTAAAAGGCAACAGTAGTATACCGCTATTCAAAAGTCGGAATTCGATTAAGAGAAAATAAACTATAAGACGCAACAACGGAACAACTGAAACACTGAACTGCTGAAAAATGGTCTTCGTTGCGGAATATAGATACTACGTATTTGAATGGAATAAAACAATGAAAATTCAAAGCCTTCTATGTAGATTTGAAGCAATTTTAGATTTTGGTGATTGTATATTACTAACATTCAATAGAGCTACTTCGGTAAATACAGATTAACATTATTAATACGCAAAGTTGAAATTATGGAGTTCAGATGAATGTTTTACAATAATTGGAGACTCAGATATATTTTTCAACATTTTAAAAGAACGAAAAACACTGGATAACCTTAAAATATGTAAAATTCGAATCATGCACGCTTGCAGTATACATAATTAAAAAGCTGCCATTGACGTAGTAGCATTTGTTATGCTTGGAAATATTTGTTTTAATTAAAGTGCAGAACAAATTTTACTGTTACTCACAAACGATGCGAAAGATACCAAAGGGATTATCAAACTCATTGATCGAGTAAAACGACCAAAAGCAAAACCACCGCAGAATACTTAACATAACATCGGAAACAAAAGATTGAGCAACAAAAAACCCACAAAAATGATGACCATGTAAAAATTTAAATCACAATAATACTGAACTCGGAGTAAAATTCAAAACGTAAAGTCCATAATCAAATGGCTAAATTAAAAGCTCAAACACATCAAACGAATCATATTCCTGACTTGGCACAGGCATTTTCTTACGTAGAAAAGTGTGGAATGAACCTGGTTTTATTTTTATCTAAACCTCTCACTTGTATGACAGTCGCATCAAATTTCATTATATTGACAACGATGCGTGAACAAAATAAATAGACATAATAGTCAAAAATACAACAGTCAACATTGTTTTATGATCTTAATCACTTAGAAAACATACAAATATGTAACGAAGAAGCAAAAAATGGCATATATACCAAGCATATAAGCAAAAATTGAAGACAAGAATACACAAGTTTACCATTGTACAATGACGGGATGTATAAGTACAGAGCCACGTAATATATGTAACAAAGAACATAAAAAGGCATATAGACAAGGCACATAGCAAACATGAAAGGCAAGAATACGATAATATCATAAACAATAAGGACATAAAAGTACCACAAGTATCCTAATAACAATAAAAACAAACAAATATGTAACAAAAAAGCACAAAAAGGCATACATTAAACTCAGCAACCATTCATTGTTTTCTCATTTTTGAATTTCATTTATGTATGTTAAATACACCCATAAACGACTGAAAGACTCTAAGAACTGGGACCGAACGAAGAATCGAGCCGGCCTGACGTCAGAATGTAAACGTCAAATATGAAGTTGTGTTTTTGCCTTTAAAGAATCATTCCATAAATTTTAAAGTTAAATCGTCAAAAATCAGCAAATTGGTCATTGTAAGCCGTAACAAATCATCATTTTTTTTAGATGGGTACAAGATATAGTACTATTAAATAAATGCATAACAATAGAAAAGTATGATTTTATCGAAAAGCACTAAACAAACTAAACTAATTCGCATTCAGTGTGTGAGTTGCATTGTCGTCTGTTTTATGTTGCAATTAAGTGTTTCTGGGTTTTTTTCTCTTATATTTGATGTGTTTCCCTCGGTTTTAGTGTTTACTCTCAATCGATTTATGACGTTCGAACATCGGTATACTACTGTTGGCTTGCCCTTTTTAAGGAGGATGAAATACAGGGTAACTGTGTCATGAGACGAGAAACTCAAATTAATGAAATAAATGTATTAAAAGAATTAGTTTTTGACAAAGGATATATGTTCCAACTATCGTAACCGAATAAGTCTGCTCACCGAGTTTGTACTTGCATGATCAACACGACAGGTGTCACATAAGCACAAGATCTGCTTATACTTCCAGGACACTTGTTATCACCTACGTTTAAGCAAAGTTCGTGTTGATCATGCGGTCTTTAGTTGTTGTTTTTTTTTTTATATTGTGAGTTACCAGTTTCGACTGATGAGTTGTATCATTCAATTAGTGTCGTCTGTTATACTAGGCCTTGATATGTTGAATAAACCCATCAACGATACTAGACTTATAATTGAGTACGACAAATGCGATCTCGTCTACATGATCTTAAGAGGATTCATTGCGTGCAATTTGAAGTAAACAGTGGCATGAAGGTCTTTATTTTAGATTATCTTACTTGAACTATATCTGTTAGAAGTTGTTTTGTACCATAAACAAAAACTTCGCTATTGCATCAAATATGAAATGTTTTACATTGTGGGAAAATTAAAAAAAATCAATGGAATTATGTATGACAGAAATAAATTAATTCACATAAAATATGGCAAGATTATTAAATCAAGTCGAACACAAACATACAAAGTTACTTTTTAAGGAAAGGAATTTTGTATATTTAATTATAATACATTATTTTTGTTGGCTAACAAAATGAAGTGTAACATTCATGATGACACGAGCTTTCACAATAAAGTGCACAGGTAAGTAAAAGACAAACTTGATAGATATCGTGTCTTCATGATCCTACCAAAACATTGTTATTGTAAAAATTGAATGCTTCATTTGGTAATGTTATAGAATTGTGAAAGTGTTGACTGTGCGCCCGCGCTTCAAACAAAATGTACTTCGGTCAAGTCTTTTACACCCAATAAATTTACAAAAAAGCATTCACTTCCTAAATAAAATATTTGCCACTGAACGTTAGGCATGCAACAAAATTCAAATAAATATTTCGTTTATAAAAACGCTAAACTTGACATTTTGTTCATCTCACCTTTTTACATGTATACCTTTTGAAACACTCTTGTATTTTATTTTAAAAACACCTTCGTCCATATCTGTTGATATGCAGATGACCTGCAAATGCCTTTGATTGTTGTTCAAACAGCAAACAAGGTCATACAAATTGAATGTGTGAATATAAGTTTGTTATTGTTACTTATTTAAGATATTTTGAAAAAAGATATTTATATTTTATATTCACAAATGAACTTAACCGTCATTCTTTCTGATTCAAATTATACAAATGTATAGAGTGTGAATATGAGAGAAGTATTATAACTGATTTAGGGTATGTTGAAAATAGATAAATGCATTCGCTCGTGTTTTAAGTAATCGGAATGAATGACGGATAAAATCATTTGTGAATATGAAACCTCTGCGAGTTCCTTGAAAACAAGTTAATCGTTTATTCATGTGATATGATTTGTAATGGAGTATAGACTAATATAAACAGTTTTTGTTAAACCAATATTTACATTGTGATGGCCTTAAACAAATTCTTTAAGAGGCCTATAATACAGTTGATTTAGATTGTATTGACAAAGGGTTCTCTGTTTGATCTGGAATAAATATTGTGAATCTATACATCTATGTAACGAGAAAATAATCTGGTTATATGGACCAATGCAGATATTGTATATCAAGGTAAGCTTTATTTCATGTATAACACCGTATAATTTCAGTTCAAACCAAAATTAACATAATGCGACCCAAAATACAGTTATGGATAAAAAAGGCAAACATTTCGTTAAATTCAAATATAACGGTTTGCGTCTTTAAATTATACTTAGTATTCATAAAGTCAAAATATGTGTTGTTGCCACTAAACGGATGTTAAACGACGAATTTCAATCAGCACTTGAAACATTGTATAAAGTGTCGTGTTCAATTTTGAAGTGGCTACACTAGTGATCACTAGTGTTTTGGATAGATATTGCGGACAAATACAATTATTATTATAGGCAAGTTCTTTTATTTAGTTAATGGCATGCCTTCATTTTGACAATTATTTAATTTTTGTTTAAACTCGTAAACATTACAATTTTCTAAATAGATACAATGTTAAGTGGACATGTAAATAGGTGGCATTTAATCATGATATAAATTATACCTTATATGCATGCATTGTGATGTTCACGACATCCAATACTATTGAATATCCTTATATTGCATGTCGAGAATAACTTTTATACATGTCTCTATATAATTTGTTTACAATCGCTATTGTATTTGTGTAAATAAAATGAATTGTAGTCGAGGTTATGTTTATTTACAAAGTAATTTTCACATTAAATCGATACTGATCATGTCCTATGTGACCGTGATTCTAGTGAAATATGAATCAAAATAACATACCTGTTATTGACAAAGGTAAACCCTTCGGAGATTAATAACTACAAACAATATCAATATAGGAACGTAGGTTGTATTTATACTTCATAAGTCTTTGGTATTGAAAACACTTCTTTTTGTTATTTATATAGTTTGACCCCACAATAAACAGACAACGACCATATCGTTGAAAAGTAAGAAAAATTTAGTTCACGTAAAGTTGGGCATGCATGCAGAATAAATAGAAATCAGTTCTTATGTAGAGACATTTTCTATCGCTGATTTCGTTCAAGCCATCCAGTAACAATGATAATACTTGCTGCAACTAAAATCTAAACTGTTATTAAGGACTATTTAAGATGTGCTATAAGTTTAACTTCGTTAGAACCATGTACATCATGAATTGGACATGCGTCACCTTTCTAAATTACAATTTTCAACCAATGTTTGAAGTCTTGTAGTGACATATGACGCTTTGGAAGTCAACTACTATCGTAATAATTGCACTGATTTTTTGAAAATACCAATAGGCTTAGTATGTATCCCATCTAACCTTAAATTGTAATGCAAAATTGTTAACAAGTAAATATTGACTTTAAATGTTCAAAATATATTTTTCATTCAGCTTAAGTTTCCTTCATCTTAATATATTTGTCTGTTTAAATAATGGATGGAAAGTTGTCTCGTTGGCACTCATACCGTATTGTCTTATATCTACTAACAACATTGAAATGATGAAGATGCAAAATATTAAAAAAATAAAGGGCACCAATGTTACCCACAGCTGTGGCATATAATGTAAAAAAAATCATATGGTTCAGTTTAACATGCATACATTCATTCCTTGTAACAATCAAACCTATATTTTCTGTCTTAGTGGTATTAACTGGTCTTAAATGCTTTAATGACACCAAACAAACTTTCACACATTAAAGGATGCGTTTCTTATCTCATATGTTTCATTTGTACATCGAGCCAAAAAACTGTTGCATTCTAAATGGAAAATATCGGGCTATGAATACTAGTACATAATTTCTATGTATGTCCCTACAAACTCAGAAAAGATCTTTAAATGAGAAGTAATTCCATAGTATTCTGCATGCATGCCCAATCTTACGTGAACTAACATCTTTCTTTTATCTTAAACTTCCTAACGATCGACTTGTTGACTTGATTGTGAGGTCACAGTGCTATGAACTGGTCATAATGTACTTATGACACAGTATTAGGTGATTTTATTGTGTCTATATTCGGGTACTTAATGTATTTAAACCTTAAGTTCGTTTTGATGAGATACATTTCTAACTTTCATTAAGCAGTCTTTCCATTTACTTTTTAAATCAGATCAAAGTACAGTTTACATATCTTTTAACTATACAACCAAAAATCAATCCTGTTATTTCAATATTTACTTTGCTTGTGTAAGATAGGCCAAATGCTCTGTTCATCATTGTTTCCGTTTTGGTTAACCGCGTTTTCAGAACATATGTAGTAATATAAAATTACTTCAATATCATTGACAAGCCTTCTTAATGAATGAAATAATATCGTGCGTATATTATGTTATGTAGTGTTAGCTTAAATGCAATGAATACGCAGTCGGAATAGAATAATGCTGTAACTATGATGTTGTGAATGTGGATTAATTGCACAGTCGTTCAGAAACGTCAAAGCAATATGATACACAAGACAACTGGTTTTTTTTGTCTCTATTTTATAGTCTACGTAAGGAAATATATAGAAATCATTAATTCATAGCCCGAGTATTTCCATTCAAAATATATGTTTCTGCCTCGGTGTACAAATAAAACATCTGTGATCAGAAACATATCGTTTAAAGGAATTATTTTGTAATTTGAAAAACTATTACTTATAATCATGCATTCATTTACATATTTTTTATGAATATGTAATACCTCTTGTGTTTTTCAGTTGTATAGAAGGAATAGCCGCGGGCACATGTCGCCAGAATGATAAACTGGTGACATGACGAGAGAAGGTGTACACCATAATATTAACGCTAGACAATTTTCTGGATAAAATGGATATTAAAATGTGTATTCAAGAGAAGAAAATTTGATCCAACGATTCAATAATCAAAGTTATAGGTAAGTCCAACCTTTTCTCATTTCAAAGGTTAAATGATTCTGTGATATTCGTGTTCTACCATGTACAGTAGAATAATACAATGTGAAAAACTAGGCAATCAACCTATGTTTTCTGTTTATCATATATCTATGATAAAATTTTTAATTAATTTTTGTGGAACTGAAGAACGTAAAGGCGGTAGCTACATGAATATTATTCATAATAATCATAAGAAAACCTACATTTTAGTACAATGTTAAAAAAGTCACAATATAGACGCCTACAACTTATATACTATATACCAATATATTTCAATAAATATGAATTTGATGGTAACATTGTAATTTTTTTTTATCGGAGACTATAAATTAGTGATACGCGCATGTTTATTGATTAATTTTTAAACACATTTTAACATTCAGTTTTTATATGGTAGATTTTATGCACAATGCCACCGCGACAGCATATACAAAGTATCATTGAACAGATAATTCATCAAGCTTAAAGTGAAAATTTGACACCATGTTGTGTTAAGTTTTCAGGCAAGATTTGGTAAAGTTTGATTAATTACGTGACAAGTTGTTGTACTGAATGAGGATATTCAGACAGCAAAGGTCTATATTTAGATCACAGAAGACTATAAACAGGATTAGATTATTCGAAACTACATGTAAAGTTTTTTAAGTGGTAAATACTTTTTTTTAAATCAGCATTTTAAACATAAAGCATTGCAAGGAATAAGCAGCAAATACATAACTAAAAAGGTTCGAAAAGGAAGTATTGTCCAAATTAGTATTCATAATAGACATTGATATAATAATTATGCATATCTATAAATACACATTAGTAATCTGTCAATATATGGCGTGTTTGCTGTCTCCTGTAAGCGAGCGGGACAAGGGCCCTCATACATTTGTTTAACCCTTTGTGTGTTTCTTCCAATTCAATTGCATGTGGTTGCCGTTAGTGTCTGATTGTCATATTTGTTTATCTTTTATTGTTTGACGAGTGTTGTTTACAGATGAAACGTGCATACACAATTTTTCTTCTAATTTGGAAGAGTTATTTTCAGATGATGACAGTATTTGACTTGTAATTAAGTTATAATTATCATATAAACACCAAGCGTATTGTGTTTATTGGCATAAATTATGTTTATTTACATTTTTCTAAAGTTTGCATGGATTGACATTATGCGTTTTCTGGTCAAGTTATGGTGTGCGGTCGCTGTTTCGTTGACATACACATTACACATGTACTATTATTCATAAACAACACTACATTTGAATTTACATTGTCATTGGTACATAAGACTCTTCGCTTCTGTCAGAAGACAAGACGGTAAATTCAGCTGATTGGTGTTTAATCTTTCATCTGAATTTTTATATAACGCCATTTTCTCAAGAACTACTGAATGAAATATAATTGAATTTTAACATAACGATATTGTGAAGCTCAGACTGTTTGATTTATTGCTGCAGACTGATTTTTGACAAACCATGGACTTAATATATTACTTTTGTTCATCACAATAATCTTAAGTGGACTTTTGTCAGAAGGACATTATGTCGTTATTGTCTCCTTTGTTAACTACTCGAGGTTAACTATATATGGAATAGACAGATAAAATGTCTGCGGTTTGCGCGTCACATCTGATTTTAAACAAGAGAGAGAAACAAATGCATGTCAGCAAGGACAAATAATACCGTCATCCATATTATCATGCATAAGTGGTTTGAAACAGGGAGAATGCCTCAATCACTTAGTTTCGTAAACCAACTATGTACATGTAATATAATCAACCCATTTATCTTTGCCTTGTGATCCTCTTTACCTTTAATGTTGCGGTATCTCACTAGTAATCGATTAGAAATAGTTTAAACAAAACGTCTATCTAAATTTTAATATTCATGAATTTAGGATAATGAGGTGAAAGATATATATTTTTAAAGGTTTATATAAAAAAAATTAATATATATTGATTAAGAATGAATAAAATTTCAGCTTTAAAAAAGGGTATATATCTTGAAAATCCATTCTGTAGTTTTGGAGAAAATAATCTTGGAATACTGTTGGCTGGAGTCCGAAATGTCAGACTGAAGTGCTACCTTAGAGAGTTGATTGAGACAATTAAGAAGAACAAAAGTAGTCCAGCACCATTGCCAAAAATAAAAAGGCAAAACAACGAAGAACAGTCAACTAAACACTTATTAGAAAATAAAGATTAAGCAATACGAAACATTCGAAAACTGAGCGACAAAACTTTAAACAATTTAAGAGTGGATTGTTTAATTTCATCAGATTTATAAATATTTTGCCATCCAAACGTGAAGCATCGAGCTTTCTAAATGATGTTTTCACTAGTATTTGTAACAAAAGAGAAAAAAAATCTAACAACGTTCAAACCTCAACTAATTTTAAGATAAAGTTACTTGTCACAAGTGTTTCTTTTGATAAGTGCGAAGATGTCAATTTTGTCAGTGGAGCGTATGGTACATGTCAAATTTTTCATACCTTTGGGAGTGTAGATGTAATCATGTTTACCTTTAGACGGAATAAGGAATACCATATGCAATATTGTTCACCTTTCAGTCATACCGTATCATGTTTAAAGTACTTACGTATCACGAGCACTAAACTTGTAAAACTTGAGATAGTATCTCCACTGGTAAAGGCTGCAAAACTCGAGAAATAATAAAATAAAATCGAGACAATATTTTCAATGGTTAATGCTGCAAACATCATCCAACTAGACAATGTTTTGATATTCAGTACAAATATTCAAGGTTCTGTGTTGACGGCCGTACTTTGACCTATAATTGTTTACTTTTTTTTTTCACATTGTGACTTTGATATGGCATTGTCTCATTAGAACTCGTACCACATCTTCTTATTAATAATATATAAAACTTCGTGCATTCAAAATTAATAGGTGGCAATTCTTTCAACCAAATTGGGTAGACCTATTTGGATGTTTTGTTGATGTGTCTAGACTTAAATAAAAGTCTTACTTGTCTCCATTCTGAAACTTTATATGAAGTTGGCATTTCAAACACATTGTGAAAAAATATGAAACCTTTGACCATTAAAACTTAATTTTTAATTTCCAAACTACTATGGTGCTTATATAAGACTAGCTTTAACGTAGATTAATTTGCATTTCATTATTGCACAAATTCGTATCACTTTTAAAAATTGAAATTTACAAAAATTGTTTGAAAAGTTCTGCTCTTGCTACGAATAATTACGAAGTCTAGATAATAGATGTACCCAAATACGGCCAAACTTTGAAATGTCTAAGATATTTTATTTTAACGGATAAATACAAGTATTCAAATGTATACAGTATTGCTATTTTGTATTTCTAAAGAGAAGCCCACGTCATCCCTCTTATATAACCGGATACATCCACAGAAGTGTAATCATAGAAATGACGATGATTACTTTTTTGTTGTTTAATAACTTTTCACCTTATTTTAATCCTTTGCAGCTTTCAACTATAAAAAAAACAATTTCTGTAAGATAATCGTTTAACTTATTATGTGTATTGCGTGCGCACACCATGTATATTTCTTGAATATCTTTATTGTAAGAAAGCTTAAAGCTTCTTCTATCAGGGTTGATTGAGTATGACAGGAATATAAAGTTAAGAATTTAAGTCTCCTTGATAAACACAGAGTTGCATGTTATTTCGCTTTAAGCAATGATTATAACCGGTAGTCTTCCTAGCATTAAGCGCAAGGTGCTCAGTTTAGGCTTCAGGTAAAGGACTTCAGTTCACGTTCTTAAAAAAAAAGCAATTGTGAACTCTACAACTCTTGTATATTTGAACGGCCAATTAATATTTCCTGTACAGTTTTAATACTTAAACATTTTAATTATTTCAGTTTCTATATATTTTTATCGGTCAATGTTATTTTACACACAAAGTAACTGTAACAATGAGAGGTCACCGAAGCTAAGTAAAAACAGTCAAGGTAGGAACCATGAAAATAAGTTTATCACGAACTTCAGAACTTTACTTGGATAATGTATCTTTTATTCGAGTTTAAGAAATCGCATCTTTCGGGTAAAAAGGGGCTTTAGAAAGCGGTGCATCTTCACTATGCAACCCGTCAGACGAACAGACGTTCATGAGGATCATACATATATTCCCATTATATTAGCACACACTATTTAAAAACATTAGAACACCAAAAAGATTAGTAAAATGCTGAAATAAAACTCAATTATCTCAAAGTTCATGTTGGTTATATATTTGAAAATCATTCTTAAGTTTCGATGTGTTTTGTTTTATATGATAGCACTTAATTAAGTTTGTTTGCCAACTTTTCTCACGTCTTGCTTTTACTTTTCTAATACAAAACTGAAATCCTTACATTAAAAAGAGAGAATAAAATATCGACCCAGAATTGTGTAGAATGTATCTGTATCAGTAGTTCCTTAGACAAATAAAATTGAAAATGGGGAATACAAATGTAATATCAAAGAGACAACAACCCGACCAATGAGCAGACAACAAAGTCTTTGCTTCTGTACTTTAAGCAAACAACAATCTTTGCTTCTGTACTTTAAGCGAACAACAATCTTTGCTTCTGTACTTTAAGCAAACAACAATCTTTGCTTCTGTACTTTAAGCAAACAACAATCGTCTAGATTTGACAGTAGTGTAACGTTCGTTTTATTTTTTATGTCTTTCCATCGCAGCTGTTCCTAAATTATAATTAATTTTTCGTCTTTAAAGCACAACATAAATAGGATGTTATTTATATATCATGTCGGTTATAGTTTTATAGTTTTTTGTTATTGTTAAAATATTTATTTACCTGAAAACGAACTTGATTACCTGTAATTATATATAACTAGGGAAAGTCATGTGGTTGATTTTTTTTTTATTAATTGTGGTAAAGCTAAGATAAACAATTGACACTTTAAACCTTTGTTTGTAGTTGTGTCATGGAACTGATTGATCGCACGAATTTGAACGAATTTACTGCAAAGGTGTAGTGAGATGCAATCTTCTTTACAAATACAGCCATCGTTCTTGGCTAAACATTGTTTTGGATATTTTACAAAAATAAAATAAGTTCTCTTTTATACTGTTAAAACGACATTGATAGCATTCTTCTTGATAATTCAATTATGTTAAAGTTTTGAAACGTTACCGATCATATTCAAACTTTGGTCTAACATACTTTAATTATTCTATAACTTTGATATATATTTGTAAACCTTGATTTGGATTACATCTACAATTTAACTTTTTACTTGAAAAAAGGAAGAAAGATACGAAGTGGTTTATCAAGGACCATACGCCGAAAAAAAGGCAGCAAACATAAAAAAAAAAAAAACAATTTAAAAAAAAACCAGATTGTTTGATTGTTTGTGGCGTCGAGATGTTGTCTCATCGGAGTACGCCCGCGTATGTTTGTTCGTATACTACATGTACACAGAAAAATGGATTTTCAGCAGCTCAACCCCAACCAAATTTCAGTCATCCCGGAAAGTTCCTGAACCATCAATATTTACTCTACCAGTTATGCATGTAACATTTGCCACTGGATTTGAAATAATCGGTATAAGAAAATGAAATGTTTATGTTAATGGTGATTATTTGTATATATGTACAAGTTTGTCATTTCGGGGTCCTGTATAGCTAACTATATGCGGTACGGGCTTTACTCATTGTTGAAGACCGTACAATGACCCATAATTGTTTATTTGTTTTATTTTGGTCTCTAGTAGAGAGTTGTCTCATTGGCAATCATGTCACATCTTCTTATTTTTATATTTATATAGTTGTTTATATGCACTGTTAATGTGGTTGCTTTAATTATGCATATATACCAGTGAAGGCATCATTATGCCATACATAAACCAGTATAATAAAACGGTTTGAAGAACAATGGTATGACTGTTCATAGTATTATAAAATTACCAAATACATATGAATCTCAAAAACAATTCATTTGCCCCTTTCAATTAATACTTTTAAGAGTACATGAAAATAGTTTTGTTTGATCACAAAGACATTTGACATTTGATTAACCTGTTTCTATCATAATGATATTATATAAAAGATTGAATAATTTCATACACGTGACACTATTGACAGAATCGCTTTCTCTCAATACACGATATATCATACTGATCATATTGGATCAGAATAACACATTCTTCACTTAAAAATTAGTATGCTTGTTTGCATTAACATTGCAATTTATTGTTTTCATTGTCCTAGAGCGTATTTTAATCACGTCCCGTTATACCCTTCAAACATAGCTAGATGACTTTTTCGCAGACACAAGTTCTGAAAATAATGCAATTTAAAATTACGAATTCATAGGTTGTTTCTTCTTACTACGAACACACAGGATTACATCGCAATTTCGCTGAAAGTTCGAACTTCATCGTGTAAAAAGAATTGAAACTTGAAATTTTCCGAATGCCTTATAAATAATATTATGTGTAAACATTTAATCAAATATTCAGAAAAATTTCTTTGCAGTTTGTTTAATGAATTATTTATGTTGCATACCAATGCGGTCAAATACGGGTTAATATTTGGATGGAGAGTTGTCTCATTGGCACTCACACTACATCTTCCTATATCTATATAATAGTATTAAATTTGTAAAAGTGCATTGGACTCCAAACTATAGGGGCTTGATGCTGACGGGGAAAAAGTCGAAAGAATGAAAGTAAAATTTCAGAAGAAAAAACAATCTACCGTTCGACATACCGTTTACGTTTTTAAACGTTTCTTCTCAGTTAATACATGTAATAGTCATGCATTTGTACATTTCTTGCTACAAAGCTGGTAGTTGTATAATACAGAAACGTACTGTGGTTCTTACGATATTCCCGATAATAACGTAAAAGTATTTATCAAACAGTTTTGTTAGAGATAACGTGTTATAATAGATGGTGGATTTCTAAAGTTAAAGATGTGAATTTGAGAAAACTCCAAGTAGAGTAATTGATTTTCTGATTGTACAATTCTTAAATTATACGTTACAGTATGAAGTATTGCGTAATTATCACTTTTTTGCAGTAAATCATCAGTTTTCTAGAATTTATAAATGCATATTGTGTTACAGTTTGGATTAAATAAAAGGATAGGTTAGGTAGACAATGACACTAACAATAACAAAATATACATAGATAGTATATTTCATGTTGGTTGCTAACTATTCTTCCTTAATTGCTTTTGCTTCATCATATTGTTATAAAAATTGTAAGGCTAGTTAATATCGATGAATACTCTCTTAAGTATCATTTTATTAAGACTAAATTGCTATATAAATATTCTACGTTCGAGGTATGATATTACCAATATTCTTTCAATGGCCTTTGTATCTAAATGTGATGACGACATCTCGAACTTTTATAAGATGTTGCGTAGTTTTAAATGGTTTTACACTAGTAATTTTTGGGGGCCTTTATAGCTTGCTGTTCGGCGTGAGCCTAGGCTCCGTACCTTGACCTATAATGGTTTACTTTTATAAATTGTGACACAAATAGGATTTAATGGTTGTAAACACGCGAGCTTTCATATCGCACCAACGATTGTATTTGATTGAACAACCAACGATTGTATTTGATTGAACAAATCTAAAATTAAACGGAGGAGTACTTAGCCTCTTGTTTGGTTTTTTTGGTTAACCATGCATCCTTACATATAGTAAACAAGGTGTCCATGTAGTTCCAATCATCAGTTTGTGACCAGTTCCATTTTTGTCGTAATTAATTTCATCGTTTATGAAATATATGTGGTTTTTTTTTCTTTTTCATGACCACCAGCAGAAACTACTTACACTTCCAGAGAAACTCGGTTCTCTATGTTTTGGGAAGAGTTCGTGTTTTCGAACATTAGTTTTTCGTGTTATATTTTGTATATTATTTGTGCTTTCGTTCTTTTCTTCTGTCACCAATCAACTTAAAATTGTGGTTGCACCTTGAAATCCTTCTAACAATATTTGTTATCTCAAATATAGAATGGTTGACCAAGTCCAGTTGAATGAAAATGCATGTACTTCTGAATGGCCGTTTATATGGCAAAGTCTTAGTAAAAAATATTAATTACAATTCTCATTTTGAAGTGACCTAATAGTTATACGCGTTGACATGACGACGATGTTTGTTTTTTTTTAAATGACGAGAAACAAACTTCTCGAAAAGTTTTTAGAAGGACGATGGATTTATTGTTGTACTTTGCATGGTACTTATGACGCATCAGAGAAAAATTAAGCAACAAAACAGTCGTTTTATTGCCGTTCTGATACAATGTAAACAATCCACCAGCACCTGACAGGACCAAATCACCAGCACAGAACGTTCTCTCGCAGGACAACCATACCCACCGTGATTATACATACATAAAAGCTATCTATCCCCTAGCAATATAGAGATAGATATAAGTCAGAATACTTAACAGCAATTTAATGGACTATTAATAAAGTACATTTATAAATATAAAAAGGAGACAAATCTTATAACCAAATGCCAAATAACATAGAAGTTAACAAATATAGGTCATCGCACAAATAAGCTTTTTTATTTAAAATACTAAAAACTCTTTTATAAATTGCATCAGGTCCAATACAAAACCTCTGACGCTATTTAAATACGATTTACAACTGTTATATTTTTTCTATCAGATGGCGTCTTGATAACGTACCAATTTTACTCTAGAGTATAAATTCATTTTGCTGTTTACAAATATAGCTTGTAGTAACATGAGCAACACGACGGGTGAATCGTGTGAAGCAGGATCTGCTTACCCTTCCGGAGCACCTGAGATCACCCCCATTTTTAGTGGGGTTCGTGTTGCTTAGTCTTTAGCCATATCGTTGTCAGTTTATAATCGATCTATGAGTTTGGATGTCCCCCTGGTATTTTTCGCCCCTCTTTTAAGATGAGTTTTTTGTAATATTGTTTCTAGTTATCAATGAAAGCACCTTTGTAATACTGATTTTCAATCCATTATTTACCCGATGCCTTTCTATCCAATAAAACTTCTATCACGTACTGTGTTTCACAGTTGTAATTTAAAATAATTCATATGAGATCATATGAATATCGATAAAACTTAGAATATCTCCAACATCAACTATTATTTTCACAGTTCATATGAACGTAGTTTATTAATGGTTATATCAATCTTACCTTTTTTTGCATTGAGGGATAATAAACGTGACTTGAGTTAAGCACTTGCATTATTTTCTAGTTGACAATAATCTAGGTTTGTTTTATTTGCTAAAGGAAGTGATCAATATAATCTTCTTACTGCTTCGAAGTCATTTTTTTTTCTTTCTTTTTCTTGTATGGAGGTCAACTTCAATCTTATTGTGCCATAGACTTTCCTTAAGTGGAATACAAATAGCCTTGTTATATAAGGTAAAAGTCCACTTCGATTGAAAAGACTTAGTCACTACAACTCGTATACAACAAAGGAACTCGTAAAACACATATTGTATGTAAATGAGAATGCGCTGCAATTCAAAACCTATTTAAAACCTCCATTTGAATATGAATAATTTACCTATGTCAATTCAAATAGTAAGTTATTCATTTCAAAATAGATTTCTTGTAAATGCGAATCAGTATTACAATGGTAAACCTTTGCTGATAAAAGCATGCACTTTAGCAACTAATGGAAATTTTAAACGCAATTATTATCTAGATGTTGTTTTCTTTAAGATTCAAAGTTTTACATGTCTTTATTATCATTTTTTTTAAAGATTAAAGTAAAAACATGTTATTATGAAATTTAAATGGAGGGACACAGAGTATCTTTATTTTATATAACTTATATATGGACTAAACTTAGGTTATAAGGTTAAAATAAGAAGACAGCTTTGAACCAGAGACCTAATAAAGTAGAAGTGAGGAACGGTAGATCTTAATAATAAGAAAAACAAACAAATACGCTATACAGCTACACACGACAACCAACGAATAAAAGGTTTCTGATCAGTTGGGACATACACATAAATAATACGGCGAATTTAAAGATTTTTGCTAGCGTGCAACCCTTCCCTATAATTGGACAGCGGTGTAAAAGAACACCACAAGTCCCAACTATAAAATTTAGTTGCAAAATATACTAGCAATTACTACAATTAAGTCAATAACCACCGATCAAAATCATGTATCAAAAATATGCTGAATGCCAAACGACAAATATAATAGTTAACCTGTCATGACGAGAACAGTTAAATTAAATAAACTTAGTAATATAACTTTGAAAAAAGTCAGCACATGGTCCTTTAGTAAATAAGAAAGAACAATTAATTACCCCATGCACCAAATGACTGCCAAATATCTCTGACGAATAAAGTGATAGAGAATAGAATATTATTCGTCCTAAGTAATAATTTAAGTCTCTGCCATAACGATAAACACTGCTTTCTAATTTAATGGTTTGTTTTACGATGTTTTACGATGTCCGAATGATCATAAACAATTAGTTTTAATTATTTCATTAATAGAATTAATCATGTGCACAATCATCAATCTCTAGTTGTTCATAACTGCTGTTATAGGACTGCGTCTGTTTACGACTTGACAGGAAGGAGTTTTCTCTGTAGGATATGCACATTAAAGAACGAACTGCCCATTATCAGCCTACATACCGGTCAAAACTTATTTCCTTGACTGAATGAAGACATTACTCCTTTATGTAGGTCTATATGATTACCGAGATAACTTAGTACCGATGAAGGTTTGTGTAATTACATGGAACATCCGGGTAATTACGTTACGTAATTGAAATTTTCCAGACGTTTGATCTTCATGTATTAACTATCTTCAATACAAGCAGTCCACAATTCAATGTCTGTACGTAGAAGTAGCTTAGTTGACTATTTGCATTCAAAGTTCTGATGCATCCAGTATTATCAAAATGTAGTTAAAACCAAAATGAAATTCAAAGATTTATTTAGAATAGAAAAAAATGCAGGGTGGGTAATTGCTCCGGCTATGGATGTTATTTGCAACTCAAACTTTGGGATCTTCATTGAGTTTCAAGTAATAACTGTGTTCGGTTGACTGTTCTAAGGACTGAATTGTCTTGGAAGTATGATAACTTAACAACCGAAAAGGTGCTTAAATAAGAAACACAAACATTCTAGATGTGTCTACTGAGGGGGAGCAGGGATTATTCGAGGTTACCATACGTGTTCTCTTGGTCCCAACCAGTCATGACCATAAGACGCCTGACGTATGAGGAATCTCGGACAAAGTTTGATCGAAGTAAGGTATCGAGATAAATGCAAATTATGTACAATCTAGATCATCCTCTCATTTTACAGTTGTCTTTTGCTCCTTTCTTCTAAGGTCGTATAACATTGCCATCGATTGAATGTTCTTTTAAAGAATGCTTGCACGAATATGGCAATTCTAAATAAGCGGTCAAATTAATGTCCTGAAGCTAAGGAAAAAGGAGTGACGGACATGGTCTTCTATATCTATACATATTGCAATTGCGATTTAGATAGATGGGACACCGATACCCAGGAATTAATTTATATGGCTTTCTGATTGAACTTATGCGGTTTTATCCACGGATTCCCTGTCACTTTTGCGGATGAAATCCCATTAGCCACTCGCTTTCTCGATATTAAAGTGCATCAAGACCTTGTTGGATGGCCTGTATGGATGATTTTATATCCCTGTACATTATACAGTTGCATTGTTACATTAACTGTTAAACAGACAAATGTTAAAACGTGTTGACACTCTAAACTCTGCTAGTTTGCTGTCTCATTTACTTGTATTTCTCATCTGCTTTTATTTATAATTGCGATGTCAAGTTGTTATATATATTTCAAAAATATGAGTGTTGTATGTAATATCATCTTTAGTGCGAGCGAACGTAACATATTTTTAACGAAAGACAATGAAAGAATCAATTTCATGTAAAGTGTTAAAACAAGTCAAGGTTCTCATATAACAAAGTATTTAACAAAGCCATCCACGTCATTTGGAGTCAGATGAATAGTATCACATTGACAATTATATCACATCTAATTTTAATCTTTGTAATATGTATGTATTTAAATCTTTAATAACAAAAATCAAATGGTATAATAGCATTTAGAATGAAATTCAAAACAGTGTGGCTGTGGCCATTGATTGACACATTAAATTCATCCATTGACTGGGACAATTTACGTGAACGTTTGTCTGTAACGACCACTGTTCACGACGTACCTACGATAGACATTTAAACTGTGGGGTCACCAAAGGTTTCTTAACGCCTTTAATTACAAAACCTGCAACAACATTTTATTAAGAAGAAATAGTATTTTATTTCACTAGTTTTTAAAGAAACAAATGTTTTAATATCATTTAGTAAAAATGTATATTATGTCAGAATTTTTAATTCTAAATGTGTAAAAATAAGTTTATATGTATATAGTATATCTTAAAAGTCTCTCATAAATCTTTTTAAGATTGGTACATGCAATGAAAATGTTTTAATGTTTTAAATCTATGTATGTGAATCTCATTTTATGTTTGTATGTGGTGAGACTATAATAAAATATTGAATCTGAATCTATAAAATAATTCGAAAAATTAATCAGGAATAACCTTTATGTTTTGATTTATATAATTGATAAAACATCGTGTTATTTCTGATTGATTTTTCGAATTACTTTATTAAGGTGTTGAGAACCTTTGGTGACCCCATAGTTTAAGTGTCTTTAAAAAGTACATAGTGAGCAGTAGTCGTTACATACAAACGTTCACCTAAATTGTCCCAGTCAATGGATGAATTTAATGTGTCAATCAATGGCCACAGCCACACTGTTTTGAATTTCATTCTATTGGTTTTGGAGTCTATTTGGCAGAAGTCACACATTAAGGCTACTTTTATTAAAATATGATCTTTTGTATTAGGAAATTTTTTTATCCTTGAAATGAACTAATCTTTTTAATCTTTGGCGACATCATTGGCCATGTGTTCCTCACACCTAGTGGTTAGTTAGCAAGGGTCATGGGAACCCCTGCCAATTTGTCGAATGCCTAAAACTGGTGCTCATGTATACTTGGGTCCTGGTAAAAATATAGCTATCATTCTCTTTTCTAAATATATGACTAATGTGGTATTTGGGAACTTAACATTTGTTTGAAGTGGTTAGCGATGCAGTGTCACTTTTCCTATCGCAATCTTTCTATATTTTGCATAATTCGTATAATAGAATTAATCGACTATAAATGATGACTCTAACAATTTCATTCCATTTACATAACTCGTAAAGCTATTTGTAAACATACAATAATCTTTAAATTGATTTCTGCATTAGTATCATACAGGCAGATCAGTGCTTAGTCCATCAAACAAAGTACATAACACGTTTATTTGTGACTATATAAAATATCAAAATAAGTAATGTAGATCTAATGACCATTTGTTAAGGCTTATTTATTTGTATACTGTCACTTAGTATCCAGTTATTATGTCACTTTATTGTAGTAATGGTATGGGGTTCGATATAGTTACTGAATCCTAGTATGGTCATTAAACAAGCAGTCGTATTGCGAGCTCCAATTGAGAGTACACATTTGACATGACAAGGATATTTTTACTGGATTGATATTAAGATATACAGCCCGTAACAGAGTAGTGATCGAATTCGCGTTTCTTTACCGTCAGAATAAGTTACGTTATCGACAAACTTATTTCAGAAGTGACATAATTTAATTTTCTTCATCGACAAAATATTTCTTGTCCAACGCGTAAGTTTTCATTGTTTAAGTCGCAGTTTTTTTAACACAGTAAAACATTTTTTATAATCAACCTCTGTCATTGGCATTTTCATTAGCTTCACACTAGTATTTTAACGGTAAAGGATCAAATACGGGATCTCCGAAATTTCTATCATTTGTTACGGGGAAATCATTATTCAATCGAACATAATATGGTCTTTGTTCATGACACATATTATGAAATACAAAGGAGTTGAAATGATCAAATACTTTCGAACTGACGGAAACAAAAATACATAATCTAGAATGTGTGTTCTGTCATAAACAATGGCTTCGTCGTGTGAATCGACGAGATCATGTTACATGTAACTGATCTTAAGCTAGGTTCACACTGCCGATCAGATCAACTCGATCAAGCCCGATCAAGACAAATTACGTGATCGGGAGACTGGTCTGGCTCAATCGACAAAGATGTTCGGGATAGTCTACCCTACTCTTCATCGATCTGACCATCTACCCGAGAGTTTTTGACATGTTAATAACAATCGAGTAAGGACCGAGAAGCAAGTCACTCGAGAAGAGATCTAGAAAGATCGAAGAAATCGATAATTCGTCGAGTACGTAGAGATCGAGATTGATCTGGAAAGGATCGTGGATCGAAATACAACAAAAATTACGTTGTATTCCGACCAATCTCGATCTCTACACGATCCTTTCCCGATCAATCTCGATCTCTACGTACTCGACGAATTATCGATTTCTTCTCGAGTGACTTGCTTCTCGGTCCTTACCCGAGAGTTTTTGACATGTAGTCAGATCGATGATGAGTAGGGTAGAATTACCCGAACATCCTTGTCGATTGAGTCAGACCAGTCTCCCGATCACGTAATTTGTCTTGATCGGGCTTGATCGAGTTGATCTGATCGGCAGTGTGAACCTAGCTTTAGCTGTAGAAACAGTTGGTGCGACCTCGATAAAATCTTTATCAATTTAATATAAGCGATAAATATTCATGACTACAATGATAATGAATTTATTGGAGTCACATCCACTATTTCTACTGTAAACATGAACTCGTCGGTTAGTGCAATGAAGACACTTTTAAAGATTGAGATTGTTGGTTTATTCCTCACACCTTCGAGGTATTAAAATTATTTCAGTGTTTGTTTAAAGTTAAATTTATTTTCAAATCTCTTCTGTTTAAAATTGTCGAAACTTCCGTTTAAGATTTCTGTGGTAAACTATCTATTCTATAGTTAGGACCATTTTATAATAAATACCCTTTTGTACAATAATACTTTCTTTATAGAAGTATAGATCTGCTGGTTATAGATTTTTTATAGATGAAGTTGTATATAAATTTTTGGTCATACACACAAATCTTTTAAACAGCTCGACGAGTGCGTCAATGTTACAGTAGTCTGTTTACTGTAAGTTACTAAGCTTGGCCCGATTCATCTGTCATTTATGGAAACTAATTCACCACTTTCTGAGATATTCATTTTTATTTCACCATCAGACATGGAGCTACATTTGTAACTAAAGGAAAACTCTAAAATTAAAGAAATTTGAAATGATATACTGAAACTTTCTTATAATCAATTAAACGACTGCTTTTCTCAGATATGTGATTTTTCATGGTCAAACTTTTTCATTGTTAACGGACATTTTGAGATATTTTATTGTAAAAAAAATGGTGTTTTTTTAAAGAAATCAACATTCAAAATTTAGAACTTCATGAACATGTACAGGAAGCTGAATTATTGCACACCTATGAACTACTTAAAATTGTACTTCGATCTGTTGCGTCCTTAAAATGTTCTGACCGTCCTAAGATTTAATGTACGGAAATGTTTCGGTAAATTAAATTCAAATCCGAATTGAACATGTTGAATGTTTATGACACACAAAAAGAGAAACCAGAATCTCTAGATGACCAAACGTATGTACACGTTGGGGCGATTTAGAGCTTTTCAGAAGGAGTGAGATTCCACCCTTGTTGAAAGCCTTGTGGAGACCTCTAGATTTTTAAATTCCCTCCGTTTTTCTCATGGATGGAATGTGGTCTCTCTGTAAATTACCCCTTATCTTTTCATTTTCCTATTTACCGAAGGTTCCATGTGAAAATTTCCATTGGATCATATCTGTTAAACAAAATGTACAAAACAGGCTCAAGAAAAGGCGAAATTTCTTTTTCAAACCCGAACTAGAAATCTATTTTTTTCTAATATCGTCAATGAGTTCAGGCATGTGAAAAATTATATAATCATACACAAGAAAGAAACCCTGAACAGGCTCTCAGCAATAATTTTTACCTATTTAATATTAAGTAAATATTAACATGTACATGTATTTGATAAAATACAGATATAACAAAGAAACTGCCCGGTATCCGACGTAAGAGTACACTTTTTACTGCACGCGTAGTCGGGTGCGTTCAATACGAGGACACTTGTACTCAACTACGCGTGAAGTATGAGTACAGAATCGTCCCATACAGTACTAGAAAAAAGTTTGGCATGTGAAACGGACGAAGACATATTCTAACAGAAGTACAAATACCAGTCCTCCCTTTTGTGTATACATATGAGAAAACATTTCAAAGTTATTGATTGAATTCAAATCCATCACACATACGGTACACATTGTAGTCCGAAAAAAGGACTTCATTCTTATCAAACACCTTTTTAATTGTTTACCAGTATATTTCTTTTAGTTTTGGGTAAAATTGTAAAGGAAATGATACTATCAAGACGTCCTTCCATAAATCTTTTTTTTTCTGTTCTGACTTTGAAGAAATGACTACTTTTCGCCCAATCGAAATGGTGCATGGACATATTTTGTTTCATATTATTAGAATTATTTTCAATAGTATGGGTATTAAACTTGATTATCGACACATGGAAGTTTGTTAGCATTGTCAATCTTTTTAACGTTAAAGTACCAATAGTTCGGCCACTACTCAATTAAGTTTGTCGATAACGTAGCTAATTTTGACGGTAAAGAAACATCAATTCGATCACTTCTCTGTTACGGGCTGTATGTCTAAGGTTATAGTTAATTCCGAATTATTCTGTGTCATGTTTTTCATAAACATTATTGAAGTGTGGTATATTGTTCTATAGAAACTTAATTAATTAGGAAATTCTAGACTATGTTTTTTAAATTGATTGGGCTCTGTCATCTTGAACTTTGATAAGTATAAAAGTAGATGTTATTTTCTAGATCGTTTATATAAGTATTTCAAAATCATATTAGCCATTGAAATATATATCATATATTGTTGGACAGACAAAAATTGCATTTACTAGCAATTGGAATGCAATAATCAAATGAATTAATACATCTAGTTGTAAAGAAAAAATCGCAGAGAGCTGGAAATCAAATAAATAATCCGTGTGGAAATGTTTGTGAAACAAATCTCCGTATCGTATTGACATTGCACAAAAATATTGGTCTAAGATCTTATAGACAGCCTATGTAGAACAAATACTTTCAAATATGGATACATGACATTTCATTTAAGAACATGGCCCCTCAAAATGATTAAAATGTTTATATTCGAAATGGGCAAATGTCGATCATTTATAAAGAAAGCAATGTTTCATTTACATTGAACTTGTGTCAAGAGATAATTACAAAACATGAATAGAAACCCTGTACATATTTTGATAAATTATTTTTCATTGCCATGTATAAAATAACATCTCAGTAATAAGTGTGATATCAAAGAAATGAAATGGAAACACTTTCGTTAACTTGTCAATATCTACATAATAAATCATTTGATATTTAACACATACCACTTTAAATTAATTAAACTACTACACAAGGAAAGTGGTCTGAAAACAATTTCTTTATTATTCAAGTACGAATATATTATATAATTCCTTGGTAAATATCATTAGTTAATTTGACTGAAACTTTACATTTTTTCCTTCGGTTCAGTGTTAAGTTGAAGGACATGATTGACCGCTTATGAAAATGTTTGAAATATACTAATGATAATATTATACCTGGGCCAGGTGCCTATTATGAACATTCCGAAATGAGGAAAGGTGGTCAATTACCAGGATCTCTAAAAATGGACTGGGTCAAACATAAAGAATCTTTAAGTAGCATGTTTTATTCACTAAAAAGTAACAATCCAAATATTAGTGATTCACTATGACATTTAAAGTATATGTTACTACCAGAACGTTTGAACACTTGTTAAATGCACTAAACTGTTGACATTTTATGAAAGATTTATGTTTAGCATTATCTATCATTAACTATAGTTGTACTTCCATGTCATTCGATCTGTTAATTTTATATGAAAAAAAATAGTAGAGAAGTAAATATAATTGGTTAATATTTTTGTTTTGACAATGTCAGTCCTCGTCGATAACGTTACTCGGTATGAAATACTAGAAAGTAATCAATGCATTTGTCATCTTGATGTTAAGCTTGAAATCAAATGATAAGAACTAAAATCAAGTTTGTCACACCGACTGGTGAGTAGACATATATATACATTGTATATATAATATCACTTCGAACTAGTTCGCTTTTAAGTATATTTTCTCATTCAATTTCAGTAACCGCATTTACCATCTATTCGCATAAATCTCGTATTTTACCGTCGGCTTCATCGTCTTGGGGAATCTATCATTAGCATCGATTTATTACCTATAATTCATTATATGGTATATATTTACATATATCACTAAGTGTTTCGATTGGGGAATGAATAGTTCCTGTTTTACTTGTAACATTCTAGAAGTATGCCCTAGACGGTTAAATCAAGCATATACAGTTAATACAATCAAATCGAATTCTATATTCAGTTAATTTGAGACGAACAACGTTATGGCCGGTAAGGGGTGGTGTCCTCACTTTTAATTATTCTCAAAAACAGTAGTAGAATAAATCAGTATTTCTGATTGTTCATTGATTTAGCATTGCAACCTTGTATAATGAATACAGTTTAGGAATCCTCTTTTGTAAATTGGACGTTGATATAATAAATCTATTAAGACAAACGAATCTTAACAAATGCCAGATCGGCCACTGATCAAATTTACGACCTTATTGGGTTAGGCAAGTACGGAAAACAAAAAAGTTTCTGATAGTGTTGAAAGACATCGTGCAGTGTAACATTTTATAAAATAAACGTTATATCGATTAGTACGTGAAGGAAATCATTTAGAATATCGTGGTAGATCAGGTAAGATTATTTATAGTCTTTTCATCTTTTATTTTGTAATAATTGTGAATTAAAGTGTGTTTTATTATCTTAAATATATTTCATTAAACATTAACTAAATTAGGCTAAAACCGAAGGTATGTAACTTTGCCCGAAAAAAGTTCAGTCAATCGGTACCAAAAAAATATTATTATTTTTTTAAATCATAGTCTAATATTGTAATGTAAAATAGAGATTTTAAGGTAGATAAATAGCATATATTTATTAACAAGTTTTCTCTAAATGGTGAAAATACTAGTATTGACATATTATTTCTGAATGGGAAACATTAAGTGTATGCAAAAATCACAAAAATATGTACAAGAGAATGGTTGTTCTTTCACAGAATCGCTAATCAATTATTAAGGTGCTATTTTTGCAAATCTGACAAAATCTGTTTTTTGTATTTTTCAGAAGAAATGCTTTAAATTGCATTTCTATGATGTCTTGACTAAGTTATTAAACTGCATTGCTCGTTTTCGTTTTGTATCACCTTCTGTAACGTTGATACAGAAGCAAGTTAAATGTTAAATTGAAAATACAAATTTCAGTTAAACTGTAAGCCTAATATTCTTTTAATACCCAGTGTTCTTTTGACAGATGCCATATTGTTACTAAGTATTAATTTACACATGGGACAAGTCTAGCTTCATAAAACTGTTCACTATGCATCGAAACTTTTTATATTTAACGGTGCTTAAAGGTTATAATTCTATAGATAGAATTTATCCTATATTAGAAAGAACGGACTCAAACTGTCAATAGAGTTTTATTTTGGAAGTAGGATACCATCTGCAAGATATTAATAAACGATCGTTTCACCATGTCGTTGTCAGTTTATCTTCAATTTATGAGTTGGGACGTCCTTTCTCACTCTTTTATGTTAACAGTCTAATTGATGTTGATGGCTTTTAAAAAAAAAAGTAATATTGTATGAAATTCTGTGAAAACCCGTTGCTATGCAGTCGTTTGATCACAATTAATTCTTAAATAAAACGGAGTTTTAGGTAGTGCAATCTAAATCAATTTCGACTGCAAATTAAAAGGGACATTTCGTTTCATAAGTGGATATCTGGCATGTCTTAGTCTGCATATGTTCCAGACCATATGAGTATTTGGACCATACGCGTATGGTCATGACCATATGCGTATACTCATATGGTCCGACCATACGCGTATGGTCCGACCGTACGCGTATGGTCGGACCATATGAGTATAATACTCGTTTGGTTATTACGGGCCGGACCATATGAGTATTTAGACCATTTAGGTATTTTTTTCAAATAACATTATAAACGTTTCAATAATACAAAAACTTATATTAAAAAAACAATGATGGGTACATGACAGTTTGTTTATTCTATAAATCAAAAATTACGTAAAAAATAAATATTGATGCCATAGTTAGTTTCATCGCTAGTTATATATTCTTGCATGTAGGCTTGGCGCGACATTTACTACCACACGGTATCATGGCTTTTTTTTTTGCATTTGCGAGTCTTGGTAGTGCATGATCCTTTTCATTTACACCTTTTGTTTTCGAGTGAAAGGCTAGCCTTTTTGCAGTTTTGCAGCTGCGTACATTGATACCGAGGTCTGGCCATTCTGATCTCTACGGTGTTTTAAGAAGCTCTTACTAGATCTCAAATATCGCAAAATGACTTCAATTAAGAATTGAATGCTTCTTTTTGTAACTTTATTGGGGTGTAAAAGCGTTGACCGAAGTACATTTTGTATGAAGCGCGGAAGCGCTTCATTCTAAAAATGTGCGCACGGTCAACGCTTTTACAACCCTATGAAGTTACAAAAAGAAGCATTCAATACTTATAATTACATTGTTAAGCTAGGATCACATAAACACGATTTACATCAAGTTTTTATTTAATTTACCTGTGCACTTTATTATCGGACCTCGTGTCATCATGGATGATAAGTTTTATTGTGTGATACAACTGCTTAAAGGAATAACACGTGATGTGCAGTTAGCCAATCAGAATAACATATTATAATGAAACATACATCTAATGTAATTATTACACCATATTCACAAGACATTTGAAATAAACTATGTTGCTTTCCAGTAACTTCCTGCACGGTAACAGTTCATTAAGAAATTTTTGGAATTTAATCATTTAAGTCGACATATTGCCATTCACCCGTAATAACAAATCGGCAATGGTCATCGGTAATGACCATCGGTTTAAAATGTGTTTATTATAGTTTTGACATGTAAGTAAATAAACTTTGTGAAACTTCTAATTTTATTTAGCTTATCTTTTTATCATAATATAATAATAAAATTACCTGATTGCGTCTTTTTAATGAACGGTCATGCCATATGAAGAGTTTAGAAGTATTGAAAGTAAGCTGTAACAGAATTTTAATTACCCCGACCATACGCGTACGGTCGGACCTTACGCGTATGGTCGGACCATATGAGTATATACCCATATGGTCATGACCATACGCGTATGGTCCAAATACTCATATGGTCCGGAACACATACATTACTCATAGTAGTCATAAAAATAGAGACAAAAAAGATAGGTTTGATTTGAACAAGAGTGCACACACTGAAATGTCTCGCCTTCTATACTAATCATTGATATTATGTTGATAGTCCTAAGTATAAAGCTAAGCTTTATTACAACTGTCAAATAAACTTAACATTAACCAAGATAACTAAACAAAAACCAATGAACCTTGAAAATGAGGTCACGGTCAGATGAACCATGCCAGGCAGACATGTACAGCTAACAATACTTCTATACAACATCTATAGTTGACCTTTTACTTATAGTTTAAGAAAAATAGACCAAAACACAAAAACTTAACACTGTACAATGAACCGTGAAAATGAGGTCACAGTCAAATAAAACCTGCGCGACTGACATAAAGATCATAAAATATTTCCATACACCAAATATAGTTGACCTATGGCATATTGTATGAGAAAAACAGACCAAAACACAAAAATTTAACTATAACCACTGAACCATGAAAATGAGGTCAAGGACATTGGACATGTGACTGACGGAAACTTCGTAACATGAAGCATCTATATACAAAGTATGAAGTTTCCAGGTCTTCCACCTTCTAAAATATAAAGCTTTTAAGAAATGAGCTAACGCCGCCGCCGCCGGATCACTATCCATATGTCGAGCTTTCTGCAACATAAGTTGCAGGCTCGACAATAAAATTATATTTTCATACTTCTATAGATTTGTTTCCCAAAGTATAGTCCTCAATTAGATGACAGTAATGTGAACCGATTTTGCATTGCTTATGGTCTAAGAATAATATTTAAATGCCTTTTAGTACTTTGGCATTGGCTGTCGTTATCTTTGCGAGGTTTGTCTGTTTTTGGTGGTTTTTTTTTGCAATGGCGTTGGTAGTTTGTTATCGACGTGTTAATATCTCTTTGGTATCGTTAGCCTCTCTTTGACAAGAAAAGTATACTATGTATTTTCGAAAACAACAGGACGGCGAATTCTGTACTAGTAGCTGATGGTATACGCTTGGTTCTTTTATTTGTTAATTAAATGATGAATGTTTCATATCAGAGACAAAATTTTAAAATAAATCATTTTATTTAAATGCTCGGCAACGATACCGAAAATAATCTTTGTTTGGCAAGTTTTCATGTAATCATTTAGTCATTCACGAAATGTCTAAAATAGATGAAATTATCTTCTGCATAATAAACCTGTGCTCTATTTCAAATATTTCCCGTTTAATTTGAATAACTGAAACTGTCAACAAGATCGTATTTTACAATTTAATGATGCTATCTATATATTTACCGAGGACATAGAAACATAAATACATTTGCTTATTAAAATACAATTATTTCTTAATAAAAAAAATCAAGGGAATTCAAAATGTTTGATGTAAGCAAAACGGATTTGACAATGCCTAATATGTATTATAAAAACGCTCGGTTAACTGTTTTTTTTTTTTTATTATATACTGAAAGAAATTGCGAGGTCAGCACACTTACACGTTTCTATTTCATCGTATCGTTTCCATTTCACCGTAACATCTAACAGTGTTTTTACTGTTTTAAAGACCGTCAAACAACTAGACAAATATATATATATACATCAATATTTATCATTCAAACTTCGCTATATATGTCGATTTTCTGTTTAATGGACTTTGACGATGATGAATTTTTGTTTGTATTTAATCCAGATATTTTCATTTGTTTGATTTAGTCTGCACAGTTAACGCCGTTTATCGAAGAACATTTTTCTAGAATTGTAGATTACTAATGTGCATTTTATAAGTTGAAGTTCTCTGCCATTAATGTCTCGTTTAGATGTCGGGGATAAATAAATGCGCAATCACGTTTAAACTGATTTGGGATTAAAAACTCAAATTCGTTTGTGGAGGTATGCAAATGGACAGGAAAACACACTTTTGCTTATAAAGGCCTTCGTTTGGCTATAATGAATTTTAAAATTGCAAATACAGAGCCCTTTTCAATAGGGGGAGATGTGCAAATGGACTAAGTTGAAGATTTTGTGTTGAAAACCTTGTCAAACCACCATTTGTCTATGTCAATTATAATATCAATGTCAATGCTACAAATGTATTTAAACTACATGTATACGTGAGGCATTTTCAGTGAGCCAATGCAATTTTACAATAGACAGTGATAGATGTGTATTGCCTTCTTAGTTTGTATTTGTCGCAAACTTATTGTTCAGAGTTTTTATCACAATAAACACATTAAACTGAATTTAAATTTAATAACATATGTCAAAAAAAAAGAAAACAAACAATAAAATCTTATGTATTGTCAGATGATCAGACTTGCAAAGAAATCATGTAGCTTGTACCATGCAACTGTATGCAGCACTTATAATGATAAAGTGAATGTTCATATTTACAAGTGTATTTCTTTTTCAAACTACATCATAAATAAAAAGCCTCAATTCTAATATTGGATCACACGATTCATTGTTACAATGCAATGACCTTTGATATAAAAGGAAATTCTGTTTTGATATGAGGAGATATTCTGCTATTCCTCTTCTGTTTAAATGTTTCATCAGATTTGAAGAAGATTTTTCTCTCTTCTTATAATAATATTTGGAATTCTTATTTCGAATTTGTAAGCCGATTTGAAGATGCATTAAATTCGATTATCATCTAGTTAGTTCTATTTTCTTTTCTCGTTCCTTATAACAAAAACCAATGTCGGCATTTTACGACATAAACAAATGGTTTTTGTGCTGTAGATGCAAAACTAGCATTTTAGATAATCAACAGTTTTTTGTTTTGTTTTCCTACAATATAGATAAGACTACTTTTTTTATTGCACTACTCTTTACCGTTCGATACTAAATCTTCAGATATAGTGGTTTTCAAGTCATAATGGGAACAAATAGATTACATCTTCCGCATATGAACACTTTTGGTTTTTTTTCAAAGTCCAATTTTGATGGTTTTATAATTTGAACTGCCTGCTTAATTTTACAAATCAGCTTTGTGATCGCTAATGCACTTTCAGACTTCGGTCAAAGAGAAGAACATATCACTTTAACGTGGTGCACATTTTCAATTTATTTGTATTATGAATCCTTTTATAGGTCCGTGAGAGTTTTCTGGTAACAAAAAATTAGCAACACTCTAATCGTACCAGGATATACGTAAGGAACTAACATGGAATATTAATTACTTTGTCTTGTCCATAAATGTGTCAATTTCAATTCTGTGAATATTACCGCTTCTTTTTATATTTGATCAATGCTGTCGTGTGGAGATTTTGCAGTCTAATAATTTGCTTTATGTAACCCTATTGTTATTTGTACATATTGTGATGGACTTTTCAAGTGTTCCACTTTTTAAATTGTGTTTTATTTCAGACTTCTTATGTACGGTACGTGTTTATTCTGGAATATTTATAGATTTTTTTTTAATTTCATATTGATATCTTCTCATTAAATAAAGCATAGGGGATTTCAGATGTAATGATTACTCTGCCTGTTTTAAGGATACCAAAGGTCTTAAAAATAATGGTTTTATCTTTCTTTTTACCTATTGAATCAAGCAAAGCAAATTGAGAAAGACGGTAATTCACAGGTTGTAGTCGCAAAGGTGGTCACTGAAAGTTTTTGTATATAGGTGTTAGAAAGTTTTACATTAATGTACACTCTCTTTCTATGCAAAGAAGAAGTTTCAAATTAAACAGACGGTTTTCAACTAATTAGTTATCAAAGGTACCAGGATTATAATTTAGTACGCAAGACGCGCGTTTCGTCTACATAAGACTCATCAGTGACGCTCATATCAAAATATTCATAAAGCCAAACAAGTACAAAGTTGAAGAGCATTGAGGATCCAAAATTCCAAAAAGTTGTGCCAAATACGGCTAAGGTAATCTATCATGCCTGGGATAAGAAAATCCTTAGTTTTTCGATAATTCAAAGTTTTGAAACAGGAAATTTATTAAAATGACCACATTATTGATATTCATGTCAACACCGAAGTGTTGACTACTGGGCTGGTGATACCCTCGGAGACGAAACGTTCACCAGCAGTAAATATATGATCCCATTTCCATATGTAGTACCATAAAATGAAATGGTTTCTTTTTACCTAATCAACGTATAGTGTTACATAAGTAAATATGAAGTGTAAAATTTCTCTCTTTGGTAACGTTTATGGATAACATTTGTTCATTGCAGGAAACTTAACAGACATATTTATTACCATATAAATTCTTGCAAAACCTATTCTTTATAACTTATAGCTTGAAAACTTAATTGCTGTTAGAAATAATCGTTGCAAATAACACAGTACAACAGCATATTTTTATGAGTGGATGATCAGTTAACATCACATCAACAATACTATCCTTATAATTTACTTAGATTTGTTGGTTTTTTTACGGCATGAGAAACAGCACGAATTCTAATCTGTGAAACTTTTGTTGCGTGGAGTCTGATCAATGGTTTGCGCTTAGTGCTGTTTGACGTAAACTTTGTACATACATCCTTTTCAACTGAAAATTTATTTTTCGGCATTTCAATTTTAAAAGTCTTATCATTTCTTAAAAGCAATTTTATTAATTTCAAGATTATTATTGATATCTAATTTAACCATTATACTCATGTATTCTGTATTTATTTATTTTTCTGTGTTTTGCCAGAGTTTCCTAATACTGTAGTAAAGGGGCATGCCCAACGTTTATGAATTGGAACATTGCAGAGTTTTAACAATATCCTCATTTTGTATATATATTGACCTTCCTGATGTTTTTTGGATATTTGTGTCTTTGTTTGCTGTTTCATTGACGTATACCTCGCATCTCCCTGTATTCATGTTGGAATACTTCACATACATTCATACAATATAAATGTTAATTATTTAGCGCTACTCCTAGGAGGCAGTTTTGAAATTAGATGTTTTTCGTCAAAATTTGAATTGATGTGCATTGCGTAAATATGTAGAAATGCACCTATCCTGTGCGAGACATGGTCATTAATGGCGTCAATTCTATGAGCAGGTGGCGGAATTTGAAAAAAAAAAACAATGACTGTTTGATATACTAGATAGATCACAGTGCAATATGGATTTTTTGTGTCCAGTAAAGCGATAAGAGCCCAAAAGTAGAAGCCAGATAGATAAATATATGAGGGGCTGGATTTTTAAGGGTACTAAAAATAGCTTTTAGCAATGTGAAAATCTTTTTGAAGGAACTTTGATTATTCAATGTTCAAATTGCCAGCAAAAATGTTCAAGCTTAGTGCATGACTGGTAATATTCTCGGAGACAATATCAACTAGCACCAGTATTCACAAAAGATAGAGTGGTAGAATGAGTGATGAAAAAATCAATTTATTTTCATGTTTCGCTGTGTTGTATAACATATATACGTGTGATACAATTGTCTACGCATTCTAAAACTTTTCCATATACTTTTAAAATTACCATGTGTGTTGACTTGCAATATGAGTGTTGTATGTAATATCATCTTTAGTGCGAGCGAACGTAACATATTTTTAACGAAAGACAATGAAAAAATCAATTTCATGTAAAGTGTTAAAACAAGTCAAGGTTCTCATATAACAAAGTATTTAAACATCCACGTCATTTGGAGTGTGGTGAATAGTATCTCATTGACAATTATATCACATCTAATTTTAATCTTTGTAATACGTATGTATGTATACATTTTAAAATAACAAAAATCAAATGGTAAAGTAGCATTAATGTCTTCATTGGCTGTAGCGCTAAAAAAAAAAATACATACAGTAGACCAACAATAAAGGCAACAGTAGTATACCGCTGTTCAAAACTCATAAATCCATTAACAAACACAAAATCGGGGTAACAAACTAAAACTGAGGGAAACGCATTAGATATAAGAGGAGAACAACGACACAACATTAAAATGTAACACACACACACAGAGCGAGAGAAACGAACTAAGCATTAGACAAAATCCTATGAGAATAACAAATATAACATCAAAACCAAATACATGAATTTGGGATAGATAAGTACCGTGACACGTGAAACAAACAAAACGATAAACTGATGTTATCGGATGGCAAATGGAATTTGTTTTTTTTATGATTGAAATGAAACGTGTATGTCCCTCTGATATCTTTCATCCTCTCTTGTACAGATGGAAGATGTAGTCTATAGACTTATAACATGAGTTTTTTCTTCCATGTTTAGAATGAAAATATGCTGACGAAAAAAGGGAACGGGAAGACACAGTGATCCATGATACTAAAACAAACTTTTGGAAACGAATTAGTTTCCTTCGCATGATTGAAATGATACGTTAAAATGCTAAAGACATAGGGAATAGGATACTTATTGATTTTGGAGTCTACTTGGCAGAAGTCACACATTAAGGCTACTTTTATTAAAATATGATATTTTGTATTAGGAAAAGTTTTTATCCTTGAAATGAACTAATCTTTTTAATCTTTGGCGACATCATTGGCCATGTGTTCCTCACACCTGGTGGTTAGTTAGCACGGGTCATGGGAACCCCTGCCAATTTGTCAAATGCTCAAAACTGGTGCTCATGTATACTTGGGTCCTGGTAAAAATATAGCTATCATTCTCTTTTCTAAATATATGACTAATGTGGTATTTGGGAACTTAACATTTGTTTGAAGTGGTTAGCGATGCAGTGTCACTTTTCCTATCGCAGTCTTTCTATATTTTGCATAATTCGTATAATAGAATTAATCGACTATAAATGATGACTCTAACAATTTCATTCCATTTACATAACTCGTAAAGCTATTTGTAAACATACAATAATCTTTAAATTGATTTCTGCATTAGTATCATACAGGCAGATCAGTGCTTATTCCATCAAACAAAGTACATAACAAGTTTATTTGTGACTATGTAAAATATCAAAATAAGTAATGTAGATCTAATGACCATTTGTTAAGGCTTATTTATTTGTATACTGTCACTTAGTATCCAGTTATTATGTCACTTTATTGTAGTAATGGTATGGGGTTCGATATAGTTACTGAATCCTAGTATGGTCACTTTATTGTAGTAATGGTATGGGGTTCGATATAGTTACTGAATCCTAGTATGGTCATTAAACAAGCAGTCGTATTGCGAGCTCCAATTGAGAGTACACATTTGACATGACAAGGATATTTTTACTAGATTGATATTAAGATATACAGCCCGTAACAGAGTAGTGATCGAATTCGCGTTTCTTTACCGTCAGAATAAGTTACGTTATCGACTAACTTATTTCAGAAGTGACATAATTTAATTTTCTTCATCGACAAAATATTTCTTGTCCAACGCGCAAGTTTTCATTGTTTAAGTCGCAGTTTTTTTAACACAGTAAAACATTTTTTATAATCAACCTCTGTCATTGGCATTTTCATTAGCTTCACACTAGTATTTGAACGGTAAAGGATCAAATACGGGATCTCCGAAATTTCTATCATTTGTTACGGGGAAATCATTATTCAATCGAACATAATATGGTCTTTGTTCATGACTCATATTATGAAATACAAAGGAGTTGAAATGATCAAATACTTTCGAACTGACGGCAACAAAAATACATAATCTAGAATGTGTGTTCTGTCATAAACAATGGCTTCGTCGTGCGAATCGACGAGATCATGTTACATGTAACTGATCTTAAGCTAGGTTCACACTGCCGATCAGATCAACTCGATCAAGCCCGATCAAGACAAATTACGTGATCGGGAGACTGGTCTGACTCAATCGACAAAGATGTTCGGGATAGTCTACCTTACTCTTCATCGATCTGACCATCTACCCGAGAGTTTTTGACATGTTAATAACAATCGAGTAAGGACCGAGAAGCAAGTCACTCAAGAAGAGATCTAGAATTCGTCGAGTAGCGGTCGAATTGATCTGGAAAGGATCGTGTATCGAAATACAACAAAATTTACGTTGTTTTCCGACCAATCTCGATCTCTACACGATCCTTTCCCGATCAATCTCGATCTCTACGTACTCGACGAATTATCGATTTCTTCTCGAGTGACTTGCTTCTCGGTCCTTACCCGAGAGTTTTTGACATGTAGTCAGATCGATGATGAGTAGGGTAGACTTACCTTAACATCCTTGTCGATTGAGTCAGACCAGATCGGCAGTGTGAACCTAGCTTTAGCTGTAGAAACAGTTGGTGCGACCTCGATAAAATCTTTATCAATTTAATATAAGCGATAAATATTCATGACTACAATGATAATGAATTTATTGGAGTCACATCCACTATTTCTACTGTAAACATGAACTCGTCGGTTAGTGCAATGAAGACACTTTTAAAGATTGAGATTGTTGGTTTATTCTTTACACCTTCGAGGTATTAAAATTATTTCAGTGTTTGTTTAAAGTTAAATTTATTTTTAAATCTCTTCTGTTTAAAATTGTCGAAACTTCCGTTTAAGATTTCTGTGGTAAACTATCTATTCTATAGTTAGGACCATTTTATAATGAATACCCTTTTGTACAATAATACTTTCTTTATAGAAGTATAGATCTGCTGGTTATAGATTTTTTATAGATGAAGTTGTATATAAATTTTTGGTCATAAACACAAATCTTTTAAACAGCTCGACGAGTGCGTCAATGTTACAGTAGTCTGTTTACTGTAAGTTACTAAGCTTGGCCCGATTCATCTGTCATTTATGGAAACTAATTCACCACTTTCTGAGATATTCATTTTTATTTCACCATCAGACATGGAGCTACATTTGTAACTAAAGGGAAACTCTAAAATTAAAGAAATTTGAAATGATATACTGAAACTTTCTTATAATCAATTAAACGACTGCTTTTCTCAGATATGTGATTTTTCATGGTCAAACTTTTTCATTGTTAACGGACATTTTGAGATATTTTATTGTAAAAAAATGGTGTTTTTTTAAAGAAATCAACATTCAAAATTTAGAACTTCATGAATATGTACAGGAAGCTGAATTATTGCACACCTATGAACTACTTAAAATTGTACTTCGATCTGTTGCGTCCTTAAAATGTTCTGACCGTCCTAAGATTTAATGTACGGAAATGTTTCGGTAAATTAAATTCAAATCCGAATTAAACATGTTGAATGTTTATGACACACAAAAAGAGAAACCAGAATCTCTAGATGACCAAACGTATGTACACGTTGGGGCGATTTAGAGCTTTTCAGAAGGAGTGAGATTCCACCCTTGTTGAAAGCCTTGTGGAGACCTCTAGATTTTTAAATTCCCTCCGTTTTTCTCATGGATGGAGTGTGGTCTCTCTGTAAATTACCCCTTATCTTTTCATTTTCCTATTTACCGAAGGTTCCATGTGAAAATTTCCATTGGATCATATCTGTTAAACAAAATGTACAAAACAGGCTCAAGAAAAGGCGAAATTTCTTTTTCAAACCCGAACTAGAAATCTATTTTTTTCTAATATCGTCAATGAGTTCAGGCATGTGAAAAATTATATAATCATACACAAGAAAGAAACCCTGAACAGGCTCTCAGCAATAATTTTTACCTATTTAATATTAAGTAAATATTAACATGTACATGTATTTGATAAAATACAGATATAACAAAGAAACTGCCCGGTATCCGACGTAAGAGTACACTTTTTACTGCACGCGTACTCAACTACGCGTGAAGTATGAGTACAGAATCGTCCCATACAGTACTAGAAAAAAGTTTGGCATGTGAAACGGACGAAGACATATTCTAACAGAAGTACAAATACCAGTCCTCCCTTTTGTGTATACATATGAGAAAACATTTCAAAGTTATTGATTGAATTCAAATCCATCACACATACGGTACACATTGTAGTCCGAAAAAAGGACTTCATTCTTATCAAACACCTTTTTAATTGTTTACCAGTATGTTTCTTTTAGTTTTGGGTAAAATTGTAAAGGAAATGATACTATCAAGACGTCCTTCCATAAATCTTTTTTTTCTGTTCTGACTTTGAAGAAATGACTACTTTTCGCTCAATCGAAATGGTGCATGGACATATTTTGTTTCATATTATTAGAATTATTTTCAATAGTATGGGTATTAAACTTGATTATCGACACATGAAAGTTTGTCAGCATTGTCAATCTTTTTAACGTTAAAGTACCAATAGTTCGGTCACTACTCAATAAAGTTTGTCGATAACGTAGCTAATTTTGACGGTAAAGAAACATCAATTCGATCACTTCTCTGTTATGTCTAAGGTTATAGTTAATTCCGAATTATTCTGTGTCATGTTTTTCATAAACATTATTGAAGTGTGGTATATTGTTCTATAGAAACTTAATTAATTAGGAAATTCTAGACTATGTTTTTTAAATTGATTGGGCTCTGTCATCTTGAACTTTGATAAGTATAAAAGTAGATGTTATTTTCTAGATCGTTTAAATAAGTATTTCAAAATCATATTAGCCATTGAAATATATATCATATATTGTTGGACAGAAAAAGATTGCATTTACTAGCAATTGGAATGCAATAATCAAATGAATTAATACATCTAGTTGTAAAGAAAAAATCGCAGAGAGCTGGAAATCAAATAAATAATCCGTGTGGAAATGTTTGTGAAACAAATCTCCGTATCGTATTGACATTGCACAAAAATATTGGTCTAAGATCTTATAGACAGCCTATGTAGAACAAATACTTTCAAATATGGATACATGACATTTCATTTAAGAACATGGCCCCTCAAAATGATTAAAATGTTTATATTCGAAATGGGCAAATGTCGATCCTTTATAAAGAAAGCAATGTTTCATTTACATTGAACTTGTGTCAAGAGATAATTACAAAACATGAATAGAAACCCTGTACATATTTTGAAAAATTATTTTTCATTGCCATGTATGAAATAACATCTCAGTAATAATAGTGATATCAAAGAAATGAAATGGAAATACTTTCGTTAACTTGTCAATATCTACATAATAAATCATTTGATATTTAACACATACCACTTTAAATTAATTAAACTACTACACAAGGAAAGTGGTCTGAAAACAATTTCTTTATTATTCAAGTACGAATATATTATATAATTCCTTGGTAAATATCATTAGTTGACTGAAACTTTACATTTTTTCCTTCGGTTCAGTGTTAAGTTGAAGGACATGATTGACCGCTTATGAAAATGTTTGAAATATACTAATGATAATATTTTACCTGGGCCAGGTGCCTAATATGAACATTCCGAAATGAGGAAAGGTGGTCAATTACCAGGATCTCTAAAAATGGACTGGGTCAAACATAAAGAATCTTTAAGTAGCATGTTTTATTCACCAAAAAGTAACAATCCAAATATTAGTGATTCACTATGACATTTAAAGTATATGTTACTACTAGAACGTTTGAGCACTTGTTAAATGCACTAAGCTGTTGACATTTTATGAAAGATTTATGTTTAGCATTATCTATCATTAACTATAGTTGTACTTCCATGTCATTCGATCTGTTAATTTTATATGAAAAAAAATAGTAGAGAAGTAAAATGAAATTGGTTAATATATTTTTGTTTTGACAATGTCAGTCCTCAAAAATAACTACGACAATTTAACTCGGTATGAAATACTAGAAAGTAATCAATGCATTTGTCATCTTGATGTTAAGCTTGAAATCAAATGATAAGAACTAAAATCGAGTTTGTCACACCGACTGGTGAGTAGACATATATATACATTGTATATATAATATCACTTCGAACTAGTTCGCTTTCAAGTATATTTTCTCATTCAATTTCAGTAACCGCATTTACCATCTATTCGCATAAATCTCGTATTTTACTCGGCTTCATCGTCTTGGGGAATCTATCATTAGCATCGATTTATTACCTATAATTCATTATATGGTATATATTTACATATATCACTAAGTGTTTCGATTGGGGAATGAATAGTTCCTGTTTTACTTGTAACATTCTAGAAGTATGCCCTAGACGGTTAAATCAAGCATATACAGTTAATACAATCAAATCGAATTCTATATTCAGTTAATTTGAGACGAACAACGTTATGGCCGGTAAGGGGTGGTGTCCTCACTTTTAATTATTCTCAAAAACAGAAGTAGAATAAATCAGTATTTCTGATTGTTCATTGATTTAGCATTGCAACCTTGTATAATGAATACAGTTTAGGAATCCTCTTTTGTAAATTGGACGTTGATATAATAAATCTATTAAGACAAACGAATCTTAACAAATGCCAGATCGGCCACTGATCAAATTTACGACCTTATTGGGTTAGGCAAGTACGGAAAACAAAAAAGTTTCTGATAGTGTTGAAAGACATCGTGCAGTGTAACATTTATAAAATAAACGTTATATCGATTAGTACGTGAAGGAAATCATTTAGAATATCGTGGTAGATCAGGTAAGATTATTTATAGTCTTTTCATCTTTTATTTTGTAATAATTGTGAATTAAAGTGTGTTTTATTATCTTAAATATATTTCATTAAACATTAACTAAATTAGGCTAAAACCGAAAGTATGTAAATTTGCCCGAAAAAAGTTCAGTCAATCGGTACCAAAAGAAAAACATTTTTTTTCAAATCATAGTCTAATATTGTAATGTAAAATAGAGATTTTAAGGTAGATAAATAGCATATATTTATTAACAAGTTTTCTCTAAATGGTGAACTAGTATTGACATATTATTTCTGAATGGGAAACATTAAGTGTATGCAAAAATCACAAAAATATGTACCAGAGAATGGTTGTTCTTACACAGAATCGCTAACTAGTTATCGATTTGGTTCCCTAAGGTGCTATTTTTGCATATCTGACAAAATCTGTTTTTGTATTTTTCAGAAGAAATGCTTTAAATTGCATTTCTATGATGTCTTGACTAAGTTATTAAACTGCATTGCTCGTTTTCGTTTTGTATCACCTTAACGTTGATACAGAAACAAGCTAAATGTTTAATTGAAAATACAAATTTCAGTTAAACTGTAAGCCTAATAAACTTTTAATACCCAGTGTTCTTTTGACAGATGCCATATTGTTACTTAGTATTAATTTACACATGGGACAAGTCTAGCTTCATAAAACTGTTCACTATGCATCGAAACTTTTTATTTTTAACGGTGCTTAAAGGTTATAATTCTATAGATAGAATTTATCCTATATTAGAAAGAACGGACTCAAACTGTCTATAGAGTTTTATTTTGGAAGTAGGATACCATCTGCAAGATATTAATAAACGATCGTTTCACCATGTCGTTGTCAGTTTATCTTCAATTTATGAGTTGGGACGTCCCTTCCCCCTCTTTTATGTTAACAGTCTAATTGATGTTGATGACTTTTAAAAAAAAAAGTAATATTGTATAAAATTCTGTGAAAACCCGTTGCTATGCAGTCGTTTGATCACAATTATTTCTTAAATAAAACGGAGTTTTAGGTAGTGCAATCTAAATCAATTTCGACTGCAAATTAAAAGGGACATTTCGTTTCATAAGTGGATATCTGGCATGTCTTAGTCTGCATACATTACTCATTGTAGTCATAAAAATAAAGACAAAAAAGATAGGTTTGATTTGAACAAGAGTGCACACACTGAAATGTCTCGCCTTCTATACTAATCATTGATATTATGTTGATAGTCCTAAGTATAAAGCTAAGCTTTTTTACAACTGTCACATAAACTTAACATTAACCAAGATAACTAAACAAAAACCAATGAACCTTGAAAATGAGGTCAAGGTCAGATGAACCATGCCAGGCAGACATGTACAGCTAACAATACTTCTATACAACATATATAGTTGACCTTTTACTTATAGTTTAAGAAAAATAGACCAAAACACAAAAACTTAACACTGTGCAATGAACCGTGAAAATGAGGTAACAGTCAAATAAAACCTGCGCAACTGACATAAAGATCATAAAATATTTCAATACACCAAATATAGTTGACCTATGGCATATTGTATTAGATAAGACCAAAACTCAAAAACTTAACTTTGACCACTGAACCATGAAAATGAGGTCAAGGTCACATGGCATCTGTCCGCTAGACATGTACAACTTACAATCATTCCATACACCAAATATAGTAGACCTATTGCATATAGTATGAGAAAAACAGACCAAAACACAAAAATTTAACTATAACCACTGAACCATGAAAATGAGGTCAAGGTCAGATGACACCTACCATTTATACATGTACACCTTACAGTCCTTCCATACACCGAATATACTAGCCCTATTGCTTATAGTATCTGAGATATGGACTTGACCACCAAAACTTAACCTTGTTCACTGATCCATGAAATGAGGTTGAGGTCAAGTGAAAACTGTCTGACAAACATGAGGACCTTGCAAGGTACGCACATATCAAATATACTTATCCTATTACTTATAATAAGAGAGAATTCAACATTACAAAAAATCTGAACTTTTTTTTCAAGTGGTCACTGAACCATGAAAATGAGGTCAAGGACATTGGACATATGACTGACGGAAACTTCGTAACATGAAGCATCTATATACAAAGTATGAAGTTTCCAGGTCTTCCACCTTCTAAAATATAAAGCTTTTAAGAAGTGAGCTAACGCCGCCGCCGCCGCCGGATCACTATCCCTATGTCGAGCTTTCTGCAACAAAAGTTGCAGGCTCGACAATAAAATTATATTTTCATACTTCTATAGATTTGTTTCCCAAATTATAGTCCTCAATTAGATGACAGTAATGTGAACCGATTTTGCATAGCTTATGGTCTAAGAATAATATTTAAATGCCTTTTAGTACTTTGGCATTGGCTGTCGTTATCTTTACGTAGTTTGTCTGTTTTTGGTTTTTTTTGCAATGGCGTTGGCAGTTTGTTACCGACGTGTTAATATCTCTTCGTTAGCCTCTCTTTGACAAGAAAAGTATACTATGTATTTTCGAAAACAACAGGACGGCGAATTCTGTACTAGTAGCTGATGGTATACGCTTGGTTCTTTTATTTGTTAATTAAATGATGAATGTTTCCTATCAGAGACAAAATTTTAAAATAAATCATTTTATTTAAATGCTCGGCAACGATACCGCAAATAATTTTTGTTTGGCAAGTTTTCATGTAATCATTTAGTCATTCACGAAATGTCTAAAATAGATGAAATTATCTTCTGCATAATAAACCTGTGCTCTATTACAAATATTTCCCGTTTAATTTGAATAACTGAAACTGTCAACAAAGATCGTATTTTACAATTTAATGATGCTATCTATATATTTACCGAGGACACAGAAACATAAATACATTTGCTTATTAAAATACAATTATTTCATTATAAAAAAAATCAAGGGAATTCAAAATGTTTGATGTAAGCAAAACGGATTTGACAATGCCTAATATGTATAATAAAAATGCTCGGTAAACTGTTTTTTTTTTATATATGACTGAAAGAAATTGCGAGGTCAGCACACTTACACGTTTCTTTTTCATCGTATCGTTTCCATTTCACCGTAACATCTTAACCTAACATCTTACAGTGGTTTTACTGTTTGAAAGACCGTCAAACAACTAGACAAATATATATACATCAATATTTATCATTCAAACTTCGCTATATATGTCGATTTTCTGTTTAATGGACTTTGACGATGATGAATTTTTGTTTGTATTTAATCGAGATATTTTCATTTGTTTGATTTAGTCTGCACAGTTAACGCCGTTTATCGAAGAACATTTTTCTAGAATTGTAGATTACTAATGTGCATTTTATAAGTTGAAGTTCTCTGCCATTAATGTCTCGTTTAGATGTCGAGGAGAAATAAATGCGCAATCACGTTCAAACTGATTTGGGATTAAAAACTCAAATTCGTTTGTGGAGGTATGCAAATTGACGGGAAAACACACTTTTGCTTATAAAGGCCTTCGTTTGGCTATAATGAATTTTAAAATTGCAAATACAGAGCCCTTTTCAATAGGGGGAGATGCGCAAATGGACTAAGTTGAAGATTTTGTGTTGAAAAACCTTGTCAAACCACCATTTGTCAATGTCAATTATAATATCAATGTCAATGCTACATATGTATTTATACTACATGTATACGTGAGGCATTTTCAGTGAGCCAATGCAATTTTACAATAGACAGTGATAGATTGTATTGCCTTCTTAGTTTGTATTTGTCGCAAACTTATTGTTCAGAGTTTTTATGACAATAAACACATTAAACTGAATTTAAATTTAATAACATATGTCAAAAAAAAAGAAAACAAACAATAAAATCTTATGTATTGTCAGATGATCAGACTTGCAAAGAAATCATGTAGCTTGTACTATGCAACTGTATGCAGCACTTATAATGATAAAGTGAATGTTCATATTTACAAGTGTATTTCTTTTTCAAACTACATCATAAATAAAAAGCCTCAATTCTGATATTGGATCACACGATTCATTGTTACAATGCAATGACCTTTGATATAAAAGGAAATTCTGTTTTGATATGAGGAGATATTCTGCTATTCCTCTTCTGTTTAAATGTTTCATCAGATTTGAAGAAGATTTTTCTCTCTTCTTATAATAATATTTGGAATTCTTATTTCGAATTTGTAAGCCGATTTGAAGATGCATTAAATTCGATTATCATGTAGTTCTATTTTCTTTTTTCGTTCCTTATAACAAAAACCAACGTCGGCATTTTACGACATAAACAATGGTCTAATGGTTTTTGTGCTGTAGATGCAAAACTAGCATTTTAGATAATCAACAGTTTTTTGTTTTGTTTTCCTACAATATAGATAAGACTACTTTTTTTATTGCACTACTCTTTACCGTTCGATACTAAATCTTCAGATATAGTGGTTTTCAAGTTATAATGGGAACAAATAGATTACATCTTCCGCATATGAACACTTTTGGTTTTTTTTCAAAGTCCAATTTTGATGGTTTTATAATTTGAACTGCCTGCTTAATTTTACAAATCAGCTTTGTGATCGCTAATGCACTTTCAGACTTCGGTCAAAGAGAAGAACATATCACTTTAACGTGGTGCACATTTTCAATTTATTTGTATTATGAATCCTTTTATAGGTCCGTGAGAGTTTTCTGGTAACAAAAAATTAGCAACACTCTAATCGTACCAGGATATACGTAAGGAACTAACATGGAATATTAATTACTTTGTCTTGTCCATAAATGTGTCAATTTCAATTCTGTGAATATTACCGCTTCTTTTATATTTGATAAATGCTGTCGTGTGGAGATTTTGCAGTCTAATACTTTGCTTTATGTAACCCTATTGTTATTTGTACATATTGTGATGGACTTTTCAAGTGTTCCACTTTTTAAATTGTGTTTTATTTCAGACTTCTTAAGTACGGTACGTGTTTATTCTGGAATATTTATAGATTTTTTTTTAAATTTCATATTGATATCTTCTCATTAAATAAAGCATGGGGGATTTCAGATGTAATGATTACTCTGCCTGTTTTAAGGATACCAAAGGTCTTAAAAATAATGGTTTTATCTTTCTTTTTACCTATTGAATCAAGCCAAGCAAATTGAGAAAGACGGTAATTAACAGGTTGTAGTCGCAAAGGTGGTCACTTAAAGTTTTTGTATATAGGTGTTAGCAAGTTTTACATTAATAAACACTCTACTTTTATGCAAAGAAAAAGTTTCAAATTAAACAGACGGTTTTCAACTAATATATATGATCCCATTTCCATATGTAGTACCATACAATTGTGTGAAATGGTTTCTTTTTACCTAATCAACGTATATTGTTACATAAGTAAATATGAAGTGTAAAATTTCTCTCTTTGATAACGTTTATGGATAACATTTGTTCATTTCAGGAAAGTTAACAGACATATTTATTACTATATAAATTCTTACAAAACTTATTCTTTATAACTTATAGCTTGAAAACTTAATTGCTGTTAGAAATAATCGTTGCAAATAACACAGTACAACAGCATATTTTTATGAGTGGATGATCAGTTAACATCACATCAACAATACTATCCTTATAATTTACTTAGATTTGTTGGGTTTTTTTACGGCATGCGAAACAGAACGAATTCTAATCTGTGAAACTTTTGTTGCGTGGAGTCTGATCAATGGTTTGCGCTTAGTGCTGTTTGACGTAAACTTTGTACATGCATCCTTTTCAACTGAAAAATTATTTTTCGGCATTTCAATTTTAAGTCTTATCATTTCTTAAAAGCAATTTTATTAATTTCAAGATTATTATTGATATCTAATTTAACCATTATACTCATGTATTCTGTATTTATTTATTTTTCTGTGTTTTGCCAGAGTTTCCTAATACTGTAGTAAAGGGGCATGCCCAACGTTTATGAATTGGAACATTGCAGAGTTTTGATAATATACATTGACCTTCCTGATGTTTTTTGGATATTTGTGTCTTTGTTTACTGTTTCATTGACGTACACCTCGCATCTCCCTGTATTCATGTTGGAATACTTCACATACATTCATACAATATAAATGTTAATTATTTAGCGATACTCCTAGGAGGCAGTTTTGAAATTAGATGTTTTTCGTCAAAATTTGAATTGATGTACATTGCGTAAATATGTAGGAATGCACCTATCCTGTGCGAGACATGGTCATTAATGGCGTCAATTCTATGAGCAGGTGGCGGAATTTGAAAAAAAACCAATGACTGTTTGATATACTAGATAGATCACAGTGCAACATGGATTTGTTGAGTCCAGTAAAGCGATAAGAGCCCAAAAGTAGAAGCCAGATAGATAAATATATGACGGGCTGGATTTTTAAGGGTACTAAAAATAGCTTTTAGCAATGTGAAAATCTTTTTGAAGGAACCTTGATTATTCAATGTTCAAATTGCAAGCAAAAATGTTCAAGCTTAGGGCATGACTGGTAATATTCTCGGAGACAATATCAACTAGCACTAGTATTCACAAAAGATAGAGTGGTAGAATGAGTGATGAAAAAAATCAATTTAATTTCATGTTTCGCTGTGTTGTATAACATATATACGTGTGATACAATTGTCTACGCATTCTAAAACTTTTCCATATACTTTTAAAATTACCATGTGTGTTGACTTGCCTGTTTATATTTCAGCTATTTGACCACAATCATATTTCGTACGACTTCCAGATCATAGACTACCTTAAAATTGATTACTCGTGAATATTTCAGAAGTGCACTTACTCAAAATTATTGAATGAATGAATGAATGAATTAACTTTATTCTAAAAAAACTACATGTCATAGTTACAGAGAAAATATATATTTACAATTACATATATGTTCATATAAGCATGCACATGTGTAAACAAAACAAAACGTAACTTAACTTGGAGGACTGACTTTCACCTGTACTGTTTTTATAAACTTACATAATTTTTCTAAAATGATAATATTGTCTGAATTAAATAAACTATCAAATTTGTATGTATTTGGATTTTTACAGCAATATTCAGGTAAAAATTTCTTTCTCTCTAAATCTAAAGATTTACAAGTCATTATATAATGATATTCGTCACCGATTTCACTTGAATTGCATAGATGACAAAGTTTGTCGTTTCGTAACAAAGCCTCGCCATCTTCCCGTCTCAATTGGTAAACGGTGACTACCGCATCTAAATTTGCAGTATACAAATAATAAATTATTAGGCAATATGTTGAGATAATTCTCAATTTTCAGATTATTTTTAAAAATTCTACAACATAGACATTTAGGTAAGGTTTCTATCTGTGACAAACATAATTGTGTGAACTGATCTTTAAGCTTTTGTTCCACACTTTTTGATACCCATTTGTCAGCAAAATGAAGGTTCCAAATATTAGACATTCCACAATTATTAAAAATATTTTTAATATAAATCAACCATTTACTTTCAAAACCATAGTTATTTAAATTTATAAGTAATAATTTATAAAGAATACGAGCAATTTTACACTCCTTACCGTTTATAATTCTGCCCCAAAAATTTATCATACGAACTTTTGCATAAAGAAATAATGGGAATCTGCCTAGTTCTGCATAAACTATACAGTCTGAGGTTGATTGCTTCAAATGTAAAATGAGTTTACAAAATTTTAGGTGTACTCGCTCTAACAAGTCAAAGTTTTCAAACCCCCAAATCTCTGATCCATATAACAAAATAGGTACAACAGCCTTATCAAAGAGATCTAGTTGACATTCCATAGATAAGTTATTAATTCTACTCTTCTTCAAGATAGGATACATAGCCTTTATTCCTTGATCTCGTAAGTATTTTCTAGTTTGTAAAAAAGAACCACTTTTAGAAAAAAATATTCCTAAATATTTATAATTTTTAACAATCTCAATTTCATTATCATTAATAAAAAATTTCAAATTTTGTGGAAGTCTGCCATTTGCAAAAACAAGAATTTTTGTTTTATCAACATTTACTTTAAGTTGCCATTTGTTACAATATATGGCAAAATTGTTTAACATATTTTGTAATTCAGTGCTACTATCCGCTAATAAAACAGTGTCATCAGCATATAACAATAAGAAAATCTTAAGATACACATCTAGTTCATTTTCTAGGTCTGCACTTATTGACTGTAAACCTTTTGTATCTAACTCTTCTAAAAAGGCTTGTAAATCGTTCAGATATACAGAAAACAGAGCAGGCGATAGATTTTCACCTTGCCGTACACCAATTTCGCAAGGGAAGAAGTTGGGTTTCTCATTATTGAAAACAACACGGGATTTTATATCGTTATACATCTTTTATATAACTCGGAAAAAATTTCCGTTAATATTATTATTCAACAGTTTAAATAAAAGGAGATTTCTTTGAATATAATCAAAAGCTCTCTGAAAATCAATGAACGCACAAAATTACTTACTCAAAATTATTCGTGTTTTGGAAATTTGACCGACTAAAAGTGGTTCTTATATGTCGTATGTACTTTTGAAATATGTTTTATGAAAAAGAAAAGAGTGTCGCCCTAAGTTCTTTCAATATTCTACTGTACGTGTTGTGCGAAATGAATAATATGGTATCAGAAGAGATGAAAAACAAAAGCTGCATTTATGGAAATTATTTACATTTCATTTTCTCGTGGTATATTGGGTTTTATCAAATAAGAACATTGCTTAATTAATTCTGAGAGTCGACAGCAGGAATATTGAATTTGTGTCAAATATCAAATTGTTTGCAGTGTGTTTCGTATAGTTGATACATTGAACATTTGCACGGTGATTTAGAGAGAATAAAAGGCATAACGTTTAATGAATCTATCTTTTGGTATTTAGCATATATTTCATAAGTTTTGCGCAAGATGATAAGACTTTACGACCTTACTGACTATCTAAAAGTACAGTTAGAATATATTGACGGAATTTAGATTCAAGTCGAATACGCTATAGAGCGTTAACCCTTGTCGATTCACAATCTTCGTCGAATTTTGTAACAAAATGGCATTCGAAGCAACAACATTATATAGTTTCTTTATCTGATAAGGAAATGCGTGCTTCAAAGGATATTGCATGTAACTTGAAGATTTTTAAAACGCTTGTAAGTAGAACAAAAGCCTAGTTAGTTATGCGTTAACATGATGCAATCTTTCATACTTATACAATAAAATTACAAGAATCACAAAACATATTAACAAATCGATTTCAATACTAGTGATTCGAGTATAATACGAATTAATAATCTGCATTGCAAATAGTGCTTTAAATTGAAAAGGAACAGTTCTTTAATGTTAGCAACAAGTATTAAATAGTTGTGAAATGATTTTGAATTTTTAAATATTTTAATCAGAATTCAAATATTATTAAAACATTTCACGAAATTTATTGAGCATACTAATACAGCTGTTTTATGTTCCACTGTGCCGAAGTAAGACAAATACAGTAAATCCGCCTAAAATGTTCTTATAAAATACATGTTGCTCCATATATAATACTTTTGAAAATTAAGACTTCGTTTTGTATAAAGTTGTTATTTTGGAAACGGCTTTCCCAACCAAGTTGCAGTGTTGACAAGTTGATTTGTTTCTCCCAGCAAAATTTCATATGGGAACTTATTTACAACAATGCTATAATATCTGCTGCTGTTGTAACACATATTCTATAGCCTTTATTCTATCAGGAACAAATGCCGAAATATTTCTTCCATGGTATATAATATTTCAGAATGTTTCTCTGTTTTTAAACAAATACTATACTGACAATTCTATTCCATGACAGAGTAACCGCTATAGGGAAAACGGTACTATTTATACTGCCATAGGCGACAATATTAACATTTTCTAAATTTACCACTTTTTAGGATAAAAACCTGGATAAAACAGTTATATGTTGTGTTAGTACTTTATTATTGTGTTTTAAAGATTAAAGCCAAATAGTATCATGACCAACTTCCAACGGAGCTTGTTTATGTTATCCAAGCCCACCGTCATTTTGCACCAAATTTATGAAATTTTACAAGTCTTTTCGAATAATTCTCTAGAAAATATTTCAATAGGTTTCAAAATTTATATTGTAAATATACACACTGCAGTTATTCATAGATAAATAAAAAATATATTGTACCCTTACATCCAATCACAGCGCTCCTAACTTGACTTCCTTCACCTGCCTTGTGTACACAAAAGGCCAACATAATGCTGGGAAAATTAAATACTACCGTTTTCCCTATATATGTATTTTCATGTTGCCAATCAGTAAAAAGATTGACTGATGAATATCAAATTTACTTGGGTCATTGTGCGATTCTTGGCGGGGAAACACCGGCTTATCCTTTGAACATTTCACATTTTTCTGAGAGCAACTCATAGATTTTTAAGCTGTAACTTTTCCCGAACTGAACCTAAGACGATTCGTTACTTTTATTGTATTTGCTATCTGAATCAATTTTTCTATTCCTAAACTTTCAATAATCAGTGTTGATTTTTTAAATTTCAGGTAAAAATATCCATAAATGTATAACACACTGGTTAAGTTTGATAAGTTGTTCGTTCGTTACAACTTTTCATTGATTTCTTATATCCTTCGAGAAAAAACTATATCGTGTGACTACTTATATATAGCCTTGCTTAACCAAACTCAATATCAGAATAGCGTAAGTGTAAACAGACAAGACGACTGGTTTAAATAAATGTTTTGTCTAAATACCGAATAATCGATAAGGATATTCCACAAAGGTGTAAATGGTTCCGTGATAATTATGTCTAACTTTGCTCTTTTTCAGATGAAGGTATACAGCGTCAACTGTCAATTTGTGTTCAACAGGTGTTAAGCCGATGTTTTATTCTGTTGCCTAGCAATATTCTTCTATCAATCAAATCGCTCAATTTCCATACAGCCTATAGAATTAATAGAACCAGTTGACGTAAATACAATACCACAGCGATGCCGTTACCAAATCATAACAGTGAAAGTAATAAGTCTAACACATCAGTATTGAACAAAACTGGCACAGGTAAAACACCTGCATCAAACAGGGCACCAGGTGTCTATCATATTGCCCATGTGGCTCCATCGGGCAACAGGATGGGGAATGGAGCAAGTTCTACTCACATTGTTATAGACGGTGAACAAATAGATGTGGTAAAATTAAAACATTTAGTTCCAGAATTGAGGAAGGAAATTAGGAATAGAGATTCAAAAATACAACGATATGAAGGAGAACTTGTGGAAAAGTGCAAACAGTTGGAAGAAAAAGATGTTGAAATCTGTAAATTACGTGCTGAAGTTGACAAATTACAATCGGTCTTACAAATCAAAGTTCACAAAGATGCAGGAAAGCCGGATATTTTGGCAACGATACAGGAAGATGCAACGATGGCAGGGCAAGAGACACGTACCAAAAAGCAGGGTGTGTCTGGTGAAAGTTCAAACGCTAATCAAAATAGTGAAATATTAGAACTAAAACACCACGAGAAGGATTTCAGGTATATTGTTCATATAGTTTATAGTTGTAGTTTTCTTTTGATATATTTTCATTCATATCAAAGGGTATTATACTCTTGGGAACTGAAATATTACTTTTTTCAATTTCCATAGTCTGTGTATTTCAAAATTATTGTTTTTTATTAATTGAAGATATTCCATGTGAATGGACATCAAATTAAAAATCTATCCACACACATTAAATGTATTTTTAAAGTGATATGGTTTTTTTTCAAGATATCAATTACTGTGCATGTTTGGTCATTTTAGTCTAATAACATCACGCAAATTAGTCTTCATGATGATGAACATATTGCTAAGATTTATGTCTTTGATTTTCTCTCAACTGATCTACTTTTAATCGATCATGGAAAAAGACACTAAGTAAACTAAGTGAATTGCAAACAATTTCTAGAAATATTTTATATATATTTGGTAATAGAAAACTTTAAATCAAAATTGATTATTTTTACTTTAATCAGAAATGTATACCTAAATCATTTATGTTACGAGGCAACAAAATCGACTGCATATAAAATACATGTATAAAAAGAAAAATATGTTACTTCTACTGTTGCCATGACGACACGTCTTGGTATTTCTTTCGTAATGTATATTGGCTACTTTGTACCTATTTCTCCCAAGAATGTTTTCATGACTCCCCCTTTTTCAATAATCGTTTATCTTCTATAAAAGATAGACAAGAGATACCAAAGTGGCAAACTCATAAGTCGATCACAATGGCTTGGCAAAAGACAGAGAACGACCAGTATACAAAGCACAACACAGAAAACTTAAAACTGAGCAACACGAACCCCACCAAACACTGGGGTAATTTCATGTACTCCGATTAAACAGAATCTGCTCCACATGTGATACCCGTCGTCTCATCTCCTATTAAATAATTCTTTAAATATGTACAGTGAAAGGATAAATATCCTCAAATAGCAGTAGCATCAGCATCGAACTCATTATCTCAATATACCTCTTTCAGGGTGATGTGCTTTATTCGTTTCACCATTTGTGTAAAATGCCAATTAAAGCATAGTAATAGTTATAAATTGTGTACAAGTAATTAAAAAATATATATATTATGAAATGACATGAGGGATACACGTTTATTTGCAACTAATTCGCCAGCTTGATGTTTTATTCACAATTTTATGTGACAGTAGTTCAGATTAAGAATCTGCAAATTAGGAAAACAGATTTGCTTTGAGTGCATGTAACCGATATTAATAAAATTGAGAATGGAAATGGGGAATATGCCAAAGAGACAACAACCCGACCATAGAAAAAACAACAGCAGAAGGTCACCAACAGGTCTTCAATTTAGCGAGAAATTCCCGCACCCGGAGGCGTCCTTCAGCTGGCCCCTAAACAAATATATGCTAGTTCAGTGATAATGAACGCCATACTAATTTCCAAATTGTACACAAGAAACTTAAATTAAAAATAATACAAGACTAACAAAGGCCAGAGGCTCCTGACTTGGGACAGGCGCAAACATGCGGCGGGGTTAAACATGTTTGTGAGATCTCAACCCTCCCCCTATACCTCTAGCCAATGTAGATAGGTAAACGCATAACAATACGCACATTAAAATCCAGTTCAAGAGAAGTCCGAGTCTGATGTCAGAAGATGTAACCAAAGAAAATAAACAAAATGACAATAATACATAAATAACAACAGACTACTAGCAGTTAACTGACATGCCAGCTCCAGACTTCAATTAAACTGACTGAAAGATTATGATTTCATCATATGAACATCAGGCATATAAAGTATACTTAAGTGTCCTTACATTAAGTTTGTATCAGTATCATATTTAAGCAAGGCTGTAGCATGTAGTCATTATAGCCAGTCAAGGTCGTTAAAAACATACCATGTTTAAAACAATTTAAATGTGAAACTTGATAAAAAATAATGTGCGAGTCTTTCGTGTTTCCATTAGTTTACACTTTCGAGATGAACACAATAACTCAAAACCCTCAAAACCCTCAAAACACACCAAAAGTAAATACGAACTCAACATGATACTCTAAACTATTTCAGTCACTGGCTAGTATCGATGCTTTGTTGTTGATTTAACCGATATTGTTGTTTTCGCTTTTTCAAAACACACAAAAAGTAAATACGAACTCAACATGATACTCTGAACTATTTCAAACACTGGCTAGTATCGATGCTTTGTTGTTGATTTAACCGATATTGTTGTTTTCGCTTTTCCATACAGTATGAAAAACCCAATTATAATTATTAACCCCCTGACATAAAAGTCTTATTAAGAAACAAAAGATAAACCTCATCTGAAACTATCTTCTCTTGACAATATATATTGAGTTTAATTGCCTTATTTCTATTGAATTTACATATCAATTGTTATCTTATATTGACAGATCTAAGCAACTAATTAAGGATGCAATTCACGACAACGACTTCTTGAAGAACCTTGATTCGACCCAAGTACGAGAGATAGTTGATTGTATGTACGAGAAAAAGATTAAACAGGGTCACTATATAATCAGGGAAGGAGATGCTGGACAACACTTATATGTATCAGCAGGTAAGGTTACAATCTGGTCCCAAGGGGATAGGGAGATCATAAACAGGGAACAGGGTCACTATATAATCAGGGAAGGAGATGCTGGACAACACTTATATGTATCAGCAGGTAACATTACAATCTTTTCCCAAGGGGATAAGGAGATCATAAACAGAAAACAGGGTCACTATATAATCAGGGAAGGAGATGCTGGACAACACTTATATGTATCAGCAGGTAAGATTACAATCTGTTCCCAAAGGGGTAGAGAGATCATAAACAGGGAACAGGGTCACTATATAATCAGGGAAGGAGATGCTGGACAATACTTATATGTATCAGCAGGTGAGATTACAATCGGTTCCAAAAGGTATAATGAGAATAAGAAACTATATTAAATCAGGAGAAAGGCACACCTCTCTCTGTATACGTACTTGGTATAATACAAATTAAAACATAAGATAACAATGAGTACCCCTCAAAAAAGTAAAATCACAAAAAATATTGAACTCCGAGGAACATTAAAAAAGGAAAGTCCCTAAATTAAATAGTAAAATCAAAACTCACATCAAACGAATGGATAGTGAGATTAGGAAGCTATAATAAACCAAGAGAAAGACACACCTCTCTCAGTATACTTACTCGGTAACATACAAATTAAAGCATGATCACTCGAGTAAACGTTCTGTAATTTGTTAATACGATTTATTAATTTTATGTACAAAAAGATCAGAGTTTAGTGACCAAACCTTGTTTATTCATTAAGTTTTGAAGAAGCTACATAATGGTATTCAGTATTATTATAAGTCTAATAATGAAAATCACATTATTGTTATACCATTATACAATAAAGTTATATTGTATTATTAAGACCAAGAAGGTCACTTGCCAATCCCTTTTGTCCATATAGTGATTAACACGATGAACAATTGCATTTATAGTAAAATTGATAAAGAGAATCTCAATATGCGGTTAATGGCTATATGAGTTCATAGCTTAATAAGGAATTTATATGAAAAACAATATGATATATATTTTTTAATCACAATGACAATCAATCAGCAATAAACATAATTTTTAAATCGTAAACACACTATATGCATATTATTTGAATAAATTAGCATTTCATTACCAAAAAACAAAACTACTCCGACTTTTCGTATAAAGAACAACAACTTTTTATAATGGTTTTCAATTTCAATGCACAAGTTTAAAACTATACATTGATCAATCAAACTTTAGTTAAAAATCGGGGGTTTCCTTACGAGTCATGATTTGCTAATATAATTAAAAAACTGGATTCTATCAATGCACCTTTGTTTCTGATTTTCTTGCCGCCAATTTTTACAACAGTTTAATGTGGTTTGAGTAGTATGCTTTTTAGGGAATTATTCATCAACTTGATTTGTTGAATGCAATAAGTAATCAGTTATATGGAAAGAAATCACGGTACAAATCAATTATAAGCCTTCAGTTTAACTTTTAGTCACTTTCAATTGCGGAATTTTGTTTCTGAAAGAGCACCGCCAACAGCTGTTAAGGCAAGAAAAGCTCGTGAAACAAGCATGTGTTGATAGTCATGCCACCGATTACTTTGTTTTTCTGCATCAAAATGATATAGAGTACACTACTACTCTTTTTTTTCTTTTTTAGCCATGGCGTTGTCAGTATATTTCCGATCTATGAGTCTGAATGTCCCTCTGGTATCTTTCGTCCCCTTTTTACATACTTTTCGAATAGTTTTTTTTATCGACGGTAATAGGAACCAAACAGTTACAGAACTCCGTCACCATTTCTCGTATAAACATTTCGACTAAAATTGTTGGTATGAAACTTAATTTTCACTCTGAAGGGTTCGCAAAATCTGTTTGCGATACATGTTTAACAACTAGTTTTCCATTCTGGCGAAACAAGCTTTACATTTTAATCAGAAAACAAGTTCTAAATCCATTGCAATGTAGTGAACATGTAATATTTACTGATTTCTTTATTTTATTGATCTGGAGTAATATTTTTTTTTTCAATTATAAGTAATGACAAATACAAAAAGATGTTCAGTACACGAGTACGATTATTATATCTTATTACCTGAAAAAAAATCTATAACGAGATATTCATACTTGTAATATGTGTAAATTGTTCGCTAATGCGGGGTTCACACATTGCATGCCGATTATTGCCCTCGTTTAACTTTTGACAAATTTTAATCGTGAATGGTTCTGTCAAGGACGGCAGTAAAAATCGTTAATAGTTATCCCATAAGGACGCGTCAGTGTAAGATCATCTCGATGGCCGGAGGCCAGAGGGTGATCTTCACTGACACACCAAGTCCGAATGGGATAACTATTTTACATCCCAGCTGTTTTAGATTAGACGAAAAACCATTTACAATTCATAAAATCTAGTTTAGAACGCCACACAACCATTATAACATACTTTCTATATTACTATATGATGTATACCCTTTATGACCCTCTAACACGATGAGTAGATATCAAACAATGTAAATTCGACCCAGTGGCCAATCGGCCCCACACTATATCGCCACTTTTTGAAAAAAATCGCCCCACTCTTGTAACCGACTCGCCCAACTTTTAAAAAGTGCAAAATCAAATTGAACAATCAGTCTGACTACTCATTTATTTAACGAAAAGGGTTTAATCTCACTGAGTAAAGGTCTGCCAACTCGCCCCAGTTATAAAAATATCTTGCTTCCTTTAAGTATGTTACATTTCTGATAGTTCGTATCCAGTCGTCCTGATGAAGTGGTATGTGTCGTGGCTTGATATGCTAAAGGTCTTGAGTTCGAATCCCAGCATATCCACTGTATTTTTTCTACGTGAATTTTGATAGATAGTCTTCACCGTATATTTAATTATAAGTTTTATAATGGATTTGACATTTCCGCCAAAATGTTACAGACCAAAGGAAAGCATGCATAACAAAGAAACTTAAACTGGGGTGATCTGGTTGGGGTGATCCGGCTCAGATCACCCCTGTTAGAACAAAGGAGCTGGGATGTAATGAATGTGTGACCCCAGCTTGAAAAACATATTTTATTGATACTCAGTGATGAAACATAATAAAATCATATTTATTTGCATTTACTTCTTTTGAAAATAATCATGACAGTTATCCCCTTTTATGCGTCATATCAGACGGTGACATTTATCATCAAATGTGCAAAGAAAACATGATGTAAATGATGACGTGAACGAAATGGAACAAACACAAATATAAATTTAATAAAAACTGAAAAAGTCTCGGCGTTTTAGTCTTTCGAACAACAAATCCAAAATTTATGATTTGTGTTTACTACTGCCAACACCATCAACCTCATGATAGCAAAAGAAAATCGGTCATGTCAAATTTCTAAAAGGTGCAGCGCATAGTGAAGTGTCATTACCTGAATACATTTTTTAATAGCAAAATTAAATAAAGGCAACAGTAGTATACCGCTGTTCAAAACTCATAAATCCATGGACAAATAACAAAATTGGGGTAACAAACTAAAACTGAGGGAAACGCATTTAATATAGGAGGAGAACAACGACACAAAATTAAATTGTAACACACACAGAAACCAGATAATAGTAGAATTACAAAACGACTTTCATAAAAACAAAATACGATTAATATAAGATATTTAAAAATCATTTGCACAAAATTAAAGCCAAAACAAAACAAAGACCTCAACAAAAACGACATGTGACCATATTTGTCTATTTTCAAGATCGTTTTATTGACGGTTAATATTTGTTCCTGCTGGATTACTATCTCGTAAATGTTAAACAAACTTTTATTGTATCCATTTATAAAGTACAATTATCATAGAAAACCGAAGGCGTTACCACACTTTTATAAAAGAGAGGCGACTGATACCAAAGGGACATTCAAACTCATAATCATAAATAAACTGACAACGTCGTGGCATCAAAAGGTCAAAAGACAGTACACACATGCAGTTTATTGCTGTACGCTAATTCCTTTCTTTTCTTTATTAATTAAGATATGCATTGATAACGATCGGCATATCAAAAGGGAATATAATTTGAACGGTAAATCTAACGTTACTACTAGTATATATATAGGATTATAATATACCTGTGCACAAGGACTTATCTCGACCTCTAAATATCAATGGCTATTTGTATCGTAAGGTTGCTGTCTCTTTGATGTTTATCCCATATTTCCTTCAATAATACTCATATTTGAACTTGTTACCATCAAATTGATAAATCGTGCACCTGCAAGTTCGCATTTCATTATTTTTTCGGTAATAAATTAACTGTTATGCTATAAAAAATAATTTTTTTTTGTAATCAATGAACAATTAAGCTATAATGTGCATTTTCCGTTTATTAATTGAAACATTTTCCCATAAAAATCATCAAACCATTTCTTTTTATATTTTCTGCTGATGTGTTGGTAGAACTAATATTATAATGGAAAAAGGTTCGTTTCGTAACAAAATGTTCTGTTAAATAAATAACTGATGTACAAATAATTGATGTATTGCATTATATCTGGGTTTATGTGTGCGTATCAGCAACTAAAACTCCATAAGGGATTTACTACAAATTAATCTTGAACTAATGTCGAAAATTTAAATTGGTCGATGTTAAAAGGTGTTAAAATAATTAAAGTGTTCATATGCTGCACCGCTTGTAAATACTCACACCAAATAGTAATAAAGATCCTTTCGTTTCATTTGATCTGTGAAATTTCTTTAACCTTTCCTGGCTGAGAAAATAGTTTATATTTACATCGTTCTTTCTGTCACATTAGATACTACTCTCACTTGGGGCCATTTTTCATATTCAGTTTCAAATGCTTAACTGCCGACCAATTGTAACTATATTTGAATAGAATCATTCTGATGTTGTCTATCTTAAAAGTCCGATATATTCACCCCTCAAAACTACCCCAATATCTTAATTAGAAATACGAGGCGGGGGACGAAAAGACTACAAAGGACTAATTGCTACACAGCTAATATCAATGTCCATATTAAAAATACGGCAAACGCTCGCAGCCTTTATAAAACATTGATGCAACTTTTACTTTATTACACAAAAAAAACTAAATTGCTACCAATAACACCAACTTAGGTCCAGAAGTAATAGAAAATAGTAACCTAAGCTTAACTAGTGGGTGGACCATTTTAAACAAGACTTCACAGGTGTGTCCTTTCTATTATCTATTATTTCACACAAACACCTTCTTATTCAAAACAACTGTCTAATATACGACACATGGATCGACTCTTTGCTATATTAAACATCTTCTCGTGGGCATTCTTGGTATAAGGCTTAATTGTCAAGCAAGATATACATGCTCTTTGTATTTCAACGTTCATTCACTGACGCATTCATTGTCAGTTTATTTTCGATCTATGAGTTTCACTGTCCCTTTGATATCATTCGCCCCTCTTTTACACTGAGCTTTGTTTACAATTTAAATATTAGCATTTATTCTACTGAAACAAACAAAAAACGATTCCATGGTTCAATCCATCATTTTCTACATTTGAAAATGCCTGTATCAAGTCAGGAATATGACAGTTGTTGTCCATTCGTTTGATGTGTTTTATCATTTGATTTTGCCATTTGATTAGGGAGTCTCCGTTTTGAATTTTCCTCAGAGTTCAGTATTTTTGTGATTTTATTTTTTCTAGTTGGCAAATGTAGAACGTCTCTCCTCAAACGTATTTTTATGTTTTCAGAATTTATTTATTATATGACTGGATGAATTCCGTATTAAAAGTACCGTGTTTAAGTACAATTTGTTGGATTACATTGTTGACATAATCAAATTTAGACAATATTACAACAGAAGCTTTCAATCTCTGACTTTTATATTAATAAACTTCCTGAAATTGTGCATAACTTTGTTAAATAAAAATATAAAGATGTAGTATGATTGCCAATGACAAAACTATCCACCATAAGACAAGTATGTATGCTGCTCTAAAAGCTTTTTGTGAGTCTTACACTCAATATACATTTAAAACCTTCCATAAGAATGTAATGTCCTATATGTAATCAATTTTATCACCACATTGTCTCTCTTGTGTTAATTGTGTAGTTTGAACAATATATTCAAAATATACAAATTGTAAACTTGTATTTTTAAATTTTGATGACTGCTTTTCGACATTCTCATTCATAATTCTTTATTCATTACGTTGAATATGGGACATGGGGGTAGATACTGATCAAAAGTTAAAAAGTAAATAAAAAAATACCAGACTAAGCAGTGGCATGCAGAGGGAGAAGACAAGAACCAATTGCATACAAAAGACAGACTTTTCTTTAAATGAACTTAATAAGTACAAGCATCGTTGTAAATTTGATGCGACTGTTATACAAGTGAGAGGTTTGGCGCTATAAAACTAGGTTCAATCCTCCATTTTCTACATTTGAAAATGCCTATACCAAATCACGAATATATCAGTTGTTGTCCATTCATTTGATGTGTTTTATCATTTGATTATGCCATTTGATTAAGGAATTTCCGTTTTAATTTCACTCGGAGTTCGATATTTTTGTGATTTTACTTTTTTTTTTTGAAACACTGAGATTAATTTACAAATATTCATGATATACCATGTATTTTGTAGATGGTGAGCTGGAGGTGCTTAAAAGTAATAAAGTTCTTGGTAAAATGACTGCAGGTCGGGCATTCGGAGAACTGGCAATACTTTATAACTGTACAAGGACAGCGTCAGTTAGAGGTGAGTATATGCTTGATAAATGTGAAAACCTATAATGACTCTAAATATTTGTACGGCTTTTACAATGTTCTTCCCGCAGAAAGGCCCCTAGTTATGATATATATGTATATATAAGGTGAATTATGTTTTCCCGTCTTCCACGAAAATTGATGTCTCACGTTTCATTAATGTGAATGATGGATTCATTAATTTCAAGTTTCACACCTTTTGTCAGTGCGTCCTATGTACTTATCATTAATTACGAGATTAGAAAATTATAAACATGTAACCCTTAAATGTACTATTAGAAATCATGCATAGTGATACTTTGACTTTGGATATATTCAAACGAAGTCATTCTAAAACATTTTAAAATGTGCTCGTCAAGACATCAAGGAGATGTATTCTTTACTTTGGAGTTCAACGATCAATTGGATCTGTTTGCCATAAACATGTATATATTCGGTAGAGACAAGTTTGGAATATTCCAGTAGTTGCCGTGGTGTCTCGTGATAAGAGACAGAAAATGACAAGGCGCAATCGAGAATCATAAGATTAATACAAACAGACAAAAGAAAGGCAACAGTAGTATACCGCTGTTTGAAACCGTGGCAAAAATAAAAACAGCAACAAAACATTATGGATGTGAACTCAATACGTTGCAGAAGAATTTTTTTTTTACTTTTGTTTCATTGATATTCTTGAAACCATATAAAATTGTATTTTGCCTCATGTCTGTATGCTATTCTCATAACACACAATACATAAAAGGGAATAACTGAACCTATATCTTTTTGTTTCATATCTTTTTGTTAAATTATCTTTTTGAAACCTAATTGCTCCTTCCTATAATTGCTGTCTTTCAATATTAATATCCATTTATCATGAAAGTTAAATTAAAAAAAAAATTAAAATTGTTTGACTTAAAATAAATTGTCATACCGTTCTTTGATTTATTGTAATTTTTCTTTTGTCAATTAGTATATGTTCAGTTTCAAAAAAGTATATTTTGACAGTTATAGGACCTAAATTTACATCTACTAGTTATGTTGTGCAGTATATCAAACTATAGGGTTTTTATTTTGTGTGACAGTTTCAACAGTAGGTTTCCAAAAGTTTATGAATGTCTTACAATCATATCAATGGAAAAAATCTGAAGTTGGTGACTCTAATCTTTTCTTTCGATTCGAAACTTTTCTGATTATAAAGTTTTCTTTCGATCAATAATATGTATGATTCGTTCAATATAATTTTTATTTATATCCCAAAGTCATTACAGATCAATCATTTATATTTAAAGTATGAATTTCTATAGATTCCTCTTGACGTTTTCCTCCGTTTAAATCAGAAACAAATTAGCATTCAAATGGAAACTAACTGATATTGTCATTTGGCACTAGACTGTGTTTGAATTACTAACATTTGATAGGATTCTAGAAACAGACAAAGTCATCCTTTATATCATTTATGGAATCAGTGCTATAATCCTTGAGGTTATCCAATCTGTGTTTATCTTAGATATGACCAATTGAGTTGTGGCGTTATGATACATCCTATTTCACAAGGGTCTTACTGAATTATTGATAAATGCTGTTTATTCTTTAGACTTTCACTGACTTAATTGACCGTTTTTGTCAAAGAAATTAACATCACCATTTAAAGCTAAGTCATTTAAATGTCTGGCAGTTCTATACCCTCGTAAGAACTCGAGGTCGTTAAACACACACTAGCGGCTACCATATTGTCATGACAATCTTAAAGGTGTTCGTATCTCGTTAGCAGATGTAAATTTGAATATAACTTGTTTTTGTTGTTACTATGGATTCTAGTCTTCGTATTTATAATTATTGTTATGCAGTTTTGACTGTAAAACAGACAATAAAATTGAAAATGGAAATGGGGAATGTGTCAAAGAGACAATAACCCGACCCTATAACAGACAACAGCAGAAGGTCACCAATAGGTCTTCAATGCAGCGAGAAATTCCCGCACCCGGAAGCATCCTTCAGCTGGCCCCTAATATTTATATATACTAGTTCAGTGATAATGAACGCCATACTAAACTCAAAATTATACACAAGAAACCAAAGTTAAAAATGATACGACTAACAAAGGCCAGAGGCTCCTGACTTGGGACGCGCAAAAATGCGGCGGGGTTAAACTTGTTTATAAGATCTCAACCCTCCACTTATACCTCTATATGCATGCTTAATGTGTTGAAATGTTCTCCAATTAAACTTGAACATACCAACTCGTAGAGGTTAAATTAATGTTAAATATTTGCTTGTTGTTTTTGCTGGTTAAAACAGACTGATTGTTTTTGAATGTTAACTTAGATGTTGGGTATACGTTCAGGTAACGGCACCAAAAAAGTTCACTCTACAAGTGTTAAAATGATTTAACAGAGATACTCAAAGATATTCCATGAAACAACCAATCCCGGTCTTTGACAATATTTAGGTCTCCTCTGTCACAACATGACCCCATGGATCTTATCTAAACCTCTGATTTTTTTTAGATAATTTTCACATTCTATTTTTGAAAGACTTTCTTAAAGTATAATATATGAAACAATTCCTTTTTATCAACATAACCCACTAAAAAAATAATTTTGTTAGGTTATGTAAATTCTTATGTCGGTACTATACTACATTTGTTTGCGATTTTGCCGGGTCACTTTTTTCTCGATAATAACGTATGTGATCGTTGCCGCCTAGTTGGTGTATCTAGTTGGATTTTTAGATTGCTCTAGAATTATAGTTATCAAAGGTACCAGGATTATAATTTAATACGCCATTCAGTCACACAACCCGAATTAGTCAAAACAATCACACGAAGCCATCAGCAATTTTGTAATCTGCGATCAAAGGCGATGAATCCGCTGCTTATATGTTTGCTCCCACTAACCCCAACTCTTATCAGCCGATAACTTTGAAAATGAAATATTTATAACTGTATAGCATATTTAGATATGCTATTTATCTATATTAGCAGCTATTTCCAAGGCAACGATTAAATGTGTTCGAATGTATACTAATGGGTAGTTTAGTTTGGAATATTATTAAATCGTATTTTAAGATATTAAATATACATGTCTTGGCTACTATTGATGTTAACTCCATATATATTTTTGAAAGATTGTAAGTAAATTCAAAATTTAAACTATTTCAGCTCTGACTGATATCAAAGTATGGGTTCTAGATCGACGTGTTTTCCAAGCTATTATGATGAAAACTGGTTTACAACGACAAGAAGAAAATATTAAATTTTTACGAAGGTAAACTGGAGTGTGATTATAATGAAACTAATGAATATTTGGTGTAGAAATAAACACTTACAAACATGTGTCGATCATGACCGTGAGTAAAAAAAACTTAATGTTTCATTGAAACCCTAAATAAAGGCAACAATAGTATACCGCTGTACAAAGTTAAAAAAAACTTGAATTCAGAAAATCTAATAACAAGTGATAATATGTAACTGGTAATGAGCGTTGTCAAATAGAGGCAACAGTAGTATACCGCTGTTCGAAAGTCATAAACCGATTGAGAGAAAACAGAACCGAGGGAACACATTAACTATGAGAGGAAAACAACGAAACAACAAAAACACAAAAGTGCAACAAAAAACCAAACGACAATGTAACACACACAAAAACGGACTATAAGATAATAAATGACGCTTTTATGGCAATGTTAAATATAACATTAAAAGATAAACGTCGCATGACAGGACTACAGTACAAATAAATGCATGAACAAATGTTTCAGTTTCTAATATATTAAAACATATATCATTTCATTTTAATAGTGTTCCATTGCTACAAAATCTTCCAACTGATAAATTGGCCAAGATTGCTGATGTTCTTGAAGTGGTAAGTTTTTCTACATAAACTTGCAACCTCATCTTCATTTCAATTTACTTAAGTATGCATATGATATGAACTAAGAGAAGTGATGAAATCAATTCATTTGCTAATCAAGCATTTAAAATTTAGGCATCAGTTTACTTCACTCTTTAAAATTTGTTCTATCTTGATTCAACTTTTGTGGCTTTTTTTTTTTAAAAAAATTCCATTGGATTGGATGAATGAAATAACCGAACTCCTCATTGCTTATACATTACAGGACTTTTATCATGAAGGAGATTTCATTATCAGAGAAGGTGCTGTTGGAGATACATTCTTCATTATTAATAAAGGAGAGGTAAACATTTGTATATCGTTAAACATACACACACACACACACAATATAAAGTATATTATGTATGTTATAAACGTTATTCGAGTTTGGCTATTCTATTCGTCCTCGTTGGTTACTTCATCTCGTCAACATTTTTTTTTTTTCGAATTTGGCCTCCATTGCGGATATTCCTTTTAAGAAAGCGCATTGATATGGTTATATTTATAAATTTACTGTTTACAAATTTTTGATTTTTTTTTAAATACTAAGGCTTTTCTACCTCAGGCATAGATTACCTTAGCTGTATTTGGCAAAAATTTTAGGAATTTTGGTCCTCAATGCTCTTCAACTTCGTACTTTATTTGGCATTTTTAACTTTTTGGAATTCGAGCGTCACTGATGAGTCTTTTGTAGACGAAACGCACGTCTGGTGTATATACTAAATTTAGTCCTGGTATCTATGATGAGTTTATTTACAACCACTGGGTCGATGCCACTGCTGGTGGAGATTTATTTCCCCGAGGGTATCACAAGCCCAGTAGTCAGCACTTTTTGTGCTGACATGCATTGTCATTGATTTGGTTATTTTTATAAATTTACTGTTTACAAATGCAAATGTTTGATTTTGTTTTAATACTAAGGCTTTTCTACCTCAGGCATAGATTACCTTAACTGTATTTGGCAAAAATTTTAGGAATTTTGGTCCTCAATGCTCTTCAACTTCTATCTACTAAATTTAGTCCTGGTATGTATGATGAGTTTACTTGCACAAGAAAATTACCACTGTTTAATATTTTTAACATTCTTGAGAAAGGTTAAAGGGCGTTCCTAAATCAAGTTTGTAAAATATACAATATCTGCAGCAAATAAATAGAGCTTAAATAAAACAAAAACAAAAAAAGTTTTAGTTGAAGATTCAATGACAAGGACAGTCCAGTGTTTGAAGTATCTTCCGTATTTTATTGATATTTTGCTAAACTTTTTTGAGCTAATTCATAAATTAAAATTGAACGATCTGTTTGTTAGCCTTTACAACAAACAACATATAGTTTTCAAAGATATTTAAAAAAAAACACACACTTTTGTTTTCCTATCGTAAATAATCATTCTTGAGCAATGACAAAAAGCAAAACATTTTCCTAATTTTTGTAATAACTGTTTTTCTAAATCATGGTATAAAGTAGTCAACAATCTTAAGCTACAGAACATTTGAATATACGAAAATATATTAAAAAAATATTTTAGGTTCAGGTAACACAGAAGATAGCTGGATTTGACGATCCAAAGGAAATAAGACGACTAGACCGAGGTCAATATTTTGGAGAAAAAGCTTTGCTCAGGTAATTAAACCGTTAAATCTTTTCAAATGTTAAAAATAGAAACATTTAGTTATGGATGGACCAGAACAAAAAAGAACTGCAAATTTATTCTATATGTTTTGTTACCACTCATTATTGGAAAGTGGTCTAAACCAAGTTGATAAGGAAGAGTTTCAATAATGTTCATTCACTCTTTTCAAGCATTTTTACGTTTCCGTTTTCCATACCATCAAAATTTATTAATCCATTCGCTATACTATTTAAAGTCATGTATTATTGTAGTGTGAGTGTTACAAAAAATGCAAATATTTTTATAAGGCTGTTATCTTTGACGAGTTTTTATATGCCTGAATAGCTAAGTTTTACCATAAAGACTTTCTATTAAAATATTTTTGTTTATATTCTATTTAACTCTTCAGTAATATACTGCTTTTAAATCCTTGACTTCTCGTTCTCTTATTCGTCGACAGCTGTTTCCTATGCAGTGACCTTAATCAAGATCATACTCGTTGAATATGGAAAATATATATATAATACTTTGTTCTTAACTTTTTCTAACTTCTGATATATATTTATATTCGTCTTATTTACTTCATTTCAGTGAAGACAGAAGAACAGCAAATGTAATAGCATTAGCGCCTGGTGTAGAATGCTTAACCGTTGACAGAGAGTAAGATATTCTATTTTAATAATTTATTTAAATTCTTAAATCATATTCTTTATATTTATCCTCATTTTGTGTATGCTTTCTAAGAAAGGAAATGGAATATACATAGATATTTTAACACTGTAATGGACCCATGAAGAAAATTGTATTTTTTTTTTTTTAAATACATGATCACTTTAAATTATATCAGTTGGGGGAAATACACATATAAAACTATTGAGTAAGAAGATCTAGTAAAAAAATTGTACAACTATTATTCTATACCATAGACCCTATGAATTAATAATAATATCTGTTTTCTTTTTTTTTAAGATCATTTAATTCGCTGATAGGAGACTTAAACGAGTTGAAAGAAAAAGATTATGGAGATGAAGCAAGAGGAGCACAACGGTAATACTAGTATTAGATTTCGTTATATATGACATATGAACATCAAATATGTCATTAATTTCATTTTGTTTAATTTTTAATTGCTGTGGAACCACCGAAAACGCTTTTGTGAAAGTGAATAGTTTGTGTTAAATGCTAACCCACATAAAAAAGACCACTTTTAAAAAAATATTCATTGTCACTTTAAAATGGTTATCACTATTGGAGCATTACTAAAAGATTTTCTACAATGTACATTTTAATAAATTTTAAATTGTGTATATAGGTCATCGAAGAAAACAAACTACAACGGGAAATCACGAGATTTGCTTTGGAATCGTCTACGGTTACACAAGTAAAATGTTAACTTTATTCGCATCTCTTATTCTTCTTTGTCAGTCTTAAACTGCAGTAGACCGCATTATTACATATATAGAAAAAAAAACAATAAAACTGCCTTCAATTAAAAATTCATTATCGTTTGAAACTGCATGGGAATGGCTGTTGCATATCTTTTATAATTACTATTTCAATCGGTACAAAGACTGGCAGTTTTGTTATGCTTTACCTTTTTTCTTTTGTTTCTTCAATTTCTATTTATTTTGGAAGGGTTTTTTTTATCGGAAATTGCATGAATTTTTGTTTGTTTTTGGTTAATAAAATGATTCCTCTCTGGTATACTCATCATTATATTTTTGTCATATTGCTAAAAACTATATATACAAATATATTTTTGTTTATCATATTTTACAAAAACACAAAACTAGATTCTAACCTGACAATATTTGAGTTGTTGTTCATTAGAATAAAGTAAGCTTGCCATTTTTTGATATTTCTAATGATATCCTCAATCGTTGTGAAAGACAATTCAAAATGATAACGAAAGGTTAAGTGTGAAAAGCACATTTTAAGAGAAAGTAAACAAAAATACCAACAGGCAATCAAAATTTCACCTGTGTGACGAAAGATATTTTAACAAATCATCAGTCCACAAAACACTACAAATAACCTTCAATATTATGACATACCCATCACCAATATCATGTGATTAACTCAGGAACTCCAATAGGGTAGCTAAGACGCACGTTTAGATGTTTAGAACAAGAATCAGTCTGGCGATTAAACATATATGTGACACAGATATAAAGGTCATTATTGTTCGTAAAATGTACGAAGAGATGGACGACTTTACTTTTCAAAACCATCAGTTCTTTATTATAAACAGCAACTATCTGACAATGAATTCATAAAATAAAAAGCAAGCCCTTGAATACTGTACCAACCCGAGAGGTTTTAAGGGAAAAAAATTAAATTGATAACTTATTATGCTTGTATAGACCAAATTCTCACCCTCTCATCAGAAAACGTATTAATTGGAATGTGTAATATCCCAAACTAATACATAACACAAACAAGTTAATAACAAAAACCAATGAATGCATGAATAAATATAATGCAAGAAGATAAGAACTACATATCAGTTAGTATGTTTTTAAATCTCTTTCAATTTTAAAGATTCTAGTTAAACCATACCGTTACCGAGAAGCCTTTATAGATATAACGGAAAACATTAGAAGCAATTTCCTCAAAATAACCATATAAATTTCTCGATTTATTGATCCTTAATAATTTACTGCAGATTTGTCTTTTAGCGTAACGGTTTAACATGCAAAATATGTGTATTCTCCTTTCAAATCAAAGCTTTCTTAATTTTGGAAGCAATTCAGAGACATAGATGTAGGTCGGGAAGGCAGCAACGTTAACATAAATGGATTTTAAAACATAATTAGTTAGAGCTAATTGACCTTGAACATTAAAAGGCACCAAGACACTATATTGAGCAATCTTTTGAAATATTAACTATTTCAGTGCGCAACACACGTGATACATTATGCAGGCAACGTAAACATCATTCATCTCTATTGATAATATAAATGAGACAGATATCAGGTGGCATGATACTGATTTCTGTATGAACTTTCATTACGTCTGTGAATGCAGAACAAAAAATTGGAAGGTCAAATACATTCAACGTGCGTATGTTTTAATAAAAAGAGTCAGACAGAGCAGCCAAAAACTTTGATAAACCTGTCTTCTTATTTTAAAATTTATTAGCTTAACATTTCCAGTGAATAAGAAGCATTTTAATTACACCAAATGGCATCTGGACTTGTAGTTTCCTCGGATAACAACAGTCCGCCATCAGTTGTTAAACATAAACAAATGACAAAGTTAAACAAATGAATTATATAAGATAATGGTCTATGGGTAAACAAATAGCATTGCACAGCATAAACTTGTAGGTTTTCAAATAATCAAAACACAATGCAAGACACAAACATGGTATAATGACGAACAAATAACATTCACATGCATTTGCACATTGATTCAGGAATAGACAAATATCATTGAGTGACAATAACCAACATTGTTGACCAACAAGTAATAATAAGCGACAGATATAATAATAGATAAATTAGTTATTTTTGTTTCTTCTAAATTTGTTTCGTACTATATGACGCTTTTATCAAGAGATAATTTATATAAATAATTTATTTTGTAGAACTAGTGGAGGCAGTGGTTCAGATGTTACTTTATCGCCGGTCCGTGATAAGATGCAGAATGAATTTTCATACATAACGCTCGATCAATTAGAAATAGTTGCTACTTTAGGAATGGGCGGATTTGGTCGAGTTGAATTGGTGAGTATGCTCTTTTAAGAGGAATAACGACTAATAGTTATCAAAGGTACCAGGATTATAATTTAGTACGCCAGACGCGCGTTTCGTCTACATAAGACTCATCAGTGACGCTCATATCAAAATATTTATAAAGCCAAACAAGTACAAAGTTGAAGAGCATTGAGGATCCAAAATTTCAAAAAGTTGTGCCAAATACGGCTAAGGTAATCTATGCCTGGGATAGGAAAATCCTTAGTTTTTCGAAAAAATCAAAGTTTTGTAAACGGGAAATTTATATAAATGACCACATTATTGATATTCATGTCAACACCGAAGTGTTGACTACTGGGCTGGTGATACCCTTGGGAACGAAACGTCCACCAGCAGTGGCATCGACCCAGTGGTGTAAATAGTTATCAAAGGTACCAGGATTATAATTTAGTACGCCAGACGCGCGTTTCGTCTACATAAAACTCATCAGTGACGCTCATATCAAAATATTTATAAAGCCAAACAAGTACAAAGTTGAAGAGCATTGAGGATCCAAAATTTCAAAAAGTTGTGCCAAATACGGCTAAGGTAATCTATGCCTGGGATAAGAAAATCCTTAGTTTTTCGAAAAAATCAAAGTTTTGTAAACGGGAAATTTATATAAATGACCACATTATTGATATTCATGTCAACACCGAAGTGTTGACTACTGGGCTGGTGATACCCTCGGGAACGAAACGTCCACCAGCAGTGGCATCGACCCAGTGGTGTAAATAGTTATCAAAGGTACCAGGATTATAATTTAGTACGCCAGACGCGCGTTTCGTCTACATAAGACTCATCAGTGACGCTCATATCAAAATATTTATAAAGCCAAACAAGTACAAAGTTGAAGAGCATTGAGGATCCAAAATTTCAAAAAGTTGTGCCAAATACGTCTAAGGTAATCTATGCCTGGGATAAGAAAATCCTTAGTTTTTCGAAAAAATCAAAGTTTTGTAAACGGGAAATTTATAAAAATGACCACATTATTGATATTCATGTCAACACCGAAGTGTTGACTACTGGGCTGGTAATACCCTCGGGGACGAAACGTCCCCCAGCAGTGGCATCGACTAAAACCAACATTAAACGCATAGCAAGAGACCATAAACTTGTAAAAAAAACCGGTAGCACTCATTCGGGGTTTTAAACGATTCCCTTAGTTTTTGTTTGTTAACTGTATTTTGCTCTTCTCACGAGATTTGAACATCGGTAAACTACTTCCGTCTTATTGAAACGAAGAGTTTTCAGATTAATATTATACAACCTGCTTCTTCAGTTTCATTCAACGTTCGCCAACAGAAGCCATTATGATAGTCGTTAAAGATGTCTCAATTACTCGAATGTACCTCTATTCTTTTTCAGAAGTCCTCTATATCGCTTTGTGCGTAACATTTCCTTTTAACTCTTTGATTTTTGGTTGTTTACCTTGATTTATATCTACTTAAAGTTTATGAGATTTTAACAACAGTAAACTATTGTTTTCTTTAGTTTTGTCAACATATGTTCTGTCTTTTAATATCTCGGTTTGAATTAGTTTATTTTTACCAAGTATATAAAATCAGCGTATTGAGGATTCATGGAAGAAATAAAATCATGTTTTAATTTAAGAGCTACATTTCCATGAACTGTCGGATCTTTGATGACCATCTTCGCCGCTCTCTCTCTCTATGCTGCCCTGTGCGTTATTTCTTATATTCTTATATTCTTATATTGTGCTAATCTCTAAATACACATTCAAATTAATAGTTTATAGCGTTGTTATTCTAATGATTTGAAGTCAAAATTAGTTTCTTGTCTGCATGTGGGTTTTTTTCCGTATCTTAACTGAGGTAGAGCTGCGATAACCCTCTTCCACTAGTCAATGAATGTATTTGGTTTCATAAATTTATCCCTGGTATTTTCTCTTCGTACCTAATACAATGGAAAAATGTTATGTTTACTGGTACTATCCTTTGTATCTGGACTCGGGCTCGAAGAAGTTATATGCTCATTGATTTTACTCTTTCCGTTAATATCTATCCTCAGATCTTTGTTACATGGTATTTCTCCCAGGTAATTCTGCCAGTTTCCTGTGATTCATATTTCACTTTATATTACTTATGATTACATAATGCTCTTTACTTTGTGTATTACCGTCCAATGTTAGACATAGATTTTAGTACAGATTCTAATTGTGTATCAAACATCTTTTCCAAACTCATTTCAAAAACGCATTATGAGCTGTACATAATCATTTGTTTACTTTGCTCTTATTACTTTCTTTTCGTCATATATTGTTTTTAGTTACCTTTTTGGAGAAAAAAATGAAACAACACCTTATAAAAAATTGAGAACAACACGTTTAATCATTCTATGCGTCCGAAGCGCTTTTCTGGATTTACCTTCATCAGGAACGCTCAAAGCTAAACATTTAAAATCCAAAGATGTATAAGTACCGAACCCGTTGAAGAGCCATATGACAAAAATACCTAAAATAAATAGCCAAATTCATCTAAAGTCAACTTTGCCTGAGGGAGTTGAAACCTTAGTTTCTTAATAATTTCAAAATTTATAAACGGATAATTTTAGTAAAGTTTGTTAAATCATGTCAGTACCGAAGTACTGACTATTGAGCTGATGATACCATCGGGGACTGATAGTCCAACAGCAGAGGTCATGCCGCCAAAGCATTTAACTGGATTGACCTACACCAGGAACGTTAAAAGCTTTATATTTAAAACAAAAGGATTAAAAGAACATTAACTGTTGAAGGGCTATATGACCAACATGGACATATAATAATAGCCAATCCATCTTAGGTCATTTATGGGTCCGTAAAGGATTCCCTGGTTGTATCCGTATATGGAAATTGAGAGCAGTTAAATGTCACGATACCTATATTATCTGTCTTATGTTTGATAAACGTATCCTTCTTTTATTAACAACTATTACTTATATGTACTACGCAATAGAGTTAGCTGCCTGATCGACCAGGAACTTATTGAGATGTGATGTTCATATTACAACACGTTGCTAATGTTGTAATTATAGCATAATAACGATTAATTATACTAAGATAAGGTTTCATTGTCAGTCAGAGCTGTCATTTAATACCTCCAATTAAATATAGCATTCCTGTATATTTATTTTTGAATTAACATTGTCCCTATTGATTTCATATAAATAAGTATCAACCATTTTTCTAGATCGATCATCTAAGTGGATAACGAGTAATTGTTACTTAATGAAAATAACTTGAATTACATTTTTATATCACTTGTTCATTATATCGTTATCAATCAGTCTATACTAAACTTGTCCTTGTAATGCTTTCACATGATAATCCATCGTTTAGTTCTTTTTGATATTGATTGTCATGCTGCATGAAAATCCGATTAAACACAAACACGAAAAGGGTATAATGAACAAATCTGAAATGGTTGAAAAAAGTATCTGAAAAATAATCTACCACTCTTTAATCAATGATACATAGCAGACAACAGATACTGACTATATGTCAAAAGGGTGTTGAAAACTTAAAACAAAGAGGATTACACACGAACGATGAAGATAAAAGCAACATCTAAGATGGTATTCATCCATACAAGGATAATTATATTATGCATTTCAAGAATACCACTTTAATTTTAAGGGGATGTTGCCATTCGTCCGTTGGTGAAAATCTAATATTATGTTCTCCAGTCTTCAATGCAATTACCAGTTGAGGGTGCATCATTCTAAACGGATTTTCTGTAAATGTTATTTGCAATGAAACTACTTAACTACTCGACTGGTTTATTCTGAAAAGTTTTTATGATTCCGATGACCATGTAATAAACGAATTGTACCAAACTTGTGGACTTAAGTGTCTTCTGTGATTATTGGCGATGACTTAAGCTTTTTTTTACATTACCACACAATTAGAAAATAAATAGAATGATTAATCTTTGCTAAAAACATACAACCTTTGTGTATCTTTATTTTAGGTACAGTTAACAGCCGATCGGTCTAACACTTTTGCATTGAAATGTTTGAAAAAGAAACATATTGTAGATACCCGACAACAAGAACATATATATTCAGAGAAGAAAATTATGTCTGAAGCACGCTCACTCTTTATAGCAAGGTAAACAGTAATATAGTTCGTATTGAGATTGAATAAAACAATTACATGATGTTGTTTAATTATTAAGTACACAATGTTGATAGGTATTTTTTTGGGGGGAGAGGCAGTTTTCTTGTTAATAGATATAACAGCTTTATCAATGGTTAGATTTCTCACATTGGTCCATTATTTTAGGTTTTTGTCATTTTAAATCATTTTTTGTTGGTTGATTTGGTTGATGTTGTCTAATATTTGGGTTAGTTAATATTCATCAAAAGAGTCACGTACTTTCTTTTGAATTCATTGAAGTAAACTCCTTAATTGACTCAAACGATTTACTAATTATTATGAAGTCCTGTTCACGAATGTGACCTACCGAATTAAGACTATTTACAAGATTTGTAATAACATAACATAACACGACGGGTCCCACATTTGGAGCAGGATCTGCTTACCCTTCCGGAGCACCAGAGATCATCCCGAGTATTTGGTGTGGTTCGTGTTGCTCAGTCTTTAGTTTTCTATGCTGTGCCTTCTGTACTATTATTTGTCTGTTTGTCTTTTATATTCAATCTATGAGTTTGACTGTCCCTCCGGTATCTTTCGTATCAGATATTGTTGAGGGAGGACTGTATGCGTACATCAAGATGTCTTTTGTACTGTCTTAAATATGTGCCATCCACATCTGATTTTATTCATTTTGTCCTCCTTCGCTCTTTATATATGTAATTTTCTTCATGTCAAACTTGTTTCGACAGATGAGAATGTTGATTTCATAGATACTCTGTTCATTTCAAGAATGTCAAAATTCAGGATTGATTATCTGCTTTTGATTTACCGTCCGGTTTCACTTTTTTTTTGTGTTGCATGTGATTCCGTCAGTTTTATATCTTTGGAATAATTTTTCTTAATTAATCATTGAATCAGTAATGGAAGGATTCTTAACATATATCACCATTAGACAATATGAAAATCAGTTAATATATGGTTTTTGATAGCAAATGCATGTTTTTGAAAACGTATTATGCAACACATGACGTACCGTTCTGTAATGAAATACTAAATGTAGCTATTTTATTATTTGATGGCGTGCAGACACACACAATAAGAGAAACGCTTTGTCTAAAAAACGAAACTGTGCTTTAACTCCGCCACATTAATTATGTATGTGCCTGTCCCAAGTCAGGAGCCTGTAATTCAGTGGTTGTCGTTTGTTTATGTGTTACATATCTGTTTTTTGTTCATTTTTTGTACATAAATGAGGCCGTTAGTTTTCCCGTTTGAATTGTTTTACATTGTCATTTCGGGGCCTTTTATAGCTGACTATGCGAGATGGGCTTTGCTCATTGTTGAAGGCCGTACGGTGACCTATAATTGTTAATATCTGTGTCAGTTTGGTCTCTTGTGGAGAGTTGTCTCATTGGCAGTTATATCACATCTTCTTTTTTATATTTGTTTCGAGATATATTATTGAAATGTTTTTTGCGACAGTTATTGTCATAGAAATTATGTAATTACAGATTATATAAAACTTTTAAAGATGTTAAATATGTGTATATGCTGATGGAAGTATGCCTTGGTGGAGAATTATGGACAATACTCAGAGACAGGTAAATTTTAAAACTTAATACATGATATAGAGAATTTATTTACCTATTTAAAATAAGCCAATCAGAAATAAAGCAAAAGTTTAAAAGGTAAGGTTGAACTACAACGATAAAAGAAAGAAAAAACAACACCATGGAAAAAAAAACGCAATGACAAACAGATCAACCTTATAAACACTGTCATACAAATGAGAAGTAAAGCTAGCTATAAAACCAGGTTCAAGCCACCATTTTCTACATAAGAAAATTACTGTACCAAGTCAGGAATATGACAGGTGTTATCCATTCGTTTGATGTGTTTTGAGCTTTTGATTTTGCCATTTGATAAGGGACTTTCCGTTTTGAATTTTCCTCGGAGTTCAGTTTTATGTTACTTTTCATATTAGAAGCTATGACCCCATACCACATATGTGCATGATATTTTATATTATTAGAGGAGAAATGTAAAATGGTAGACTTTCAGTCAATATGATATTCCACAGGCATATGTGTTAATGTGCTGACGTTTTGGGGCATACCACCTAGTATAATATGTTTGCGTTGTTAATAGCTTATAATGAATAACGGTTTTCTATATTTGCGACTTGCAAATCGATGAATAACTAGATGTTTGATTGTTTGAAATATTACCTGAGGTTAACTAGGAGCTTAGCCTGTTGATTTTATCATTTTATCCGTATAAAATTGCAATTATAATTTGAGCCGGAAAGACATCATTCAGAACCTGTTTTATAAGTTGGATTTTTTACGAATAACCATCAGATATCCTGTAGCAGATATTGACACCTGATTCATTTGATATTTATAGAATAACTAATCTAAGAATTCAAATGGAGAAAAATATTCAACAAGACCGAACAACACATTAATTCACGAATGCGCGTAGCTCGTGTTGAATATTTTTCTCTATTTGAATTCTTTGATTAGTTATTCTTTTTATTACATTGGCAAATGGCTTTTTTAAAGAAATTGATGTAAAACATGTAAGGAACTGATATAGTTTTTTTTTTTTTGCATTTACCATTTGTTTCGATCCGCCGTTATTAACGTCTTGACAACCCCTATTGTTGTATGACGTCAGAGAGTGAAACAACAACGTTTATTTCACATGTGAAATTATCGGTTTTTATTTAACTGGGAAATCAATGTAATTCATTGCAACCAATGTAATAATAACTGACAACATATAACATATTTGAACTCAAACATATGTTAACTGTCATTCAAAATGTGACATATATGTTTAAGCCCGCCACTGAGTTGCCTAGGTATTTATATAGAGTTACCCACGTCCGTCCTTCTGTCATTTTGAAATCAAGAAGTTGTCCAGAAATTCAAATATTGTACGTATCCGGACTTTATTGTAACGCTTCAATATCATAAGCATATTTTCGGAACATAAGTTAATGATAATGACTCACGGGTTGAGTTCCAGATGATTCACATTTTGCTGTAATGCTATAGATGAGACCACATCTAGATTTTATGTTTGTGAAATGACATTTTTTTGGCTCCATTTATGGGCCCACTTATTGGCATTATGTTTTCTTGTCTGGGCGTCCGTTCGTCCGTCTGTTAGTCCGTTCGTATGTCCGTCTGTCCCGCTTCAGGTAAAAGTTTTTCGTTAAAGTTTTTGGTCAAGGTAGTTTTTGATGAAGTGGAAGTTCAGTTAACTTGACACTTAGTACACATGTTCCCTATAATATGATCTTTCTTATTTCAATGCCACATTAGATTTTTTGCCCCAATTTTACAGCCCACTGAACATAAAAACATGATAGTGCGAGTGGGGCATCCGTTTACTATGGACACATTCTTGTTGGATATCATTCATTTTAAAGTTCCACTTATAGAGCTTTCAATAATCATTTGTTCAAAAAAATGTTCTGATATATTTATATTTACACACTTTATGTGATTAAGATTTGTAAAACACTGATTTTTACTGCGTGCGTCGCACATTTCTGAATTAATCTTCTCCCAAAACACATAAAAAGTAAAATAACAAAAATACTTCAATGACAATTCTAAACGGAAAGTTAGCAAAATCAAGAGCGCAAACATATCAACGGTGTCATATTTCTTAATTGGAACATGCATTTTCTTATATAAAACATAGTGGTTTAAACCTTGGTTTTGAAGGTAGCTAAAACTCTCGCTTGTATGAAAGTCGTATAGAATAAGGGATAAATGTGCGGTAAAACGTTTTACTGCACTTTGGTAACTTCTACCTCTTTTCGCCTGAAGGATTTGCTATCAAAACGTGTTTGTGTGTGTGTGCTTTGTGTATTTAAGTTATCACATGTTTATATATGAAATTGTTGTATGGATTCAAGACAAATATCGGAATTTCTTGTTTAATACTTTAAGGAAAGTAATTGATGGAACAAATAGAATCGTTTGACTTTAACTTTTGACAAAAGTCAGTCTATGTGGCTTCTATCAGCAAATTATACTACTGACACACAGTTGTACATGTTGTTAACCAAATTATTGAAAAGAAATAAAGTCGAGAAATTTCAACCTGTACTATCTATCGATTATTCCAAACAACGAAAACATAATACAATGAATTATTAAGTAAATATATTTAACACAGCTATTTAAAATCGAAGCTTACAATACTGTCAATTTACTGCATCTTGAATATATTGTGTTCAATTGATTAAATCTGTATTTATTACTTTACTTTCATTTCTAGTTCTAAAAAAATAATTTTTAACAATAAAAAGTCATGTTCTATAAGTTCGGTTATTCACCTTGCTTCTCTAAGGTTGCGTAATGTTGTATAAGAGGATTTCTTGATAAGAAACCTAAATCCAATGCGTGTACAGGCCCTTGTGTGATTTACTTTGACCAGGAACGCTCAAACCAAACAATTTTTAACCAGGAATGTATTAAAATACATTGAAACGATGGAGTTTTATGACCAAAAGAGAAAAACAAGAATCGTTAATCAACTTTGCCTGATAATGATGGAACTTTGGTTTGTTAGTATTTTCTTTATAAGATCTGTATATCATTTGTGTTTTAAATCAATATGGTTTCAAAATCTTGAATTTTATTTCAGAGGTTGTTTTGATGAGATTACTGCTAGATTTTGCATTTCCTGCGTAATAGAAGCCTTTAGATATTTACATGACAGAGGAATAATTTATAGAGATCTGAAACCAGAAAATTTGTTGTTAGACAACCATGGATATGTCAAATTGGTAAGTATCGCCTGTCATATTGTTTTTTGTTGGTTTTGTTATGGCCTTCGGGAACATTAGTCGTTTGAGCTTACTGTGTAAACATCCTTAAATACAGTATTTCATTATTACTTTTATATTTGACCACGTTCAGCTTTTTGAACATATTTGCTATATGATACTGTCAAAATGTAAAGAATAAATATGTTAAAACTGAATGCAGTAAGAGCAATTTACGTTGGTGTTCTTTTATTTCAGGTAGATTTTGGGTTTGCCAAAAAGATTGGTCAAGGTCGGAAAACATGGACTTTCTGTGGTACGCCAGAATACGTAGCTCCAGAAATTATTTTGAACAGGGGGCATGATCGGGCTGCTGATTACTGGTCATTGGGTATTCTTATGTTTGAGCTGCTCACTGGAAGGTATTATTGATAAATACTACTGTGTAATTGTGTGACTCTCCTGTAGAATTTTATCATATTAATAATTATGAACATAGTAATTTTCCCTTTTTTTCAACATTTAACTCAAAGAAATAAACCTAGTTATTCCAAGTGACATAAACAAATCCTTTATTATGATGTATATATATATATATATTTTAACATCACAACTAAATCTTAAATTCAATTACTACCGTTCTGTAAAAATTGATTATGAAATATTTTGTTCACAACGAATTGATCAGTTATCTCATATTATAACTTAAATCACAGCCTAGTAACTTTATTCTCTATGATCTATGAAATCTGTTAGGAAACCATGACATGTCATTTACACATGAATTGTAAACTTTCCAACTGTAGATTGATATAGAAGTGTACGTCGTTTTCATTATATAAACTAACAATGCATAGAAATACTTTCGAATTATCAAATGAAATATCACTGGTGTAGGGTTGAATTGTTTTCGACTCTTCAACCCTCCTTTTTGCGTCAACATCTTTGAAATTAATCACAGTTGGATTCGTTTAAGGAAAGTATACCAAGATATGTTTCAGTTATGTTTTATATCATTTGACAAATATATTAGGAATGGTTATTGTCCTTTTATGACTTCACATCGTCTTTGCTTCAGTCAATTCACAAATACTTTCCTATTCTTCGGCAGATTGTATATTCCGATACAATCGTCTCATATTGCTAATTTAAAAAGAATAAAATTCCCTTACTTCAAATATATCGTCTGTGGTTAGCCGCCTCCTGGAGTTTCTGTCAGAGAATTCTTAATTGGTTCATAAATAACCAGAATAAATATGTTGAATCAATATACATTAAGGACCGATCAATGACTTAATAAGATTTTCGAAGACATACGTTATTGTTAATATCAGTTGAATCTGTCACCTTGAAATGAAAGAAATTTCTTTGAATTTCCCAATATACCAGAACCAAATAAATTGCTGTCACCAAAATGATTTTGGATTTCCTTTAGGGAATTGGTATGATATTAAGGACTCTTTCAGAAATTTTTATACAATTATTCTGTTGGCTGTCTGTGCTGAGTTTCTCAAAGATTGTATTCTCTTTACAATCTGTCATTTTCGTTCTGGAAGAAAAATTGATACTTCGTTTCTATAACAGTTTGTCATTTTTCATTTGTAAGGATTGTGTCTAGCCAACTAATGAATGTAATATATTGTCCGTTATTTTTCCAATGATATCAATAATTCTCTTAAATCAGGTAAAATGTGTATCATTACTTGACTCGAGACATTAAACGTGACTTAAAATCCTTTGAAATCTTTGAAATCATGAGTGACTCTTCACAACGACAACACATCCACACTTGGAATAGTTATATTATATAGGTCATCGTTATTTTGGAGTTAAGTGTTTTCCAGTACGGATAACAATTGTATGTACTTTTATGTATGTTCTTTTATGTATGTTTTAGTTGGATACCCATAGGTTAATGCGCAAATTGGTAGGTCGACCCTTCCTGTGCATGAAGATTTTTGGAAAAATCATTTCAATCCCAGTTAATAAACAGACCAAGTTCATATTTTTATATAATTCATATATCTGTAAATAAAATATTTTATTTTAATATATGTGTTAATTTACGACTGTCATGTTGATGTTGGTTAACCAACATACAGAATGTTGTATTTCACCTTCTGCTTTTTTCTGTCTCTTTCTATAAGTTTTGATGAAAAATATTCATTGTAGAAAATAAATCATTTGTTGCTTTTAGAATTTTCATTTTTGATTTGATAACTTTAATGTATATATTGTCATTGCGATTAGCAGTTCTTAGGAAAATATCGGTTTTCCTAGAGTCAATATTGCCCAAGCTTTGGTTTCAGTGGTTTATGCTATAGTTAACGTTACGGTACAATTTGTTCTGCACCAAGTGCGCATTTCCTCGATTAATGCCTCTTCAATGATGCTCGATGCCGGAATATTCGAAAATCAAAACTTAAAAAATCATACTCATATCGGATTTACATTAATCTAGCATTTACAAATTTGGAGGTTTCAAATTTCTTTTTTTCGCATTCGTAGTGACGTAGTAGAAGCGTCTTCGCTTTTTGTTGTGAAAGTCTTGGATCTGTCTTGCTTAAATAGAAACTGGTATATGGTTACTTTCCGATGCGTACGCTGTAAATTGTTAGGTAGCACTATACAATATCAACGTGTCGGTCTGTTACAAAACTGTGTAAAATGGTGTCATTGTCCTGTATATATACGCGTAATAATCATAACTGGAATGTAAAGCAGTTATCAATCAACTGGGGGATGCATAAAAAATGTATGTGACTGTTAGATTCAAGTTAATCGTGTAGGTGATGGTAAAAAACAGATTTTCTTCCTTGTTTCTTAACTTTTTCAAGCAGAGACATTCGAATTTAAAGGGGTGTATGTGTATTTGTCCATTTAGGAGTTGATTGCATCTATATTTTCAATAATTTGTTAGGCTAAGGCTTAATCGAGGCATCAATTGATTGTCCTTACGCTTTCAATAGATATCCCTGCATATCATATCTATCCCCACTTTCAGTTGTGGAAATTGTTCTGGTGCTATACCTGGTGACAAGAAAAAATTAAATGTCCTGTTTGATTTTTTTTTATCTCTTCCAAAAATAATCGAACTTGTATCAGGTTAATTTCATTATATTTCCTTTCTGGTAGATGCTATAGTATTTTTACCAATGCATTATTTTCATTAAACTTATATTGAGGATGGGTGTTATATCGACTGATTTAACATTTTATCTTTTCGTTTTAGTCCTCCGTTTGCTGGGTCGGATCCAATGAAAACATACAACATAATTCTTAAAGGAATTGACGTTGTAGAATTTCCCAGAAGAGTTGGTAAAACAGCTACAATGTTGATAAAGAAGCTGTGTCGAGATAGTCCAGTTGAGCGATTAGGATACGGAAAAGGCAACATTAATGAGATTAAAAAGCACAAGTGAGTAATATAAAAACCATTTACGGTCTAGACACCATTTAGATGTTATCTTCGATATCTTTAACAAGTAGGATAAATTGTTCAACAAGACATTAACAAAAGCATTCTGAGAAATTTTCAAATATTTCAAAATGCAATTGATATTAATTATTTGATCTATAAAAACTTAAAAAGTGTCTTTTAATTATGTCTTTTAATTATTTTGTAATCTTTCGTGAAAACATTCAAAATGATGTTATTTTGCTGCTTTGATGAACTAATTTAGACTTCAATATATTTCTATTGCGTATAGGATTCCTTCATATGGTATTACATAATATATTACAACATGTACTTTTAACGTTGGCATGATGTGACCTTAATTCAGGCAATTATGATCTCATATCTGTGTTATAAAGCTTTTGCAAACTACAGAAGGCAACATAACGCCTTAAATGTTATAAGAACTGACAAATGAAATACAGCTGATAATTTTATTGATATCGTATTTTATTGTAGATGGTTTCAAGGATTTGATTGGGAAGGTCTACAAACTCGATCAATGGTTCCTCCAATTGTACCAAAGGTGAGATTAATGTAATTGTGTTCAATAAGCCACACTTAAAATATTTTGGTTTGCCCAAACCCTACCAAAAGGTAGATACAGTTGGTAGGTAGGTAGGCTTTTTCTCTTTTTTTTTTATTTTGACAAAGAGTAATTTAAGTGTCAGATGTTTCTAGTCATGCCGTTCTGATAAAAAAAACTTTTTCAAATCAAGACAATTTTGAGTAGGCAGCTATTTTCTTGGTAGGTAGGGCTACGGCAAACACACATATTCTTTGTTATTGCCTGAGCGTGCTGCTTCTAAACGAGTCAGTGTAGGAATAGCTCTAACCTTCTCCTTGGAAGTTGTAACTGCACTTTAGTTAATGAAAATCAGGGAACCTCAGTTAAAAAAAAATGAAAAATGTTTGACGAGTTTGAAGTGCATTTCTGGATTTGAAAGGTTTCAACTCATATTGAAATACTTTATTATATGTTTCTGTAGCTGTCCTGCTAGGACTATTTTTGGTTTAAATGCATATGAAATTTATATTTGTTTGCCCCTTTCTTGTCTCATGCGAATTTGATGGTTTTTAATGTATAAAACATGTCCAGTACGCGCTAAAGAAAGTATATTCCAATTGGAATCTGTTCGTCCTCATGGAAATACAGTTTTAGAAATGTTGAAAAGGTTATGATCCTTACGATAGCATACTTGATTTAGTGGATATAATGTGAATATGTAATCCAAACAAATGAAAATAGGGCGTCTCAGGGACTCTAAAAATTAATATTATGAACTTAACCATTTTAACGTATTGCACTTAATTATATTGGTAGATCATTCATATACATTATTGGAAGATTAACATCATTCATATGAGTTCAATAATCCCTTTCAATAACATTGACCAATAAATGCAATAAAAGATATCAGTTTAACACAGCAGCAAATAATTGTCTTTAAGGTAAAGACTGTATGTACACGAAGTAATAGTATAAAGGTTTTCATTTTATGTTCTAGTAGTTTTCTCCTCGCAAACTGAAATAAATCACTTCATGTGTTTAAATGCTTTATTTCAGATCAAAGGGGCAGCAGATTTTAGCAATTTTGACAACTATCCAAAAAATTCAGAGGTCCCACCAGACGAAACATCAGGATGGGATATAAACTTTTGAAAATCGTTAATACTGTAAGTAGCAACCAAGAATTATAAGTCTAAGTTATCAAATTGCCTTTTATGAACTAGCTGCGAGCAAAATTACAATTAACAAATTTGCAAAACATGTAATGCTGTCAAAACGTTGTGCTTGTAATATAAGTTGGCTTGATTAAATCTTGAATAAAAAAAAATTAAAAAAGTAATATCTGCATGAAATAGTTATCAAAGGTACCAGGATTATAATTTAGTGCGCCAGACGCGCGTTTCGTCTACATAACTCATTAGTGACGCTCATATCAAAATATTAATGAAGCCAAACAAGTACAAAGTTGAAGAGCATTGAGGATCCAAAATTCCAAAAAGTTGTGCCAAATACGGCTAAGGTAATCTATGCTTGGGATAAGAAAATCCTTAGTTTTTGGAAAAATTCAAAGTTTTGTAAACCGGAAATTCATAAAAATGACCACATCATTGATATTCATGTCAACACCGAAGTGTTGACTACTGGGCTGGTGATACCCTCGGGGACGAAACGTCCACCAGCAGTGGCATCGACCCAGTGGTGTAAATAGTTATCAAAGGTATCAGGATTATAATTTAGTACGCCAGACGCGTAAAATAGTCGATAGTGTGTCTTGTGTTATCCGTATTCTTTTTAAACTTCTTTTTTTTTTAGATTAACAGTCAGCAATCCTAGATGCCAAATTTGTTGTTGAATAAGAAGCTCAAGGACATGTTTATATATCAGGTCTTCTACAAGGACGAATTGTGAGAAGGCAGAGAAAAAGACAGCGACATTTTTAATGCCAGTACTTGCATATGCATTATTTGTGATATTATCTTCAGTTAAATGTATACATAAATTGATGGACCAAAATGACATGGCATATATTTTGTTGTGGATTAATGCATAGTGACATTTGAAGGTATTATACATGTACAAATTATTACATACCGTCTTAAATTCGAGACTAGACATTATCAACTGGACCTTGCATACCTCAGATTTTGTTTCATTTTTTATCATGATTTGATTTTGTTCCTTTTAGGAAGCATGAATTTTGTGCGATAGTGTTTATTTCTGAGAAATATTGTGCAGAATAGGTAACATATGCATTGAGTTATTCTAAAGAAAATTATCAGAAATCTATATTCAACTACAATTAGGTAATCTTTTTTTATGATATGAATGCAAAGAATGGCATAGTGCAACTATTTGTAACATTAACATTCATCATCTGGTAAATAATAGCACTTTCCTATCTGTCCAGTTTTTGAACATTCCTGTTGTATTCGATTTTGTTGGTTGATGACTCATTGTAAGTGCTTAACACAACTTTCAGAACATTTCAGATTTTGTTTAAAGAGAAAGTCTGAGTGCCCACAGAGAATCACTGAACTTTGGCAAGAAAACTGGCAATCATTGTCTATAACTGTCATTGTTGAACTTGCTTGCCACGAGCGGGGTTCGAACTTATCCTCCTTTGATGCTTGCTGGACTCACTGAAACATACTTATCCTTGAAAATATTCCATGAAGTGGTTATGTTCAGGATTGTGTTCTGTCGTGTCAAAAAAGAAGGCTACAAGAGATGTGTTTACACTTTACACGCAAGGTTTCAATAATGCGGTTGTACATAGTATTGTTTAATACTGCATTGTGTCAGATTATTATAATACAATCAATACTTCCTGAAAAACTTATTTTTGATTGATTTTATGGTGGGTTCTTTTTTAAATATTTTTACGTCAGTGAGATTTGTTTGCTTCGTATATTCTGTAATAAGAATATATTTTAGTAAACTTTTCCTCATTAATAATTAGATTCATAGTTTAAAATCTTGGAAACATTTGTTTTAAATAAATACTATCTTTTTATATAATCTTTTCCAAGCCTTTACAACTTGTTAAAAACAAAAAGATATGGGTTATATTTGAAGGATTTTTCATTATTTTATGAATTAAACCTAACTGATTGTCTTTGTGGAAAATATGGAAGTCCGTAACAGTAGAATTCAATTATATCAGTTAAACTTGCCCAAATGTCTCCTGTTAGCTATTACTTGGCGTCTGTTGTCTTCAAAATATATAATTTTCACTGAAACAATCTCCCTGAAGTATCTCTTGTCAAATTAGATCTTTCATCTGAACGACTAAGTATTGTCTATTTGATTCATTTATAGACTGTTCATTTATAATAATTTCTGGTGTAATTAATTTATTATTTTCGTAATTAGAGCAATGTATCAAAATGTAGTCATTCTCTCATATACAATAAGCTGCATCGTTTTGTTTTAATTTGATATTTAAAATGAACTGGTGCTATTTAATTGTATAAATTAATTCAAATTGTTCATTGAAATACTGTGTTGGTGCTGTATCGAGCTATATTTACCAAAGTTTCTTTGGGGTCTTCCGCGGTAGAATATGTGCAAAATATACGAACAATTATAGGCATTATATGGAAAATGAAAATATGAACATTGTTAATAACTGCCTGCTTTCTGTTAGCAGTAATGACATTCATTTGTATTATTGAAATTATGTCAAAATGTGTGTAAGAAATGTATATTTGCTCTTCATTTTCCTCATCTTTCATCAAAATTTCTTTTTCAATGTAATGTTTCTTTCATTTAGATACTGAGTTCAGGTAAAAATCTGGTTTTGTTTTACCTTGCCATTTAAACATATTTGTAATTATGTATTAGTAAGAAAAGCGTCAATGTTTTACATGTTGAAATGCATTTTTGTTATCAAGCATTGTGATGAAATATGTTGTGTTTTAATACTGGTTATCCAATGCAAATTGTTCAAAGAAATAAATATGTTTGGGATCTTATTTGTTTGTAATACATTTAATTACAAATTAAAAAAAAAAATTAAAATGAAACTGACCAAAGCCGGAGTTGGGATAGAAAATTCAGAGGACTAATATACAAACATCAAGTCAAGGAAAGGCATTCTTGTTAGACGAGTTATAACAGTAACTTCCATCGCTTAAGACTTCAGCTTAAAAAGAGTCAAAAGATACCAAAAAGATATAACATCGCAAAAGTCGAACACAAACTGACAACGCCATGACAGACAAAAAATGACAAACCACAATCTTCAAAACACAACAAATAAAACTAAAGACTAAGCAACACGAACCCTACAAATATCCGAGGGTTGTTAATAAGAATAATTCTTCGAAAGATTTACGATGACTAATCCGTTTTAGTAGATGAGTATATAATTGTGTTCTGCAATCTGGTGTCATCTAAAATATTTGTTTACGATCATAACATTACAGGATCATGTCTGCCTGCTTTGTGTTTGATGTTTCTGTATGAATTCATCTGTAGATAATAGCTTCCAATCTTAGTTGGCATGATGAAATACGTACTTCGCTTTCGGAAATACGGACATTCTTTTGTTAGTAGATATAAGACTGAAGATGTTGTGTGAGTGCAAATGAGACAACTCTCCGTCCAAGTCACACTTTATGATGAGTCTTATGTAGACGAAACGCGCGTCTGGTGTATTAAACTATAATCCTGGTACCTTTGATAGCTGTTGACACTACTGGGTCGATGTCACTGCTGGTGGACGTTTCGTTCCCGAGGGTATCAGCAGCCCAGTATTCAGCACTTCGGTGTTAACATTAATATCAATTGTATGGTCATTTTTTAAAATTTTTGTTGACAAAACTTTTAATTTTTGGAAAAACTAAGGATTTTCTTATTCCAGGAATAGATTACCTTAATCGTATTTGGCACAACTTTTTGGAATTTTGGGTCCTCAATTCTCTTCAACTTTGTACTTGTTTGGCTTCATAACTATTATGATCTGAGCGTCACTGTTGGGTGTTATGTATACGAAACGCGCGTCTGGCGTATTAAATTATTATCCTGGTACCTTTGATAACTAATTATTAAAGTAAACCATAATATTTAGTTCATTATTCTTTAAATCATCACTAAATGGTAAAGTATTTTCACGTGCGAATTTTATTGTTTGTTGTGTGTAAATAAAGGCAACAGTAGCATACCGCTGTTCAAATGTCAAATCGAGTGAGAGAAACCAGATCCGGGTTACAAACTAAAACTGGAGGAACACGTCAACTATCAGAGGAAAACAACGAAACAACAGAAACACTGATGTGCAACAATAAAAACAACAATGCAACATTTGTAAAAATGAACTATCAGATAACAACTGTCATGTGCCTGATTAGTTACATAACATTTAAGGGCATACGATACAGTTTAAAAACCGTATTTACATTTTGATAAAAATTTCCATATAGACCATTTTTTACCAGATTAAATCAAATATGACATAAAAAATATACCTTCATGTGCTACTTTTTGAGTAAAATGAGGTCGGAATTTTGTATATTTGCTCAAAATTCGGATTTGTGGCCGTATTTTCCCTTTCGAAAGAAAGACGTAACTTTTTTGTTTTAAAAGATAAACACAAATTTTTTTTGGTTAAATAATTTGTAATTTCTGTATTTTATAAGTATCCTAAAATGTATACATTTTATATTCAGAAATAACTCATATTTATCAAATGTTTAATTTGTAATAATTTACAAATACAAATATATATATACAAAGAAACTATAACACGTAACTAAGATGATAAACAAAGTATTTACCTTAAATCTAGACTTAAGACCATTGTGTATTATATATGAAGTTGATATGGAATATTTATCAGCAAAGTCTTGTTTTCTTACAATGAACTTTTGTTAGAAACAGTACGAGACGTTATTTGACATAACCCACATTCATTAACTTAATGCTCGGACATTTTACAAAGTCAAAGTAGTGGTTGCAAGCTCTTGAATACCGATGAGTTGGGAATGTATATCCAATTTACATGCGAATTTGATTATTGCTACTAATGTGAGGGGAATTGATAATTTCAAAATAAAAATCGTCTCGTTTGACACAGATTCTGATAGTGAGATGATCGTTATGCCAAGTTCGAGGTATGAGTCTAAAAATGAGACAGAGGAAGCCGTGTCTATTATTTCTTTAGTTGAAAGCTCCGGCGTATATATCAATGGAACCCAATCAAAAACGTTCAAACGTATAATGGACAGACATCATTATAATTAATATATCTGAATGTGAAATTAAATGATCTGGCTTCTTTGGTCTTCTTTGGTCTTCTTCTTTTTGATAAGTGTCTGAAGGAACTCCGACTAATATGAAAATAAGAAGAGGTCGACAATGTCGTTCTCATGGGAATGGCGACAATATGTTGAAAAAGTCTCTCCCAATTCGACAAAATGTTGTCAAAAAGAAACTCCAGCATACTAACTCTGTGCGTCATGTTTTATCTTTTATTCACTTTTAACCAAAGATCTATCCTTCAAGAATCAGAAGAGAACTTTAATATTGTGTTTAATTCTTGCATTATATTCGTTCTTAATCTTCGTTTAATTTGTTTTGATTTAACGACAATTGCAGTGTACGACTTTAGGACAGCTGCGCAAAACAGAAAGAACAGAAAATATGCTATAGAATGAGTTAGATTCTTTCTGAAAAATGTCACACGAATAAGATATTCAGTTATTACGAGTTAAAGCACTATCTGTATGCAAATTGAACTGAACTTTAAGATCAAAAGATTTCCCTAAAGCGGTATTTTGCTCATTGTTGAAGGTCGTACGGTGACCTATAGTTGTTAATGTCTGTGTCATTTTGGTCTCTTGTGGACAGTTGTTTCATTTGGCGATCATACCACATCTTCTTTTTAATATTAAACTTGTCTAGAAACGTCAACCTACATCCACAACGTTATTTGATCATTCAGACACATCACATACGAATATATTTTCATATCTACATACAATTCGATACAATGGTGGGTATAAAAAAGACAAAAACAAGACAAATACAAAGACAAAAACAAAAAACTAACAATATTACAAACACAGATGTCAACTTTTACAGCATTTGAAACCCTTATATAATGTTTCGATTCCTAAATAACGCATATTGAGAAACACAAAACGCTAATCGAATTCCAAATTTCCACGAGAGACTACTTCTCGGAAAGTAACTTTCTATTTATATATATATATATATATATATATATATATATATAAAAAATGTATTTCAGTCCTATTTGTTCGAAATTGTTTACTTAAAGTTTAATTGTCAGTTCAGTTGTATCTACTTTAGGGCCAAGAAAATATTAAAAAAATTATTTTTCTCCTCATCTAATGGGACAACAATTTCATTAGTACATTTTTATTTTCAAATGCTTTTGTTGGTTATTTATTTTGGGTTTCAAAACGTTCTATCACCACTGGTGAGGCGCTTGTATAGCAGAAACGTATTTATGGCATAACTAAATACAAGAGCGATATCTTTAAAAAGATTTATCACCACAAAGTTGCCGAAACGATTCTCATTATCAATACGTATCGTATGTATGTGCAAGCCATGCAAGCCATTACGAAATCGTCAGTAAAGTATCGATTGCGTTCTATCGAATATAGAATTGTACAAGAAAACTTGCAGCTTTTGTCCAAACCAACACGATATACTGTAGCGCTGCCTATAGGCAATTATTTATGAACAGAATTTGCCCAAATAAGTCACCTCATTTGGATGGCAAAACCTGAATCGGAAAGCCGATACAAAATGTCTATCTCTGATACTTCTTTGTTTTCCAAGCTATGCACAGTTTCTGGTATGATTATTTTTTTTCCAATGAAGATCAATAAAGCTACAAAAATTTCCTTCGATGTTGAAAAAAACAAATGTTGCGCCAAAAGTAAAGATATATCAAGGGGCACGCATGATTTGAGGAAAACCGACAATATAATATAACTAAAAAACTACAAAACCATGACGAAGTCTGCAAATATAATTTGGTCACTTCAGTTACAGCTAGATGACCACGAATCACGATGATGTTCTCTTTTCCTCGATTATAACATTATAGAATGCGACACACGATTGAGCAGGAATCACCCGGCTCACCCTTCCAAGTTTTGGTGGATTTTATTTTGCTTAATATTCTGCTTTCTGTTTAGTGGTTTGTTATTGTTGTATTTGTATTCGTGGATTTTGATTTTGGCATATTTAACCTCTTACATAATGTTTTCTCATTAATTGGGCAAAGAGAGGTAACACACGTTTTGCTGAACCTTGAAACGTAAAAACTAGTTAAAATCAAGTTCTATGTAATGCTCTGATATGATTGAAAACAATAAGATCAGATTACTACAATAAAAAAAAGTTCATTAACAGTAATTATTACATAGTCATAATTGGCACAGATTCCACAGATATGTTCCATTTGTGGTAGCAATGTCATGGACATGTTTTATAAACCGACAAGTCAATTTTACAAAAATGTGCAGCAAATGTAAATTCGAAAAAGTCTGTAAAAACTTACAAACCCAAACGTTTCCAACCAACGAACGAGCGAAAAGAAACTGTCATATTGTGAACTGGTAATGTACGATCTTCAACAATAAGTAAAACCCATATCGCATTTTATGTTTCTTTCTAATATACAAAAAATGTTTAAACTTAATTAAAATGTCCATTTTTGTATATGTTTTGCCTTTTATAGCTTTCTAATTTTAGGGAATAATATATGTATACACTTTCTTCTGCGCTAAATCATTTCGAGTTTAATTTATTACTTGACCGCCAGCTGGGGCTGTATATATGCTATGCTGTATTTCTAATGAATATCTTATCTCGTCCAGGTACTTAAGTCATTTTGTAATTAAAATATATATATGATCATATATGTTTCCATGTCGATAGTGCATTTTGATGATAGTTATTATATATGGCATGAATATTCGGAGTCAGTGACATATAAGTATGGCGTAAAGGGCATATTCCCCTTATAGGAAAAAAGTTTTGGAAGAAAGTCTTCTAAAAGAAATTTCACACAGCTACTGTGTGCAAAATACCTTAAGGATGTACTTAGGTGAGGTTAGTTGAAAATTAATAAATTAAGAAGTTAAAATTGAAACTATAAGCTGGTAGAGCATCAATTAAGGATAAAAATAAGCTAAAAATATTGATAGGTCATGGACCTCCTTTTCGAGATAATTGAGATTTAAAATATGGCGGGAAAAGGCCGACCTGGATTTTTACCTTATATTTGCATTGGTATTATTAGGTCTCAAAACAAAAGAAAGAAAATTAAGAATCTTCTAAAATTTTGGTAAATGACCTTTCATGAGCTATAAAAGTCTTTTATGAAAAAATAAATGGGTGTTATGGGGCAAAATATTTTACATTGTATTGTATGGGAAAACACCAAGGAATTCGAACATTTGACACCAATCTCAAACCTCACCCAAGTACATCCTTAAGATGGACTTTTTGACTATTTGCGGATCCCGGTTTCCTCGATCCCATGATCGTCCCTTGAAAATCACAATGGCGTGTTACATTCTGTCATGATTAAAAAAAATAGTTGTCTTATTTTGTTTTAAGGATTTTTACCATTGCGTGGGGTTTACGCCAGAGACACGGCCAGTGGTATATATGTATTTGATACACCATGATAGCGTAAGCCCGTGTGAGTGTATCTAATTTACAGCAAGATAGTATTGTCAAAGCATAATGATAGTTTCCAATAATTTACTGATCATAGACTTGATTATATGTCTCTGCGTCTTTTAATATCATTTTGCCACGGCTTTAGTTTTGCTGTAACGCAATGCATTTCTTAACTGTGTTCTTTTATTTGTCTTTATAAATTATTACATTAAAGTCCTGTTTAGTCTATTATTGTAATATCCCTTTGACGTGGCTCGGTACTTATACATCCCGTCATTGTGTTGTGGGCTGGTATTTTTTGTATTCTAGTCGATTCCTAGTCATGCTTTCGGTTTTCTTATGTGTTCTTTTGTACATGCCTTTTTGTTTTTCTTTGTTGACATAATAGTTAATCACTTATATATAGTAATTGAGAGGACTGCTGTACCCCTATTTTTGCCCCGGACATTTTTACTCATGATCATAAATATCATTAAAGATGTTTTGTTTGGACATTGTTGACACTATTTTGGCCGATTTATGATGCGACTGTCATACAAGTTAGCTATAAAACAGGTTTAATCCACCATTTTCCTTATAAGCAAATGCACCACAAAGTCCGGATAATGACAGTTGTTAAATTATCTCCACACGTTTGATGTGTTTGAGCTTTTGATTTCATCAGTTTGATTTTTAAAAATGATTCAAAAATAGGGACTTTGAATTTTCCACGGAGTTCGGTAATTTTGATTTTTTTAATTTTACAGTCATGCCATCTAAGATAAATGAACAAGTATATCCTTCTAAAATCTATAGTAGAAATATTTGTTAAATTTCGTGCAGCAAAGCTGTTTAAAATCCATGCAAAATATTCGGAATCAGTTCCATGTGTGTCCGGACTGGACTTGTTTTTAAAATAAATCGTAGATCTTTGATGCGCTTTGAAAAAGCTATAATTTAAATGTAAAGTTATGTTTGAAATAAACATCGAAAATTACGCGGGAAAGTATAAAGAAATGTTTTTTTTGTTATGAAAAATAATAAGATATGTCGTAATCAATGAATGATCTGAATTTGAATTAAGTTAAAAGATGGAGGAAGAAGATTTCGATCTGCAATATGCAGATGAACTTGATGCCATGGACAATTTTGATGGGCGTAAGCAAATTTATGTTATTTCCATGAATGCTAGTCAATTCGTTCCAAGTCCGATTCGTTCCAAGCAAGTTCGTTCCAGATTTGGACCAAGTCAATTGTCAATTCGTTCCAACTGATTTATTTCATTATTAATCAGACTTAACAATGTGTTCCACCTGATTAAGTTCATTATTAAATCAGACTTAACAATTTGTTCCAACTTTTTTATAAATTATTATATATTATTATTAATGTATATGTCCGTATATCACTGTATTCGTGTAAATCAACCTACAGTGCACAGCAAAAATCGGCAATTCCTTGTCCATTTTTTCTGTATATTTCATATAAAAGATCATTTTTCAATAACATATGTTCATCCTAACAGTTCATAGATAATTGTTCAATAGTCTTTCAGTATTTCACATATTTCATTTTGCTGGTCAACGGATGACACAATGATAAGTACAACATGTACAGATGTCATCAGTTGGGTAACTGTAATTTGCCGTCTTCTTTAGCTGTCCCAAAGCTCCATTATCTTGGACTGTGATCTGTTTGTCGGTTTCGTATGTAAGGACACTGAGTAAATTTTTATATTGTTAAAAATACACAACCAGTGCTAATGAGTAGTAACGATGCACGTAAGAAAAACATAGCAAATGTGGTATGTCAGCCTTCAATTATTATTGACACTAGAACACACCCGTGATATCACGGGTCCGTGACTGAATTAAAGTATATAACTATGCGCAAGCCTTATTTTAGTATTAGTATTGTCATCTGATAAAGTCATGCCGATTATAAGATACACAGTTTTTCTCTGCTTTCAAGTCTTTCTGTTTGAACCCGTCGAACTGAAACAATAATATTAATTATTTGGAAAACAAAAGGTCCTGGAATGGAGTATTTTTTAATCAACAGCATTGTCCTATATAAGTTATAAATAAAGTTGAATTATTTGCTTTGCTGTTTTATGTCATGCCCACTAACAAATTGAAAACTACCTATACGCCTTATTTTTAGTCCAGATTTTTTGTATTCGTATTGTTATCTTAGAAAGTCTTATTGATTAAAATACTACAATAGGTAACAATTTGACAATTTAGTAGTGTCAACCCTGTGGTTATGACCCGTGTATATAGCATATTAATCTTGAATACAACGTTTGCTGGCAAAGTTTGGTGGTGCGCCTGTCAGATGCGGAACGTACAGATAAGGTAATAGGTAACAGGTGAATATACTATTGGTATCGGTAGCGGACTCGACCCGGAACTTCTTAATTATTGGCAATATTAATTACCTGGAAAACAAAAGGGCCTGGAGTGGTGTAATTTTTAATCTACACCTTTGCACTATATTAGTTATATATAAAGTTGAATTCTGTGATTCGTTGTTTTTACGTGATGACAGCTGACAAATTGGACCTCGTAATTTTAGTATTATAGAAGCATTTATGACCTAAGATAAGAACAATATTATTCTTTTGATGAATGCATTAACAACTGTTATGCGCACATCAGTGAAATACAAAAATCAATTATAATGACAACTATTTCTTTGAAAATATCCTAGTTAGTCACTTTATTCATATTTAAAATATTAAATTTGTCATAAGATACTTACCTTAATAATTAATAATTATCATGCCCATATATCGTTCTTCCCAATATATAAACCATAGAATTTTTTAGATACGTATTTATATTCATTTTTTTATAAGTACAGCATTAAAAATTAAAATAATAAGGCTATTTAAATGGTTAATATTGTTTAATACTGTTCTTAAATAAGCTGGAACGAACTGACCAGTTTTTGGAAAAGTAAACGAACTGACCAAGCAACTTGAGACGAATTTGTTGGTACGAATCAGAGTTGGAACGAATCATCCGGATACCTATTTCCATTCTAATTTCTATGAAATAATATTTTGTTTAGGACACAAACTGACAAAAGGTCCATAAATATAGAATAACCATACCTTGTCTCGAAATATCAATGTTATTTGTACAAGGCTTAGAAACAGGTAGAAAGCAAGGCTGTGCTTTAGGATTTTGGGATTAGGTTTTGGGGTAATTGCCCCAAAAATGTAGGAATTAGGGGCAAAAAAAGGGCCAAAAAGAAGCATGTTTCTAGTTTCCAAAGGATCATGACAATAAGTTGTGTTTAAGTGTATGGATCTCTCTAAAATTGTACTACAAGGTTCAATACTACAAAGGAAAGCATGGGATTGAGTTTGAGGGTTATTGCTCCAAGGGGGGGTTTCAAAAAAATGGGGGGGGATTTCTTTAAGGGATTCCTTTTTTTTTATAAATTTTTCGAATTTCGAATACTGAAAAGTTTCAAGAAGAAATCTTCAATTGCACAGTATTGTGCAATAGATTTGTTAGATCTTTGACCACATTAGGGACGACATCAAAAGATCGATGTAGGATAAAAAACTGTAAATCAAATAGTTTGGGGGTGGGGGGGTTAAAATTCTGCAAGTTTTGTATATCTAAAATCGATTTTTACATATACATGTATCCCTATTAGTAAATCAATTTTTCCCAAATTAAGTTAAGAGGGGGGGGGGGGGGGGGGGGGGGGGGGTCAGTGAAAAAACTATGTGAATTAAGTTTTTTATCCTACATTGAACTTTTGATGTCGTCCCTTAATTTTGTGACAAAAACCTATATTATGTCAAAAATTGATCACAATCCAAATTCAGACAGTATCAAGCTTTAATATTGTGACCAAATTTGCCCCAACTGTGCAGGGTTAGACCACTGGGGTTGTATAAAGCTGCGCCGAGCGGAGCACCTGGTTATTTTATGTTCTTTTATCATTGAGTCTATGGGAGCATCAATCTGACTTTAACAGTTCTTAATAAAAAATGACAAAAATATCTTTAGGGTATGCTAATATTAAGACTAAAAAGGATAGGTAGGGTAACTGGAACCACATAAATATTTTTATTTGGCCTTATGATTGCTGTATAGCACAACATGTGTACAACTATAAAGTCTATCATGTTAACTATTAAATCTATAACAGACAATAGAGTTTTCAAGTATGTTCCCTTTTTTTTCAAATTTACCCCACAAAAAACATTAATTGCCATTCAAAGTTTTCTATACCAATCAGTTGTACAATAAAAACTTAGAATCAACTAACATAAAAAACAAAACAACTTGAAGGAAAATCATCATGTTTAAAAATTTACATAATGTATTTATAATTTAAAATACAAATGTACAAATGTATATAGTGTAATTGCTATATTCTTATATTTCAATGCTGTTCTAGAAGACAAAAATATTTTATTGATATGTAAACTAAAACAACAATGCAGAATATACAATTGTTAAAATATATACATTGTATTATGTGTTTTATTCTTTTTATCACATCAGTCATAATTTAAACTATTGAAACAATTCATATTTTACATAAAAATTCATAATGAAAAGTGTACAAACCATTATAGTTTATTTTGCTCAAGAATTATTTGTACACATCAGCTAAAATTCCAGAATGAAAAAATCTCTAATTACTTTCTATTTTTTAGCTGGACCAGAACCTTCACCACCAAAGCCAAAACGCTCTCTTAATTTCTGTACACCTGTTCGAAAAAGTAGTCTTTTAGATGAGTTAAATGATAGTCTTATGACTCCATTAGACAGTCCTCTTGATTTATCGGATGGCTCTGTGATAAAGCAAAGGGTGCGGAATGAGTCTGAAACACCATGCAAAACAGGTAGGAGAGACAAAAGAATACGCAGCAATGAAAATGGACACACAGAAGAAGAAAATAACCATACTGCTGATATGCTAGATATAGGTACAATATATTAAGAAATATCATGAATATCAATATGTCAATGTTGAAAAGGAGATAAGACAATAATGTCAAATTAGGCAGCTAACCTGCAGAAAAAGCTCTTTATTCAGGTTACACTATGCTACTATTTTCCTCATGAGAGATCAAAGCTGTGTAAAATACTGAAAATCACCCAACTGTATTCAACAGAGATGACAAAATTCTGTCATGCACATCAAACTTTGAATAATTAATTACATAGAGACAGAAATGTGAACTGACATGTGTCCTGGCTTTGATGCTGCTGCTAAAATATTTGAAATACAAGAACAAAAACCCATGTTTTCTGTCAATTTTATCAGTATTACGATAGAAAGGCCAGATGAGATGAAATTATATATATATTTATATATTTTTACTAGAGAATAATGTAAGCTTATTGAAAGTTTTCTATTTCTGATTGATAGGTCCACAGAGTAAGCGCCAGAGAGTGAACGGATTTTCCCGACTCCCAGATATGGATGCCGATGACATCACACCGCCATCTTCACCAACGACAGCTGATAAAATTGTGAATTTAAGAAACAGAACACTTCACAGTCACCTAGATGATGTTAATGATCAAGTGGACAATGGTTATTAAGTTAATCATATTTTTATGACATTAGCTAGAAAATCAAAAGTTTGTTGGAGAGCTTAACTCGTCATATTTTAACTGAAATCTAATGTTTTTATTGCAAGGTTTTTAGAATTTCTATATAAAAATAATGAGACTTAAAAATTTTATTTTTGGCTTCAATTACTTTCATAAATAATTATTGTATGCATATGGTGTTTAACAAAATATAACATGCATATCAGGACAAGACCTAATGTTAATGTGATATGAACATTGCTTAGTAGAAGAACAACTAGCTAAGACAAAATTATAATGTGCTAGTTCATACTTAGGTAACAGTCTGCAGGAAAATATGTCAAAAATAAATTATCACGTCTCCAAACCAATCTGGTCTTTCTCTGTTTCTCCACATGCTTAGCAGAGAAGTAGCAAATGTGTTTATAGTCCAATAAGATTGTTGACTGAATAGATTTTGTGAAGATTGCCTTGTATGACCTACAAACGATGAGCAATGAGCAAAACCCATACTGTGCATCGAACTACTAGGCCGGGTTCGATTCTTGTTCCAGGATGATAATTTCAGGGACTAAACTTTCGGCTCTTCCTTGACACCATTTGGGAGTATGGTTTTGAGGAAACGATGATAGTCTGTCGGAAGGGGATGATAAATGGCTGACCCATGTTAAGAGAGAGCCATATCTCTTGCACGTAAAAGACACCCTTGTAAATTTCGAAAAAGAGCAAGCTAATGGCGCTACAAAGCAGCACTTGCACCCACAAAGTGGAAAGGGATTAATATGAGTTTCAAAAACTTGTTTCCCAATCCACTATAAATAAATATGTTTAAACTAAAACCAATACTGTGTAGTACGGCCCTTGTGTGACAAAATATAAAACCATTTAAAAACAAAAACTTACAACCAGATTAATGATGAAAGCTTAAAACTAAAAGCAATTATGGTAGTAAGCAACTAATGACACTCACTAGTTTTAAGGCTCGTGGCTTTGTACTATATTAAAAGAATGATGCAGGGTTAATGTATTTGTGAGCACACAACCATCACCTAACATTAACAAATTGAAAAAATCAGTTGTCAAGGAGCTAGACTAATCAAATATCACTAAGCACATACAATAAAAGAAAGCATTATCTGGTAGAAATTAGTACCATATCACCAGTAATGACATTGAATTTAAAACTTAAAATTTAATGTAAGGTTAAAATTTGTTGGCTTACTGATCTGAAGACATGATTTTCAGAAGAAGAAACTGTAATATATGCTTTTTTATTGCTGTTGACTCTACAAAATACATTGTTCCTGGTATATAAATGTAAAATATCAGTATATACAGTTTATATTAGTGTTTACTTTCGAATTGTGTATTATCTTAAACATAAACAGAAATGATAAAACACTTGACTGCAGTGTTATTGCTCTAAAAGCAAAAAATCTGAATAAAGCCATTAGATGCTGATGAAGAGACAAGTATTGTTGGTACATGTACAGAGGAATATCTTCTTCAAGAAATATATGTAGTGACTTAAGAAACACACCTGTCTAAACAGAAATAAACATTATTTTAAGGTTACTAAACATGCTAATGATGACCAAATAGTACTACTGACAGTTGTCAGATTTGAAACAGGCTCTTTAATTGTTGGATTAGCAATACACCATAGCATTTTTGCTACGACTGGATTGAGTTTTATAACCCTTTCAATATTGATTGTGTGAAGTAATGTGTTAAGATATTCACTTAGACCTTTCATCCACTGAGCATCTTATTTATATATGCCCTCTTGTGAGATGAGAAGAAATTTCAATTTGAAAATTCTCTCAGCAAGCCTTTATCCTTATACTGCTGAAATTAGTCTCTGCAGACAAGCCACAAAACAAAGCTATGTTGAGAGCTTAGATTTCAACTGTGCTGATTATTTTAACTATTTATGGACATATTAAAAATTATTGATTTTGAAGAATGTTTAGAAGTTGATCTTTATTTGTAAATTAAAAGGTACACTGGTATAAAGTACTAAATATTTATTAAAACTGTGATAGCATTAAACCATTTTAAGACTGTTGTATGTACTCAATTATGTTTCAGACATGTATACATAAAGAGTTCTTGTTTCTAATTTATAAAATATTATATGTACAATACTTGAACCATGAGAAAAACTGACTAATGTACAAAAGGGCTGTCATTGTTGTAAGTGGTTAAAAGATGTGAGAATGCAAAGGAAGGTTGTCAAAGCATATATACTAAGAAATTAAGGTGATAATAGATGTGAATTCATAAAGTTGAAAAAAAATGTTACTAATAAAATAATATCTATATCCTTCTTATTTATTTATACAGGATATGATTTTGAAAGAAAAAGGGTGCACACTCGGGTCCCTCGAGGAAATTTTATAAGTACTAGAGGAACAGAAGGAAAGGTTGTCTATCTAAATGTGAAAGATGAAATGGAATTATATTCAGAAGTAATTTATACTTTAATTTTAAGATATGTCAGATCAAGTTCTACATGTTTAATCATATAAATCTATACCTTGTAATAAAAACTGTTTCTTGGTCAACTTTTGGTAAGGTCAATTTAAACATCAATGTTACGGTAGCATTTAAAATTCAAATTTTGTGTAATAGATATTTAATATAGTTGTAAAAACTTAGTTCAGATTATATGAGAATCATTTATTTCTGTTTTGTGAAGGGCCACATAAATACGCTAAAAGTTATTTTGAAATCTTTGGCACAATTTATCTTAAAGACCTGTTGGGGTTTAAGTCAGTTGAAATTGCAAACTTACAGCATGGAAATTGTAGTAAAATCTATATTGATTAACACAAAATAAAAAATTAGAGAGGAAACGAAAATAAATAGGAAATCAAATTTGAATTGTATTTACAGTATGATACAGTTGGTAAACATGCCAAGTCTACAAGATTACTGCCAGTATCAGTGGAACAAATGAAGGACGAGTTAGAAACTGAAGTAAGATTGTACTTTATCTGAATTATTATATCGTGTAATACATGAAGTTTAATTTTATACATTTGAAATAAATCTAGTCAGAGTGAAATGTTTTTACCTTGCTAGGAAAAGAGACAGTAGACAAATCTTTAGTATTGCTTTTCGGGTTCAATAATTTAGGATAAAAACAAATTGTAATCTTCATGATTTTACCTATTCAGAGTAATTTTGTATTGTGTTTTCATTTTATCATTCAACTAAGTTTCAAATACATCATTGCTCTTCAAAAAAAATTCATATATTGCAACATGTGAGACCTATGGGGGTGCAGCAATTTAATAAGGGAATGTTTTTGAAGTATTTTACATTTTGACATTATATATAGTGATAATGTATTGTTATTTTATTATTTAGAGACAAAACAGACTTTTAGAAGAAGCAGCAAACGTGGCACAACAAATGAGAAGGTAATGGTATATTTTATGTATTTTATGCTACTTGAAATAAATAATAAAAATATATATGTCTCATTACAAACAATTTGACAAATTTTCGCTGACTTGTTAATTCATGAAATAAATCATTGTATAATTTAGCAATTTGAATCTGTGATCCATTTCATCACTCTGACACTCTTTCATTTTTAACACTCCTTTATTTTCCAGAAATTTAGATGATGGTGATCAAAGTGACGATGATTTAACCATGGAAACACATGAAGACCCATCTGATAGTAAAAAGATATTGTGGGTGGAAAAGTATGCTCCATTTAAATATACTGATTTACTCAGTGAAGAAGTAAGTAATAATTGTAGTTTCCATGCAGGATTTTCTTGATGTGTTGAAGCCCTATTGGTGGCCTTTTTTCTGCTCTTTGGTGGAGTTGTTGTCTCTGGCACATTCCTCATTTGCATTCTCAATTTTATCAGTTAAAAGGAGACTGGAAATATCTAAGAGACATTCAAAACAAAATGTATAAGAAAAACTGGCATTTTTAATTGCAAAAAAAAACAATGAAAAGATAAACAAGTCAGCAAACCCCATAAATAGAAAAACTAAGACCAAGCAACAAGAATCACACCAAAACACTTGTGATGACATCACACGCTCCAGAAGGGTAATCAGATTCTTCTCCACATGTGACACTCATTGTGTTATTCCTATAAAGTAATTTTCCTCTTTGTGTGTTGTAATTTGTTCAGTAAGATGATGGTGATCAAAGTGAAAATGATATAAATTCAGAAATCATTGCCATGTTTTTATAATTGAGATAATTGTGACAGAAAATGTTTAGCAAAAGTAAAAATTCTCATTTTAAATTTGGCAGCATTATATTCAAGCGGAATAACTTGAAATTTCAATTATGAATATCTTTTGTTAAACCATGTCAATATTAAATGCATGCAAAAATTTCTGAATTTTCAGTAGCATGATTTGTATCATCTTCAATCTTTAGAAACATCAATATTTAAACTATTTGAAATTCAGAAGAAAAAAATGCACATCAAAGCTTGTTTTATACCTTTTTCTGCTCCATTTATGGGCATTATGTTTTCTGGTCTGTGCGTCTGTTCATTCATTCGTCCTTCTGTCTATCCTGCATCAGCATAGATGCCAACCATTATGATTTTTTATGTAATTTTTCCGATTTTGCGATCAAATTTACGCTATAACCGTCAATAGGGGAATAGTTAAGGATTCCTGGTCGCCACCTTTTAATTTTATTAAAACACAGATTTTTATCATTGCTTTTCCGGCCCGGTCCAGTATTTAGAAAACACCAATGTAATGCTTCCAGTTTCGGCATTTATTGACCTATTGTTTGGTAACTAACTGACTTCAAAAGAGGCAAACACGCATTTTATGAAGTGGCTTTCCCCCTTTCTCTACTTCTCCTTGACAAAATGAAAATGTCTGAGTCGAGCCTTCTGCACCTAAAATTAAGAAAATTAAGAAGAAAGGACCGCGTCATAGGATGGAATATTTGCTGGAATACCCTTGCCTGATTAAGTCATCAAGGGAAAACATGTTATTTTACATCACTTTGCAACCATTCGTCAGTAATTTTTTGGGTAAATGCACGTTTTTTTAATGATTACTGAAAAGTTTCAAAATAACTAAAAATTTGATAGATTGTTACTGACTGTGTCAAAAGGGGGTTGGCATCTATGCTTCAGGTTAAAGTTTTAGGTTAATGTTTTTAGTCAAGGTAGTTTTTGATGAAGTTGAAGTTCAATCAACTTGAAACTTAGTATATATGTTCCCCATCATATGATCTTTCTAATTTAATGCCAAATTAGAGCTTTTATCCAAAATTCACGGTACACTGAACATAGAAAATAATCGTGCAGATGGAGCATCCGTGTACTATGGACACATTCTTGTTTTTTTGTGATTTCTCTGCTATCCGCATTTTGAAGTTTTGAAATATATACATTTATGTTTTATTTAATATTGGTAGAGTTTTAAAGAACAATGGCTGCATAGGGAATTCCAAGCACTGTAAAAAAATGTTTTCACTCTTATATACATATTTATGATTTTGCTTTATGTTTTTGTTACAGTCTATAAACAGAACATTATTACACTGGATAAAACTGTGGGACTTTGTTGTTTTTGGTAAAGACATACCTATAAAAGCTAAAGAAAAGAAGAAACCTGTCAAGGAAGTGAAATGGAAGAAGAACCAAATAGAAGTGTTAGATGAATTGGATAAACTTAACAGGCCAAAGCAAACTGTAAGATCCAGATCACAAATCTAAAAATATTGGTTTATTTTCTATTAAAATCTTTATAAACATTGAAAAAAAGACAGGTACAGGTCAATTTGTATTTATCTGAGACAATATCCTGTACTAAAGTGAAAATATTATAAATTCAAAGTTAAAACTTTATTGTACCAATCAAACCTTCTTACACAAATATTTGAAAGGAATATATGTTATTACAGAATGTTCACTACCAAGGATATGAAAAGACACAATTTAAGAATAAACATTCTTTCAGCTTAATCAATCATTGAAATAATTTTGCAATGAATATTTACTCTATAGAAACTTAGTCAGTTATAGACAGTTATTGAAGACGTCTATATACATTTAAAAATAAAACCATTATTCCTAAGGGTTGACACCTAATGAACTCTTTTATTACAGTTAGTTCTATTGAATGGACCTCCAGGGTTAGGTAAAACAACATTAGCTCACACAGTAGCTAAACATGCTGGTTATAATGTGGTGGAAATCAATGCAAGGTAGGGGCAATTTTTATACGCCCGTCAAAATTTTGACGGGACGTATTATGGTATACAAATGTCCGGCCACTGTCTGTCATGTCGCACCGTAACTTGAGAACCGCTTATCCAAATTTCAGGAAACTTAACATAGTTGGTTCTTATGATAGTCAAACAATCTGTATACTTTTTGGTGAGAATAGGATTTAAACTTTTTGAGTTACAGGACTTTATAACTAAAACAGGGGTGTTTATTTTTCACATGTGGCGTTGTATCTCATAAATGATTTATGATTATTGCTTAAAACTTTACACACTTCTTAGTTATATTTATCTTAATATCTGTATACTTTTTCGTGACGATTTAAAATTTATTTTGGAGTTATTGAGTTTTTTGTAAAAAAGAGGGGGGTTTTCACATGTTGCATTGTATCTTAAAAAACCATTAATGACTATTGGTTAAAACTTTACACGCTTCTTTGTTATATTAATCTAAAGATCTGCATATTTTTTGGGGATGATTAAAATTTTAGAGTTGTTGAGTTTTTTGTAAATAAAGTTTTTTTTTTTCACATGTTGCAAAGTATCTCAGAACCTATTTATGATTATTGCATAAGACTTCTCACACAAGACAAAGGGTGTATCATGAGCTCATGGTGCAGCTTTTATTATTTGTTTTGTATGTTATAAAGCTAGGGACTGAGGAAGTTCAGTTGTTGTAACGTTCCATTGAAATAAAAAGAAATATTAAGCTCATGAAATAAGTAAAAAATACAAATGAATCTGTTTATCTTGTTGGATGAGTTGGACATGTCTGTTTGTGTAAACCTCACGAAACTTTCCATACTTGATATCCCTTTAGAACACAACTAGTGCATTTTGCTTATGAAGACAATTGGAAAAATTGATTTTTTCACCTACATAGGTTCACTGATCATAAAACAAAATAAATTTCAAAGTCCATTACCCGGGAATGACATATCATCAATATTATAGTTGCAGCTGATTGTGACTAAAATGTAAACCTTTTTTATGTCTTGTTTGTTTTTTTCTTTAGTGATGACAGAAGTGCAGAGGTATTTAAGAACAAAATTGAAGCAGCTACTCAGATGAAAGCTGTAATGGGAGCTGAACCCAGACCTAATTGTCTGATTATTGATGAAATTGATGGTGCTCCACAGGTATATTGTTTAATCTTTAAAGATGTTCAGATTTCATACAAATCAAAACACAAATATAGATATACTTGCTTCCTACCTTCTGGGAGGGGGGATTCAGAAATGTCTTAACTTTGAAGGTACTTTAACCAAAACATTTCATAAAATGAGTTTAGGTAGGCATTATGATTTAAGGTATAGACAAAGAAGTGTATATGGAGGCAGAAACAGAACTTTATTTTGTTTATGATAGTGAGGATACATATACAATATTCGGTCAATGTCAGAAAAATATAAACTTTTATGTATGAGGCTGAGAAACTGGGGAAGGGTGAGGTACTACCGAGTCCTTCCCTAGTTTTGCGCCGAGAACACACAAGTTTATATTTTTATGACACTGACCTAATATTTCTATACTGCAACTTAGAATAAAACATTGATGGCTTCTTAAATTGTAACACAAATATCAAACTTATTTTCATCCCTTAATGGACCCCTGATTGTGGAGAATATGTGCCATGATGAAATTGACATTATACAAAATATAGCTATGTTACTATATTTAGGAAATAAAAACAACTAGTTTCAGTATAAACTATGCTAAGAATCCTAATTCTCATCTTATGTAATGCATAACCTATCAGATTTAGACTAGTATCAGCAATATAATAGCTTAAAGGTTTATATGAAACCAACAATATAATCTAGTATGATATCACAAGACCAAGTATGATGGATGATGGTATTGATCAGGTATTTGAAGTTGGTAACAGATGTAAAAATAAAGTGTCACAATATTTGGTGCCTGTTATCTTTTACTGCCATGAATAGATAATTCTTGTATCCCTTTAAAAAGGAGCACAATATGAGTAAGGGATATCACGAATACACCAGTTTGGTCTATGCTGCAATGTCCAACAGAACAAAGGGAGTAACTCAGTACTAATTTGCAATATATTAAATATAAATTATATAACATGGAAATTCTGTAATCAATCTCAAAAAGACATTACAAACTAGGCACACAAAGATAATGTTTACCATAAGAGAAATAGGTTTAATGCATGAGACTTGATCATGCATTGATTTCTACAGAATTATGTATTGAAGGCAAAACACTGAAAAAGCTTGTTAGGCAATGTGTACAGACAATAAATAATTCACACAACTGAATTTAGAATATCAGCCCATAAATCAAAACTTGATTGCTTTTGGCCTCAAGTTAAACTCTATTTGTTTTAGTGCTCATATTTTATTATTATATGACTATAAATTTTCTGTTTTCTCATTGGCTAAAAGCATAGGAAATCCTCTTTGATAAAACATTATATTCACCGCGTCAAAAATCACGAGAGGTTAATATAAGATTTGGAACAGCGTCCGTGTACCTAAATATCGAAACGGGGAATTCTTGTTAGCTATTTAAGGGATGTATAAATAAAATGGTTTTTAATTGGACGACCGAATAAATATCAACCAATCAGCGCTCTCGACATAAAATCGTTTCGATCTAACAGACGACAGTTACATGTTTCCGGCAACAAAGTATGGCTGGAGCAGCAGAAGTAGCTACTGAAAAACGCTTTCCATCGTTAAATAATGAGAAAATTAAGAGGATTTTGATAGAAAAGGATTCTAAAAATACTCGCCGATCAACAGATTCTAGCGTGAGGACATTTAAATCTTATTTAAGAGAGAAAAATCTACCTGAAGATTTCGAGAATTTGAAGAGTCATATAATAAAGCAATTGTTGACTTTTGATATCAGTTGATACAATGATTTATCAACCCCAGATGTGATATTCACCTCGGCCGTTGGCCTTGGTGAATATCACATCTCTGGGGTTGATAAATCATTGTATCAACCTCATCAAAAGTCAATAATTGTATAATAATATAAATATTTTATTTTTTACAGCCTGCCATCAATATGTTGATAAATCTTACCAAGAAAATAGAAGAACAAGCAACAAAGAAGAAGAAAAAAGATGGTGGAGTGTTGTTACGACCTATTATCTGTATCTGTAATGATCAGTAAGTTAAGACAAGATGTTACGACCTATTATCTGTATCTGTAATGATCAGTAAGTTGTTACGACCTATTATCTGTATCTGTAATGATCAGTAAGTTCAGACAAGTTGTTACGACCTATTATCTGTATCTGTAATGATCAGTAAGTTGTTACGACCTATTATCTGTAACTGTAATGATCAGTAAGTTCAGACAAGTTGTTACGACCTATTATCTGTATCTGTAATGATCAGTAAGTTTGGTGGAGTGTTGTTACGACCTATTATCTGTATCTGTAATGATCAGTAAGTTTGGTGGAGTGTTGTTACGACCTATTATCTGTATCTGTAATGATCAGTAAGTTAAGACAAGTTGTTACGACCTATTATCTGTATCTGTAATGATCAGTAAGTTTGGTGGAGTGTTGTTACGACCTATTATCTGTATCTGTAATGATCAGTAAGTTTGGTGGAGTGTTGTTACGACCTATTATCTGTATCTGTAATGATCAGTAAGTTAAGACAAGTTGTTACGACCTATTATCTGTATCTGTAATGATCAGTAAGTTAAGACAAGTTGTTACGACCTATTATCTGTATCTGTAATGATCAGTAAGTTCAGACAAGTTGTTACGACCTATTATCTGTATCTGTAATGATCAGTAAGTTTGGTGGAGTGTTGTTACGACCTATTATCTGTATCTGTAATGATCAGTAAGTTGTTTTGACCTATTATCTGTATCTGTAATGATCAGTAAGTTCAGACAAGTTGTTACGACCTATTATCTGTATCTGTAATGATCAGTAAGTTTGGTGGAGTGTTGTTACGACCTATTATCTGTATCTGTAATGATCAGTAAGTTTGGTGGAGTGTTGTTACGACCTATTATCTGTATCTGTAATGATCAGTAAGTTGTTACGACCTATTATCTGTATCTGTAATGATCAGTAAGTTTGGTGGAGTGTTGTTACGACCTATTATCTGTATCTGTAATGATCAGTAAGTTGTTACGACCTATTATCTGTATCTGTAATGATCAGTAAGTTGTTACGACCTATTATCTGTATCTGTAATGATCAGTAAGTTTGGTGGAGTGTTGTTACGACCTATTATCTGTATCTGTAATGATCAGTAAGTTTGGTGGAGTGTTGTTATGACCTATTATCTGTATCTGTAATGATCAGTAAGTTTGGTGGAGTGTTGTTACGACCTATTATCTGTATCTGTAATGATCAGTAAGTTTGGTGGAGTGTTGTTACGACCTATTATCTGTATCTGTAATGATCAGTAAGTTAAGACAAGTTGTTACGACCTATTATCTGTATCTGTAATGATCAGTAAGTTAAGACAAGTTGTTACGACCTATTATCTGTATCTGTAATGATCAGTAAGTTAAGACAAGTTGTTACGACCTATTATCTGTATCTGTAATGATCAGTAAGTTAAGACAAGTTGTTACGACCTATTATCTGTATCTGTAATGATCAGTAAGTTAAGACAAGTTGTTACGACCTATTATCTGTATCTGTAATGATCAGTAAGTTCAGACAAGAATGAATAAAAGTATATTAACAGAAAAAGACTTGTCAAAGACCTCTCTCTCTCTCTTTCTAAATGAATCATCTAAATGAATTACTAAAAATTCAGAAATTGTTGCATGCATAAGGAATGGACAAAATTCATAGATTATTTATTGCAACTCGTAAAATATCTGCATGCCTAGGTATGTAACAGATAACATAATGCGAGTTCTTTTGTTCTGATATTTCTCTAGTAGCATTAATCATATTAATAAAAACCTCATAATAATTTCTGAAATTACAGTAAAGCTTATTATTGTATAGCAATATAATATTTCCCACAAAAAGTAACCAAAAGTTAACGTGCAATAAATTCCATTATTGCACCAGTGCAATAAATCTTCAAAATTCATGACGTCATCAACGACAAAACCTCAGTTTGTACCAATTTTTACTTTCAAATATTATATTGCTATACAATAAAAGGGTTATTGCATGAATATTGGAGAATATTTTCCCTCGTGGAACATATATTGCACTCGCAAGCTCGTGCAATATAAAATTCTACTCGGGACAATATTCACCAATATTCATGCAATAACCCTATATTATTTCTTAATGATGACTAATCTTAGATGGACTGGTAAATCTTCTGGTTTTTCAACCTAACTCTTCTTGCTGGCCAGATATAATCATAATATTTTATAGTTATTTGGACATTCACCAAAGTTGTGCTTTTATATTTTAATAAGAAGATGTGGTTTTAATTGCCAGTGAGAGATCTCTCAACAAGAGACCAAATGATTTATAAATTAACAACTATGAGTCAAACCCTTTCCACATAGTCAGCTGTAAAAGGCCTGGAAATGACTAATGTAAAATAATACAAGTCAAACAATCTTTTATGCCCCACCTACGATAGTAGAGGGGCATTATGTTTTCTTGTCTGTGTGTCCGTTCGTCCATCTGTCTGTCTGTCTGTTCGTCCGTCTGTCCCGCTTCAGGTTAAAGTTTTTGGTCAAGGTAGTTTTTGATGAAGTTGAAGTCCAATCAACTTGAAACTTAGTACACATGTTCCTTATGATATGATCTTTCTAATTTTAAAGCCAAATTAAACTTTTGACCCCAATTTCATGGTCCACTGAACATAGAAAATGACAGTGCATGTTTCAGGTTAAAGTTTTTGGTCAAGGTAGTTTTTGATGAAGTTGAAGTCCAATCAACTTGAAACTTAGTACACATGTTCTCTATGATATTATCTTTCTAATTTTAATGCCTAATTATATTTTTTATCCAATTTCATGGTCCATTGAACATGGAAAATAATAGTCCGAGTGGGGCATCCGTGTACTTTGGACACATTCTTGTTTTATATTTCTTTGAAAATGTGATGGAAACAAATGTTTGTTTGCCTTAACAATCAGTTGTTTAGAGGCATACTTCATTTGATAAGTTCATTCAAATATTGATATATAAAAAATGTAACATTGCTTTGAATAACTGAATTTTATAATAAAACTCTAAAAGAAGAAGTATTCTTTTTCTTGTCGAATGTTTCAAATCTTTACAATTCTGTTTTCAGATATGTTCCAGCGTTAAGACAACTAAGACAAACTGCATTGATAATGAATTTCCCTCCAACAGAACCATCCAGACTTGCTGCTAGATTATATGAGGTAATATTAAGAATGGCCAGCAGTTATATTTTTCATGTTTTGACATTTACCAATCACTTTGCATGTTGTTTTTAGAAGCAAGAAAGAGAGATTGTTTTTAGAAGCAAGAAAGATATTATCTAAGACTGTGATGTATAAAATGATTTTATAGTTCTGATAAAATTAATATGAGCTATACATCCATGGCAAGAAAAAGTGTCATTATATTGGCTGAATATTCAGTTAATTTCTTAAAAATCATTTTAATCTTATTGAAGGCATATTGGAGTTTTAGTCTATATGTGGCACTTATAATATTTTGGCACTTTTTTAGCTCACCTGGCCCGAAGGGCCAAGTGAGCTTTTCTCACCACTTGGCGTCCGTCGTCCGTCGTCGTCGTCCGTCGTCGTCGTCGTTAACAATTTACATTTTGAACTTCTTCAAGAGAACCACTGAATGGAATGGAACCAAACATGGCATGAATGTTCCTTATGAGGTGCTGACCAAGTGTTGTTACTTTGTAGCCGATCCATCATCCAAGATGGCCGCCAGCGGGGGACTTAGTTTAACATAGGACCCTATGGGAAATGCATACAAATGACTTCTTTTAGAGAACCACTGAATGGAATGAAACCAAACATGGCATGAATGTTCCTTATGAGGTACTGACCAAGTGTTGTTACTTTGTTGCCGATCCATCATCCAAGATGGCTGCTAGCCGGGGACTTAGTTTAACATAGGACCCTATGGGAAATGCATACAAATGACTTCTTTTAGAGAACCACTGAATGGAATAAAACCAAACATAGCATGAATGTTCCTTATGGGGTGCTGACCAAGTGTTGTTACTTTGTAGCCGATCCATCATCCAAGATGGCCGCCAGCAGGGGACTTAGTTTAACATAGGACCCTATGGGAAATGCATACAAATGACTTCTTTTAGAGAACCACTGAATTGAATGAAACCAAACATGGCATGAATGTTCCTTATGAGGTGCTGACCAAGTGTTGTTACTTTGTTGCCAATCCATCATCCAAGATGGCCGCCAGCGGGGGACTTAGTTTTAACATAGGACCCTATGGGAAATGCATACAAATGACTTCCTCTAGAGAACCACTGAATGGAATGAAACCAAACATGGCATGAATGTTCCTTATGAGGTGCTGACCAAGTGTTGTTACTTTGTTGCCGATCCATCATCCAAGATGGCCGCCAGCCGGGAACTTAGTTTAACATAGGACCCTATGGGAAATGCATACAAATGACTTCTTTTAGAGAACCACTGAATGGAATAAAACCAAACATAGCATGAATGTTCCTTATGGGGTGCTGACCAAGTGTTGTTACTTTGTAGCCGATCCATCATCCAAGATGGCCGCCAGCGGGGGACTTAGTTTAACACAGGACCCTATGGGAAATGCATACAAATGACTTCTTCTAGAGAACCACTAAATGGAATGAAACCAAACATAGCATGAATGTTCCTTATGGAGTGCTGACCAAGTGTTGTTACTTTGTAGCCGATCCATCATCCAAGATGGCCGCCAGCGGGGGACTTAGTTTAACATAGGACCCTATGGGAAATGCATACAAATGACTTCTTTTAGAGAACAACTGAATGTAATGAAACCAAACATTGCATGAATGTTCCTTATGCCGTGCTGACCATGTGTTGTTTCTTTGTAGCCCATCCTTCATCCAAGATGGCCGCCAGCATGGGACTTAGTTTAACATAGGACCCTATGGGAAATGCATACAAATGACTTCTTTTAGAGAACCACTGAATGGAATGAAATCAAACATGGCATGAATGTTCCTAATGTGGTGCTGACCAAGTGTTGTTACTTTGTAGCCGATCCATTATCCAAGATGGCCGCCAGCAGGGACTTAGTTTAACATAGGACCCTATTGGAAATGCATACAAATGACTTCTTTTAGAGAACCACTGAATGGAATAAAACTAAACATTGCATGAATGTTCCTTATGAGGTGCTGACCAAGTGTTGTTACTTTGTAGCAGATCCATCATCCAAGATGGCCCCCAGCAGGAGACTTAGTTTAACATAGGACCCTATGGGAAATGCATACAAATGACTTCTTTTAGAGAACCACTGAATGGAATAAAACCAAACATGGCATGAATGTTCCTTATGAGGTGCTGACCAAGTGTTGTTACTTTGTAGCCGATCCGCCATCCAAGATGGCCACCAGTGGGGGACTTTTGAATGAAATTAAACATGTTCCTTTCCTTATCAATGAGGTTGTGTTGTCACTTTTAGCCAAATTTTATATTTTTTCATATGATTTCAAAAACCCAAGTAGAATCAGGTGAGCGATACAGGCTCTTGAGAGCCTCTAGTTTATAAAACCTATAACATGCCTTATAGAATTATTTATGTAGAGCAACACAGAATATTTTGTTTAAGAAAATAGCAAGGGTAGATGTTTACATTTTGTATAAAAATTCTTCAGTATAGTTTATTGGATTATATAAATCTAAAGTCTTGAAAGGGAATGTGAGGTTGTGCAGAAACTTGATAGATTTTAAGATATTAGTAAGAAATAAATGTTTTCAAAATTATTTAAGTAACCTTATTAAGGACTTGATATTTGTTGTACACAGCTTGATATTTGTTTTTTCTGTTCAAACAACTAAATTTCAATGGTATTTCAGGTGATTAAACAAGAGCATATGAAGTCTGACATGACAACATTATTAGCTTTATGTGAGAAAACAGACAACGATATTAGGTCTTGTCTGAATACTTTACAGGTAAGAATATAGACAGACAAGACAAGACAAATACTTTATTAAAGTCTCACCACTTGTTACATATAAAATATACAGCTTTTTAAAACACTAGTTAACAACAAGAGCCACTCTATATAATCAGGGCTATAAAAAAAAGTACTAGGCTGTGATAGGGCCCCAATTATCTTACATGGCCTTCATGGCCCATTTTAGCTTATTTCACTTAGATTTAGTCAACAGGTTAGTTATCATTTAACAGGTTAAATTTTAAATTAAGATGATTTACCATAAATTTGTGTTCAGATCAATTTGAAACTTTGTACATATGTTCATTAAAATAAAAACTTTGAACATGTATGCCAGTTAAGGGTATGACACAGATTTCATAGTACACTAGACTCCGAGAAAAAATTGTATCAGTTTTAAGTTTGGGTTTAAAGATAATTAACCATGCAGTTGTGTTCAAATCAACTTGAAACTAGTTCACATATTTTCATTATGATGTGAACTTTTTAAAATACATGCCAAATTATGATTTTGACCCAGTGTTATTTCACTTAGATTCACTGTTCACTGAACATTGAATTGTGTAACTTTGAGCTTTGTCTTTGGACACTATTTTTGTCAAAAGTCTTCTTTAAAAAGAGCTGTGCCAATCAACACATTATTTATAAACATAACACAACAATGCAATACAAAAAATAAATAAATCAGGTAAACATCAAGTGCTTGTCAAAATGTTCTTCAAAATTCAATTTATAACACTGCTTATTAGTGGGATAGTGATCCGGCAGCGGCTATGACGGCTACAGGGGCGGCATTAGCTCACTTCTTAAAAGCTTTATATTTAAGAAGTTGGAAGACCTGGATGCTTCATACTTTGTATATGGATGCCTCATGTTGCGAAGTTTCCGTCAGTCACATGTCAAATGTCCTTGACTCATTTTCATGGTTCAGTGACTACTTGAAAAAAAAAAGCTAAGATTTTTTTGTAATGTTAAATTCTCTCTTAGTATAAGTAATAGGATAACTATATTTGGTATGTGCGTACCTTGCAAGGTCCTCATGCCCGTCAGACAGTTTTCACTTGACCTCAACCTCATTTCATGGATCAGTGAACAAGGTTAAGTTTTGGTGGTCAAGTCCATATCTCAGATACTATAAGCAATAGGTCTAGTATATTCGGTGTATGGAAGGACTGTAAGGTGTACATGTCCAACTGGCAGGTGTCATCTGACCTTGACCTCATTTTCATGGTTCAGTGGTTATAGTTAAGTTTTTGTGTTTTGGTCTGTTTTTCTTATACTGTATGCAATAGGTCTACTATATTTGGTGTATGGAATGATTGAAAGGTGTACATGTCTAGCTGGTAAGTGTCATCTGACCTTGACCTCATTTTCATGGTTCAATGGTCAAAGTTAAGTTTTTGAGTTTTTGGTCTTTCTTCTAATACTAATTGCAATATGTCAACTATATTTGGTGTATTGAAATATTTTATGATCTATATGTCAGTCGTGCAGGTTTTATTTGACCTTGACCTCATTTTCACGGTTCATTGCTCAGTCTTAAGTTTTGTGTTTTGGTCTGTTTTTCTTAAACTATAAGCAATAGGTCAACTATATTTGTTGTTTGGAAGAATTGTTAGCTATACATGCCTGCCTGGCATGGTTCATCTGACATTGATCCCATTTTCATGGTTCATTGGTCAATGTTTAGTATTCTTGGTTAAGTTTTTGTGACAGTTGCAATAAAGCTTTAGATTTAAGACTTTCAACATAATATCAATGATAAGTAAAGAAGGCAAGACATTTCAGTGTGTGCACTCTTGTTTTGTATGTATAAAGTGATTTCAACTGATACAATTCACTTTAATGATGGTTGAAGATGCTGAATACATTTTATACAATAATACTGTCATAACTGATATTTGGAAACTGTATTATAAGTATACCTACTGTCATATAACTTTGCTCTAGTAATAACATAATTAAATACTCAATTATCAAAAGAGGTTTCTGATTTATATATGTAACACTCCCAAACGTGTCCTTCCCCCCAAACGTGTCCGATTCCCCCAAACGTGTCTTTTCTCCCTAAACGTGTCCGAAATGTACAATATTCCCCAAACGTGTCCGATTTCATAACCCCCAAACGTGTCCGATAATTGTTATTCGCCAAAACGTGTCCAATATTTAACGCCAAAACGTTACACGTCTTTTAGCGCTTTTACATGTATCTCTTAAATAAAATCGCTGATAACGTTTACGGCAATTCTATGATGGGAGACACACGTGATGAAGATGTCATTTATCAGATTAAGTTAGTTCGATGTAGGTTTTTAATGATTATAATAATTGCAAAATTAATCTGTTATTATTAAGTAACTTTGACTGCAGTTGTTTATTGTCCAGTTGCAAGTATTTCATATTCGTTTAGAGCGAACATACACATAGTTCTGGAGTTGAATTAATTGTTAACTTTGATAATTATGTTGTACTTATAAACTCCGATGATGCCTTTTATATTTATCCGAATATTGCATGGCGGGGTTTTAACAGTATTTTTTTTTTTACTTTTGTCAATAGTTTGTGTGTATTTCAAAAGCCCATTAAATTATAAACCTGTTATCCTGGTTTTTAATAAATTTGAGGTTTCCACCATCACTAAGACACACGATAAGAAACATAACGTCCAGTGCCAAATATTTCATGCATAAGTTTTATAGATTCTTTTAATGAATATTACTGTTATGTGATCATAGCCGGTTTTAAATGCAAATTTATTTTGTAGTGTATAAATAAACTTTAGAATGTTGATTACGTATTGTTCAGTTGCAAGTACTTTATGCATATTTAGAGCGCACAATAGTTTTGCAAGTTTTAATGTTTTTACAGTTGTACATGTACTGTACACATTAACTTTAAACTAAACTTTAAACTGATGATCGCGTATTGTCCAGTTGCAAGTGTGTCATGCATATTTAGAGAGAACATACAAGTTTTAATGTTTTTGCAGTTCTATTTAGAGAGAACATAGGCTACCTGTTTTTTTGTTGTTTTTTTTTTTTACATTTTCACATACCTGTTTTAATGTGTTTACTGTTGTTTTGTTAAGATAAACTCTAGACTGCTGGTTGCATATTGTCCAGTTGTAAGTATTTCATGCAAATTATAGAAAACATACAAGTTTTAATGTTTTTTTCAGTTCTACTGAATAAATTAACTTTAGACTGTTGATTGCGAATTGTCCAGTTGTCAGTATTTCATGCATAATTAGAGAGAACATTAAAGTTTTGACGCGCAGAGAAAGGGACACTTTGACCCGTTAACTGTACTGTTTAACTCAACATGTTTGCTTACAATTTACAAACCAAATAGCCGAAATGACGCCCCCACTTTAAGCCAGTTTAATTCTTCCGTTTTGAAAAAATACTAACGTGCTTATGTATATTTTTAATAAAATGGTAAAATTAGTATACGTTAATGAAATAGCAATAACTAAATAACGCTTGATATGGACACGTTTTGGGGATTGGACACGTTTGGGGGTTAGTTGAGAAATGGACACGTTTGGGCGTTTATACAAATGACACGCTTTGGCGCAGTTTTCAACTAGACATGTTTGGGGGAATCGGACACGTTTGGGGGGAAGGACACGTTTCTGAGTGTTAAATATATAAATAAATGTAGGTGTGTTACCTACAGTAGTACATTGTATGTCATTGTTATTTGTTTTGCAAAAAGAAGGTATATGTCATGTCAATAGATTTATATTTTATCATAGTTTATTCAAAGAAAATGTAAAGAACTAACAGTGAAAATGGTGCAGCATGTTACAATAGGACAGAAAGACACAAATAAAAGTTTATTTTCGTTATGGTATGAGATATTCTCAATACCGAGAGCTAAAAAGTAAGTATATAGTATATGCCAATATTTTTAAATTTCTATAGAACATGTATAATGTTACAAGCATCCCATTATTTTTTTCAAGTATTAGCAAATGTCCATCGACTAGTAACTTGACAGGATGTAGAATTTCCAAATTTTGTGAGAAAAAAAATATCTAAACATTTTTTTATGTAAGCAAATGTTAATCCTGTAAAACTTGAAAATTTATTGTCAAAACATGGTCAGTTTAAACAATTTGGAGTCCCTAAGTTACTTTTTATCATTTGAGTCATTTGAAAGTTGATTGTAAAAAACAATTCACATGAATCCTTTAACTGCAAAAAGTGCAATAAAATGTTAAGAAAAAAAAACAAAAATTAATCATAGACATACATAATAATAGTTTTGTAAAATTAATCAAAGATGAGAAAAGGCAAGTTTTAACTTACTTTCTAAAAAGCTACTATCTAGACAGAAATACATAGCCCTGTAAACAACAATGTAGCAATTTCATTACATGAAAAAAAATTATTATATATAAAATAGAAGATGTGGTATGATTGCGAATGAGACAACTGTCCACAATAGACCAAAATGACACAGAAATTAACAAACTATAGGTCACCATACAGCCTTCAACAATGAGCAAAGCCCATACCGCATAGTTAGCTATGAAAGGCCCCGAAATGACAATGTAAAACAATTCAAACGAGAAAACTAACGGCCTTATTTATATAAAAGAATGAACGAAAAACAAATATGTAACACATCATCAAACGACAACCACTGAATTACAGGATCCTGACTTGGGACAGGCACATACATACATAATGTTATGTACTTGTTGACTATCTTATGACTATCTATAGCATTTAGCAATCTTATGATACTTCATGATATTTTGATTATTTTTTTCAGAAACAAATTTATAACTATACAAGATATAAAGAATAATGAAGTGCAAGTAAATAATCAATCATTACCTGCAAGGTATGTTTATCCTATATAATTTAGGTATTAAAGAACCACACCAAAAAATGTTATTTGACTGTTTTCAATAACTTTGCTCTTTTATGGGTCATCCAAGAATCCTGATCTTAACAGGTTATTCATTAATCATGATCACATAAGACTAACCAATTAACAAGAAATAATGATCTTTTTAGAAGATAATGCTTTCATGAGAGTGATTTATTGTGACAACTGCTTAGGATATTGAAGGCTTGGAAAGGATGGACTTTATTTAAATTATGGTTTGAAGGTATTTCTTTTAGACTGGAACAGATTATAAACAAATATGAATAAGGGATATTCATATAATTTCTGCCCATCATCTCTCCTCCTTACAAATATACTTAGATACAACCTATTTACTGGCAATGAGGATAATATTTTTCCACCAACATGACCAAGGCAAAGCTGAGGTAAATTGTTGATGTCTAGGGAAACAATAAACTAGCTATTATCTGAATAGCCAATAAATAATTGTTTCATTATACAGAATGTACATGAAAAATTTTGCATCCAGTAAATAGTCTTTCATACAATTTTGTAAAAATGGTAAATTTATTTGTCGATAATTTTGTAATAATTAAGAAAATCCAAACTGAGGTATAATAATTTATGGTATCACCATAATATGTTTCAAGTCGAAATATGTTCTTGTTTTTTACACTTCAACGTGTTCAAAATAAGAGTCTATTTTATATTAAAGTTTTAACCATACCTATTAAGGTGGTACCTAACACTACAGGGAGATAACTCTGTAAAGTCAGCTTAACGTTTTAATTACGTTGTGTTGTAACAGGAATAATAAGCTTCTCAATGATCAAAATTGGTGTTTGTCAAATTGCTAAATAACCGGTGTAATTTTTCTGACAAAACGGTTGGTTCAAAATTTTTATATTTTTGTTCAAGTGACAAAATTTTATGAAAATTAAACGAGCAAAATTTATTTTAGTGAAAATGTTGGGTACCACCTTAACCATATAAACCTTAATCTTTTCTAAATCTGCAATGATTACTTTTCAGATTTAATAATATTTTACATTCTACATATGCTGCTGGTGAATATGACAGAGTTATACAAGGATTGTTTGAAAACTATTGTGAATGTAAATATAAAGATCCTAAAATGGAGGGAGTAAGTACATTAGACATAGACAAAACAAAAATAGTGTGAAATTATGAAAATCTGCTAAAGGTTAACAAATAGTAAAAAACTAATAAATCAGTTGTCAATTGTTTTAGGCCTCTACTTAGAATAAGAGAAATTTCACTTTTTTTGTCTTAGGTAGCATTGGATGTTCGGTGTTTAGGAGCAAGAGTAAATGTCTGTCAGAATAATGTGTAAAGAAATGATGACATGTCCTCATGATTGTTTTTACCTTGTAGAACTATAATGATCAAGTTTGTTCCTCATTTTAAGTAAATCAAGTATATTTTGTTTGTATAATTATTGTACATGTATGTCATTTCTTTTTGTTTATGTTATTTTGTATTATTATTATTTTTCAGTTAAATTTTGCTATGGACTGGTTAACGTTTGTTGATTCAGTAAACCAGTATACCATGCATATACAAGACTATAGCTTAATGGGATATGTGCCATATATAGCAGTGACATTCCATCTTTTATTTGCTGCCAATCAACCTCCACGAATTCAATATCCCCACAGTCAGTATGATGTAAGTTCTTAACGGCAGGAAGAATTGAAGAAGAGGATATACTCATGGAATAATGTTCGGAAAAATAACATGAAGTAAAATAAAAGGATCAAATCATAAAAGCTTTTATTACTTGCAAAATGCTTGAAAGTAACCTTAACCCAAGTAGCTATTCACTTTTTATACCCCACGCAATGAAGTTGCGGAGGGTATAATGTTTTTGACCCATCCGTCAGTCCGTCCGTCTGTCCGTCCGTCAGTCCGTCCGTCAGTCCTGTTTCTTGTCATCGCAACTCCTCTCAAACCACACAACAGAATTTCACGAAACCTTTTCAGATAATAAGGACATACTATGTAGTTGTGCATATCGACGGGAAATTGCGATTTAATTTTTTTTCTAGGAGTTACGCCCCTTTGAACTTATTTACTTTAATGTACTACTGCAACAGTTTGTCATCGCAACTCCTCTCAAACCACACAACAGAATTTCACGAAACCTTTTCAGATAATAAGGACATACTATGTAGTTGTGCATATCGACGGGAAATTGCGATTCAATTTTTTTCTAGGAGTTACGCCCCTTTGAACTTATTTATTTAATGTACTACTGCAACAGTTTGTCATCGCAACTCCTCTCAAACCACACAACAGAATTTCACGAAACCTTTTTCAGATAATAAGGACATACTATGTAGTTGTGCATATCGACGGGAAATCACGATTCAATTTTTTTTCTAGGAGTTACACCTCTTTGAACTTATTTGCTTTAAGGTACTACTTTAACAGTTTGTCATCTCAACTCCTCTGAAACCACACAACAGAATTTCATGAAACTTTGTAGATAATAAGGACATACTACGTAGATGTGCATATCAACAGGAAATTACGATTCAATTTTTTTTCTAGGAGTTATGCCCCTTTGAACTTATTTGCTTCAATGTACTTCTGCAACAGTTTGTCATCTCAACTCCTCTGAAAACACACAACAGAATTTCATGAAATTTTGTAGATAATAAGGACATACTATGTAGATGTGTATATTGACAGGAAATTATTATTCAGTATTTTTTTATTATACAATTTTTTTTTCTTATACTTATTTAATTTCTCCAATGACAATGTGGGGACGTGGGGTATGTGAGCGTGCTCACTAAGGTTCTGTAATTTTAAATGAAAGGCAAATATGTGAAAATTAGAGACTGTACTGGCTTATATTTATTTCAAAGAACCTTCATTTTTTAGTAGAAACATGTATTTATAATGTATAATTTTGAAACCCAACATATAATACACTAACAATAGAGGTTACTCAGTGGGCTTCAACATAGTTCATCAATATATTCCTGTATCATGTTTATATAAACTACTGTGATTGGAAGTGATAATTGAAAGAGATATTTTATAACTATTGAATTTAGAATCGGTTGTAAAATGCTGTCTAGAGTTCTATAAGAGAGTATTAATACATGAATTTAACTTCAGCAAGAAAAAAGATTGAGGTTCTAAATGACAATAAAATAAACAAATGTATTAAGAAATGTGGTATACAATATTATAAGTTATATGGTTCGCAACTGACCCCTACGGATTCATAGAGGGTTAGTTAAATAGTGATTTTATTCACCCTCTATGGTTCGTAGGGGGTCAGTAGTTAACCGTATAATGAATTTATCGCCTGCTGGACTTTTTTCTGCTGCGTTTTGTTGAAAAATAAACAATGAAACACAACATTAATATATGACGTCACCATTAACACGTCATGACCCCCCTATAGAATTTACTAACCCCCTACGGTCTCATAGGGGGTCACCATGTGACGGCGTTAAACCAATCACAACTTGATAATTTACCTGTGGTGCAATAATAGTTGTTTGCTTAATGTGTATGTTCTAGAAAAGTGTGGGAGTAGTTTCAGTGGATATAACTTTATGATATATTTTTATTATAGGCCTTGACCAAACATAACAAGTTTACCAATCTGATAGGTTCCTTGATGTCAGACATGTCACCTTCAGTACGTAAATATCTGAACACAGCCTCTATGACAATGGAAGTGTTGCCTCCCCTGATGGACATCATACAGCCAAACTTCCGGCCTGTCAACACACAGTTGTACAGTACACGAGAGAAAGAGGAAATGGCTCAGTTGATACGTATAATGATTGCGTACAATATGACATATCACCAGGAGAAAACTATTGAAGGACAGTTCTCTTATGTATTAGATCCGTAAGTTTTATTAATTTGCTGAGTACCAGATATGAAAATAAACATTATAAATTTATTGGTTTAAACAATATTTTTAAAGGATTGTGTAACTTTGTAATGATGTTTTATTTGTCTTATTTATAAAGAGTGACCATTAATTTTTCATAATAGATTATGTATAAATTTATTTATTTTAAAAGTCACAGTGTAGGGTACTAAATAAGTTACTCTTACAAAATCAGAATTAAGGTTGCTTTAAAAAGACTTCAGTAAAGTTAGGTTATTGCCACATTGAAGTACTGGGCATTATTTTAACAGGCTAGCTCTAAAGTCATTGTCTGCAGACACATATCACCCATATCAAAAATCATTCCTATTACATTAAGAATGAAAAAATCTTCAATCATTTCATAAATTAACTTACATACCATATGCAAGGTGAAAATTATAATCAAAGGATGTTGACTTCTTTCCTTTCAGCCATGTAGATGAAGTTGTACGTTTCACTGGTATGAAACAACACAAACAGCTGACATATGCTGCTAAGCAGTTGGTTGCAAGAGAGGTAAATATATTGTTTTATATATTAAAGTGTGTTTAGAAATTCATAGTTCATTTATAATGATTATGATCAAGGGTCCGAAAATGGTCATATTTGCCAGTCTTGTCCTCAAAAGTATATGCAGGTGAGATATTTATTTGTTTCTAAATTTTATTTATCTCTATTTACAGATTGAAATGGAAAAAATGAGAAGAAATGACAAAAATTATACTTCCAGGTAGGGTTGATAAATCTTGTTCATTTATAAATTATTTGGTATTTAGTTCAGTGTATTTATGAAGCCTGTTACATATAAACATACATGTTACCCAGGGAGGTCACTTGCTAAACAAAGTTATCACCTGTAGAGAGTAGAGACATATTTAAAATTTCCCTTAAAATACCACTGTACTTTACCATCACCCATAGTTTACCTTTTAAATTGTCTTCCCTTGGTCCCATGTATTGTTTAAATGGGACAGCCATGAAAGACAAGCACTACAAATTGCAAAGCCAAGTTACAAGTAGGTTAATTTTCAATTGAACAACAATTCTTTTTGCTTGATCATTTTTTGCATAAAACAGAAATATGGAATGGAAATATAATTTTCATCCTTTCTGTCTGTTTACTTTAATTGGTTCCATTATTCCCTAACCAATTGAAGCTAGGAAGGGGATATAGCTTTTCATTCATTCAATCGTTCTTATAGTTTGTTCAAGTTCAGATTATCAAATTTTAGTCGAAATTACCATTTTTATTTTATTTTGATTTTCTTTTTATGTCTGTATAATCATGATAATGTCATAACTATTTAAAGTATTAAAGTTCTGTGCAAATCTAGGCCTTAGATCTATGTGAGCATAGAGATATCTATTGTTTTTATTTGTTCATGGCAATGCCAAAGATGCCTTTTATTAAACAAAAAAGTTTTCCTGAACAATTAATGATTTAAGTAATGTTGACACCTAAGACGACAAAATACTGAAACAAAAATATTTACTGCTGAATTGATTTTCACTGGGTATCTTCTAAAGTGTTATTATTATACCCTGCCTTCAAAGGAGGGAGGTATACTAGTTTACCTCTGTATGTCTTATGTGATGATGTACTTTCAAAAGTAGGAACAGTCAGAAAGTTTTGTAACACAAATCAAATACTGAGAGATATTTAAAAAAAGCAGTAATGTTAATTCTTGATAATTTAAAACTCTTATCTAATAATCATTTTCATACAAAATTATTTTTGAAGCTATTTGTTTATTGGTGGTTGTTTACATTTTAAATTCATTTCTCAAATTTTTGTTACTTATTTTCAGCTCAACACCAGCTAAAAATGTAGAGAATAAAACCAATGCTGATGTAAAGAAAGGACCAGTGATTCCTAATCACAAACAGAAACTTCAGGCTATCTCTTTAAACCCACATCAAATGGTAATACCTCACTGTCTATTTATAGAATCGCTAAATTATGAATATGATAGTTTATGTCTCATCTGCAATGTAGAATTGAGACTTTTGTATTACTTTGATTGCAATGACGAGGCTAACAAATTTCTATTAGCTAAATATTTATCACCTTTATCCCAATTGTTATCTAAGCTGACAAAGGTGTGTACCTGATTTTTCCTATGGAAACCATGTCAGCTGATCTTGACTTCATTTTCTCACGTTCATTGCTCAGGGTTTAAGTTGTTACAATGTTACTATACATGAAAAGTCCATCCAGGATGACACCCTCCAACTTTAGTAACCGGTAAATAAGAATTTTATTGTACAAGTTTTACCCCTGACTGACAGTAAAACTCCTAAATCTAGCTAAAAAGTGTGTTTTATTTAATTCATACAGGTGCAGAAAGATTTCTTTGGTAGAGTTATAAAACAGAAAACACAAGACTCACAGAGTTCAACACAGAAAGGTAAATTTGAATAATATTGAAAAAGGTGTAAAGGTTGGGTAATCTACAGTATTATAATTATCCAATTTAATAATATCCCCCTGAATTTAACACATTTAAGCAAAATATATCTCCTCTTTCAAAACCATAGATTCTTTGATTTTGAATAAATCAGTATATTCTGAGTTTTGTTTTAACGTTTTAATGTAATAGTTAAAGCCTTGCCATTTAAAATGATCTTGATTGCAGACCAGTAACTACTTGAATAAATAATTACTGTTTTTCTACAAAGGAGTCAGGAAATTATTACATTCATAGTACTGGAATTAGTTTCCCTTACTTATTTAAACTCTTTGGTTCTTTAATAATAGTGGTTATTGATTAGATTGAATGTGTAAAACTATCTTTTCAAGAGATTTTCAAGAGAAAATGTATATGAAAGAAAAAGCAAAAAATATTTTTTCTTAAAAGTTTTAGATCCTTTAATTTGCATGTTAAAATTCTTTCTCCAACACAGTATTCATCTTTAGGGCTTTCTCGTTCACTGCAGACAACTTTTTAGACACTGACTTGCAAACTCTTCATGGAACAAATATCTTTCATTGTTCATATGATCAAAAATAAAGTAGCATTGCATACGTAAATCACAAAAAGTTTGGCTTTGAAATAGCAGAGTTTTTTTTATTTGATATTTCATCCCTGTGTGTAAGACAGTATGGTGACTTATTTTGGTTGAACTTTTGTTGCTCAGTTGCTATCATTTTGATTTAAATCACAAATATTCTTTTATATATAAAACCAAACTGTTATTCGAAACAAGTATTAAATTAATGAATGTTATTGCAGATGAAAAGAAGAAAAATGTACTCAACACTGATATATGGTTTCACTTTAAAGGAGGATTTTCCAATGCAGTCCGAAGGAATGTCAGAGTTCAAGACCTTATTTAAATTATAAATCAAATGACTGATTGATATTTATAAATGTCTACAGATATTTATTAGTCTTCCATATAGACAGTATAAATTCTAGTCTAAGTGAAAGTTTATATTTTTCATATGTGATTGAAGGCAAATTTCTTGTTTTCAAGACTTGAATTGACTTTTATTTTGTAATTTTATTGAGATATATACATCTGTGCCTTGTACTATAAAGTAAAGTACATCGAATATCATACCTGTAGTTCAGTGTCTATTTGTGTAAAAGCTATATGTCAATTCAATTTGGATAGATTGCTCAGCAAACAATATTATTGACATATTCAATGTTTGGTTTAACAGCAAGATTTATTCCCCTTTCTATGTTGTATGAATAAACCAAACTGAAATCTTGAGCTGAGGCAATAGTAACCCTCAACAAGAAAAAAACCTACACAAAACAAAAATAAATAGCACTGAAACAAGATTTAAGTACAAAAGGTTTTCATCAATTTTCCATTGATTCTATAAGGATGTTTGCCCCTCAATTTGAAAATGACAAACTATTTAAGAGACTGTTATGAATTGATAGTATATAAATAATGGAGTAATTTTAATTATGATGTCTATTTGTTCTACCAGTTTGACCATATATAGTTTTTATACGCCCATCGTCTTTTAGACGGGACGTATTATGGTATACCGTTGTCCGTCCGTCCGTCCGTCGTCCACACTTCGGACAATAACTCAAAAACACTTTCACCAATTTCCATGAAACTTAAGTGAATTGTTTATATCTATTGACGTAAGCTCCCTTTCGTTTTTTTTTAATTTCAGATTTTAAGTTTTGGATTTATGGGGCTTTATTCATAAAAAAGGGGGGATTTTCAACACTTCGGACAATAACTCAAAAAGGCTTTCACCAATGTCCATGAAACTTTGGTGAATTGTTTATATCTATGGATGTAAGCTCCCTTTCAATTTTTATAAATTTTAGATTATAAATTTTGGATTTATGGGGCTTTATTCATAAAAAAAGGGGGATTTTCAACACTTTGGACAATAACTCAAAAAGGCTTTCACCAATGTCCATGAAACTTTGGTGAATTGTTTATATCTATTGATGTAAGCTCCCTTTCAATTTTTATAAATTTCAGATTTTAAGTTTTGGATTTATAGGGCTTTATTCATAAAAAAAAGGGGGATTTTCAACACTTCAGACAACAACTCAAAAAGGCTTTCACCAATGTCCATGAAACTTTGTTGAATTGTTTATATCTTGTAAGCTCCCTTTTAATTTTTATAAATTTCAGATTTTAAGTTTTGGATTTATGGAGCTTTATTCAATAAAAAAAAAGGGGGATTTTCAACACTTCGGACAATAACTCAAAAAGGCTTTCACCAATGTCCATGAAACTTTGGTGAATTGTTTATATCTATTGATGTAAGCTCCCTTTCAATTTTTATAAATTTCAGATTTTAAGTTTTGGATTTATGGGGCTTTATTCATAAAAAAAAAAGGGGGATTTTCAACACTTCGGACAATAACTCAAAAAGGCTTTCACCAATGTCCATGAAACTTTGGTGAATTGCTTATATCTATTGATGTAAGCTCCCTTTCAATTTTTATAAATTTCAGATTTTACATTTCCGTGTTATGAATTTTTATGCTTAAAAAAGGGGGGATTTTCCAATTTTGGGACAATAACTAACACTTTCACAAAATTTTATGCAACTTTGATAAATTGTTTATATCTATTGACATAAGCTCCCTTTCCATATTTATAAATTTTAGATTTTACATTTTCTTAAGTAATGAATTTTTATACTTAAAAAAGGGGGATTTTATAAAACTTTGGTGAATATATTAATGTAACATCCGTTTTGATTTGTATATATATTTCTAGTTGATCATATAAATTCATTTAAAGCATAAAAGACAAGTTAAAAGAGCAACGGGCGTATCATGCGCTAAAGCGCAGCCCTTTATTAGGAATGTCAACCTTGGTGACAAATAAATACTCATATACTAATTGGTTTTACCATAGCTATACTCAAGTACACACTCAGTAAGGCCACACTATTTTTTTTTAATAATCCCGCTTCCCACATCCTGAAATGTAATCGTGTCTATTTCCCGCACTGTTTATTTCTGTGAATATTATAAAAAGATATTAAATTGGTTTCCTTCCCCTTACTAACATTCCCCATCATCATCATGCTGATTTTTTTTGTAAGAATAAAGTACACAGAACTTCCGAAGGAGAAAGGTTGCCTTCAAGTACAATTATATTGTATATTGGCGGAATAAAACTAGCCATACCCGCTGCATGTGTATGCACCTTTCCTGTTTGTAAATATAGATGATATCGTTGGTTTTCCTGTTTGAATTGTTTACACAAGTTTTTTTGGGGTCCTTTATAGCTTGCTGTTTGTCTGGTACACCCTGTGTGGAAGACATTCTATCATAACCATGTCTATAACCTGTATTTGTTATCAGGTTGGGAACAACCCTCGAAATGAATAATCCCTTTATAAATGAGGGACTGTCCCTCAGGCAAAGGGTCATTTTACTATTGTAGAAAAGAAAATGAAAAACTTAGAATTTTTCACTTAAAAGGGGGGAGGATTCATAATATTGGAACAACTTTTCTTTAAGAGGGGTCCACTAGTTTTGAATAATAAAGAAGCAGATAATATATAGAATTAGAGAAGGAATATCACAAAATTCTTGAACATGTTTTGAGCATATACATGTAACAACAGATAGATATATAGTTCTTGGAAAAAGATAATATATATTTGAGCCCTTTTGTACTTAAAAGTTTTTGTTTTTTAAAAACAAAATTCTGTATGTACCCCTCATAAAAGAGATATTTATAACATTGAGGGGTTGTTCCAAACCTGATTATATCTTTGATGGAGAATTGTTACTCATACCATGTCTTATTACCATACAAAGTGCCAAAAAGACAAAAACTTAAATGAGAACACCAACATGACAGAGACACAGACAACCAAGATATAACACAACAAACTTAAGTATACACACATCAATCAACAGCTCGAACTTCAAAAAAACTGGAGGCGAACACAGGACTGTTCTAGAAAGATGACTATGAGCAGTTCCTGCTTCTTGCAAAGCAGTTGCATGTTGCTTGTTATAAGTCATGTCTGGTGAAGGCGGAAAGACTTCTATGACAATTTAATGGAGATCGTTTAAAGCAGTTGAAATAGTTTTTCAATTATGTCTTTGTGAACAGGGAAAAACACTTCATAAATTAAAGAAATGTCAAATTACAAGTAATAAATTGCTGGCTCGTCCCAATCCGTAGAACAAGAAATTTAATTGTTGTGGACAAAATATAGATCATAAAGATCATATTTTACGATTTGTCGTTTATTGTCTAATGAATGTTAAATCCCTCACATGATTATTTTGAGACCAGCATTGAATAGTGTAATTGATTAAACAATTATTTAATAAACAATTTGATAAATACAAATTGAACATCAATTATCACAAAGTCACACATGTCATAACATTCCGTAAGAAAACATATTTACAAAGGTGGGATGATTAGAAGTCAATGATGAGTTTAACATTCATTGAGGGTCACTACAGGGTAAGAGTTTGTTCTTATCTAGAAATACTATTTAGTCAACATACTGGTGAACGTCCCTTTTGTGATTTTGTTACTTACAACCCTACTGATAATAAAATTCTCTCGGAAGGTACAGATATTGTGGGAATGGCTAACATACAGTTTGCCAAAACTGTTAACCTAGGATAACTGTTCTCATTTGAAAAAGATTTATATCTGAGCTTAGTTCTTCAGCAAGATAAGAACTAGGTTCATCAATACTCATTTCTTACTTTTCTGGAGATTTGTGATTCGGAAATCATTTGCACTTGGCTTTCCTTGTCTTTTCAGTTTGTGTCCTAATCATTGCCAATCTGAGTAATGTTCGAAGATACTGATATTTTGTTTAAAGGATTGTCGTCCAACTTTGACTCTAATGCATCCATCTTCAGCTGTTTTACGATTGGTTTTTTTCTACAGAAAGGTTAAGCTTCTATATCATGGATCCAAAATAGATGCCACAATTGGTGTTTGGATTCCAATATCATTATTTGTAGATTTAAATCATCAGTGTTTAAGTTCGTCAACAATTGTACTTTTCACTTTACAAACATCGGAGTTGTCAATATCACTGGAATTTAAACTTTCTTCACACACAATAGGGTAGACTACTTGCGAGATGGAAACGTGCTGTTAGTTGACATTTGACTTGTTACATTAGAAAAATCCTTAAAAACAGTAAAAAAAATCTGACATTATATGTATGAAGAGTTGTCTCTTTGGCACTCGTACCACATCTTATATCTATTATATCCCATTCATGATCTTTCAATAGTGTTTGGTTTCTTTGTAAAGAAGGGGTCTAGCAGATATCGTGAAGAAATCGTCTCTGTTTCACTAGGTATTCGATCATAATTTGAACTGAGTTCCATCTGTTGGCACACCCTGTATTAAATCATGTTGAGGTTCATTGAACAATTTCTTCTGTTCTCTTATCTCAGATGTTTACGTTGTGGGATTTTTTTTTTTATGACTGACAAGTTTATGTCTTCTTGCTATGATTTCTGAAACAGAACCTAGTTCAATTGCAAGCGTAATGCATAACTATAGAGTATGTCCAAAACAGTTTAATTTAGCTAAATCACCCCAGTCAGGTCATGTCTACCTGACTTTTTCATTTTACGGGTGTTATTGTGCACAACATGGTCTAACAACAGTGCACACGAACCTCACCAAAAACGGGGGGGGTGATCTCGGGTGCTCCGGAAGGGTAAGCAAATCCTGCTCCACATGTGGCACCCGTCGTGTTGCTTGTATTATTAAAAATCCGGTAGGTCACATTCGTGAAAAGGGTATTGTAGTTACAACATACGGAACACATCTGATATCATCGGTGAAACGGTTATTCCATAACGGTCAACCAACTCGTGATGGCGTCCGTAAAATTTACGAAGCGATGATTTCAACTTCACCATTAAAAACTCTTGGTTTAATAGCTTACTTGTGAGTAGCAATCTTCTATCATAGAAATCATGATAGGAAATACAAGCCCGGTATTATTGTATATGACAGTTATTTTCCATGAGTTTGACGTGGGAATGTCGTTTCAATTGGGAGATATATACTCTGTATCCATGCGCTGCTAGAATGTTGCTACATAGAAATGGAAAGTTCATGATTGGGAAGCTGAAATCACCACTTGTCGTAAAGTTTTGTTTTCAACCCTCATTGTCAATTCCTAGATGTAAGTCAAGATATGAGGCAGAGTTAGCTGTGTCTGTAGTATCCTTTATCCCTAGTTCGACATAGTCACCAAATTTTATATAGCTAACTTTCTTTCTTTCTAAGAAGTTTCTGTATGAAGTCAGCCTCATAATAATAAAGAATCAAGTCGGCAAAAAGAGGGACACAATTGATTCTCATTGGAATTCAGACAGTCTTTTGAAAAACACAAACGTAAAAAATATGTTGTCAATCAAGAAATCAAGCATCTTGATAATTTCAGTTTCAGAGAATTTTTTGTTTGAATCACAGTGATTCTGTACAAAGTAGGATTTATCCCTCCCCAAGACAAGATACTTGTATCTACGTTCGCCATTCTTTTTCATGAAACAAAGTAAACGGTGTTGTCATTTGACGTAGAAGTCCTTGAATTAATGGTGAATGACACATTTTGAACATTTGTCAGTTAAACAATAAGATTGTTGTTTTGTTCAACATAAACTTATCTATCTTAGATCTGATTGTGTTCAGCGATGTTTCTTTATATACTGGGATCACAATTTTCATCAGATATAGAAAACTCCTTGTTTGATAGTAAGTCGTAGATAATCCTTTACAATCATTTTCACCTTCCCGGGATATTTTACAAAACTGGTTTTGGCAGATATCTCCATTTTACTTCAGCAGGATGTTTAGCTTTAATTTAACATGTTAGTTGTTCCCCAATAATAGCTCAGTCAGACTTCATGAAATTGACATTTTACAGTTTTATAGTCAATACTGTGTTTTAAAAATTTCCAAGCGTCTGACGTATTTAAATTGTAAAAAAGCGAGACTAAGATATGCTGTTTTGTCATGGGTGTCTTCAGCAGCAGCGTCAACAATGTATTAGTTTGTGAGTAGGTACATTTATGGAGCACAACTATATTAGGGGTCAATGATATTTGGTATGAAGTTGTATACGCATTGGCATATCTCGTGTCCATGGAGATTATTTGCCCCATCAGTCATGATCTATTGACTTTTAAACTTTCGCTAACTTTATATGTATTACCTTTACATGTTCTATATACAATTGAGAATGGAAATGGGGAATATGTCAAAGAGACAACAACCCGATCAAAGAGCAGTTTGTGATTATGTCACTTTAAGAGGAACCACTTGTAGTATATCAATGATATAAAGATGCATTAGTATTAGCACTTCTCATTTTCGTGAACGTTATTCAACCCCTCCATGTGTCCTTTTCTATTGACTACGACACTTTAGCTTATCTTACATGCATTAGTTAAATTAAGAAGAACCACTGGTGGTAGGTCAATGATATTTCAAATGTAGATACATTAGCATTGGAACCTCTAATTCCCATAGAAACTATTTGGTTGCTTTCAAACATTATTTATTGATTTTGATTGTTCTGCATAGTTGATATGTTTAATTTGTGATTAGATCAGTTTAAGAATAGTTCAAAGATTCCTTTTCTATGTATGTTGGCGTTTGTTTTTATTGCACTACAGTGGTTCTGTTCCGTTGTTTTCCTGTTTTAGTTGACGTATTTCCCTCGATTATATGGCCCAATCCCTCATCATGGTTCATTGACTTTGAAACTTATATATTTTTTTAATATTTTATTAAGTTTGTGTGTAGGTTATTGTAAAGGTAACTACTTAAGATAAGTCAATATCTTTTGGTATGCAGTTTTATACTCATTTTGATTTTGATATCTTTAGTCTTCGATAAAACAGAATGAATTTTATTGTTAAGTGCTTCTGCTTAGGATGTATTGTCTATAGTTTGTAAATTTACATTGTGTGTTGATACACCACTACTATCCCCTTTGTTGACTCTGCAATGCTCCAGAATTGTTTGGTGATTCATCTTTAATCTATAGTAAGTTAAACAGGTAGTTCTAGTTTTTTTATGGTTGTTTTATACAATAGTTGTTTCCTGCACATAGCTCTCTTCATATCTTCCGTGATTCAGGGGTTGTTCCATCTACTCGTGCATGTTTTCTGTTGTATGCGTTCGTCCATAAGTGATGTAAAAAAGGTCATCGGGTTTTGTCTAATGCTTAGTCCGTTGCTGTGTGTATTACATTTTAATGTTGTGTCATGTCTCCTCTTAAATTTAACACGTTTCCCTCAGTTTTAGTTTGTTACCCCGATTTAGTTTTTTGTCCATAGATTTACGAGTGTTGAACAGCGGTATACTACTGTTGCCTTTATTTCTTAAATGTATGTTGAGTCCTCTAATTGATGTACTATTTTGTTGTTAAAGATTATGTTCGTTTGTGATATAATGAATGCTCTCATTTATCACTAGGCTGTACTGTTGTTGCAGTCTGATTGAATATACATCTTTCCACTGAGTATCATGGACGTTTACATATCCTGCTATCACTATATTGGGCAGGTTTTGGTTGTTGGTGAGTCTTGCAAGTGTTTTCTCCACTTTTGTAGTGATATAGCTCCATTGTTTGATTGTCTATAGACACATCCTATGTATAGGGGTTTCACTCATGTTACAATTGAAATCTGTGTATTTGAGCAGTCATTTTCTCTTGTACAAATAGTGAAGCATATGACTAATAGTGACAGGACACACAATGTCAAGGTACGTGTCTGCATATTGATTTTCATGAAGATTTTAAGAGTTGTGAAATAATTTATCATGAATTGTTTCATCCCGTTTCATATTTCCAGTTAGTTTGACATTCATCATTTTATAAACTTTAGAAGTACTCGTGGTTGTTGGTCACGATAAATGTGTGTTAGCAAATGATATAATCTACTATTAAAGAACTTGTCATAAACTTTTGTACTGACATATATGAAAAGAGTGAACAAAACAAACAGACTAAATAGGTAAAAAAGTTAGAAAAGGAGTCAACATTGTATTATTATCTTAATCACTATAAAACACACAAATGTAACAAAGAAGCACAAAATTTTATGCAAAATCCACTCAAAGGATTAAAGGATTGAAATATTTTAAGTAATGGGACCGAATACTTACCCTGATAGGCACATGGTTAGGTTACCATTAACTCTTCGTCACAATGGTAGATATAAAAAAAAAATTATCGTTCAAAGTATGACGGAATGCATACGTATAGAGTCGCGTTAAATGGATATCACAAAAAAAGACTAAACAGTAAAAGTAATATAAATAAATACAAATAAAAGCACTGCGAGTACTCTCAGATCTGTACTAAGTGTCTATTTGTTGTTGAGATGTTTAAGTACATATCCACGTCCACTCTGCGTTTTTGTTATTTGTATTTGTATTTGTATCCATCTGATGAGTTAAACCTTTTTCAATCGATTTTTACAGTTCGTTCCTGAGTTGCGCTGTTGCACCACTGTCTCAGGAAAATGGAAGGTTGGATCCCGCTAACATGTTGAACTCTGTATGTATGTGCCTGTCCCATGTCAGAAGCCTGTAATTCAGTGGTTGTCGTTTGTTGCTGTGTTACACTTTGTTTTGCATATGTGATTTCGGGGCGTTTAAAGCTGACTATGCCGTATATAATTGAGAATGGAATGGTGAATGTGTCAAAGAAACAACAACCCGACCATAGAACAGACAAAAGCAGAAGGTCACCAACAGGTCTTCAATGCAGCGAGATATTCCAGCACCCGGAGGTGTTCTTCAGCTGGCCTCTTAACAACTATATATACTATTTCAGTAATAATGAACGCCATACTAAACCCCAAATTGTTCACAAAAAACTAAAATCAAAAATAATACAAAGACCAGAGGCTCCTGACTTGGTATAGTATAGTATATTATTGAAGACCGTTCGGTGACATACAACTGTTACTGTTTGTTTCATTAGATCTCTTGTGAGTCGAGGGTTTTCTCATTGGCAGTCATACCACTTTTTCTTTAATATGAATTAGACAGCAATTATATTTTATTGACCAATTAAAAATCCAGAAAATGTCGAGTATCCGTTACCGTGAATTATCTGTTGACTCTGTCCTTTCATGTGACGGACAAATACAACATCGCCTTGGATGCACCAAACTACTGTATTAATTGTTGCTGATATTCCTGAGGCAGATCCATAATTGCTACCTATAATTTGTTGATTTTTTACTATCTGGGCATATAGATTTCCAGAAGGGGTAAACATGGTAAGGGAAAATTGGTAAAGACCTGTCCTTGGAATAGTAAACACCCCTGTGCTGTTGTTATAGCTGTGAGAAGTATCGGTAACGGTTTTGTCGAAGTCTATAATTTGAAGCTGTCCAAGGGTTGTGTGGGAACTTAATGTTGTGCAAAACCCGACAGGTGTACTAGTTGAGTTTACTGAAAGGAAATAAACTGCACAATAATAAATCATTAAGAATGTTATACATTTTTTGTATTCTTTTTCTGCTTAGAATACTAAATGTTACGGGTCAAATGGTACCATACTGATTACAGTAATGTGAAATCATTCAAAATATGGATATGTACATCATCCAACTATGTCACTTTTTTAAAGAACAAATATCATTTAAAGACGCAGTGGGTATTATAGTAAGGTGAGTCGATCGTTATGACCATCATGTGATGGACGCCAGTTCAAGGTCCCAATTGAAAATAGGTATTTTAGATACATTACGGACTGAACTATAAACATGCTGTTACGGGGGTTCATATTGAATTAATTTACAATGAGGATGTCACTTTTCCTATGCTTTGCATCGGATTTAAGTTATAGTTATTGACCAAGCAAGTCGGTATATAGAATTTAATCTGCACAGTTCAGGTGACCCTTATTGACCCGAACGACGTAGGAGTTCGGGTTAAATAATAAAATTAACGGTACCAATTTTCTTGCACCAGGTGCGCATTTCGACAATACATGTCTCTTCAGTGATGCTCGTGGCCAAAATATTTGAAATTCTAAGCTTATATAAATGATGAAGAGCTATAATCCAAAAGGTCCAAAAAGTATAGCCAAATCCGTGAAAGGAATCAGAGTTTTGCATGAGGGAGATACATTCCTTAATTTATAATAATTTCTATAATTTTGTAACAGCAAATTTTAATAACACAGAAAATCCGTATTTTCATGCTATTCGGTACTGGCTACTGGGCTTGGTGATACCCTCGGGGACTAATAGTCCACCAGCAGAGGCATCGACCCAGTGGTGTCACCCTGACCTCGTGCAGATTAAATTCTATATACCGATTTGATTGGCCAATAACTGTTTTAACACATGACGTCATTAATTTACGTGAACGTTTTAGATATGGACGATATTCCGCATGCCACGGAACCTAGGAAAGTTTATTGTAGGATAAAGAAAGGGGAAAATACGACTTCATTGGTAAGTTTTAAATTGAAACTTTTGTTTGGGTTTAGACTTATTATAAAATTGCGATTTAAGGGGGCTCCGGGTAATAGGAGAAATAGAGGTAATATCGAAATAAAAAAATAACCTAATTACAGAAATCTCTTAAATTTTAAAATTATTTAGTTTATGTTCGTCTTATTTGATAACAATAGTAAAAAAATATAGGTCACCGATGAGTTAAAAAAGATATTTCAAATTTAATGCCAAAAAATGGCATTTTTTGCACCAAAGGGAGATAATTTGGAGCTTTTTCAATGATATAAACATTTTAAAAGTCATCTGGGGCCAAACCTAAAAACATTTTGGGTTGATTTTTTTACCATATCATAAAGTAATAACGAATAGTGTAATAAATAAAATTTGTAATAAGAAAATAAAGGTTCAATTTTTTGCTGAAATTTTTGTACCTTAATGATAGACTTTTTTTTAATGTTTCTGTTAAATCTATTCCCATTTTTTATTTAATAAGTGACGATTAAGACTTTGACAAATTGAGTACTACTTTTTTTTTAATGTTTCTGTTAAATCTATTCCCATTTTTTATTTAATAAGTGACGATTAAGACTTTGACAAATTGAGTACTTTCTAATCGTTGTATGAAAAAAAAACATAACTGAAAGGGTTTTTGAGTTTGGATTAATTGCTTTTGAATTCCTTTTTATCAATGATATGCTTTAATAGAGAAAGATAAACCGAGGAAGATGTTATACTTCCTAAATTTTAAATGTTGAATATACAGAAAATCCAGCTAATCTCCCTGTTTTAAAACAAAATTAAATATTACCCCCTTTAAATTCGATCCAAAAATATGGGGAATAGATATTCAAAAAGTCTTTATAAATTACATTAAGTCTAAAACTAATTCAAATAAGATTTCTTTTATTCGGATATTCTTAGATACATTTCTTTTTTGGCGGAAATTACCAAAAATTGTTTTAACTATCTTTCTGACTTTAAAACACTGATTTAAGATTTATGTTGTACGCAAAATATAGTAAAACATTTAAAGCTGAGATGAAAAAAAGGAATAAGAAACCTTTCTGTTTTCCTATTTTGAAACTACGATGTTTGTACTAAGTTCAAATTTAGTCTCGCTACACTCGGTGATATATTTTTTAAATTTGATAGCATAATGCTCCTTGCAAAATCAAGGAATCCCCCCTAAAGGTAAAATATATTTGAACTGTGCAGTATATCTGATAAAGTTAATGCACACCTTTGCTGTGTATTATCCAGATTATAGCACAGTAAGAACAAAGAGATTTTACCCATGTCATGTGTTGAAGAAGATTGATGTTTAATATTAACAATTGACGTTCAAGTCTATAATTTTGTATACTATATGCTAAACACAATATTATTCTTATCATTATTATTTTTGCAATGTATTCATTGGCACAAACTGCATATAACAATAATCATAGTAAGTAAGTCCATAGTACATCAGCATATAGTTGATATTTTCAAAGGGTACAATCAAAATCACGTGATAGATATACACACACCGAAAGTAACAGTCGAGCAGATCGCTTGAAAGGTAAGTAGTCGTATTTACTTGTTTATATCAATAAAATTTAATAAATAAGGTAGTGCACCGAATGTCGGATACTATCTAGTTTTGAAATTCACAATTATCCTTGCTGGAAAGCGTGCAGTTAATGCTAACACTTCGACACAGTTCCAAAATTTCACCAGATAACACACACACCTCATATGTTTTTATAACAAAATTTCTGAAAAGTCAATGTTATGGGAGTTTTTAGTGGAAAAATAATACATTTTTTAATTCATCATCTTTAATTTTGATTTAATCAATCAAATAATTACAATAAATGGTCGTTTGACAGGAGAATAGCCGATTTTCACAAATGATACCACACACACCCCATTAATTTAACGGATAACACACACACACACAAACCGAAACTGAAGGTATGTACAAAGTTTCAAGCAAAGTCAAATGATGTATTTTACTACATTATACTAAAAACATAAGAACAATTTAATATAAGCCTTAACCTATATAACATTTTAATTGAAAAGCAATCTCTCATCGCGTTAAGGTTCATCATAAGGAATTGAAAAATATGGCCGTGTTTACACCTCCAAAATTAATATGAGTACAGACAAACTGGTACATCCAGGAAAGTTTGAAGGCATGGCAGGAACTAGATATATAAAAGTTATATGAAGTCTACGTTTCAGAAAATTAAAAACTTACCTGGATTTTGATGTTCATTTTTTCCAGTCTGCAGAAGATAGCAAAATAAACAAACACCCGAGTTTCATTTGATACGGTCCACTCAGTTACACAGTTTAAACCTGTTAAATCACCTATTGTTTACAGGTGTCTATTGTCCATCTATTGTCCATTTAAACCAATACTACTCACAACATTGATTACATGAGGGGAGCTTCTCAATCGTTTTCACTACTTAGTTAATTTTTGCACCTTCTGCAGGAACGAAAAAAAAATGGATAGCAAAATCTAGAAAAGTTTATAATTTTCTGAAACATAAAATGCATTTAAAATTTATATATCTAGTTCCTGCCATCCCTTAAAACTGTTGCAGGTGTATAGGTTAGTCTGTACTCAGAGTAAAATTTGGGGTGTAAATACGGCCATTTTAGCCAAAAGGTTATGATGAACCTTAATTTTCTTATATGTCGCGTGCTGTATCTTACAAAACCTGGTTAGAGGTCTTAAAAATTTATACAAGTGAACTCGGAATGGTGTTCTGTTCGACAAATCATTTTGCAGCTTTGACGACCTTGATTGTTTATCGAATGTTAATCGAAGGGACTTAACGCATTTGTATAACGAAGGGCGAACAGGTTTGATTAACATACAGAACCGAAATCATCTCATTTGCATATCAATATAAATACATAAATTTCAGTTTTCCTACCGTAAAAGGGCTTTATAGCCAGTCATAGTCGTTAACCTCTTCCGTAGTAGTAACTCACGCATGACACCAACATATCTTAAAACAGAAGCGATGAGAGATAAGTTTTTAAATAGATTATATCTATTGTTAGATTATTTATATTTTTCTTATATTCATTTTAAAAAATTCAATTTTCTTTCTATTTGTTTATAGAATATGTCACATTTGTGCAAGCACTGTGGAAAGAAATTTAAAGTTCGAAGTGGTTTACGACAACATGAGATGAGGCATGATGGACAGGGGCCATATTCATGTAATGAATGCAAGCTTGTTTTTTTCAGCAAGTCAAACTTTACTTCCCATTTGGCAAGCGAAAAACACCAAAACCATAAGCCATTCATATGTAAAACGTGTGGAAAGTCATTTGCAACAGATGCCTATCTGAAGAACCACTGCCTGTATGAGGATGTAACGATTAATTTGATCCCCCCTGTAAAATGATCCGGGGGATAAAATGTCTTTGAATATTTTATCCTATAAGATAGAAAAATACAACAAATTATATCCCTAACACTAAAAAAATATCCACATTAATGGATATTATTTTAGTGTTGTGAAATATAAAATGTTGCAATTTTCTATCCTATCCAAGGGAGGCGATCACAAATGTACCTAATGTGAAGCTACATTTAGTCGTGCATCCCATCTGAAAGACCACATGGATAAAATCCAACATTTGCAAGATATAATGTGTGTGTGTTATCCGTTGTTTTTTTCGGTGTGTGTGGTATCATTTTTGAAAATTGGATTTTCGACAATAAACCAAGCGTTTATCGTAAAAAAAATTATTGTATAAATCAATAGTAGCGGTGTTGAATTGAGACATGCATTTATTTTGCCAAACAAATCATAAAGAAAACAATTTTAAGAAATTTTGATTAAAAATATTCAAAGTGTGTGGTTATCCGTTGAAAAAATATTGAGTGTGTGTGTTATCCGTCGAAAATTTGGAACTGTGTCGAAGTGTTTGCAATAACTGCACGCTTTCTAGCAAAAACAATTGTGTATTTTAAAACTACATACTATCCGATATTCGGTGTGCCAACTTATTAATCAAAATTTAATTGATATAAACAAGAAAATGCAACTACTAACCTTTCAAGCGGCGAGTTCGACTGTAACTTCCGGTGTGTGTATATCCATCACGTGATTTTGATTGTACCCCTTGATTTTGACTCATTTTACAAACTTATAAGTAAATTATAATAATGTTAAAAAAGAAAATCAAACCTGGGCAGTATGGATTCTAATCATTAAACTGACAGTCAATTTTTAAACAAAACAGTATTAGGTTATCTAAAAATATTCATAATCACAGAAAAAAAAAGGTTTACGTCCCGTAAAACGAGATGATTACCTGACTTTTGAAGTCTGTTGACTGTTTCCATCAAGGATTGTATTTGACTATCTTTTTCTTGCATTCTTAATTCAAGTTGATGAAATCGGTAATCAACATCATTCACAAGCAGTCTACGATTTTCCGACCAAACGAGTGAATATAAAATTAAAAAGACACAAAATCTAAAACATGCCATTATGACCGTGTGTTCTTGTGAAGACTTTTGAAGAAGATAAGAAAATTGATAACACTTGACATGTAGATTTACTTTACAAGATAAACATTTGAAACGGTTATGCATTATAAATTTTCTCGGTCATAGGATTGTGGAATCAAATCCACTTTGGAACATTGTGTATATCAACATACTTAGCCTCAGTTCAATCTTATTCGATCTTATTTTTTCGATGATCTGACAATTTAATATAGCCTGTCAAAAATGCTGCGGATTTCAATAACATTCGATCTTTTGTTCTTTCTTATGACCCTGCTGTAGTACATTTTGGGTTTGGTGCACATCCTTGATAAAGAAAACGACCATAGCATGTCTCTGGGTTTTTTTGGGGTTTTTTTTCTTTATTAATTATTTTATGGTTTGACTATCGATACAAATTCATATGGTTGAAAGGAAGTAAATAAAGATGACTGGTGTCACGTAGATTTTACATCCAAGATAATAGGTAGAAGTAAATTTATTTTCTGCTGCCTTGGTAATTAGAAATTAAAATTGAAATAGTGAGAAATGGGGGTTGGCCATTGGTTTAGAAATAGCGAGAAATTTAGAGAAAACTCTTTTTGAATGGCAAAATTTTCTGTGCCAAATTAAGCAGGGGTGTTCTTCATTCATACTATTTCGAAAATTCCGGAACCGTTGAGTACCTTAAAAAAAAATGCCATTTTTCTATCAAAAAAGCTGCGGCACCCTATGTGTTTGACCATTGCAATTACTCCCAAAGGTGGTGATAATTCAGAATTCGAAAAATTTTTCAATGAATCTTTGATAGTGAAAAGGCAGGACCAAATAAGGCTACCATTGTCGCCTATGTAAAAGTAAATAATTACTTCCTTGTAACCATATCGAGAGGGAAATCTAATTGTCTCCCCTCCACACTAAAAACTAAATTTTTTCGATGTTTCTGAAATCACCATCATGCTAAGGACTATGTGAAACAATCCAAAAATAAGTAGCTGGAAAGGGATGCAGATTTTGTATGTACGTACTTTTATCACGCGTTTGAATTAATATACATTAAATATAACAAATTTTAAAATGTAGTGTGGCTAGCTTCTCATGTTATGCAGTTTGTTAAATTGTTGCTAAAGTAATTACGCAAAGTATTTTTGTCATATTTTAAAATGTATTTCAAATAATCGAAAAAAAACCTCAATGCACTTGTTCAAAGTACTTAGGAATTTTTATTTTTTATCCCAGCAAAGATAACGTAACCGTATTTGACACACATATTTTGATCTAAGCGTCACCGATGAGCATGTAGATGAAACGCGCGTCAGACGTATCAAATTATAAGCCTGGTACCCTTGATTACTATCTACACTACTAGGTCGAGGCCACTGCTGGTGGACATTTCGTCCCCGAAGGTTTCACCAGCTTAGAAGCCAGTACTTCGGTGTTGACATGAATATCAACTATATATATATATATAAAAAAGAAGATGTGGTATTATTGCCAATGAGACAACTCTCCACAAGAGACAAAAATGACACAGAAATTAACAGCTATAGGTCACCGTACTGCCTTCAACAAAGAGCAAAGACAATACCGCATAGTCAGCTATAAAAAGCCCCGAAATGACACTGTAAAACAATTCAAACGAGAAAACTAACGGCCTTATCTATGTATGGTCATTTTAATAAATAAACTGTTTGCAAAAATATTAGAGTATCACCAGTCTAGACGCCAGCACTCCGGTGTTGACATGAATATCAATTATATGGTCATTTTAATAAATAAACTATTTGCAAAAGTATGAGTTTTACTAAATACTAAGGACTTTTTTATCGCAGGAAAATATTACCGTAGCCGTATTTGACACAACATTTTGGAATTTTGGGTCTTCAATGGTCTTCAATTTTATACTTGTTTGGCTTTCGAACTATTTTAATATGAGCGTCACTGATAAGTCTTATGTATATGTTTATAGAACGAAGATTATAACATCTGTCTGAACTTTTTTAATGTTTCATTTTAGTATATAAAAATGTTTTTTTCTGTTACAAATCATGATGTCTTGTTTTTTTGTGTACATGCTATGCTACCCATTAAGGGCCCTTGATTGAAATAATAAATATTCTTATTCTTATTCTAATTTTTATGTAGACGAAAAGTGCGTCATGCTAATCAAATTAAAAGCTTAGTACCTTCGATAACTTTTAAGTTCATCGTTAAAATTTTAACACTAAGTTGACTGCTCTGCACATGTTTCTGAAATTTTTACCTATTATATCTGTTTGATTTGTTCACACATCGCTGCCAATATAATGGAACTCTATGCGACTGTCATACTTGTAAGTGAGAAGTTTAGCTAGCTATTGAAGACGGGTTTATCCACCATTTCTACATAAGAAAATGTCTGTACCTAGAAAGGGATAAGACAATTGTTATCCATTCGTTAAATGCGTTTTAGCTTTTAATATTGCCATTTGCTTTCGGACTTTCTGTAAAGATTTTTTCTCGGAGTTCGGTATTTTTTGTTATTTTACTTTTTGCTACCATACCATTTATTGATTTTGGATATAGTTCGCAATATTTTGTTTAAAATCAACCCGAGTATAAAACATGCCACACCAAAAAGCAATTGATCAATATGCGGGATTTTTTCATTGACAACATATTGTTTGAATTTTGAGGTATCCTTTTCCATCAGGTTGTCGCCATACCTGTTGTAACCAACCATGCGCCTCTCCTAGCCGAACTTTTAATAGTTTTATACGAGTCGGAGTTTCGTGAAATATGTATCTAACAAAACAAGATCAAAGACAATATATTGTTTAATTTCATTCTCTCCATTAACAAATTAACAAATCAAAACTGTTCTGATTGTGTCCCATAAATATATCCTCTAAAATTAGTGATTAAAGAAATCATAAATACAGCTTCCTTCTTCCTCGCTAGCTTAGAAGTTATATATTTCTCATTTCTCTCGATATTCAAAAGTTTACACCTGTTAGTATACTTAAAAAAATTATCCTGGGTGTTGTCAAAGAACGGCTTGTACTCCTTTTTCTAAAAAAAAAGAATATCATTGGAAGGTACCTATGCATAATAAATAACTATTATGTGGCAACTTCACAAATGATACAGGATGAACTTAATTTATAGATTCTAATTGCTGACGATGGGCTGACGATTTTCTATTGTTAGTTTTATTTTTGTGTACACTCGTATATATACTAATTTAATTTTTACTTTTTAGGAAGAGTGTATATATGTAATAATGTTTTAAAATTTAATGGCGTCTATGCTAAATTTATTTGTGTGTTTATTTTGGTTATTCAATTTATTTTTTCTCGGAAAATGAAAACACCAAATCAGAAATATGACAGTTGTTTTTCAGTCGTTTCTTTGCTTAATAAAGACGAGAATTGGGATTATTAGTTTTCATTGACTTCCACTATTTGAATCTACCTCCAAGTTCGGTATTTTTTTGGCATTACATTTTGTAAGTGGAGTAACAACAGTAAAAAACGTAAGATCAAAATCGCTACAGAAAATCAGTAAACACTTTATTGTCGTTAAAATAAAAACACTAAGTACAAGAAAACAACAGTATCTAGTAATGAATAAATAATATTCGTTTATTTTTTCCTTCAAAAAACTAGTTTTTATATCGTTTTCTTGTAAACTTTAGCAATAGGCCGTTTGAAGAGAGCATCATACCTCCTTCATCATGAAAATGGGATGAGGTGGTTTCAGATGCTGGTCAACGGACTCAACACAAAAGTAGTACTGGTCTTGCTAATGGTGAAACTAACTTATATATAAAGAGAGGGACTAGGTCTTGTTACGGACATTTTCAAAAGTATGAAATTCTGCTCAAATAAAAAATTAACATAGTATTTACAAAATTTCAATCCACAAAACCAAGGGAAGAAACCATTAATAAAACTGATGAACGAATACATTTTTGTCAGTTTGAAACACTTTAAAAGTACTCTTCCAAAATACTAAAACATTATATTTTTGTTAATGTCTGACCTGATCCTATCACTCAAATACAGTTATAGAATTAATTACGCTTCTTGTCTATCTCCTACAATAAAAAGAAACAGAAGACGTAAAAGAGAGAATTTGATACTTTGCACCACATACATATTTTTAATTTCACATGATAACGTAAACTATCAAGTTTTGCTTGGTTCCATTTGAAGCATATTCAATCAGACGCGCGAAATTTATAAAGTGTCATTTTCATTGACCATTCGATTTTGTTGTGTATAGGCAGTGAGAAAACAAATAAATGATAATTCAATTTTAATTTTAATTTACTTAATGGCGGACAGAGAGTATCGTTTCAGTTGTTTCTTGCACCTTGTTTAAATTTTGACACAATAAAAATACATATGTCTCTCTGTAGGACATATATTTAGACTAATAAAATTACGAATAAAAATATTTGCCTTTGAAATTCAGGTTTCAAATGTTTCCCAAATAAGTTTTTTTAACAAGCAAATCCTAGACACGCCTGAAGGAAACCCTTTAACTTTATTACATTAAACAAATTCATTGAAGATTTATTTCCGAATACTGTTTAAAATAAAATGAAATAATAAAATCCTAATATATATTTCAATTTTCATAATCACGAAACCTTGAGGCGTTTTATCATTTAATCTGTAACAGTCATTTGGGATTCTTTATTAGATTCTTTCCTTTATTCATTTAAAATGTATTGCCACTAGCACATTTAACAAGTTTAAATTTCATAATCCATGTATGACCTTTCTTGTTTATCTCGACAAATGGAAGTTTTATTTCTCAGATAAGATGCTCTTTTTGTAGCAAGAACTTCAATTGTGCGAGACTATATAACTTTACTCCAATAAACGGAACCATTTGTAAAAGAGAAAGCGAAGTCTTCATTTTACCAGTTGTTAAAGGGAGGCCGAAGACACCAAAGTGATAGCCAAACTATTCAATCGAGAACGAACTAACAAAGCAATGACAAAAACGAAAAACAACCATATATCAACCAAAAGTATATGTTCTACATGTGGCATCCTACCTGCATCAAGACGTGAAAATGGCAGTTGTCATCTAAAAAGTAAAATCACAAAAATACTGAACTCTGAGGAAAATCCAAAACGGAAAGTCCCTAATCAAATGGCAAAATCAAAAGGTAAAACACATCAAACGAATGGACAACAACTGTCATATTCCTGACTTGTTACAGACATTTTCTAATGTAGATAATAGTGGATTGAACCTGGTTTTATAGCTAGCTAAACCTCTCACTTGTATGACAGTCGCATCAAATTCCATTATATTTACAACGATGTGTGAACAAAACAAATAGACATACTAGGTAAAAATGTCACAAATTGGGGTACAGCAGTCAACATTTAATTATCATCTTAATCCAGACCAAGCATATTAGCAAAAATTAAAGACAAAAATACACAAACTTACTCTAGATCAATAACACAATGACGGGATGTATAAGTACCGTGCTACGACATATATGTATCAAAGAAACATAAAAAGGAATATAGCAAAGCATACAAACATGTTTACAATAGCACAGTAACGGGATGTATAAGCACAGAGCCACGCTAAATCTATTGAATTAACACCAAAAGGTATAGAGACATAGGACATTAGCAAAAATTAAAGACAAGAATACGAGAATATCACAAACAATAACATAATGACAGGACGTACAAGTGCAACAAGTATCTTAGTCACAACAAAAACAAACAAAATATTTAACAAAAAAGAACAAAAAAGCATATATCACATTTAACAACTTCATTCATTGCTTTAACATTGACTCTGGCGTAAAATCGCGTGTTTGAGGTAGAGATACAAAATAATTTTATTGTTCAAAGTATGAAAAACATAGTCTGTAGTTCTTTTGTGCATACTAGAAGTTTACCTTTCCTTCTTTTCGCTTGTGTTTATGCTTATTGTGTATTTCTTCTAAAAGAGAGCCACGTTATTATGTATAAAAGAAACACAAAATGGCATATAGACAAAGCATTGGCAAATATGAAAGACCAGAATACAAATATTGGGTCCTACTAAAATGCGCCCGGGAGCGCCCGGGTGAAGAAAAAGCGCCCGGGGAAAAGAAAAAGCGCCCGGGGAAGAACAAATAGCGCCCGGGGAAGAACAACTAGCGCCCGGGGAAAATATATAGATATTTTATTGGCAACTTTGTGTCGATGTAATAAGTTATGTACATTGATTTTTTTTTAAATTTTAGACAAGTAATTTGCAAATTCAGATAATAGACATTTATAATAAAGCACAAAAACAAGTATGAATGTTTCAATTTCTATAACAATAATATATGAATACTATTTCGAAAGACAGATAATAATAGATCACACGTTATGCGGAATATTTATAAAATGTAAAACTTCAAAAGACATGTTTTTCAAAAACAATATTATTGTAAAATGAAAAATGTAATATTTTATTAAACAACTTAAATTTCACAGATAAATATTTATCTAATCAAAATTAAAAGAGTTACACATAATAAATCAGCAAATAAAGCAGTACTATACATGTACAGTAGTTAAATGAAGGGGGTAAAAAGCAGGAATTTGGTTTAATTCAAAACTAAGCATTAAATTCCTGATAAGCATAGACATTAAAACAGTCAAAGTTTTAGTTTTATAAAAAGATATAAACAACACTTTCGATGTAGCATCGTACATATCCCCATTAATCATTGTTAATATTAAGGACAAAACAAGCAAATTTTTTTTTAAGGAAAAAAAATATTGTTATAAAATATTTTTATTTTATTCTCCCGGGCACTAATTTTCCTTCCCCGGGCGCTTTTTCTTTTCCCCGGGCGCTATTTCTTTTCCCGGGCGCTCTCGGGCGCTCCCGGGCGCTTTTTAGTAGGACCGCAAATATTACAATAAAACAATATTAACATAACGGGATGTATATCAAAGAAACACAAAAAGTCACACGGACAAAACAAAAATGAAAGGTAATTACAAACAACACAATGACGGGATGCACAAGTATAGAACCACGTCAAAAGAATATCACCAAAAACAATCGAAACGGTAAAAGTAATATATTACTAAAGACAAAAGATTAAAAGAACACTACAATACGTATTAAGATGATAAACCATCTTAGTACGCAGAATCTATACTTCAAGACCATCGTGTATTATTTTTGAAGTTGATACGGAATATTTATCAACAAAGTCTTGGTTCCTTCTTATGAACTTTTTTAGAAAAAGTACGAGACGTTCTTTCAGATACCTCTGGTTCATCAACTTCTTGCTCAGACACTGGTGACGTTTTACAAAGTCTTGAGTAGTAGCTGCAAGCTCTTGCATACCGAATAAGTTGGGAAATGTATATCCCATATGCAGGTGAAGTTATATATGCTGGGTAATATATTAATTGACCGATCAGAAAAGTTCGGATTGTTAATGGAAAGAACATAATCAATATATCTGAAAGTGTGATTAAATAACCTGGCTTCTTTGATCTTCTTGTTTTTGGCAAGTGTCTGAAGGAACTCCGATTCATATGAAAATAAGAAGAGATAGGAAAGGAAAGGCACACATTTCGTTCCCATAGGAATAGCGACAATTTGTTGAAAAAGTCTACCTCCAAATTCAACAAAAATGTTGTCGATAAGAAATTCCAGCCTGCTGATCACTTGTTTCTCTGTGTAGTATATTTTACCCTTTTGTTCACTATTAACAAAATATGCCTTGTCGTATCCCAAAGTCATGCTATCATTTTTATGTTGAAAGGAATTGTGGGGTATTTCTATTAGGCGATTTTTCAATTGCACATGAGGAATGGTGGTTTACATGGTTGAAAAATCAAAAGTTTTGATAGACTTGTTTCAGAAAAATACCGAGTTTAAAAATTATCCTGAAGTTCTTAAGAATTTTTAAGAAGCCACATATGATTAATACCACTACGCTAGTGAACAGTTTCACAGTATTTCTGAATACCCTCTTTCACTGCGGACAGAATTTTAGTTAATCTAATAGACAATTCTTTAGTGGAACATACAGATGAGCTGGCAATGTACAGATGTTTGTGAGTAATTTAATAGTTCGTTTCAATGTATATTGCATTGTCGTTTGTTTTTTGTAGCACTTCAGTGTTTCTGTTGTTTCGTTGTTTTCCTTTTTCTGTTGATGTGTTTTATTTTGTAACCCGGATTTGTTTTTCTCTCAATCGATTTACAATGACTTTTGAACAGCGGTATACTACAGTTGACTTTTTTCGCAACTTTCCTATCTTGGAGCTTTCTTTGGATGATTCCAAACATACTTTGAATACGGAAATGTTATGACCAGACTATGATAATAAATATAGGCATAATGTTGTGTGGTCTAAACGTCCGTCCTTCTTGGATCAGATTCAAGTTTTGGTTGAATGAAGTATGTGCTCAAATCATCATGAAACTGATTACCGATATGTTGATTATGAAGTTTCCTTTTTAAATATATGCCAAATTAGTTTTTGCAACGATGTCTTGGCTTACTACATAGACAAATTTCATTTACATCAATTTCACGTGAATTTCACCTCAAACGAGCTTATACGTGACACTCATGTGACATCAGTGTATGTGAGTTTCACGTGAAAATCACATGAATTTTGTTCACTTGAAATTCACATGAATTTTGTTCATGTGAAATTCACATGAATTTTGTTCACGTGAAATTCACATGAATTTTTAAAATAAAGTAATTCAAACAACGTCTAAAATTTCAAATTGAAGTTAAATCATGAAAAATACTATATCATGAAATTCATGTGAAATTTTTCACGTGAGAATCAAGTGAATTTTCACGTCAGTTTCATGTATAAGCTCGTTTGAGGTGAATCTCATGTGAAATTTTTCACGTGAACTTCATGTGAGATTCGTGTGAAATTCACGTGAAATTCACGTAAGCAAATTTTGCCTATGCACCATTGAAATGTGACCATACAAACACACAACAGGTTTAAGGTTTTTTTTATACTTAATCTTATACACTTAAGTTTTATAGTTTAAGACAGTTTTTGTTTTTATTTTCACTTGTTCTCTCATTATACAATTAAACAATCCTTTCCCAATTTTTTTTTGCAGTCGAACTCAGAACCTCAGTGTTGACAGACTAGTAAAATTGAAAATGACAAAAATTCAAAACACTACGGAAAATTCATTTGAAAATCCCTTCACAAATGACAAAATTTAAATCAATAGCTCAAACACGTCAAACTCATGGGCAACAACTGTCATATTCCAGCCTTGGTACAGACATACTCTTATGTAAATAAATTGGTCGATTAAACCTGGTTTTATAGCTAGCTAAACATCCACTTGTATGACATTCGTATACCATAACATTGACAGCAATATGTGAACAAAAAACACATGACATACAGACAAAGCACATGAGCAAAAATGAAATACTAGTACAAGAATACAAAACATTACCATAGCCAAATATAGAACACAAATGGTGGGATGTATAAGTACCGAGCCACGCCAAAATGATATTACCAAATTGACTAAACAGAAAAGATTGATGATAAATACAAAGACAAATACAAATAAAAACTATTTAAGAATGTCCACTACTGACAATTTCCAAAAATCTATCAAAATTGCAATTATTAACCATTGATGGATATCATAATTTGACCATCTGTTTAATAACGCACAATTTTATAATATTGGATCGCTATTTCATTTTGATGCCTTTAAAAAAATATGTTCTTTCTTTATAAATATACCTTAAAGTAAATTTAAATCTAATGAGCTGCAGGAAGTTTGATGAACTATCATCAATTTTCCTGAAATAGTCGAAACTACATTATAAAAAGTGGTATTGTTAGAATCTTGCTAAAGATTACTAAAAAGTAAAATAACAAAAATATTGACATCCGAGGAAAATTCAAAACGAAAAGTCCCTTATCAAATATGACAAAAACAACCTTAAATCTGTAACACAATAGATTAAGTACTTAGAAAAAAAGTCTTACGAAAAATATCGAACTGATAGGCACATTAAAAACCTGACAAAATCATATTCGTCTAATCAACCAACGGAACAAACAGAAAACAACTGTCATATTCCTGACTTGGTTCAGGAAATATCTGCAGAATAAAGGCAACAGTAGTATACCGCTGTTCAAACTCATAAATCCATGGACAAAAAACAAAATAGGGGTAACAAACTAAAACTGAGGGAAACGCATAAATATAAGAGGAGAACAACGACACAACACGACAATGTAACTAAAACTCAGCCACCGAGGCCCATTAGGGACTTTCCGTTTTGAATTTTCCTCGGAGTTCAGTATTTTTGTGATTTTACTCTTTCCACAGAATATTCAAAAATATGCATACTGACTAATTACATTTATAAAAATTCAGTGATTTTTAAAAGAAATGATATTGTTTCGATATGACGAAAAAATTAATTAAAAAACTACAAATTAAACATTTTCCTTTAAAATGAAACGACATCAAAAATATTACTAAACAAAGTGTTTTTCTAATTATGTTTTAAAAACTATAATAAAGTTCTTTGGTTGATGTTTGGTTTTTATGGTAAGCCATATGTTACATCACCCGACACCAAATAAATGTTTGTAATTTGTAATTAATACAATAAAACGTTTCCAGTTCATCACTTATAATGTTGTTTTTATTTGAACAAACTAACACGTATCAAGGGGAATCAAGTGGTTGGGTGTGAATACAAAACGTTTTATATCATAAAGTAGCTTTTTATACGTCCAGTTTATTCAATTTAGTCGTCTTTTGGTGTTCAGCTTAAAAACGCATCCAACACATTATTTTATGAAATAACTCGAGGTGGTACACCATAAAATGTGTAAGCTAGCCCACAACTTAATGTCTTTGAGCTGATAATATCTCACCCTCTTACAGCGAACTCGTTTGTTGACGGACGTTTATTTCTTCGTCTGTCCCACGGATGACAGCGAATTGAACGAGATTGGACTCTTAATGACATTAATACAGATAAAATGTGTCCAACAATCCCAAATGTATGGAAAATTATTTCTGATTAACAGGTATCGTTGACACCAGAACTAATGCGGTAATGGGTTTTAAATCATTTATTGGCTTATAATCAAATGGAATCACTTAAAACTATCAACTGGTTTATCTAATGATATCACTTAGAATTTATATATAATGAGATAGGTCTTGATATAATGTAATGAATCTTGATTATTTACTATATTATTTCATTACAATATCTGGTACTAGGATGCCTTGAAATTCTTCATTGTATGTGATGATGTAGTATCTAGAATTATAAAAATATCAAGCATATTGAACCTTTAACTGCGAATAATAGAGTATAAATTTTACGTGTTTTATGTGATGTGACTGCAAGTAATGTGATTATCGATCTAATGTATCTTTTTTAAGATCTATTCAGACCCTCTCTCCCCTAAAACTATCGAAGTTGTTTACCTTAGAGTATATTCCTTTTATGAATATTTCGCTAATCCAGTGTTGATATTTCAACTTATATTTGCCTGACACAATGTCTTCTTTTAAAAATTGAAGAATTCGATATTCCGTATTACTATCTCAAAATGTTTCATCTCGTCATGATGAAGATTTGGTATATGTGATATACCGTTATTTGTCTTAAAAGAGTAAAATAGTAAAGTACTTCAATAGTAGAAACTATTCTTTTGTCATATATATATATATCGCTCAACGAACAATGCTACCGGACTTCTCTTTAAGGATTGTGTGTTCTGTCAGAGACAGATAGTTCTATAAATGTCTCTGGTCTCTGGTTCTGTCCAGTAGTCAATCTTGTCCAGTAGTCACTCTGGTCTCTGAGTCCGCCATTTTTACAGGTTTTCTTGATAAAACGAAGCCTTGTAATTAAGTATATACTCAACTTAAGCTTAAGGGAGTTCGCTTCTCAGTTTCAGAGTAATTAACTTTTCAAAACATTAGTTTATATTGATAGGGAATTAATAAAGGTATTCAAAGAGCAAAAAATATATATAGGTCACCGTGCTTGTTTTCGAGATATAAGCAATTGAAATTTTGGCGGGAAAATATTCTCTCTTGACTTTTCATAGCTTTATCATTGACAGGTTGAAGTAAAAAAACTGTTAAAAAGTAATTAAAATTTTATAAGACTTTTACAGATGGCTTATCATTATACATGTAAAAGATTTACAAAAAGAAAAATTGGGGTCACCGGGCAATATTTTTCAAGGCATTCAAATGGATAAAACCAGAGGATTCCGAAAATCTGACAAAAAATCCAAAACATTACAAGCCAGCTTCCTTAAACCTTTTGTTCCTCAAAAATTGACGCACACCAATCTTAGAAAAAACACATATCAACAAAGCCAACGAAAATTAATATTTTTAATTCATAAATCATTTGATGCTGAGCTTGTTCGAAACTCGTTAATTCATTTTGAACATACTAACCGAAGGGAAAACGCATGAACTAGAAACGGAGCAATATCTGGTACACCGACAGCGTAAAGGTCTCTTACTATGCATGTGCCACCCGCCACACAGAATCTAAACCCATTATCAGTCGAAAATGTCAAAATAGGACACAATTGGTAACAAAATGAAATAACAGGCAAGCCACCGGATTGATGTCGGATCGTTCCTAATCTGCTCTTAACTTCGTATATTGGAAGTTGCAAATACTAGAAAGAACCAATTGCATTTCACAGTCCTTAAAAAAGGAAATTGTTTCCACCAAGAAAGAGAGTAACAAAAATCACAACTCATTGAAATTTTTATTCGAAGATTTGCTTGATGCATTCCAATCTTTTAACATAATATTGAAACATAGTAGTGTTCAAAATCGTATAAATCCTACTGATATATGGCGCAGGTGTAAGTAACAAACTTTTCTGATCTGCATGACAGTAACCAGTTGCGAAAGTGCGCGTTTAAATAGTGAGCGTGTTTTCCTAAAATGTTTTGCGTGCAACAAAATTCGAGAATTGCTAATTTTAATGGATTATAGTATACTGATGCATAATGATTAACACGTTTGTTAAAAACGATGGATGGCTGTTTATATGTACAGCGGTAAAGTAAATATATATTCAGGGTGAGAACATGGTTACGTGATATGAGTATAAACCCTGATTTGTACTAGACCGACACGTTGAGTAGGATTTCTAATGTGCTACTCAAAAGGAAATATTCCGCAGGAAGACATGGCACCCTACCCTGACATAGTTTTCTGACTCCTAGCCGACAAGTATGCACTTACTCCCATATACAGGCAACCGCTGTCGTTTTTGTAACACTTGTTAGAAAACAAAAAAAAAATGTTTTATTTCTGAAGTGAGAAACAAGTTTGTAGATTCGTATTGCAAAAGGTAATGAAAATTATTGCCAAGTTTAAAGGCACATACTTATATTTTCAAAATACTTACATAAAAACATTATTTTACTTTATTCAACGTCTATGGTTTATAGAAGAGGTTTACATATTTTAGAGTAGAGGTTTTTATATTATTAAATAGCAGAGGTTATGTTAGTTAGTCCTGTCATTACTGAGGTTGAAAACTGTATACTGACAAGCAAACCGACAAAAAAGTATGCATAATGTAACATGAATTATTATTTTACACTTTAGATTTAATGGATATTAAAAACTCTTGAGTTCTTCTAAATATCAGTAAGTTAATTTGACGAGCCCTATTATTACTCGAAACCCGATACCGAGGGGTGCACCATTTCGTAACAAAAGAAAATATAGACCAAGTCGGAAGCCAATACTAGGAACAAGATGGGAATTTTGTGTTGTTTTTGTTAAGCTGTTAGATAAAACATTTTCAAAAGCTAACAAATATTGAAAACCAGCTGATAATACCCGACCACTGTCTGTAATGCATGTCGTGATTGGAAACGGATAAGACTTCCTTTGTGGTTTAAACAATGCTTGATATGCGATAGTATAAAAATGGCGTTATCATTTCTTAATTATAAAAATTATTAACAAAACAGTGATCAATTAATGTAAATTATACTTCATCGTGACATATTGCTTCAGGTAAATTGAAGTAGTTACCAGTTCCCATGAGACCAGTCTAAAGAACTACTCCATTTATCGGTCCTGTTCTTATTGTATAGTGACTATTATCTTCCTTCTGCCTAAAAGACTTAGTAAACATGCTTGACTTATGCTTATTATAGTAGCCTAATGAAAGGAACAAATTATGTCTGACTTCTGTGTTTGTAAATGTATCTTCAGTCCCTAATCTAATACCCTGACTACATTATTTTAATGAATTTATGATTTGGGAGCATGATATCTATAAGACTTTGCAGATGCTTTCATGTAACGTTGGTATTCCCATGTCGGCTTAGGGTAGCAAACGTTCTGTATATTAATTTATTAAATGTAAAGACAGCAAATTACATTATGCCTCGTTAATTTGTATAGAAAATCTAAAGCCTATTAATACGGCATCCTTTAGTAATCTGATAGAGGGAGATCTATTGAGAATTAACGGGAAACGGGCCGTGAAATGTCATTTGACTTCTGAGGGCTATGTTATGGCAATATGGATTATTAAAACTCTATATGAAACAAAACTAGATTGATTAATTTAGTTTCCAACGCAAATTCAATAAATACATATCTTAATTCAGTTATAAGTAATTGTATCAAATTCGTATCCAACATCCACCATTGGGTCTGGTATTCAGGCAAGCTAAAAGTGCTTTTAATTCCAAATAAGCCGAATGGCTAATCCTGTATATTTTACGCATATACATTTATAGGCCAAATGATCACATCGTTGTAATATGTATATATATTTATCAAGAAACTACCCCTTTACAATGGGGGCACTTGCAGGCAGGGTACCCACAAATGCGTCTTAGAGCATATACAATGAATAATGTACAATTAAATAAAATACACATAGTACAATATCAAAGTTAAAAATTAATTCTCTTTTTAAAACCAGTCAACATTCATGTAAAACATAAAAACATTATATATATATTAATATAAAATCTCAACATTTAGAGATCACATCAATTAAGTTGCACACGTAAATCACAGTTAGCTTAATTTTCTAAAATTGAAGATCTGTAAGTGTACATTTCACTCAATATCTTTTTACTAAAAGTGTCAACACGTTTACAAACATTTGGATCAACTTATAAAATTATTCACCTAGCAGTATGTTTATTTCTTTGTAGGACGGTAACTCTGTGAAGCAAAGCCAAAGGTCGGGGATGTTTGTACTTAGTACTCATTTATATCGGCAAAATACTTATTTCGTATAAGAGAATATTCAGAACATTCGAGAACGAAATGTTCCACGGACTCCTTAGATTTGCATGAACACATTTGACAAATGGAAGTCTCGCACATATTCATTCTATACAAAACTCGATTTATGGGTAAACAATTTGTTCGTGCTAACAATTTTAACCTTTTAGACTTAAAATCGAGCAAGTTTGACAAATAAGGCTGTCTACCAGACGCAAGGTTGGATTTGGAGAACACAATTAGACTGCTTTTATTTCTTATAACTTGAAATTCTCTTTCACGAACAAACCTTCCAAAAAACTGTTTGAAAATATTCAGGTTAACATTTGAGTTGTAAAAATGATCATGAATTAAACACATTTTTCATATACTGGGGATATCCCCATCCTCGATGTAGCGTTAAGCCCTTTAGCTCGTCAAATATGATTCGACATAATCTATTCTTATCTAGGTCATGAAATCTAGCAAAATAAGACACCCTTTGTTTATCTAGGAAATCGTTTATCGGTTCCAACCCAAATCTACGAACAGAGCCGACTTAGGGATGTTCATATTAGTACTAAAAATGAATTTCGCCGATTTATATTGCCAAGTTTCAAGAATTTGTTTGCTCTCTGTCAATTTTTACTGAGATATGCGAATCGGGAAAAACTTCATGTTTTTCTACACTCGAAAGAAATTCCTCAACTTCATTTTGCATATTAAGTTTTAAAGAAGATTCTCTGCCGAAAGAGTTAAAATGGTTACTCAAAACAGAATCTATGTCTTTTTCGTCCGTAAAAAGTTCGGACTTATTCTTTGGGTTCATAATTTGATTGGGGACAGTACTCTTATTTTTGCCTTTTAAAAGGTCCCAGAAGCCTTTAACTTTATTGGAGGAGTTAACACATTTGTCGTGAAATTGTTTCAATTTCAGAGCGTTTTCCTCCTTTTTAATAGCTTCTTGAACTTTGACTTTCCTGAGTTTATAAGTATTAGTCAAAAGATTGCCCGTCTCGCTATTACAGTCACGGGTTTTGTCGTGAATTCTTTTTAGACGGTTACTTTCTTTTCTGCTTTTAATCAAAAGGTCAAGTTCTTTGTCCCAGAATCTACGATATTGCTTGGAATGATTTGCTTTTCCAATAGAAAAATCAGCAGCATCATGAACGGACTTTTTCCATTGACCCCAAACCGTATTGATATTAGATGTTATTTTCGTGATAGGCACTGATGCGTTGAAATTTTGTTTTAAGGTTGACCGAAAAGTGTGCCAATCAGTATTATCGTTTATTTTCCAAATGAAAGGAGGTTTTTTTGGTTTATTCTTTATACTACACATTTTTACATTTATTTCAGTCCGTATTATTACATGGTTACTATGTAGATCGAAAATACTATCTTCATCTATAATAACACGTGTAACGTTGCGACTTAGGGCTTCTGAAAGAAGAACATAGTCTATCGCGGACCTCTGGTTGTGAAGAATACTACCCACAAAGAAGCCGGTACTACTTGCGTGTATTAGCATGATTTAGAGCATTGATTCGCATGGCGAGTAGTGCATGCACAGCAGGAGATGATTACCCTGTCGACTCACACAGTCTCGCTCCTTTTAGGGTTCATGTGATTCCTTCATTTTTTTTTGTGTAACTTAGATTTGACTAGTCCTACTAAATTTATTATCAGTAACGATTCTAAAACTAAGATTCAACTTCCCCATGTTAAGTTTGATTTTAGACGATTTTGGGCTTTTCTTTTGCTGCGATATTTTTGACAATTTGCTATCCATAGATCACCAAAAATAACAGTCACCAGAAATCTATCTAGAATTAGATAAAATGGCTTAATATTGGAACATACTGGTGAAATTATTCCTCTTACATATTTAATATATAATTTACATATACGGCTAAGAATAAACTTTCCGTACAATATATTTGGAATTAACAATCTAGTTTTATTTTTTTAAATACACACTTTTACAATCCTGCTTACAAGGTTAATATAATAAAAAAAAGATCGACTTTTCAATACAGAAAAAATATGCTCTTATCGAAGTTTTTGCCAAAGAACGGTACAATATCTTAATTAAAGTTGTATACCTATTTGAAGCATTTTAATGGCAGATTTGTGCTTATGAGTTCGTTTTTAAAACAGCCATAGCTGTACTCCTATTTTGACAATTTTACCTAATATGTCTGTTTGTTTTATTCACGCATCGCTTTCAATATAATGGAAATTGATGCGACCGTCATACAAAGAGGGACGAAAGATACCAAAGGGACAGTCAAACTCATAAATCTAAAACAAACTGACAACGCCATGGTTAAAAATGAAAAAGACAAACAGAAAAACAATAGTACACATGACACAACATAGAAAACTAAAGAATAAACAACACGAACCCCACCAAAAACTAGGGGTGATCTCAGGTGCTCCGGAAGGGTAAGCAGATCCTGCTCCACATGTGGCACCCGTCGTGTTGCTTATGTGATTACAAATCCGGTAAATAGTCTAATTCGGTAGGTCACATTCATGAAAGGGAAGGGGATTGTAGTTACGACGTAAGGAACATATCCGATATCATTTGTGAAACGGTTATTCCATAACGGTCAACCAACTTGTGATGGCGTCCGTAAAATTTACGAAGGGATAGTGAGAGGTTTAGCGCTATAAAACAAGGTTCAATCCACCATTCTCTGCATAAGAAAATGCCTGTACCAAGTCAGGATTATAACATTGTTATCCATTCGTTTGATGGGTTTTAGATTTTAATTTTGCCTTTTGATAAGGGATTTTCCGTTTTGAATTTTCCTCAAAGTTCTATATAGGAGTTTCATCATTTATATTGATGACTTTAAATGTATACAACGTGTACAAATATTGTTTTGTTGCAATGGTTTTTTTCTGCTTTTGTAAAGTAAATATCGATTTGTTTAAGAAGGACTTATCTTTGTTTTATTTATCTTTTAGTGTAAACATGATATAAATTCGTGACTTTCAACTACTCTGGAATTTTTTTTAACATCATTTTTATGAAATATTCTAAAATATTTAATACATGTATACTTTTCCACTGTCCGCATTGGGACAGAAGTTTGTTTGTAAAACAATTATTATTTTCCAGTTATAATAACAATAAAACGATATAACTTCCATGTTGAAACCATCAAAATAGTTGACTTGGGTATATAGACAACGTTATCACTTGGACTTCTTCAGGCTGACAGTTACATCCTTCATGATATCATGAGGATAGTGTCATATTGCCTGTGCAGGATGTATAAATACACAGCAAAGATCGATCGTAAAATGAAAATAAATGTGATGCCTCCTTCCGAGAGAGAGTCACACTCTGTATATTTCAGATAAGTCTTGCAAGAACTCGATGACGTTACCAATGCTGACCTGTTGAAAGGAAAATATTCCGACCCCAATATGCTGAATAACTTCATTAACCAGTTAAAATATTCGCCCTACATTTCGGTCTACTAACTTTGCAGAACCTGTATATGGCATTTGTTTATTTTTTCTCTTATTGAATTTAAACAAAATACTTGCTACTAGACGTCAAGCAAACACTAATCAATCAACCAAGCAAGTTAATTATAGGCTCAATTTTGTTTAAATGTTGAAGTTATTTTTGTTGATAAGTATTATTTGTTGATAAAGAAAAACATTTCGTTTTATTTTCCTGTTAGATTATGAAATTTTGTACTCATTTTTCTGGTAGTATATTTTTGATTGTTTTGCGGTAAATAGCGAGTTTGTATTTTTATATTTCGAGATAACACATACTTATGTAAATTGAAGATATAAAATATCAACATAAAAAAATTCCATACCCTTTCACAACTTAGACTGTGCTTTAATAAAATTGGCATGAACAAAACCGTGTTTAAGAATTGACATCTCTTTTGTTCTCTTTTTGTAAAGCAAGGTAGAGCATACAAGTTATAGCTTCTACCCTTTTGTATGATATATCTACAAAATTAACTCTAGCTTACTGTTGAACGTTAGTGTTATACAATCTTGGCAAAATTGTATTATTATTTGATATAATCTTCAATTTTGAATCAAACAAGCAAAAGAAAATATATACATGATGTGCAGCAGCCGATATTAGAGTGTTGGACGACATACTTCTATATCTCAGTACTGTGTGTTTGCTTTCAATAACAACGTGCATTCGTAGATACGGTATGCTATTTATGTTTTTGTTTTTACTGGTAAGTGTGTATTTAGTTATCTATTATACAATTACAATAAAGCTAAGTTCATTTCCTTTTGCAATTTTTAGTCGTTGTTAGTCCATAAATTGAGATAAGACGAGGGGGTTTTACATAATGAATCATAGTTTTTACTCCGCCAGATACTTACGTGGTTGTCTTGTGTCATATCTTTATGGTGTTGTAATTTTAATGTTATTATTTGGGGCGTTTGGTTTTCTAGTCGGGTTGATCGTTAACTGTTATTGATTAATTCTCAAGTTAAGTAGACTCGGGGAGAGCTAGATCTTCACACATTATATATGGGCATCTATCTCTAGGTGTAGACTCTGTGTTACCTTCTTGTGTCGGTGGTTTGCTGTTACATTAACGTTTAAACACACATTTTGTTTCCGAGTGTAGCTTCTGGTACACGTAGTATATAGCACCATCTATCTTAAATTCATGAGGGAATAAAAAGATAATTGTTATAGAAAATTGTTTAATTGAGTAAAATTAGAGTTCAATCTGTTTAATGTGAACAATCCATGGTTTTCAAATATATATACATTCTTAATATATATATTTTTGCATTCAATTCTGGTTAATATACATTTTTCTTTTTTGTTGATCAATAAATCGACATTAATCTGATAAAATTATAAACGATATAATAGCATTATAGAACGCCATTATAACATTATAAATATGAAACAAAGATGTAGGATAAATTATTTATCCCATTTCGCTTTATAATTTAATATTTGTGACAAAGTGCAGAAATTCCCCTAGTCTAGCTATAATAGTTGTTTCTAACGTCAAACTAATTGTGTCCAATGATCAGTCATTCGTTTGCATATTAGTCTGAATTCTTTCCTAATTCAATTTTATTTGTTCCATAACAAAACAAATTGCTCTTTATTCCCGATGTTTTCGCAAGTAAACTGGCTTACCGTGTCTTAGAAATAAAACCAGATTAACAGGTACCAGTTTATATACTTCTGTTTTTATAATGGCTTTTAAGTTTAACATTGTGATAAAACTGCATATTTCTAACTCTCTGTCATGCCTCATATTTCATATTTTACGACAAAATGTCATTTAAGGATAGAATTATGCCTTTACCAGAGATTTTATTCATGTAAATGAAGTTTTATTTTTTGATGAATGTCGAAGAGTTGCACAAAGGCAGAATAATGTAATCTAAAAATGGTTGATATTGTTTTATTTCTCTTTAATATACCACGACATTACATGTTTATTAAGTGTACTGTAATTTGCTTATTCGCAATGCGGGTATTAAGGAAACCACAGTTCTTGTCTTTTCAATGCTATCAAGTACACCATTTTTTTTTCTCGAAGACGTGAAAGTGTCAGGTCCAATATTAGTTTGCTAATTTCATAGTTTTTAAACTTTCAAAATTTTAAAAAGTAGAGGGGCGAAAGTTACCAAAGGGACATTCAAACTCATAAATCGAAAAATTAACCGAAAACGCCATGGCTAAAATGAAAAAGACAAACAGACAAACAATAGTACACAAAACACAACATAGAAACATAGAGACTAAGCAACACGAACCCCATCAAAAGGGAGGATTTTATGTGCTCCGAAAGGGTAAGCAGATTCTGCTCCACATGTGGCACCTGTCGTGTTGTTTCTGTCAATACAAACCAGGTAAATAGTCTAATTAGGTAGGTCACATTCGTGAAAAGGGAACGGAATTGCAGTTCCGACAAAAAGAACATATATATCCGCTATCATCTGTGAAATTGGTATTCGTGATGGCCTCCGTAAAATTTAAGAAGAGATTATCTCAATTTCACCATTTGGGACTCTTGGTTTAATAGCTTTCTTGTGAGTAGCAACCCTCTATCAAGGAAATTACTGGTAAACAGATGATACATTATACTTATCAACTGGTAAAGACTGTATTTTTTTTAAACACTAACTATCTTGGTGTTTATAGCGTTGGGTTGTAGTCTCATTGGAGTAATTAATTTGTGCATTAGTTCTGATTGCAGAATAAATGTTATCCTATCTCAATAACTATTTGAATGATGAAAAATTATTACAAGAATTTTACACGTAATTTTTATTTTTCTCTCTTTTTTTTACTTCAATTCCAATAAAATCTTCAAGCAACTCCAATTTGGTCATCTGAAAGGTGACTTTTTCAATTTAGTTTCTTTTACATCTAAAGATTGATATATTGTTATACAATATGTACAAAGCTGCCTTTGTAGAACTTTCAAAATTATCTGTTTTACATTGACATCATTTTTCAATATGCATATTTTGCCATTTTTTCCTTTACTGTTTTATAAAGTTCTAGGCATATATATAACAGTTTTTTTTATTTTTAATGTCGAGATTAAAGCTTTTTATTGTTCAACGATTTGAATTTTAATAAATAACATCATTTCTCTCCAAAAGCCTGAGTCTATAAATCATATTGTGTTCATTAATTTTATGCCTTTATTTGATCAAGTTTAAACCAGTATTTTTCTAAAGGATCTTTGAAGCAGTGAAATTGAATTTTATACAAATTTCATTCCTTAATCCGTTTTCGTACATCTTATAAATGTCTTTTGATATTATCATTAATAAGTATAATTATAATGAATCAGATGAAGCTAAATAGATTTAGATAGCTGTCCTCTCTATTGTTACATTGGACGAAAGTTTAATAAGATTTGGAAAAGCAATATGAAGTAGTAATCCTCTAAAAAGATGAAACCTTATTTGTAAATGACATAAGAGGCCCTCAACTCCCTAAGCAGATTATGTTTAGACAGGAGAATTCTAGTTTATATTATTATTAAGATGATAATTACCCGGATCAACGGTTGGCCATGCTTCATTATAAGCCATCAAAGGAAGTTTACACCTCAAAAACAATCTGAATTTATTAGGTAGTCAAGTATACTTACTAATCAACTTGAGAGGAGGAATCAGAGAAAAATAGGATTTCTTTATTTATTGGCTTTTATCAACCCATGTTACTAAGAGTTCTTTAGACACTCAAACTTGGTATTTACTGTATAATTACTACACATTTTGTTAGTATAGATTTTATGTCCTCTTAGAAATAGTTAGAGGGTATTGTTTTACCCGCTATCGCCACTTCTTTCATATCGAGGATATCTCGTTTGTCTAGCTTTTCTTGTAACTTTTCTTCAGTCTTTAGATCCACTTTGTAGATATTTTGCAGATATCATTTTTAGACTAAGATTTGTATTATGCTCTTTCCGGGTTGTATACTATTATGACATTTAGTGTCCGTTCGTCTGTTCGTATGTCTGTCATTAATTTACTTAACCTCTGTATATAGGATTGACTTAAGGTGCTTTATAATGTTATGTTATGTTGTTTTGGCCATTTTCACATTTATCTTGCAGACACTTTCTGTTTAACCATACTTTGAAATAGTTATTTATCCCACCTGAGCATGGAATGTTTCAACAATGTTCAATATTTTACACGATATCGCATATTATTTCTTGTCAGTTTTAATAACAAGGTTTTGAAATATGCCATACCTTTCAGTTATACGAGACCCAAATGGTTGACTAGGAGTATATAGAAATATGGTCAGCCATACTCTTCAATCTGTCAGTGTAGAACCAATGCAAAAACAAATTGTTATTTTTGCTGTATGGAATGCATATTATAAATACGCAGCAACTACTAGAATTGGGACGTTAAATCCAACTGTTCTCTGCATGTTTCAAAAAATCCTTGTAACAACTTATTGGGGGTAGGGGTTACGAATTAGTGACTTGTTGAAAGGTCATAGTATTGTCCCTATACATGTATAATATACTATTTTTCAATGGCATTGGATTCTCGCCCTTTATCACGGTCGACACACTATGCTATTTCGTGTTGATTTTATTTTCGTTTATTTACAGTTTGAAACTCGACTGAAATAATTCATTTACTATCTTTACTGTTCGTATATTCTTTGCATATATTGCAGAATATTATACTTTTCTGCACGGTTTACGAAATTGTTAGGCGAACGCGAAATTACAGAGGCTGGAATAACAGCGTATGAAGGCACGATTGTCGTATTACTTTATGAAGTAATTTTGAGTTTGATTTCAGTAACTTCATGCATACTTAAATATTACATTGTACAATATTATTTCATTTGCTTTTTACATGTACCTATATTATAGAGGTAAGGAGTAGGTCCAGTAAGACCCCTTTTTGGCCCCAAAATATAGCAGTTTTACAAAATTGTTCAAATGTAAACTTACAGTTATTTATTGGACAGAAGAATGCTTCTGCTACATAAATATGAGCTGTTTTTTACAATACAATGAAAATATATCGGGTACTAGCACCACAAAGTCATGCTAAATTACTGAAATCTTCACAATTCTAGCATTTTAGTTGAATTTTAGACGGTTTTCGTGTAAAACGAAAGTGGCCGCATTCGTGTTCATCCTTAATATTAAAATGTAAGTTGTATTTTATGATAAAACATAACATATATAAAGGTTGAGGATGAACACGGATGCGGCCACTTTCATTTTTGACAAAAACCATCTGAAAAGTGACATTTTTTGGCATATTTGGTAGATTTTTCATATTTCAGCTTGAATCGATGCGTTTTTTATGATTAAATCAGTTAAAATCTTTCACAAAAACTAATTGATTCAAATAAAATAGACACTTAAGTATTTAAAAAGTGGTCAAAATCTTTCGTCAGATGAACCTGAAATTTGAGGCCAAAATCGGTCCTTACCGGACCTTCTCCTTTCTTTACTGATATGTATTCGTCATTCTTCTGTAAATCTCTTGTAATTCCACTTGCTCAGACAATGATTACTCAAAAAGAACCTTGCAAACCCGCCATGTGTTCATATGACTGCTCGATGAGCTTTGGTAAGGGTTGTCTTTTTATTTTGTTGATGGTAGTTCTCTTACCTTTTACACAGATTCACAACCAGCCTAGATTCGGGCGATATACAGCTTTTAGTCACGGTACCTATTACACAGATTCACAACCAGCCTAGACTCGGGGCGATATATATCTAGCTTTTATTGTAAATAGAATCTTGCCTTTTGTCGAATAATGTGTGTCAACCTATGTGTTTCATTTCTGGTTACATTGTATCGTTCGGGTGCTGTCTTACTGTCTTATAGACCAATATTCCCTTTTGAATATTTCTCTACATTTCACTTTTTCCTTTAGTATATAGAATGATATGGAATAATGCCATCATCGTGATTATATATGAAATATTACTATAGTTATAGATTATAACATGTATTTTTCGATATCGCTCATGGTATCATCCCGAGACCCCATACTAGCACAAGGTGCTAGCCGAGGTCACATGTGAGTGAGTCTATGGGTGATACCAGATCCCATATGGAAAGGGACATTTTATAAGCTAATTATAACATATTATATTGTTGCTGAAAAAATATACAGAATTTTATAATGCCGTCTGGCAAGATCATGCATGTGCTGTCATCCATTGAAATATCAGTTATGCACCTACTCAGTTCTGCTGTAAAATTGGTACTAATACCGTTTGTGTTGTCACTAAAACTTTTGAACCGTAAAATAGTTACACAACATAGCAATATCGGTTTTTTTTCCCTACAGTTCTACCTCTCAAGACTTCTTGCTTTGAATAGGCACACTATTTTATATATTTTAGGACAATTTTCATATTGCAGGAAAGCTTTACACTTAATAAATGAAATAAAGCAAAAGTTAACATTTTTTTACTTAACTTTTTATTTTTAACCTGTTTATTTATATATTTTATTCTTTATTTATCGATTGATTTTTTTAAAAATTATTATTGTATTGACAATACTTTTGTTTACTAGAAAGCATGTCAATTTTTCTGCAAAATTTTCAACGATAATAGCTACAAATGATATATGATACGTTTTTGACCACAGGTTAGGTTTATGAGAAGAAAGCACATGGCCATTCTTATTATTTTGAATGCGTTAAATTGTTTTTGCAAATTGTTAATAATAATCGTAAACTATTATAATAAATTTTATTATTACATTACGAAAACAAAGAATAACGTTGTTATTAAATGACCCATTTTAATTTCTTCTTTTACTGTTCATTTTATTTTTATATGAGTCAATTATTATTCCTTTTCTGTAGGTCATACAATTACCACTTCATGAAACTGAATGAAATGGAAGCCTTTATGTGAAATTCAGCTCTAAAAATAAAGAATTTTTATTTTGATTCAGCAATGTGAAATCTATTACAAAGTTACCCCAAAAAATTTACAATGTTATCATCATTATTGTAAAATAAAGCACGACTAGGTTTCTTGCTAATTCCTATCTTGAACGTTCTCGACTTTATATATCTTATTTACTGGAATTTACATCTAAAATATATTTCTTCTAAAAAACTAGTTTTGAAAGGAAGCTAGATCGACGGAAATTATTCTGTTTTTCTATTTTATGTATTATTACTATTATATAACTGTTTGTCTACACAACATAATAGATAGTCTTTTGTAATAGATATACGATATATTCATTATATTTATACTTTGTCTAAGAAAACAGACAATATACCTGCAATTTAGAGAAGAAGCCGGTAAAATTTACTCTTATTTTCAACTCAATTTTCAATACGACTCTGGTATCATTTTGGTTTGTTCCTTTTCTTCTAATCTAATTGTAGTGCTTGATATTCCATTAAGGAATTGAATGTTAAACTAAAATATAATATAATTACCTAATCTTCAGTGATTTACGGGATGGTAATATAATACCACAGTTATTGACAAGTAAAACAAAAACAAAGTATTATTTTTGTTCTATTCAGCATCAGTTATTTCCTAATTCAATTAATAATCGATGAACACGTGTAAGACAGTGCGTTCGTGTTGCCATTCTTCCTCCGGTAAACCCACTTTGTCAAGCACATTTGATATGTCACCAATGATTATCCTCGTAATCATATGGTGGGCATGGCTTAAAGCCTGTCTTTGACTGTCTAATTGAAGATTACATGCCATAAACTGAATTACTGAAGATGTTTGCAAATCGGAATCAGCAATATTACAAATTATGATAAAACACTTAGTGAAGTAAGGCTCACTGATGCTTGGAGATAGTGAGTAAATTATATTATTTACGGAGAAGAGATCATTCTTTGGTGTTCGCCATTCAAGGTAAGGCAATTCTTTATCTCTTACAAAATAAATGTGATCTTTCTTTGTGTTTAAACATAATTCAGAATTATTTTTTTTTCATTTTCATTTCTTCACTTGTTCCTGTACAAGGTAGTTACTATAATTTTCTTTTTGATGTATTTTAATTTTATTTCTTTAATCCTTTTTAATCATTCTGAAAGTAAAATTTTAACTAATTTTTAACTCTTTTGTTTACAAATTAAAAAATCATTTAAAATTATAGAATTTTTAGGATTTATTTATGTCAATATTAGTTATCTAATTTGTTGAAATATTTGTTTCAGGTTGTAAGATTAGTTGTAGAGATGTTTTGCTTTCACTGTCCACCAAGCTTTCACCCAGCTGCTCGTCAGTACGGCATGGATCTAACACCTTACCAACACCACCACAATCCCTGTAAGTATTTATTCATTATACATTTTCTTTATTGTTTTTTTTCTTCTAATTACACTTTATTTTCAGTCTTCAAAATTAAAGATTTGCTATTTATAATAGGACTTACATGTAACATGTATTATTCTTCATACAGTAGTTAGTGTTGAGAGGAATTGTAATTGATATGGTCATTGTAAAAAATTTACTGTTTACAAAACTTTGAATTTTTCGATATACTAAGGATTATCTACCCACGGGAAAGAGCACATTAGCTTTACAGGGCAAAACATTTCGGAATATGTTTTCTTTAACTTCTTGCTTAATTTGGCTTTTATTGTTCATGCGTCTCTGCTGGTTTTTTTTTAATACAAAACGCGAGTCAGGCGTAAAAATTTTAATCCTGGTATTTATGATGAGTTTATTTAATGGTAGTTTTAAATCTTCAACATTGTCCATAGATTTTAGTTTTGTTTCCTATGGTACTTTTCAGATTTTTTTTCGAAACTCTAATAGGCGGAAGCGGTTCTTAAAAAAACCTATTCTAAATGATATGAAATATATTAAATTAGAATATTCAACAGGCTCTTTTCAGTGACGACATTTTTAACCAGAAAAGGTTATCACAAAAACCAAAGTTTCATCTCTTTCTTTGCTATACTGGTGATTCGGATGCAGTTTGTCTGTTTGCCCTTTCAATCTCATTTTTGTTGTTTCCTTTTTGCGTACTTCTTCATTTCTTACCGTATTAGAAATATCTGAAAATATATTCTCAGAAGTTCGAGTTTGCCATACGCACCAACTACATAAATATTAAATTGGGCTTGTTTGTAAGGTACGGTTTCATACAATATGGCATTTAAAGAGATTTTTTTTAGGATACTTAGTTGTAAGTAAGACAACAATAAATCGAAAAATAAGACAGACAACGCCTAAAATAAATGACAAACGACATTTTACAGTTAATGCATACATGTTTGATAAAAATACCTACGCCTACCTTTTTATTTACACAATTTTATTTTATACTGATATATTAGTTTTATTTATTTCATTTTCGCATTTTTACAACTATTGCTTGTATTGAATACTTTCAGTGCATCATCCAACCATTCAAATTCAATAGCTGCCTTTTATTATTTTGTTTGTTTGTTCTTCATGGTAACATGTATTATATAAACTAAATATAGTATAAAAGAGTTCGGGGGAGTTGAGAATAATAATAGCAGGACATTTTATGGAAAGTATCCTTAAAGTCTCATCATCTGCATCATCATCATTGAACGACGTAAATTTCTTATTAACATTGTTATCGTTCGTTTTGAAAACAGAAGTAGAAAATATCTTTATTTGAATAAGAATAATTTTATAATCAGTAAAGTTCGTGTTTGCATATACCTTGATATTTGTTGACTGTACATAATATCTTTAACTTTCTATCGTCGTCTTATTACCAAAAGGAGATGTTATCAATAAAAAAAAACTCCAGACAAGAAAAAAAGTTAAAAAGCCTTTTAAGAGTAAGACACATATTTTCAAACATATGGGGGTATATGGGGTATATCTTTCATCAATGAGTTAAATCTAGCATCAGTATAGACATATGACTTTTCAACCTACAGTAAACCCTATGCTGAGGAGCGTCCGTTTTGCTGTGCGAAATGTAAAGATACACATTCCGGTCGGAATGGGGACAATTAATTCGATGCCTCTTGAAGAAAAAGTTGTATGTTCCCTGCACGTTAAAGACATTTGCAATAGCTCAGTGAAGGTTCCTCGGGTAGCTTGTTGCAAGTAGTTATCAAAGGTACCAGGATTATAATTCAATACCCCAGACGCGCGTTTCGTCTACATAAGACTCATCAGCGACGCTCATATCAAAATAGTTATAAAGCCAAACAAGTACAAAAATTAAGAGCATTGCGGATCCAAAATTCCAAAAAGTTGTGCCAAATACGGCTAAGGTAATCTATGCATGGGATAAGAAAATCCTTAGTTTTTCGAAAAATTCGAAATTTGGAAACAGGAAATTTTTACAAATGACCACATAATTGATATTCATGTCAACACCGAAGTGCTGACTACTGGGCTGGTGATACCATCGGGGACGAAACGTCCACCAGCATTGGCATCGACCCAGTGTTATTAATAGTTATCAAAGTTACCAGGATTATAATTTATTACACCAGACGCGCGTTTCGTCTACATAAGACTCATCAGTGACGCTCATATCAAAATAGTAAGGCCATATCTAGTCATTTCTGCTATTTTCCTGGTGGTATCTTAATTACTTGCTGTTCATGTTCCTTTGAATCAACATAATCAGCTTCTTTCGTCATGAAAGTTTAGGAAATATTTGGCAACTAGCAGCAACTTTTTAAATTGAATACAACTATTGCAAACGAGGTTTGCCCAATATCAACCGAATGTGTTTAACCAACGTAGTCAACATCATAGGTTCGTGTGAACTCTTGCTTTATAATAACAATAAAGGCCTAAATACTGAAAATCACATTTTTTGGCAAAAATTAAATCATACCTCATTTAAATAGTTTATTAGTCAGCTCAATACATTGCTATTCATGTAAAAAAAAAAAGAAATAGCATTGTATTTTTTTTTTACTTTTCTTAAAACATGCATTAAAGATCATTCATAACCAAAATGAATGAAAGATGTAATATTCAAGCATATAATAATATCTCCCCTTTACTTCTTCTTCTTGATTTACATGGAGTCAATCGAAATAGACATCAAAATGACCATTTTAAGCAAATACGATATGAATACAGGTTCCGATAAACGACAAAAGTTGAGACGTCATGAAAGTTCACACATGAAGCCATCTAGTTTAATTTGAAACTTATTAGATACATTGCATAGGGTATCACGTTTCTTAAATTGAGTGAACTACGGAATCCTTACCTCTCATTTAATTTCTAATTTATTTGTTAGGATAACGTAATCCCCTCCAGTGGATGAGGTGCTTTATTTATTCAAGTGGAACTATTTTGATATGAGCCTCACTGATGAGTCTTATGTAGACGAAACGCGCGTCTGGCGTACTAAATTATAATCCTGGTACCTTTGATAACTAACCAGACCTAAAAATGTATATTTCCAGCTTTTTCCCAAAGCAAGCGTTCGTCATATTTAACATGATAAAATTGTTTAAAAACAAATTATCGAAAAAATAATAATGAAAATTGCGAAGAGCACCAGTGTCATACGAGTAAAATTATTTTCTCGAAAAATATGCCGGCCGTTTTTAGATCGTTTGTCCACATCTCATAGGGTATAGTCATTAAAAATTAAATGAAAATATAGAACAACTTTTAGTCAAATTGAGAATACAGTCAAATAAGAAAACAAATATATAACGTAACTAAACTTTTACACCGTACCGTACCCTCATTAAATTTTTTTTTTTTTTTTTTTTAGAGCGAACTGCTTTATCAATACTGTCGGTCATGGTTTATTTAGTATTTTATCATGGAAAATTTTACATGCGAAACCTAATGGACATGTAGAGTTAGAAAAAAGTAAAAACACAAAAATACTGAACTCCGATAAAATTCATAAAGGAAAGTCCTTAATCACATGACAAATCAAAAGCTCAAACACATCAAACGAATGGATACAACTGTCATATTCCGGACTTGGTACAGTCAATTTTAAATCTAGAAAAGGGTGGATTAAATCTTGTTTTAAAGCGAGCTAAATCTCTCACTTGTATGACAGTCGTATCAAATTTCAAAGCCAATTTTATCTTTGTTTCTTTTTAACTTTTAATTCATTTTGTTTCATTTCATGCATAATTTCTTTACATTTTTTTCTAAAAACTGATATTAAAATGATTATCACATTTGACATGTTTTACCTCCTTTGCCTATCTGTCTTTTTACTCTCGAGACTATAGAAGTCTCAGTTTTACGGAAGCACAAGAAGCGCTTGAGCTATATATTACGATGATGTTTTCATCGCTAGTCAAGTGATATCCTGCAAATAGCTACCTGACAAATACATGTACTTTTTTGTTGCAATCTTTTCACAGTTTCACACACAAATATTCGTTCAACTTTTTTGGTTAATTACAGTATACCATTTGCATGAAATTTCTCAATACTTGATCGTATTCCGAATTATTTTAAGCGATTCAAGTAACTTAACAGTATTGACGCCAGGGTGCACATGATACTCATTAGGTTAAACAGATTGAAACAAAATTAAACTGACCAACAGAAACCATAGTTGTGGTTTAATTCCATTCAAAGCCCCTGTGAAATGTGTAGGTATCTACTTATCCATTATTAAACATCCTTGGATCAAGAGTTTATCAAATTTCTTTACCAACAGAGAGAGAGGAAAGCTAACAACGGGACATTCAAACTCATAAATCGAAAATAAACTGACATCGCAAAGACAAAAAGAAAAGATAAAAAAAACACACCGAATAACAGCATAGAAAACACGGCATCGAAAACTAGACTGAGCAACACGAACCCCATAAAACAGGCTTGATTGCAAGTGCTCTTGCTCCACATGTGGTACCTAGCGTGTTACTCATGTAAGTACAAACCAGTTGATAAGTCTCATTCGGTAGGTTACATTTGGGGAAAAGGAGAACAAAAATGGGGTTACGAAGATTGGAACATATTCACCGCCATCCGTGAAACAGATATTTCATAAAGGTCAACTCGTGATGGCGACATTGATATGTTCGAAGGGATGATTCTAACTTAGAACTCTTTGTTTAATAGCTTCTTTATGACAAATACTTTTAAAAAAGATTTGCTACTCTAATTTTAAGTTTCAACAAACCTGTGTCATATAGTTACTATACATAAAAAAAGTATAAATAACGGCAACAGAAGTATACCGGTGTTCGAAAGTCATACATCGATTGAGAGAAAACAAATTCAGGTTACAAACATTAACTAAAACCGAAGGAAATACATCAACTATAAGAAAGAAAAAAACAACAACAACGAAACAACAGTGCAACAAAGGACAAACGACAATGCAACACACACAGAAACGAGCTATAAAAGAGGGACGAAAGATACCAAAGGGACAGTCAAAACTCATAAATCTAAAACAAACTGACAACGCCATGGCTAAAAATGAAAAAGACAAACAGAAAAACAGAAAAACAATAGTACACATGACACAACATAGAAAACTAAAAAAATAAACAACACGAACCCCACCAAAAACTAGGGGTGATCTCAGGTGCTCCGGAAGGGTAAGCAGATCACAACTGCCATTTTCCTGACTTGGTACAGAACATTTTAAAAAAACATTGTGGATTAAACCTGGTTTTCTGGCTAGCCAAACCTCGCGCTTTAATGACAATGTTAAATATAACATCAAAATGACAACATTACATGACAGGAATACATGACAGGAATACAGTACAAAAAATGCAAGAACATTCAGGACAGAGAAATACAGAAACAAACAATACAATAGTACATTTCTACATGCTAACCAAAGAAGAAAAAAACGAACACATAAAACAACATAGGACAGCACATAAAAACAGAACAAACGTGTGTAGTTTCAAAGATTTTTAGCCCTTCATACTCTGTAGCGACTCTCTGCCAGAATAACCCCTCGAGCAGAGCTCTCGAGATTATATTGGTGTCTCAGATTGGTACAGGTTTGATGAAAAATCCATCTGATATTCTCTATTTTATAACTACTTAAATTAATTTGGAGTTTGAAATGAATGTGCGAAAATTACTTTCTTGACCAATTATTCAGTAAAATATACACATATGATCACTCCCTTGTTTTTTATGGTCATGTTAACTTATTTTCATGACCAGTTTGAGGAATCTGTCTGTTGGTATTTCCTTTATTATTTCCTTTATACGAGAATATAATGACTTAATCTAAGATAATATGATTGAATATAATTACAATATTCGATTAATTCCTCGTTATGGTTTTGAAACTTTATCCTATAGGCATGGCAGTGTTTCCTTTACATAATGGAATAGTACACTTAATAGAAAAATACTTATATACAATTAACTTCAATCTTCTTTGTGTTATGTGTATATTAGGTTTAAAATTGTATAATAGTTATCAAAGGTACATAAATAAGGCGTAATTATACAAAAAAATGATAAATCCTGTTCAATGTTTATAGGAATTAAAGTGTATCTTCATACTATATTTCTATTTGTTTATTTCAACTATCTGTATATAAGAAGAAAAAAGGGTTATTTAAAAGTACTCTTTTGGCACGTACACAGTACTTAGCACGCCGGTTGACACTAGTAGAGAAGACACTGCTTTCCAGAGCACCTGCTTTCATCCTTGGGTGGTGTATGTGTTACTCAATCTTTGTTTTCTGTGGTAAAACTAAGGAATTTTGATTGACCATCCCACTTAGTTTCAAATCTTATTTTCAATAACCTTACATGGAACATGGAAATTATAAGAACATGTAATTGCAGTAATTCCAAATACATTTATGAACCCATTTCCCATGTTATAACAGGAGATCTTAACATCGTTCAAGACCGAGAGTTGAAATCATTCCTCAGTAAAGGACCTAAATATCGCCCCCCTTCAACTATTAATTGGAATGAGTGCCGTGATATCATCCACGACTCACTTCGTACTTACTGTTTGAAATGGATAAAACGGGAAAAAGCTGACAAAAAAATCTTTGGACTCTTTTTTTAATTCAGTAATAAACATTGTTGATATACGTATTCAACATTTTAAAGAACATTTTACTCTTAAAAATAACCACAATAAACCTATTTCTCGTATCAAACATAAACTAAAAGAACTAGCCAAGGAATTTGTTTTTGTCCCGGCCGATAAAGCTGCTAATAATATTATTATTGTTTGACGTAAATTTTACATTGAGGCTCTACAAAAAGAAATCACCAATTCACCAACATTCCAACTGACTCCATTTTCAGAAAACGACATCTGTAACAAACACAAACTTTTAGCTACCGCTTTACAAGCAGAACCAAAAACAATGAAAGTCCCAACTATGTATTGGCTTCCGAAACTACACAAAACACCTTACACATATAGATTTATTTCGTCTTCAAGCCATTGTTCCACTACTAAATTATCTATTATTCTTACTAGTACACTTGGTACAATCAAAAACCTGATAATAAATTGTTCAAATAAAGCCTTCGAAAATAGTGGAATTAATTACTTTTGGAGTGTCAAAAACTCGTTGGAAGTACTTGATAAATTGCATGCTTATATTGGTGATTTTGAGTCTGTTCAAAGTTTTGATTTTTCTACCCTATATACCACATTGCCTCACATTCTCATTAAGAAAAAATTCACACACCTAATTAAATGGGCATTTAAAAAGTCAGAATGTGAATATATATGTTCAAACTCTTTTAGGTCATTTTTTAGTAGCAATAAACAAAAAAACTATGTTAATTGGACATGCTTTGATACTATATCTGCTCTTGAATTTTTACTAGATAACATTTTTGTTCGCTTTGGAGATTCCGTATATCGTCAGGTTATCGGAATTCCAATGGGGACTAACCTTGCACCACTTATTGCGGACCTGTTTTTGTATTGCTATGAGTTACAATTTATGACAAAAATCAGCAAAGACCCATCGAAACAACATCTGATACACAAAGGAGTAGGTCCGGTAAGGACCGATTTTGGCCTCAAATTTCAGGTTCATCTGACGAAAGATTTTAACCACTTTTTAAACACTTAAGTGTCTCTTTTATTTGATTCAATTAGTTTATGTGAAAGATTTTAACTGATTTTGTCATTAAAAACGATCCGATTCAAGCTCAAATATGAAAAATCTACCAAATATGCCAAAAAATGCCACTTTTCAGATGGTTTTTGTCAAAAATGAAAGTGGCCGCATCCGTGTTCATCCTCAACCTTTATATATGTTATGTATTATCATAAAATACAACTTACATTTTAATATTAAGGATGAACACGAATGCGGCCACTTTCGTTGTACACGAAAACCGTCTAAAATTTAACTAAAATGCTAGAATTGTGAAGATTTCAGTGATTTAGCATGACTTAAAGGTGCTTGTACCCGATATATGTGCATTGTATTGTCAAAAACAGCCCATATTTATGTAACAGAAGCTTTCTACTGTTCAATTAATAAATAAAAGTTTACATTTTAACAATTTTGTAAAACTGCTATATTTTGGGGCCAAAAATGGGTCTTACCGGACCTACTCCTTTAATAATACTTTTAGATATTTGGATGATATTTTAGCTCTCAATAATGACGACTTCAGTATGTAATTAAGAAATGTATCCTGTTGAACTTACTTTAAATAAAGCTAATACTAACAATGACCACTGCCCTTTCCTCGATCTTGATATATATATATCATAAACGGAAAGCTTAATACTAAAATTTATGATAAAAGAGATGATTTCTCATTTCCTATCGTTAATTATCCATTTTTAGATGGTGACGTTCCCTTGTGACGTTCCCTTGTCACCATCTTACGGAGTTTATATATCTCAACTTGTACGATTCGCTCGTGTATGTAACAATGTTTTAGATTTTAACGAGAGAAATTTATGTATTACTGAAAAACTATTACACCAGGGTTTTCGATATCACAAACTAATCAAAACATTTACTAAATTTTATCATCGGTATAAGGACATCATTCGTAAATATAGCTCAACATGCAGACTTCTTATACGTTCAGGTATTTCACATCCAATGTTTTATGGAAATATTCTTTATAAAGCACAAAAATGTCAGTATTCACCTCAGAAGCTAACAAAACCTTTAAATAGACTTATTAAGAAGGGATATAGTTACGATACTGTTGTCAGGTCATTAAAGATTGCATATTTTGGCGTTAATATTGATTCACTTATAGGGTCTTTGCATCGGAACTAAACACATTTATTCTTAATAAACCAGTTGTTGGCATGACACGGGTTATGTTCTTCTCATATATGTTATGGTGGTATGATACTAAACCCCTCACGGGGAGGATTGTGCCTGATATTCATATGATGAAGACATAATTTTTCAATCAGTTTAATTGAGTTCCGGAGCTGGCATGTCAGTTAACTGCTAGTAGTCTGATGTTATTTATGTATTATTGTCATTTTGTTTATTTTCTTTGGTTAGATCTTCTGACATCAGACTCGGACTTCTCTTGAACTGACTTTTAATGTGCGTATTGTTATGCATTTTTGCGCCTGTCCCAAGTCAGGAGCCTCTGGCCTTTGTTAGTCTTGTATCATTTTAACTTTTAGTTTCTTGTGTACAATTTGGAGTTTAGTATGGTGTTCATTATCACTGAACCAGTATATATTTGTTTAGGGGCCAGCTAAAGGACGCCTCCAGGTGCGAGCATTTTCTCGTTGCATTGAAGACCTGTTGGTGACCTTCTGCTGTTGTCTGCTCTATGGTCGGGTTGTTGTCTCTTTGGCACATTCCCCATTTCCATTCTCAATTTTATTTACGTTTAATTTCGTTAAGTACTTATGCCATACCCAGTCGGAATACAGCAACCGACGATAAAAAAAATAAACTAAATAATGTTGTTTTATATGTTTGTTGTGTTTAAGACCGATTTCTATACCGTTCAAGTTTTAAAGGAAAAATAATGGCTACTCATTGGCATGATTTAGCAGGGAAATAGTGAATAAAAAGTAACATAGCTGTATCTACTGTTAGTTATTTTTGTGTGTAAAATAAGGTAAAAAAAATTTCAGTCAAGAACATAGCGGTTTGATTATTTCGAATTATTTGATCCATGATAAATAAGTTTCGAGTCGGAGGTATTTCATTCACGAAATCCAATGTTGCACATGATTCGGTCAAGTATAGATTGAAAAATATAGACGACAGAAATAGCTTTTGGTTTTTTTCTACAAAAACTCACTAGATTTTTCATCACAATACAATAGCATCTTCTGGACCAACCGAATTGATTCTTAGAAGGCAGCTTTACTGTGACAATTTGAAGCTGAAGCTTTACAGAGTCTAATCTATGTCGCCTTTTGATAACAAAATATATTATTTTTTGTGAGGAATAGTGTTTCCAAATGTTCTATTGCAAAAGTCACAAGACGTGGTCTTGGGGAGCTTATATGCACCATTGTATTTGCATTAGTGTATAGATTGTTAATAATAATTACATTTTAAAAATATTGTAGCAAATCAAAGTTTCACAAGTTTAAATAAGTCTCGAGTTGATAGGCTTCGTTCTTCTTTTTAAGTTCAGCAGTATTTAGTGTGCCAGTTGAAACCAAGTCTAGCTGGTTGTTAATTTATTGCATAAGTTCATTGTCTTATTTTTTCTTCTAATGCTTTGAACTATTGTTATTATTGAAATGATTTACAAATTCCTGCGACATTTCGTTTCTGTAGGCAATAAAATTATGTTGCTTTTTATCACTAATGAATTCACTATATTGATATTTTATAGTATTTTATCCGGCTTCGTTTCTGATAGAGCTTTTAATTCTACTCTTTGTCGGAAAAAAGTGTCTAGAACATATTGTGGCTTGTGTTAATTTCGATAGAAGCTAATATTTCTTGGCTATCCTAATATAATTTATCTATTAAATGAATCCTGGTCTAAACACGACGTTTAGCACGTTGTTTTATTCAATCAAAGACCAATCGTTAAAGCATCTCTCACGCTACAATCCGTAGGCTGTGACAAATAGATCAAACTAATTCCTTCTGGCACGCAAGCGTGTGCAAATGGAGAAATGTGATAGGACTTTAATCATATTTACACACACTATTAAGGTATCCTTGTTGTAAGAAATCTTATAACTCCCATCGGTTCAATTAAATTACCTTTGAAAATTTAAACCTTGTAAGACACAATTAATGTAATGATGACTGTGAAAATGTCATACAAAAGCCGGAAACCAGAAAGCACCTGCTTTCAGCTAATTAACTCAACAGGAATTTCTTACCTGTCAGAATCATACAGTTCACAGATGCTTTGATAAAAATAAAACAGTGCATATGGGCTTTGAAAGGTTCTAGGTTTTCTCTTAGATTTCAAATATCAAGAAATGAAAACGAATATTTCCTTTGACGTCTTTGTAATGTAATCTAATTAACGGGAATTTTTCATTTAATTAAAAATTCTTGTTCACTCTGACATGTTACTTTACTTTACCAGAAACCTACAGTTTTATATGTCTCTGACTGAACATATAAATGTCATGTAATTCTTCTACGTTTTCGTGTACATTTATATAATACGTAGGTTGGTCTAGGGATCGGGAATAGAAAAAAACCTTACCAATGAAAAAACAAATATTTTATATAAAAAAAAAGAGGCAGAAGTTTTCAAAGGAATAGTAAAATGCTTAAGTCTTTGACAAACCGACAACGTCATGACAATAACGAAAACTGACCAAAACTTATAAAACTCAACATAGAAACCTAAAGATTGAGCAACACGAACCCCACCAAAACAGATCTCAGATGCTCCGAAAGTATAATCAGATCTTAATAGAAATCATTATAATTAATAAGGATTTGTGAACATAAATAGGATGTTCTTATTGCTTTGTGATAGAGACTCAACGATAGTAACTCATTGCAGTCTCTCTCGTCTTTGTTTTTTGCACGTCATCTGTTAGCTTCAAGAATTGATTATTTGGTCTTGGACATTGGTATGTTTGCCTAAAACGTTTGAATTATTTTGTTTCTAAACTGAGTTGATAATTTTGTTGATGATTTTTTTAAATAGATTGTTGAATATACATATTTTTGTAGATTTTGAGGTAATATATAAACCCATGGTATTTGCTCATTTGTTTTGAATGAAAACTTTAGGGCTTTAGTAACATTGCATTGCTTGGACTGTCTCGTTTTCGCCTTTTGCAAAATTTGTGACGGGAATATCATTAAGAATTCCGAAAATTTTCAAATAATGCAAATGAATAACAAAAACAAAACAAATTTAAAACTAGTTTTGTTTTTCAATTTTAGATTCAGGATATGGTTTACATTCAGAGTTCCAGGATGACAGTTTTGCAAGACGTAAACAAAGAAGAAATCGTACAACTTTTACTCTTCAACAGGTATTCTTTTTGATACTAAACATAGATATCTATGTGTAGGATTTGGTTTTCAGTATTAGGTACAATGCAATATAATAAATAGTTGCACAACAAATAGTTTCTGCTATGAACAATCAAAACATTCACCAGGTTTGGTTTTTTTTAACTGAGAGAAAATATTATATGACCTATTTTTCTTTAATCGCCAGCCGTTAGAAGTTTTTAACAAAGAACTCTATGACACGTAAACAATACGTCAACAAAGAATTTTGTATCAATTGACTTTATCAATTACATTGAATTTATCAAGAAGCACTTCTTGATTCAAAAGAAAACTCTATTAATAGTTTTTGAAGAAACGATGATTCTATGAACGTGTTTGTAACTTGAACTTTTCTTACGAAGAACTGACAAATGTTGTTAGATGATATTGGCAATGCTATATATCGAATAAATTTAGTCTCAAACGCTCTGACTAAAAAGCTTAACATAGTTAGTTAATTCAGAATGTAAAGATATTTTCTTAATCTATCTGAGTCCTTTAAATTATTTCATCTTGCATATTGAGACAACGTGTCACAATTCCCAGTTTGAGATATGACATGGTCATATACAAAACGTTTTCAAAGTTTGCAAACAGTGTTCATCTTTTTCATTTTTTCATCTTTTGATTCCTCTTAGCTTGAGGAGTTGGAAAAAGCATTTGCACAGACTCATTATCCAGACGTATTTACACGAGAGGATTTGGCCATGAGAATAAATCTAACAGAGGCAAGAGTTCAGGTAATAATAATAATAATAATAATAATAATAATAATAATAATAATAATAATAATAATAATAATAAACAAAATAATAATAGTAATGATAATGTTCCTATTTTTCTTAATATTACCAATACTGCAGAGCTTATTTTTTTTATTTCATATCACCGTTTGCAAGTCATTTGCAACCTGCCTTCTTGTCAAATCGTTATATGTTTTACGAACCAAAGCAATGCGGGAAGAGTACAACGCTTTTTTGCACAACTAGTCGTGTGCCATTGCAAATCAAATAAGTTAGATTTTTTTCTTTATTTCGACAAAAACTTCTTTTGAAAAAATGTATATTTGAGAAAATGTATGCAATTAAGTAAAGTTTTCTTTTGTATATTTTTTGGCGGTTTATTCAATTGTATCTATCGTCATTTATTGATACGGTGAAATGGCGTAAATAAGAATTGTACCACTATCGCCGTCCAGTAATCTCTATCGAAGAAATTGTCCTATTACCATTGCATTAGTATTATTAAAAATAAATAATAAATAACTTATGTTGATAAGAAATAATAACAGAAGGACAATACAAATATGAAATAATATACAAAATAAGATACAAAAAATATGAACAAAGTAGAAATGAAGTCCAAGTCAAAACCGTTTACTCGAGATACTTGTTTGTTTGTACTCTTTTCTTTTTTATGGGGGAAGGGGTATTTTTATCAACGCAAATCAAATTCAGAGATTCAACGATATATTTGTTTTTTATAAATAAAGGTTTGGTTCCAAAACAGGAGAGCTAAATGGCGCAAAAGTGAAAGATTTACTGGTCAACCTAAGCATAACAAATCTGAGATGATAGATGTTGGAAATGAGGAATCACATGACACAACAATAAACCCTTTGTCAGACGATCAAAGTGACATTGACCTTGAAAAGGTAACAAGCTCTGAAATTTGCGTTGACATGTGTCAATCTGATGACGATCATGACGATGCATTTTTGAATGAAGAACCGGGATCGGTTGAAACGGCAGAAAAAAATTCTAATAGTGCAGAAAACCCAAATGAATTGGAAAATGAACACTTTCAAGAAGAACATAAATCAAATGACATATCACAAGAACAAGAACATTCAAGACATGACAATACAACAGATGAGACATCATCAATATGTAATGATCAGTCATCGGCAAGCACGTCGAAAGACAATGATATCAAACCTCCGACCCCTCCAGCTCAGTCATCATCTTTACGGACGGGACTTAATTTTCTATCAACACCTCAGCATATGTGTCCTTCGTCATCACTACTGATGAACATGGCAAATCAATCACAAGACAATATATTTCTGCAGAAACAACAACCATTCCTGCAGACATCTTTCATGCAGACGTTGATAGCTCTCAATAATAATGCAAGCACTAGGCCACCAATGATGCCACTAATGGAAGGGTAAGTTATATTTACTCTCAAACTTTGATAAAGATTACAGTTTTAGCTGTTACAATACCCGTACACTGAAATCACAAAAAACATATTGAGAATCTTATATTTGCCGAATGCACATGAAATAGAATATATATCATTAGAATCCTTTTCAATGTCATTAAAGGAAATTATAAAATTATATTTTTCATGTAATTTAGATGTTTAATACATACATCCAGTTTTAACATAAAATGTTCCTACGTTGTTCCTTGAACTCCGAAAGATATTTTTTTTTCAAATCTGAAGCCCTCTTAGAAAAGCAATTTGTTATACCTATCAGATTTATAGCTATTTCTTAGCAATTGGCGTTGGTTATGCTCTATTGCTCTACTCTCAGTAAGACGACCTAGTTGCATATGATTGGTTGTTATCATCATATAATTGGTTCGACTTATTGTTTGACTTTTGCTCTATAACTAAGATTAGCAATTTCTTGACGTCTCTAGACGCACCATTCTATAAATTGTTTGCAAACGTAGTGAATAATTCATTGCATTGAAAGACAAATTATTGTAATCCCTTCATCAACACTTCAAATGTCAATAGAACACGAACAGTAGAATTAAATTTATATTTACTTTGCCATTGAATGTGTTTTTATGAAATTACCGTCTTACAAGATTATATTGTTAATTGGTTTCGTTAATTTTGAAAATCGATGACATAACTTTCTTAATTAAATGATAAGATTTAAAAAGAGATGACGAGTTGTTTAATAATTATGTAAATACTTCATATCTTACAGAAATCAGTACAAAAACTACTTTGAAAATTACTTTACACCACGACATTTTCTACCAACCATGACTCATCCAGCTTTTAAAGGTAAGACATTTCACAAAGCAGAAACAAGTTCTTTTAGAGACTAAAAATCAAACACCGCTTTCGCAATAAATCAGAACATGACTAATCTCTTTGGAGCCATGGATAACAAAAGTTTTGGCTTTCGGAACAACTAATAAACTTCTAGATATGCGGTTTTTGGTTATACTATTTTTAAAATCCCCTTCTTCTTATATATGTTACAATAAATAGGTGAAATTAGGAATTACACGTAATTACTAAACATTTTAGTAAGTACCTGTAATTACTAGCCAATTTAGTAATAACATGTATTTACTAGTTGTTTCAGGGATTACTGGTATTCACTGATGTCTGTTTGTAGTTTAATTTTTAGCCATGGCGTTGTCAGTTTGTTTTCAATCTATGAGTTGGTATCTTTCCTCCCCTTTTTATATAAAGATTTGTTTATCAAACTTGCGGGTTTTTTTTAAATATTCATGATATCAGTAGGGTATTTCTTTTTTTCTCTCATCTTTGTGAAAGTAACATTAAAGATGTATTTTTGTAGTACACTTTTTTAAATAAAAATAACACGCTTTGCATTTCATGCTTGCAAAGCGCTTTTCATTTATATCGGTAAATGCTCTCCAGTATCATCTCTGGTGTTTTCCCATGACCACCCATATCATATTCCGATTTTGATATGATCCAATACATGGGAACTGGTAACGATTAAGACTTTAAGTCTTTAGTTTACACAAATTAAGGAGTTTTGAAGAATTTATTATGAACTATTAACTAATAAATAAAAATTATTTTAATTTCGATAAAACACATTTTACTATAAAAATAACTAATCAGAGACTTTAGGGAAACTTTCAGTAAACAAATATCACATAAGACGTATTTTTTGGGGGGAAAAGGTATTTTGTCCTTATGTGATTTTCATTTTTAATATATTATAGCGGCTTGTTTACCATTTTGTGGATGCTGCAATAAGAAACCAGAATGTACACCACCAATGTTACCACCAGATCAAAGAACATCTAGTGTAGCAGAACTACGAAGAAGAGCCAGGGAACATTCCGAATCACTATGTACGACACCGATACATGAAAACCATTGAGCTGGAATACTAGTAATATACTATCGGCAAGTCCTGGTGCAATCTTTTGTTAAATGGTCCGTTGTACTGGAAAGACGTTGATAAATTTAAAAACTTAGTTTTTCTGTGATAGAAAATGATAAACATTGGGTTAATCAATGTGTACCCACATTTACATATAAGCCACTTGCTTTAATGAACAAGTTGACGGCTAAAACGTGTATATTTAACTTTAACATATTGGAAACAGGGTCATTTTGAATATGTCTTTGAGAAAAGTAATTTAGATGGATATTTTCCGTTAGTTATTTCTATTGACTATTTGATATTTAATTTCGTGTAATTAATCATAATATGTATTGGATATTAAAGTGAGAATGAGTAAAAAAGGTATTCCTTTTTGTCATATAGATGGGTCAGATCTTTTGTTTGTTTCTTGTGTGTATTTTGTTTTCTACTGAGTAAACTTGGAGGACTACCTGAGAGAAGTCACAACAGGTTGTAATGACATACAATAGTATTCTTCTTATACACCAATTTAAAGTTTTGTTACTTTTCTATTTGATGTGATATGTTTGTGCGAAACAAAACCTCAGACATCTGTGACAACAGTCGATCTTGTCTGTTTTTTCTGTGCCCTTTCTCCTTAATAGTTTCTTGACGTTTATATATTTGGTTTTCGGGCAAGAGCGAACCGAATACAGATTATTCAAGAAAAGTGCAAACTGAAATCGTTATCTGGCATTTATGTGTTTTATCTACAGGAGAATATAAATCACAAGAGAAAATATCAAAATTACAAGAGATATCATACATTTTCGGCCTACAATGTACCGACTAGGACTTATTCAAGAAACAAATTTAATATGCTGAATATAAAGCATTGGCTGTCTGTTCATTTGTTTAATAAACTCATCATAGATAGCAGGACTAAAATTTTACGCTTACGCCACACGCGCGTTTTGTTTATGTTCCAGACCATATGAGTATTTGGACCATACGCGTATGGTCATGACCATATGCGTATACTCATATGGTCGGACCATATGAGTTTAATACTCGTTTGGTTATTAACGGGCCGGACCATATGAGTATTTAGACCATATAGGTATTTTTTTTTAAATAACATTATAAAAATTTTAATAATACAAAAACTTTATCTAAAAAAACAATGATAGTTACATGACAATGTATTATTTTTAGAATTCAAATACTACGTAAAAAATAAATATTGATGCCATAGTTAGTTTTCATCGCTAATTACATTCTTCCATGTAGGCTTGGGTGACATTTACTTCCACACGGTATCATACCTTTTTTTGCATTTACAAGTCTTGGTTGTGCACGATCCTTTCCATTTACACCTTTTGTTTGCGAGTGAAAAGCTAGCATTTTCGTAGCTGCGTACATTGATACCGAGGTCTTGGGCCATTCCGATATGTCTACGGTGTTTTTAAGAAGCTGTAGATCTCAAATGTGGTAGCATGACTGCAACACATCATACTCACAAGATAACTTAAATAAACTATGTTACTTTCCATTTACTTCTTTTGTAACAATTCATTAAGAATTTTTGGAATTTATTTTTTTGAGTCGGCATAGTGCCATTTACTCGAAATAACAAATCGATAATGACCATCGGTAATGACCATCGGTATAAAATGTGTTTATTATAGTTTTGACAAGTAAATAAAATTAACTGTGTGAAACTTCTAATTTTTATTTAGCTAATCGTTTTAGCATAATATAATAATAAAATAACCTATATGATAGCGTCTTTTTAATAAACATACCATATGAAGAGTTTAGAAGTATTAAAGGTAAACTGTAACAGAGTGTTAATTACACCGACCATACACGTACGGTTGGACCATACGCGTATGGTCGGACCATATGAGTATATACCCATGTGGTCATGACCATACGCGCATGGTCCAAATACTCATATGGTCCGGAATATTTACAAAAGACCTACCAGTGACGCTCGAATCAAAAAATGTTTAAAAGGCCAAATAAAGTTCGAACTTGAAGAGCATAGAGGACCAAAACTTAATTCCTAAATGTTTTGCCAAACACAGCTAAGGTAATCTATTCCTGAGATAGAAAAACCTTAGTATTTCAAAAATTCAAAGTTTTGTTAACGGTTAATTTATTATTATGAACATATCAATGATAACTTAAGTCAACGCAAAAGTGCTGACTACTGGGCTGTATCCTACACATTACTCCTTAAATATCGAAAGAGAACTGCAGTAGTAAATCGATGTTCTCATTTCGTAAACCAATGTTAAATGTATAATCCAAGATAAAATGAGGGAATAAAAGAATCTTCGAGACCGGTTGTGTCGACAGTGTGTACTTCGTCTGCTTGGTATGCACCACTCGGCATACGAATCCAGATACGGTCGAAATGTCATGATATAAATGTAATAAATACCGAACTCGAAGTAAAATTTAGGAAAGACCCTTATCAAATTTTATAATACATAAAACGGATTAAAACAACTGTACTACAGGTATTCCTGATTTGGTGCAGGCATTTCGATTTCCTCATGTGGAAAACAGGTTTTACAAAAGTACCGAACTCAAAGGAAACTGAAAGTCCCTAATACAATGGCAAAATTAATAGCTCAAGCACATAACTAATTAAAAACAACTGTCATATTTCTGACTAGGTAAAGTCATTTCCTTATGTTGAAAATGGTGGAATAACCCTGGTTAAAGCTAGGAACCTAGTTGGTAAATTTCAGATCGGACGACTTTCATGATATCTTTAGATCTAAGACAAAGAAAATATATCTCCGAAGACGAGACGCCAACAAACTGTATAGGTCAACAATTTCATAATAAGTACAGAGAAAAAGCCTTCAATTCCAGGGCAAAGTCGTAAAAGGGAAGTTTATGAAGACTGACAAACCAAACGTTATCAATCAACGGAACAAATGAAAAACAACTTTCATAGTTCCCAAAACTTGTCGATTAAAACCTTTCTTCGTTATAGCCACGTTATAATGATTGATCACGTTTTTTTCTTTAAAAAAAACACCCAAGTAATGATGGACCGTTTAATGTGGACATAAACGTGTGTAGTGTGTGTATTGGAATATATACATACTATATAATGTAAGAGATGGTTTGTTTCTACTGAAAAATAGAAAGTTGACAATGGTAAAGTTTAAACCGTCACTGTCTGTCATAGATCCCAGTTGTCCATTTGTGAAAGTTTCAAAACATAAGATCCAGATATGGAGCTTATCTGACGAGTGTTATAATGCATTTCTTGATGTTTTGAGAAGACAATTAGTAATCGTTTTAAAGAAATCAATCATAGTGCTTTCAACATAAAAATGGTATCATTCGATATATATTTATTACTTATACCATACGTCATTTTTTTAATAGTGAACACGATGGTAAAACATGCTACACAGGAACAAGTGATCAGTATGCTGGAGTTGAACATATTTATTGAATTTAAAGGTAGATTTTCAACAAATTGTTGGCATACCTTTGAGTGCGCCTCTCCTTGTCGACCTCTTCTTATTTTTATACGAGTTGGAGTTCCTTCAGACATTTGTCAAAAACAAGAATATATAAGAAGCCCTTACAATTAATTTCATATTCAGATATACTCATGATGTTCTTTCCATCAACAATCCAAAATTTTCTTATTGGGTTCCATATATCTATCCTCCAGAAAACAACAGACACGGCTTTCTCTGCCTCATTTTTCTCGTCCTTTTTCTATAAAAAAAAGTTCATCAGGAGGTACCAATACCTTGTTGCTAAACATTCCTTATCAACTTCACAACAAATACACGATGGTCTTGAAGTACAGATTCTGAGTACTTACGTTGTTTTTCATCTTAATAACGCGTTATAATACTCTTTTGTTTGTGTTTTGAATATAACTTTGACTGTTTAGTCAATTTTTGGTGATATCCATTTGAAATGGCTCCATACTTATATATCCCGTCATTGTGTTATTGTGCTATGGTATTTTTATGTATTCTTGTCTTTCGTTTTCGTTATGCGCTTTGTCTATATGCCTTCTGTTGTTTCATTGTTACATTTTTATAAAAAGGAAGATGTGGTATGATTGCCAATGAGACAACTCTCCGCAAGAGACCAAATGACACAGAAATGTACAACATTGTTTGTTTTAATAGTGATTAAGATTATAACACAATGTTGACCTATTTTGGCATTTTCGCCTATTATTTCTGTTTATCTCAAAAGACTTATCAGTGTCGCTCGAATAAAAAATTACTCAAAAGGCCAAATAAAGTACGAAGTTCAAGATCATTGAGAAAAAATGGTCCTCGGGGTTTTGCTAAATACAGCTAAGTTTATCTATTTCTGAGGTAGAAATGCCTTAGTATTTCATAAATTCAAAGTGTTGTTAACAGTTAATTTATTATTATGACTATATCAATGACAGTTCAACACAGACTCATCAGTGAGGCTAAACAATCGGTTCGAAGTTGAAGAGCATTGATGACCCAAAATTCCTAAATATTTGCCAAAGTCAGCAAAGGTAATCTATTCATGTGTAGAAAATCCTGAGTATTTCGAAAACAATGATCATGTATGTCAACATTGAAGTGCTGGCTACTGGACAACTAGCTGCAAGTACTCTCAGATTTGTTCTTTGTCTTCTTTGTTATGGGGGTGTTTTGTGATACATACAAGAAATTTTTGGTTTGGTTCGTGTACTAAATCTTTAGTTTTCTGTGTTTTGTCTTGTGTATAATTATTTGTCTGTTTCCCCTTTTTCTTTTTTTAGCCATGGCGTTGTCAGTAAATTTTCGATTTATGAGTTTGAATGTCCTTCTAGTATCTTTCGCCCCTCTTTTTCGATCGTTCATCCTCTGAACTTTGTTGGAGCAATTTTATTGTAAGGAGTACACCTCTGAAGTCCGTATAGAGTGAACATAAACGAGTGTAAAATAGCAATTGTGATATTTATAACGTAGCATATGGAACAGAGAGGGTGTTACTGTTCAGAAATAGGAGCGAAGATGACGATTAGAAAGTGGAAATTAGTTTGGTTTTTTTTATAGATTCTGGAGTTTTCCATCTGTGTCAATATCGAGGAAAATCGGTATTATACCTAATATCAACTTAATTAATTAAATTAAATGTGATATCTGAGATGTAAGCACACTTTAAAATGTGGGTTATTGAGTGGCAGGACATTATCAATGTATTTGAAAATGATATTAAAGAAATTTGTCTTTGAGAAAGTTTTGTATGAACTCTGATTCATATGAGTACAACAGCAAGTCGGCCAGTAGAGATGTACTAAAATACCAACTGTCTGTTGAAATATCAGTCCACCAAACTCAACAGATAGCTTTTGAGGGTATTATTCCGGTGTATTTGTATTTGAAATCAACGCGGTTCTTCACAAAGTAAGATTTTTTTCTGAAAAATAAAAAATGTTCTCTTTGACGATATATAAGCATAAGAAATTGTACTTTAAAGAATAGTAAAGTAATTGTCTTGATTTTACTATAATTCACAAAGATTGTGATTGCAGATTTTGCAGTAAATCGTTTTAATTTTCAAGAATTCACAGCTGATTGACACCGATGGTTAAATATACAACAATTTTAACTGCTCATCTGCAAATATCCTAGAAAAACTGCTAAATGTTTGAACAATGCATTTAATAAAAGAAAAAACTTTTTGTATAGGAACAATCAAACATGAGTTATAATTTTGTCCGCTATTAATTGATTATTCTTTTTCATTTATAAATGTTTAAAGTGACTTATAGGTCCAAAGGGCCTGTGTTGATACATGTAATTACAACTGCTTATTGAAATATTGTATATTATTATAAAACACATGTCACTATGATAAACAATTTTGTATTGGTATTATATCTCATCACAATATCTCTAACCTAACAGTAAAAAATAAATGGTGGTAAGAACTTTAGAAAAGTGGAAAATCTTGACGACACGGATGATCCACCAATGTCAGAATCTTTTTGTTTAAATCACAGGGGATTTTTAAAAGTGTGACATGTCCGTTTTTAGAATATTAAACTTTAAAATTACAAAGTTGATATAACTCTTTTAATCTGTTTTAAAGTTGAGTATGAGGAATATGTGTGTTAAAGAAAGGTTTTTTTATAATCCACTCTAACGCTCACCACCCCTAAGCCCTAGTGAAAAGAGTTTAACATTAACTCTGGGTTCATAAGTTGGAAGGACGTGGTGTCTTTTGTAGGTCCAGCAAGATATAAGGCAAAACTTCAAGATAATTGATGTCTTGAGCCATATTTTGCATTTAGAAAATGTATTTCTCTTTTCAAATATTACAGGTTTCAAAGTATCAAACGTTATAGAAAGAAATAATGAGATCCAAAATACGCAATTAGAGAAAATTCGAATTTTGAACATCGGCGAACTATTGTTACTTTTTATATAATGCAATACAACAAGAAACCAAACATAAAGTTGATTTATCATTTTTCATTGTTAATTTTTAAGTGCTCTATTGTGTTGTTCAAAACCTGTTAGAAGTTCATCAACATCAAATTTTTAATAAGCAATAAACCCGAAACTAATACAAAAAGGACTTCCATTCCAGCTAGAGAGAAGACAGTCTTTTTTTTAATTTAGCTATGAAGAAAAAATTGTTCAAAAAATGAAGAAAAATAACGCAGATAAAGTCATGAACGGTTTTTCATTGATTTTATGTGCTAGCTATATTCATCTTTTTGAATAGCATTTATTTGTCATATTTAAGTTAAAATACACATTTGTTTTCGATTTCTAGTTAAAAGTTTAACATAACGATTTGGTATGCGAAAACTTTCAAAGATCTCAGACACTGACATAATGCATTTCATACAAGTGAGAGGTTTAGCTAGTAATAAAACCAGATTTAATCCTCCATTTTATACATAAGGAAATGTCTGTACCAAGTCAGGAATATGACAGTTGTTTTTCATTCGTTAGACATGTTTCAGCTTTTGATTTTGTCATTTAATCAATTTCTTTCCGATCTGAATTTTCCTTGGAGTTCGGTATTTCGGTTATTTTACTATTTACTTTGTCTTGACCTTAACTCGTGTTATGTTGTGTTTCTTTATTTTAATTACCGAACGTGACTTATTCCTGATTATGACTGCTTTGCTGAGTGTGAATTCGCATTGCTATAAGACGTGTTACGGTACTTTTCTATTTAATATTCATGTATTTAGTTTTGATGTTATATTTGTTATTCTCGTCGGATTTTGTCAAATGTCTTATTTTTTGTAGTTGTAAATCTTATTTTTTCCTGTTGTATTCGTATGTTATGGTTAAGATGATTTATCAGCCAGTTCATTTATTAGGTGTATTACGATATATTGATTATAAGGATGTTCTTATACCAGGTTAAAAACATTAGCCGTATTAGGCACAACTTTTTGGAACTTTTGGTCCGCAATGCTCTTCAACTTTGTACTTGTATTTGGCGTTCGAACTTTTTTAATCTGAGCGTCACTGGTCGGTCATGTGTGGACGAACCGCGCGTATGGCGTATTAAATTATAAACCTGGTACCTTTTGATAGCTTTTATTCGTGTGTTTCTCTGTCCTGTATGTTCTCCCATTTATTCGTATTGTAGTCCTGTCATGTAATGTTGGTATTTTAATGTTATATTTAATATTGCCATAAAAGCGGGAGGTTTGGCTAGCCACAAAACCAGGTTCAACCCACCATTTTTTTCTTAAAATGTCATGTACCAAGTCAGGAAAATGGCCATTGTTATATTATAGTTCGTTTCTGTGTGTGTTTCATTTAAGTGTTGTGTTTCTGTTGTGTCGTAGTTCTCCTCTTATATTTGATGTGTGACCCTAAGTTTTAGTTTGTAACCAGGATTTGGGATTTTTTCTCAATCGATTTATGAATTTCGAACAGCGGTATACTACTGTTGCCTTTATATATACAGCAAAATCGTTAAATTCTGAAAATATTTAATTCATCACATGTCAGATTTGACATGATACATGTAGCCCAAAAGAATGAAAAAATTTTGCATGCGTTATTTATCCCAATGGGAACAAACTGTGCCCCTCTACTTGCCGACTTGTTTCTTTATTATTATGAGGCTGACTTCATGCAGGAACTTCTTAGGAAGAAAGATAAGAAGTTAGCAATATCCTTTAACTCTACTTTCCGCTATATAGATGACGTTCTTTCACTAAACAATTCAAAATTTGGTGACTATGTGGAACGCATCTATCCCATCGAATTGGAGATAAAGGATACTACAGATACAGTTAAGTCGGCTTCATATCTTGATTACATCTAGAAATTGACAATGAGGGTCGGTTGAAAACAAAACTTTACGCCAAAAGAGATGATTTAAGCTTTCCAATTGTGAACTTTCCATTTCTAAGTAGCAACATTCCAGCAGCACCAGCATACGGGGTATATATCTCCCAATTGATACGATATTCCCGTGCTTGCATTTCCTATCATGATTTTCTTGATAGAGGGTTACTGCTCACAAGGAAGCTATTAAACCAAGAGTTCCAAGTGGTGAAGTTGAAATCATCCCTTCGTAAATTTTACGGACGCCATCACGAGTTGGTTGACCGTTATGGAATAACCGTTTCACAAATGATATCGGATATGTTCCTTACGTCGTAACTACAATCCCCTTCCCTTTCATGAATGTGACCTACCGAATTAGACTATTTACCAGATTTGTAATCACATAAGCAGCACGACGGGTGCCACATGTGGAGCAGGATCTGCTTACCCTTCCGGAGCACCTGAGATAACCCCTAGTTTTTCTTTAGTTTTCTATGTTGTGTCATGTGTACTACTGTTTTTCTGTTTGTCTTTTTCGTTTTTAGCCATGGCGTTGGCAGTTTGTTTTAGATTTAGTAGTTTGACTGTCCCTTTGGTATCTTTCGTCCCTCTTTTAAGGTTATTTGGCACAACTTTTTGGAATTTTGGATCCTCAATGCTCTTCAACTTTGTAATCCTGGTACCTTCGATAACTAATTATCCTAAGTATCTGATATTTATCCAACATCTCAATAAAATGTTCTCAATTCTTTCTTTCAAATCTGGCCTAGTATCACAGTTATTGCCCTTGGATTTCAATCCGTAGTGTAGACAAAGTTTTGCTTGCTAGTTATGCATTTTCGTAGGGGAATTAGAGGATGTCTCTAAAATCACTTTGGTCATGAATTCGAAGTTGAAGCACTGATTTTAAAGAGGTAAAACATTGAGTTAGTCTGAACTGTGAAGATGAATTTAAGACCAAATTAACATTATTTCGCGCAAAAGCTGTTAGACTTTTCTATAATGAAAATCTCATTTGATACTATAAGTCCAAAAAGTAGTACTGTAAAAGGTGGCATATGTTATAATTTGCATTTATTGTTTGTTAGTAAATGCACTGGTGTCGATTTATCAATTTGTCTAATTATGATGTAGGTGACAAATTGCTGTTCTAGGAAATCGAGAGTCAATGGTTATGTAATTTTCTGTCAGATAAATTGCAATTTGGAAACATCTAGGGTCTTATGGGGCTTTATATCCATCATACATCATCAGCAAAAAGAGTATTTAGTATTCAACGTGATAGTCTGGAAGAAATGTATACAACCATTTTCTTACTTAAGATATACACTCTTTGCGTTCCTTAGAAAGTCCCATTGATGGATTATGTAATAATCAGAATGGTTATAACTCATTGAAAACTATATGTAAAAGTCAATTTGTTTGCAACGCAAATATCAGGTAAATTTGGTGCACGTGTATCGAAATTAAAAGCGCAAATGCCCATCTTGTTATGAGCGCAAATGCCATTTCGTGTTACACGTTAAATTAAAAGCATAAACGTTTTGTACACAGTTAAATATGGAAAACCATTGAATTATCGTGGTCAAAAATTCAAATTATTGCCGTATTGCCTTTATCGAATGTTCTACGAAAGCTCCATGCAGAGATCAAACACACTTTTTCGCGATTTAAAAACGAATACAAATCTGCTAAGATATGTTTTTCTTCTCGGTTATTTTAAATGAACAGATACAGGTGTTGTGTACCGGTTTTAAGTAAAACAATAAAGTTGTATATTTTTGACTTGTACCAAATCAAAATAATTTTTTTCTTATCTTATCTTATTGTCTTTCCGATATTTTCTTATTTGTTTTTTTTTTTTTTTCCATTTAAAAATCATGAAACACAAAGATTGTACTTTAACTTTGGTTTCCTGTTAAAATTGAATAATCTCAATAGTTGTATAGACTAGCATTCAGAAATTGTATCTGATAACTTATCCTTTAAGTACAAACATCAAATGTTAAATGCAATTATCTTATAAAAGTTGACTTGTTTGGGTTTTAAAACTTAACAGTAATGCTCCAACAAATACAAAACAGAAGCAAATTCTATCCCAGACGAGAAATAAATTGTATTTTAAATGTTATCTCAATGGGAGTAAATGTAATATTAGCTTGGTACGCTTCGTATTTGATCAATTTGCAATTTCAAGTAGGTTCATAACTAAAATGGTATTTTCTAATTTAGCCCCGCTTAACATCCCTAATCTAATATGTTCACTCACCAACTAAAGACATTATGTTGGTTCTGTGAATTAGAAAATTTATCATCTCTAAAGAGGCATTAATAGAGTTGAGCGGACAAACACAAGCTGTATGTTTAGTTACTGGTTCTATAGGGATTCCTTAGCTTATTAGGTACTTTGCTACACTTCGTATCGTTAGGCACAATTTTGGTTCTGACTAATAGAATGAAGAGGGATTTTTCTGCTTGAAGGCATTGATTGAGAGAAATCATTTAGCATTTGATTATTATCAATAGATTGGATAGCAACATTTATCAGTAATCCCATCGTTGGAGTATTTCCCCTAATTCGTCTAATGATTGTTGATAGAATGTGTAAATACAATTTATGTTTCTGATGAATACTTCACTTGCTTATTTTGTTAGGTTTCGTCTTTATTACAACAGATACGTCAGCTCAATATTTTTTATGATTGTCTTTATGAGATTTCAAATTTCAAATTGTTTTTTTGTTGTGCTTAACACTTTTTAATGTTCTTAATATTCTAATCTGCTAATTTTCAATCAAATCTCGTCATCTCAATTTATTCTTTTCATTTCTTTATCTTAGTGTAAAAGATTTATGCATTAAAAAGGGATAGCTAATATTTTTTGTATTTGTATTGTGTTTTCATTTAAGCAGGGTTTTTTTGTGAAAAAAAAAGAATTGTTTGAAATGTAATGGAAACTCATAATTTATCACTTTTAAAAGAACTGTATTATCAATTTAGATGTTTACTATAATAGCTTTTTAATTGATTCATTCAAAACATTGTATTATTAAAGAAGAGGCGAAAGTTACCGAAGGGACATTGAAAGTCACAAGTCGAAACATTCTGCTAACGCCATTGCAAAATACTAATAACGTCCAAAAGACTCACGACGGTATACAAAACACTACAGACTAGTCATGATTTGTTCTCTTATCTAATATTCAAAATTACATTTCAGTCAAAAGCATATTCACTGTAAAATTGAGGTAAAGATGCAAGAATGACTGCAAAATCAGAAAACAGCACAACGTCTTAAATCGAAAATTTACTATAGTTGTTTATGTGCTGCCTGCCTCCAACTTTTTGGTTGATTGTAAAAGGTTCCGTTGTATATCTAAGTTTTAAAAATAGTTTGTTTGTTTTACTGGTAAAACTGCTTGATATACTATTTTCTGATGATTTGACACAATTTGAATTCCAGGTTGACCTTCATACATTTTTCATTAGAAAATATGTATATACTGAAAATCATTTCAGTAAAATGTGAATAACAGGTATTAAAGTTTAAACATAACAGAAACAACAGGAATTGCAGTGGAATTTAGTAAAGTACAATCAAATGAATAGAACGGATGATGAAACATTAAACAAAAAGCTCTGCACAGTAACTAAATGGATACTCAGACATCGTCAGACAGCCAAATATGCCTGATTGGTAAGGGGTGTGTAACTTCTTCAGATTTAAGTCACCAATCAGTTCTTGAAAGAAGTTAAGAATATTTTTGTTTAAATTGAACACTTAGAAAAGGGGAGAGTAAGATAGGGTGCTGCATGCCTTAACAGCCTGTGAATAGATGATGTCTGTACTCTGTGCACATTAATATATATATATCTGTTGTACGTGTCCTGTACAACCGTGAATTGCGCGAGTTTGATAAAGTTTATGCTTTATCGAAATGTCAGAAATGGAACCCGAAAAATAAACGGTTTTAAAACAAACAATGAGTAATCGTTTTCATTGCAAGCATTTTTGAAGAATATTAAGTTAGTGGTGGAAAGTAAAATCACAAATATACCGAACTCCGAGGAAAATTCAAAACGGAAAGTCCCTAATCAAATGGCAAAATCAAAGGATAAAACACATCAAACGAATGGACAAAAGCTGTCATATTTCTGACTTGGTACAGGCATTTTCACATGTAGAAAATTGTAGATTGCACCTGGTTTTATAGCGCTAAACCACTCACTTGTACGACAGTCTCATCAAATCAAGTTATATTTACAACGATGCGTGAAAAAAACCCAGACATAATAAATAAAAAGTAAGACGTACGGGTACAGCCATCACTGTGTTACAATCTTAAAACTAACAACTTAACACAAAAGCACAAAAGCATCTATCGAATTAAATCTACATTCAGTGCTTTGAGTGTCTGACATCAGAAAATTTAAGCGTCACATAGGAAGAAAATTTGTCGGTCAATGTTTTTTCAAGACGATTTTATAATTTCATATGGGGAATGTTGGTGTACAGAGTTAAAAAATCAAAAGTATTTAAGAATTAATTTCAGAAATAGACTTAGATTTAAAATTGATTTTTTTAAGAATCCACAAATGTTTAATACCACTACACGATTAAAATAATTTTGTCGTTTGACGTTCAAAGTATTTTCTAATTTATAATAGAACTATAACATAATGACATATAATAGAACAATAACATAATGACCAGATCTTTTAAAGTACAGAGTCACGTTATAAGAGCCAACGAAATACAAAAACTTGCATATACAAAACACATCAGCAAAAGTGTAAGATAATACAAACACATTGGCGGGATGTATAAGTACCGAGCCACGTCAAATGGATATCACAGATAACCAAACAGTAAAAGTAATATTAATAATAGAACAAAGACAAATGAAAGAACAAGATAACACGTATAGCAAGGAAGTTGAGCCTTACTATCACATGTATCGAGATCTCATATGATTGAAATTTTAAAAGTTGGAAAATTTACGCACACATTTTTTTGTTCGTTACTTATTGGACATAACGGTTTATCTCTTACTTGTGGTATCACTTACTCCGAAAATGAAACTAATTTGTTTTTTAACTTTTATTCTTGTAAACTGTTACAAGTCGCAGTTTTATTCCCCTAAAAGGATATTTAACTTAATATTACAAAATAGTGTTCGAACCTCAAAAACACAAATGTTACCCTTTTTCTGAAAACTTCAGTCAAGATTAAAAGAATTTTTAATGACCCTGGATAGAACAAAAAGGCCGAAGGAATTATTCTATAGTCTCTGAATTGGACTCTATTAAAGAAAGTTCACCATATAACCAATCATGAACAACAAAGTTGTAAATTTGATTTCTGTATATTTGGGATAAATTAATAGACTTGTTTTGAACAAACGCTGAGATAGAGTGAGTTACATAAAAAACATACCTTAAGAAAAAATAAAACATTTATTCCAAAAGTTTAAAGCTGACTGTTTTTGAAACAAAAATGTTGTGAGATATATGATTGTGGAATATAAGTGTCTTTTATTTACCTCCACCATAGATATATCCTATATTCCATGTTGTAAACTTTTTTTATTTTTAAAGACTAGTAGACTTGAATACACATACTTGTTGATTAGAAAAGAATAAGTATACATAGAAAGTATACATCAATTTTAATTATTTTTGTTATAGAATTAAATAAATCATGCTAGATCATTTTTGAGAGTAGAATCGAAGTTAGTTGTTAGATATTTAAATTAAGACTGGTTAATGTCATAAACGGCGCTAATTGGGACACGTGATAGGTCCCAGTGGCTATTCCGTCCATCTTTTCCTTCGCCAAAACTCGCTGTAATCGAGTTACAACACGAAGCGACCGGTATTAATTCAATAGTAAAACACTATTCCTCATTTAGCTTTCTGCTTTAACTGAATATTCACTATAATTTGGTGCACTGGAAGAGAAATTTGTCACATTTTGCAAAAGGAATTGGTTAATTGGCCGTCCAAAGGTCTAAAATTATCCCTGTAATTTATTAAACTCATAGTAAAGTAATTGGAATTGTCTCATTTTCAGGCGTAATTTATGGGTTTTCTAGCCCTAAATGAATTAGACACCTTAATTAGTTCTAAAATCTCTGATGGGTAAATTTGTTTAAATTATTGATAACATAGTTGTTGTGTGGTGTTCAGTCGGACTTTATTTTATTATTCACATTAACTATGTGTTGCCTTAAGCCAAATTGATGTACGGGAGAAATATAGTGGACAATAATGTAATTGCCAGACCACAAAATGTAAAAACAACTGTGAGATGGAATTAACGCGGGAATATTTATTTCAGATAATGGCAACTGGTACTTTTGATATAAGTGAAATCACGGGAACCTTTTATGTAGAAAAGACATTGTCTATATACCTTTCTTTTGTTTGACAAATATAGAAAAAGACATGGAGTTAAAAACTATGAATTAGAAAACATTTTCTTATTGATGTAATCAGGTCACCGGAATATGTTCACCCGTGACAAGTGTCATCCCTGGCATTGCATAGCTTTCTACGCGGTTTTAATTCGAGTTAACAAATTTCAATACAAAAATAAACAGGTTTTGGTGAATTTGTTATTATTATTGAAACTAGATAACGTGACTTGATATTGAGCGATATTCATCTATTTCTATTATGGTTGAAAAAAGATGAGTTGATGTTAAAATATTTTCGATTTCCTAAGCTTCACTTCAAATATAAGCCCGATTAACTGACAATGTGCTGCAGACATGTCACACATCAGTGCCATCAGATAAAAAACTTACGGAGTACACAATTTTTGCTTGAACTCCTAAATGTTATTATTTGATTGGTTGACTTCTGAGTATGAGTCAGCGTATATTACAATCGTGCTCAAAAGGTTCTCTCGTTATTTAATTTAAATAGTGATGATACAGTTGTCAAAGGCTCGTTTATTATTATATTAAAATCAAATAACTGGAGTTGATATCAAGCGACATCAAATATACCTATAATTGCAGGTGAAACATGTGGATGTTTTGCATATCATTAAAGATATCGGAAACTTCCGTTGTCAAAGGGGAAATGTGACTTTTGAGAAATTTGAAATACTAAATGAAAATGGTAAATTTTCGTAATACACTTAACAGGATATTGTAAAGCAAAATTATATCCGGGTGAAATTTGATCCGGAGGAAAAAATGTCACAGTAGTAGTTGTTATTTTTTTATCCGGAGGAAAATATTTCCCTGGGATATTTTTTCCTTTGCCGTAAAAAGTTATTAGAAAAAACTTATCCTTTAAAAATACTATGAAATAACAATAGTGTATTTGAAAAAAGCGAAATTGTTAAAAAAAAAGATGTATTATAATGGGAAATAATTTCACTGAAATAATTGAAAAAAAGCGAAATTGTTAAAAAAAAAGATGTATTATAATGGGAAATAATTTCACTGAAATATTCCAGTCAATATCATCCTTTTAAAAAGAAAATTATCATGAAACATAGGGAAGAAAACCAGAAGTAATTTCAAGGCGAAATTGTGAAAATAATATCATGATTAAATAAGGCTAGTGTAATACATGTTAAAGTAAGTTGTTTTCAGATCTCAGTGCAAATATAAATTTAAAAGTAAGGTAGAAATATAGTTGTATTACTACTGTTTAAAACAGTAATAGAAGAATTTGATTATGATAATATTTTTAACTATATAAATAGTTTTGTCTGGGGACAGAGATCATGAGATGTAGCTGTTGATTATATGGAAATGAGATAAATCATAGCATAACAATATATTGGAACAAAAGCATGTTTAACAGCTGGATAGTTGGTACCTGTGAAATGTTATCTGTCTTATTAAATCAAGTTGTAAGTCATCTTTTTATATAAATGAATATATAAAAAATAAGATTCAAGGAAAAATTTCACTATAAAATAGATTCAGAAATATATTATATTAATATCTTTAACAAAAAAACCACACGAACAAAAGTATCTTTGTAATAAAGAGTTGGTTATTCTTTTACAAAGACATGCCTCAATTGACAAGTTATAATCAAAACAGAATATAGATTAAAGAAATTCCTTTTATTTTAACACAAATTATTTTGATATTTGCGTTACAAATCTACAGTTGCTTTAGGACAAGCCATCCAGGAAATACGAGCTCCCCACATTTTTGTGTCTGCATAGGTCTTTATCTTCATATTGAATCCAGATTTAGAGAGATTGGTAACGTCTGTGACCAGTCTGGAATTGGAGTCCTTCCAAGTGTCATACAGATATAGTCCGTACACCAAGGCTGGAACAGCAGTAAATGGTGGGTTAAAAGTAATGTATCCTGAAGCTGGAAATTTAATCTCTGGATAGGCATGCTCGCCAAAGACTCCAGACTGACCTGTGTTAAAAAATAAAATATTAAATAAAACACGTGAAACACAACTTAAGGAGCAGGATGGCTTACCCTTCCGGAACACCTGAGATCACATCCAGTTTTAAGTTGGGTTCGTGTTGCTTAGTATTTAGTTTTCTATGTAGTGTCTTGTGTAAAAAACTAAATTACAAAAATCGCTCAAATTTTACAACAGTTTAGTTTAAGTACAACTTATTTGAAAAAAATAATAAAAAGTATAGGTCACCTATGAGTTAAAAAAATATATTTCAATTTTAATGCAAAAAAGAATGACATTTTTCATCAAAGGGAGATAATTTGAAGCTCTTTCAATGATATAAACATTTTAAAAGTCATCTGGGGCCAACACGAATTGATTTGTTTGGTTAATTTTAGTACCATATTATAAACTAATATAAAGTGTAATGAATAAACTTTGTAATTAAAACAAAACTTTAAATATTTGCTGAATTTTTATTACCCTCGAGCCTATGGACTTTTCATTTTGGATTTCCTATGGTTTCGATATTTTTGATATTTTACTTTTTTTACACTGATATTTATAACACTTAGATAGTTTACTTACACTATCACTAAGTAGGTTTACTAATATTTGTACTTAATTAGCTTAATTAACCAATGCCAACTTTATTTACTAACCTGTACACTAAGATGATTTACTTACAAAAACAATGGTATAGTTCATTAAGTACCACACTAAGATGGATTACAAAGACGTTCATGTACACTGAAACTAGTGTGGTTTACTAAAACTTACAATTACTTTAGTGTATTTCGTACACTGACACTAATTGGTTTTACTTAATTGCAACTAAGGTGGTATATATATACACCGACACTATGATAGTTTACTTTCACTGACCTCTCCAAAGACTCTGTTTTCAGTGAGCATGTCACATATTACTTGAATTATTTACGCCATATTCAAAACGTTTCGGAGGGCAAATATACAAATTGTTTGACAATAAGACGCAGAGCAGTAAAAACATCATAATCCTGGTACTTTTGATAACTTTTGACACACCCGGACATGCATGACCTGCAACCATTCATATTACATATGAGCTGCATGTATACTGGTATATCTATAAAAAATTGATTGATTTTGGACAACGTTTTGGTTGATTTTGGTCCTCAATGCTCTTCAACTTTTTACCAGTTTTGCCTTATAATTGTTATTAATATGCTAATGACATCAGTATTATACAAATGTTGTTTTCCTTTAACTTTTAGAGAGATTAATTAACACAGCCTTTACGTTTTATTGTGTTATGGGACTACTTGTCTTCTTAGCATTAATCTCAAATAGATATAAGAAGATGTGGTATGAGTGCCAATGAAACAACTCTCCATCCAAGTCATAATTTCAACCAAAGATGAAGAACTGGATCTTCCATCACTGTATTGGATACCTAAACTACATAAGTGTCCTTACAAACAACGGTATATTGCTGGGTCTTCCAAGTGCTCCACGAAACCTCTTTCTAAATTATTAACATCTATTTTATCAGCAATCAAAGACGGGCTTCAAAGTTATTGTGAAACTGCCTATTCTAGAGGTGGCGTGAATCAGATGTGGATACTTAAAAATTCCAAAAATCTTTTAGAGTACATACAATCTAACTCTCTTTCATCTTGTAACAATATTAAAACATTTGACTTTTCTACTCTTTATACAAGTATTCCACATTCCAAACTAAAAGACAAATTGAAAGAGTTGGTATTACTTTGCTTCATAAAAAAGAATGGCCAACGTAGATACAAGTATCTTGTCTTAGGGAGGGATAAATCATACTTTGTAAAGAATCACTCTGATTCAAACAAAAAATTCTCTGAAACCGATATTATCAAGATGCTTGATTTCTTGATTGACAACATATTTGTAACGTTCGGAGGACGTGTTTTTCAACAGACTGTCGGCATCCCAATGGGAACAAACTGTGCCCCTCTACTTGCCGACTTGTTTCTTTATTATTATGAGGCTGACTTCATGCAGGAACTTCTTAGGAAGAAAGATAAGAAGTTAGCAATATCCTTTAACTCTACTTTCCGCTATATAGATGACGTTCTTTCACTAAACAATTCAAAATTTGGTGACTATGTAGAACGCATCTATCCCATCGAATTGGAGATAAAGGATACTACAGATACAGTTAAGTCGGCTTCATATCTTGACTTACATCTAGAAATTGACAATGAGGGTCGGTTGAAAACAAAACTTTACGACAAAAGAGATGATTTCAGCTTTCCAATTGTGAACTTTCCATTTCTAAGTAGCAACATTCCAGCAGCACCTGCATACGGGGTATATATCTCCCAATTGATACGATATTCCCGTGCTTGCGTTTCCTATCATGATTTTCTTGATAAAGGGTTACTGCTCACAAGGAAGATATTAAACCAAGAGTTCCAAATGGTGAAGTTGAAATCATCCCTTCGTAAATTTTACGGACGCCATCACGAGTTGGTTGACCGTTATGGAATAACCGTTTCACAAATGATATCGGATATGTTCCTTACGTCGTAACTACAATCCCCTTCTCTTTCATGAATGTGACCTACCGAATTAGACTATTTACCGGATTTGTAATCACATAAGCAACACGACGGGTGCCACGTGTGGAGCAGGATCTGCTTACCCTTCCGGAGCACCTGAGATCACCCCTAGTTTTTGGTGGGGTTCGTGTTGTTTATTCTTTAGTTTTCTATGTTGTGTCATGTATACTATTGTTTTTCTGTTTGTCTTTTTCATTTTTAGCCATGGCGTTGTCAGTTTGTTTTAGATTTATGAGTTTGACTGTCCCTTTGGTATCTTTCGTCCCTCTTTTGTAAAAGTAAAACCATTATAGGACAAAGTACGGTCTTCAACACAAAGCGTTGACTCACACCGAACAGCAAGCTAGAGTGTTCAGTATATATATTGAAGGCATGCGTCAAAAACATTGTTTTCGGTATTGTTCAATAATACTTACATCCTTCTCTGGTTCTTGACGCTGTAAAAAAAAAATAATCTAAATATTAGTAAACGAAACACCATGACATCTTTAATTGAATAGACTTTATTCATTGTGAAGGAACATCTGACAGTTTAACATATACATTTTCGATAATTTGAATTACAATTATTACCTTACTTTAAATGAATCAATAACGACTAGAAAATAATTTATGTAAAAAATACAACATTCTTAAATCGAATAATACATGATATAGCCATGACGCGAAGCAGAAATGGCGATTAAATATAAAAAATAATCTTGACCATGGTCATCTATCTGGACTGAATGCATGCATATTGTCCCGTTACATCACTGTCCCATGTTAGGGGAGGGTTGGGATCACGCTATCATGTTTAACCATGTCACATCCTGTATGTATGAGCCTATCCCAATTCGGAAACCTGTAATTCAGTGATTGTCGTTTGTTGAAATGCGTACCTTCCCGGAGCACCTGATTTCACTCCCAGTTTTTAGTGGAGTTCGTGTTGTTTCTTAATTATTATTTATAACTGTTGATGTAAGTGTCCTTTGGTTTTGTGAGTCTTTGTTTACTCCTTGGTTTTGATTGTTATTGTCAAAGGCCGTTATTTTTACAACTGTCATTTCGGGAACTTTTATAGCTGACTATTCAGTATGGACTTTGCTCATTTTTGAAGGCCATACGGTGTTCTACGAGGGACAATATTCCCCAATATTCATGCAATAACCCTTTTATTGTATAGCAATATAATATTTGAAAGTAAAAATTAGTTTAAACTAAGATTTTGTCGTTGATGACGTCATGAATTTAAAGGATTTATTGCACTAGTGCAATATTGGAATTTATTGCACGCTATTTTTTCGTGACTTTTTGTGGGAAATATTATATTGCTATGCAATAATAGCGATTATACGAGTTAATTGGACATTTAATACTGTCAATTCTTGCTGTGAACATCACATGGACAGTCGAATATTTTTGGATGAGGTTAATAACATAAGTTGAAATATGCAGTTGTAATGTTCATATTATGTATATATAATAACCGAATTTGGTATTTGTCATTTTTGCCGGGAATATACAAATATTATAGTGTAATTAACTGGCTGATTCTGTATCGGCACTGGTATAGATTCAAGGTTTGCTGTATTGGCCTCGATACACGTGATTAAAGTCGAAACCCAAAGATGTACAAGAACCGAAGCAGTTGCAAAGATATATCTATATGACCGTAAAAACCCAAAACTTTAAAGGTAGCCAAGGTCAACTTTGTCAGGGGTAGTTGAAAATTTAGTTTCTTTATAATTTCAAAATAAAAATTTATAGACGGACAATTTTCGAAAGGATTATTATAAATCATAATCACTGAATTCTGAACCGATGAAACATTCGGAACCTCAAAGTCCCATATTCCACAGCTTTTGATTTTGCCATTTGATTTGGGACTTTCCTTTTTGAATTTTCCTCGGAGTTCAGTATTTTTGTTATTTTAGGTTTCATTTGTCCTTCCTTATAACCTTTTTGAAAGAGTTTTTGAGTTGAGAGCACTTTCATTTAAATAACGCCTTAAGGTTAGAAAGCAATCGAAAAAACTAAACAAGAAATATAGATAAGATGTCCTAAAAATATAATTGTAAATCAAACAACTCTCCACAAAAGACAACATGACAAAGAAATTAACAACTATAGGTCATCGTACAGCTTTCAACAATGAGAAAAATCCATACATTATATTACCATTTCAGAATAACATTGTCCGAGAATTCGATTGAATCAAGCTTTAAAACTTGCAAGATGATTTTCCTTGATCAGCTTGAGAAATAAAATCAATTTAAAAAAAAAAAATATTAATGACATTGTTTTTAAAAGTTTACAGTTATATAATGACGCGAAATATCTAGTTAAAATTATGCAAATTACAATTAACCTTTAGAATATATAGCATATATCAACGAATATGTCAACAACTAACAACTTAAACATTAAAGCATTATAATTTCTTACGACTTCCAAAAGACATCTTAAAAGAAGCTATTAATAAATAGTATTTTACTCACCCTGTTTTATCTGTTCGTTGATGTATTGTTTTAGCTCCCTGTTCAGTTGTGATGCATCAACACTACCAATCATCGTTGCATTTAAATGGTCAGGTAGGGCAACCATATGTGCAATTTGGATAACCAACAAAGTAGCTAGTAAAATTTTGGTGTACATTTTATACATTTTGACGTTATGTACCTAATTTGAAAATACAAATTTCGCAAGATACTTATATATTTTTGTTTATATGTATTAGCTGTTTTTCGGATTTCCTATCTGAAGTTTCCTTTTTCCTTTTTCCGTTTTTTGTTTTTCTTTACAATAACAATTTAGTCCAGTAGTCAGCACTTTCTTCTTGACCTGAATTATCATTGATATAGTCATGATCTTAAATTAAATTTGAATTTTCCTAACCTCTGTTTTTGGTTAAACCTTTCGGAATTATGGGTCTTTGATTGGCCTTTATAACTTTTTTTAGTCGAGCGTTGCTGATCAGGCCATTGTAGACGAAAGTGCGTCTGGTATACAAATCTTGAATCCTGGGGTAAATGATGAGTTTCTTAACAATATATTTTTGAACATTGCAATATATATTATATATTAATCGGGTCTCAGACAGGGAATATACTGTAACATTTCCGGTTTCGAGTTTATATCTACTGAACAGAAGGCATATATTACGGTTCGCAAATGTCTTAATGTTTTTGTCAGTGCAGGTACTAGTATTTGTTTTGAAAACATTCACAATGCAGCATGTTTATATCGGCTGCATTTCTTTCTAAACAAAATTTTGCAAACGTTGTGTGGCGTTTATTTTTGTTTTTTAAACGCTACATTAGTAGAAACAAATACATCGTTTAATTAGTCTTTACTGACCCTGTTTGAACTTTCAATATAATGAATGCACATGTTGTCGGTAAACATACTTTTACAAACGTAGAAAAAAATACATCGTTTAATCAGGTTGAAGTTAGAAACAAATGAAGCGCTTGTAATATCTTTAAAAAAATATAAATTTCTCATAATTACCTCCCTTTGATAAATTATGCAAATTTGGTCTACCTTTGTGAAACATTTTATAATTATAGTCAGGTATATATTAATTGTGAGTAACTTACATAGTAGTTAATGGGACTCTATATTTCACACGGTTCTGTGAATTATAGTACGGCAAATATATACCGGTACATTCTATCCGCATAACACAGATAGATTTTCACTCCTCTGGAAAAAATCAACCTGTGAAATACCATGCCTGAGACAAAAATACCGGGACAAATTATCCTCAGGATAAAATATCACAGAGGAAGAAATAAACCGTTACAATATCACTTATTTGTAACTCCGTTAATTGTCGTACGAGAAATGTCGCTTTATGCAGACATAGCCTTTTGAGAATGAATATAACATACAAAGCAACATTTAGTTTACATGATCCAATTTAAATTTACAGGCTTTATAAAACGACATTACAGCAAAATTTAGATGTGAAATCGCGTTTTACAAATTATACAGGTACGGTCAAATTTCCAAATCATTATTGTATTTATGAAAGAATTTAGTAAAAAAAATTAAGTAATTTGTGATACGGAAATCAATGACTTCACAATGTACCAGTTATAAATAGATTCCGTTCATAGAAATCTAAAACATCACTACAGACACATGCATAGCGAACGAGTATGAAAAATACACAACATTAGAAGGTTCTAAGGGAACTTCGCTATACAGAAACACGAAAATTACCAATAGGAAACTGAAAATTATCTCATCGTCCTAAATAAATGTATTAGGTTTTTCCTCTTAAATTATAAAAATCTCATGTAAAACAAGGACAATCATTGCTGTTCATATACTGTATTAAATTTATTCAAAGTAAGTTTCTTATGATAAATTTACTCAGTATAATCAATTATAAACATACATAAAAGTTTCAAGGAGAATATTTATGGCTTTAAAAATCTCATCACAGTTCCATTAGGTATATCAAGCATATTTACCTTTTTCGTTGCAGAAGAAGGCTGAATATGAATTGCAGCAAATAAATCTGCAATCAGAGTTTTTAAAGGAACATTTCAGATGAGATTATACGGAAGCGATGTGCATAGATTCAACAAGTCATACCATCAACCGAATTGAACACACCATCAAAAGCACGTAATTTATAAATCCATGACATCTAAAAAGATTTTGACACTTCAGAATTAATAAATTCCATTAGTTTCATATGCTTTGTTATAAAGGTTTATAACTAGATGTTCTTAAATTGTAGGAAACTAGTTAAAGCATAACAAAATAGAATCCTATATGAAACGATTTTTTACCGTAGTTTTTAAAAGTAGTCAATTAATGCTTATATGTGCGGATCCTGGAGGTTATAACACAAGCAAGACATATAAAAAATAGCTCTAACCGTATGTCACCATACCAAAGCATAAGTTTTCAAACTAAAAGAGGGGTTCAAACTCCCCAGATCCCTCCTTGAATTCGACAATAATACATAGTAGATACCTTCAAATATTCGTAGAAAGCCTTTAGCTTATATGTGGTATTGACTTGATTATTCAATATCTGACACTCTGTGGAGTGGACGGCCATGTATATTGAGAATTTACAGTTTCATCCATAAGAACTTTCGTATAGAATTTATAGTTTCATTCCTAATCGAACTTTCGTATAGAATTTATAGTTTCATTCATAAGAACTTTCGTATAGAATTTATGTCATTGTTGCTGCTTTGTCTGCCAGTACGGCCTAAAAACGCTTGTCGAGACTAAACGTTTGTTTTAATCCTAACAATAACTGTTTGTGCCAGATAATGTTTGGCAACTAAGGCTAGCAGAATTGATTGATTGATTAACCCTTGCTTGAAGTCAAGTGTTACTCAGATTGAAAACTTCCGAATAATATGCAACACTTCAGTAGGTTGTCATTGGTGTACCCGTCTTGTCATTATAAGACTTTTAATGTAACTTTTTGATCTTTTTTATGTTTTTTCATTTGCGATACATCTTTTGTCAATGTATTGTTCTCTTGTCATGTACTAGTAACTTGTTTTAACAACTAAAAATGCAAAAATGTAACAATTGACCTCCCCCTGTTTCCCCAACCATGGGTTCTTGATTTATGAAAACATATTTATCTACTAGTATCTATATAGGAAGCTTTGTAATCGAAATGACCTGAAGTAATAACCAGATCCGCATGTTGCATTAGGAAGTTGGAACCATTCTTTTTTTGAAGAAATGAAAATTTTATCAGCTGTAAATTATCAGTTTGATATGATTATAGCAAAATTTTAGAATTAGTTTTCAATATTTCCCAATTCAAATCAACCATTCTTAAAGTAAGTTTGTACATGTCAGACTTTTCAGAAGTATGAACTAAGACCTAAAGTGTGTCATTTTTCTTTAGAAAGTCTTTTGAGAAAAAACCTAGGAGATCTATTTAAATGTAAGAATGATATATGTTACAGTATTCCATTAATTTATAGTGCATTAAATCAAACTGAAACAGAATGAAGATTAAATTTAATAAGAAAGTAATCTTATTCTGTCCGTCTTATTAACAATCCTTTATTTAATGTATCTGAAGAAAATTTTGTCTTTTACCAATTATATCACTGACCCTTACCGTCTTCCCGTCAATCAAGCTACATCTCGGGTCTGGATTGTGTACACCACACAAATTATTGTTTTAAAATATGATTTTCTATAGTCTCTGAGGCGATTAGTCTTTATATAAAATATAAACCCAGAAATAATTGTGTTAGCTTCGCCAATAAAGACAGTAGGGAATGAAATATGACTGGCATTCTACACGATTATTAAATTGTTAGCCTGCTTGTTCTTTATCAAGATTCTAAATTAACTCGATAATACAATCTAACTTGAATAATTTCTACTAATATCCACTTATATTCGTTTTGTTTATTACATCACAGACTTTATCAATATATCTTCCGGTCTATGAAATAACTCTATCGACGTTATTTTTGCTTCCTTTTTTGTGGTTTTATTTTCTCCTTTTCACCTTGTTTGTCAATACCGCAATTTCTGTCTTTAGGAAAACTATTAAACTCCGGGTTTATCTCATCAAGCATCAGTGTACATTGTATATGTTGATCATAATCTATTGTGTTCCCATCATTCACAAGCTGTTACTTACATGTTAATAAACTATCGTTCATGTAATTTGTTTTCTTATCACTCACAAAAAATGTTCGTGCTTCCGAAGCGCGTTTCTTGATTTAACTCCGTTAGGAACTCTCAACTTCAAGAAAATGAAGACCAAAACTGCTGTATGCATTCTTGACGAACTTTGTGACAAAAATGGACCTGAAATAACTGCAAAATAAAGGCAACAGTAGTATACTGGTGTTCAAAAGTAATTACAAATCCGGGTAACAAACTAAAACTGAGGAAAACACATCAGCAATAAGGGGAAAACAAAGAAACAACATGAACAGTAAAGTTCAACAAAAGCAAACGCCAACATATATATAGACTAGCTATTTGATAACAACTGCAATATTCCTGACTTGGTAAAGGATATTTAAAGAAAAAAATGATTAGCTGAACCCGGTGTTATGGCTAAACAAACCTCCCGTTTTGTATGACAATATTAAAAAAAATATATAAACACATAGATCGAAAACAAACAGACAACGCCATGGTTAATTTGAAAAAGACAAACAGACAAATAATATTACACGATACACAACATGGAAAACTGGAAGACTTAGCAACACGAACCCCAGCAAAACTGGGGGTGCTCTTAGGTGATCTCAGATCCCAAAGAGATGACTTAAGATGGTTTTAGCATAGTTTGGCGATTCTTATTAATAGTGTTGTCAAATCGTACACTTTGCCTAACCGGTTACTCGTATAATCGTTCGACCGAATAACCAGTTAACCGGTAGTTTAAGTTAATTTTTGAAGGCCTTATCAATAGTACCCTACACATCGATATAAGAAGATTTTGTATGAGTGTCAATGTGACTGCATTCCATCCAAGTCATACATTTACGTTTTTATAATACGATGAATTGAAGTTTGGCCTTTGGTTTTATAAGGCTTGTCTGTGAAGATTCCTGTCGAAATTTGAATTTTAATAATAAAAAAAACGTCTTGATCTCGTAGAATTGAATATGTCTGAAACCGATGATTCTTCTATTTTGTCTTGTTGTCGCCGGGCCGAAAATAATGTGAAATGTTTCAGTTAAAATTGATTAATCCTGATATTAGTACCATCAAGTATACATTGATGGCATTCATGTTGGTTTGCTTTTTACATATTTTGAGTTAGCACTTAGTTAAAAGTATGACAAAGACTTGCAATACGGAGATTGCACATTCAGATGTAGGTCTACACAATATAAGATCAAAAATGAAATAATGAAGTAAATCGTAAAATTTAATCGTATAACTGATTAAAAATTACTCTTAAAAAAATCATAAAACTAATTATGTTTCTTTAAGATCTTGCCCCGAGCTGAGAGACAAGTTCTAATTAATTTTATATTTTTGAATTAACAATACCAATCAATATAATGGACAATTGATCCGTCAAATTAATTACCACGACGACAATTTTTAAAGAAAACATATAAAATTTGTAACAATTTAATGATTTATATCAAATCTAATAAAATTGAAAAAAAAGTCCGGTTAACCGGTTAGCTTTTTGGGTATTCGGTTTTCGGTCGTACGAACGGTTAACCTTTTACAACACTAATTATTAATGAATATTGTTTGTGTCTTTTTCCTTTTTAGCCATGGCGTTGTCAGTATATTTTCGATCTATGAGTTTGACTGTCCATCTGGTATCTTTAGCCCCTCTTTTATGAACAGTAGCAGTTAATTAGTACGATGTATTTCAATCCCTTATATCCCATGTTAATAACAGTGCTTTTATTATCAATTTCCCCTACCTAAGTAGCAAAATACCAACTTCACCTGAAAATTGGATATACATTTTCCAACTCCTTCGGTATTCAAGAGCTTCCAGTTGCTAGTCAGGCTTAAGTGTCTGAGCAAAACTTTGATGAACCAGGATTATGTCAACTTGAAAACTGTTCATCCTTTTTTCTTAATCAATTTCATCAGAAGATACCAAGTCATCTTTTTAAAAAAAACATTCCGTATCCACTTCACAAATAATATATGATGGTCTTGGTGTAATATAGTTATCAAAGGTACCAGATTTATAATTTAGTACGCCAGACGCGCGTTTCGTCTACATAAGACTCATCAGTGACGATCAGATCAAAATAGTGATAAAGCCAAACAAGTACAAAGTTGAACAGCATTGAGGACTCAAAAATCCAAAACAGTTGTGCCAAATACGGCTAAGGTTATCTATGCCTGGGATAAGAAAATCCTTAGTTTATCGAAAAATTCATAGTTATGTAAACAGAAAATTTATAAAAATGACCATGTTATTGATATTCATGTCAACACCAAAATGCTGACTACTGGGCTTGTGATACCCTCGGGTACGAAACGTCCACCAGCAGTGGCATCGACCCAGTGGTGTAAATAGTTATCACAGTAAATCTAGGTACTGACAACAGGCACTTGACTCAAAAAAAATCTTTTAAAGGTATATAGGAAAATTTTTCTACGGAAAGTGCATGTGGAACTGACGTTGCTTGTCGTCTTAATTTTGATATTATTTTTTTGAAGTTGTAAATTATTACTTTTACTGTTTGGTCTATATTTGACGTGGCTCGGTACTTATACATCCCATCATTGTGTTGTTGTGTTATTCTTGAAATTTGTTTATGAACTTAGTCTATAAGCCTTCTTGTGTTTTCTTTTTTGACATTTTTGTTTGTTTTATAGTGATTCAGGTAATCACAATATTAGCTGCTGTAACCTTTCTTTTGACATTTTTGTCTGTTTATTTTGTTCAAACTTTGTTGTCAAATAATGGAATTTTATGCGATAGCCATAAGTACAAATACAAATCAGAATTGATTGGGTCTATCAATACCCATGCTACATCCATCTTTAAAGACCCAAATGTTGCAACACACTTTTCCTTCCCTTCATGACATTTATGTTGTCTCCGCAGATAAAGCCCCAAACAACATCGTATTTGTTTATTAATCTCATTACATTAACTTCTTGATTAATGCAGTAGGTATTGATAATTCACTTGGACACTCAACATATACACCAACGACAGTTACCAAAGAGGAAATCCTGGATAATCAAAGCCATACTCTATATTCCTTCGGAATTTCAACCAAAGATGATGAAGGAATTTTAGAGATGATACAGGTTGCTCAAAAACCAGAAGTATAATTTTGTGATACAACAGTAAAGAAAATTAGTGTAGTCACCTATAAGATAACGTTCCAACATACACCACTGAACAAAAATTAGAGCAAAAATTACCACGAGGAGAATTTGAAAGAGTGTAAATGACACAAGAAGCCAGACTCATACAAAAGATAAATACACATACGTGAATGCATAAGAGGTTTTTGCTCATATATCCTTTCAAATTAATGGCGAGTATTTCTATATAATAATAAGCATCAATATCAAATAACTGTCAATTTAATTACTATTGACAACTGGTATACCCCATGGTAAGAATCTGAACATACTCTGCAATAAAAAGAACTTGAAACGAGAAAGTTTTTAACTCGAAAACCCTGGATTCTAATAAAGTACAAATATAAACACAATTACAAAACAATGTTGTATTACGGATATTCGCAGTTTCGAGCTCGTGAGTTTAATGGAATGATAGAAATTGCTGAAGAGATAGATTATGGCGAAGGTTCAAGTACCCTGGATTTTAACAACCTATAATTCATTATAAAATAAACTAAAGAGGATGAACTATAGATAAACTTAGTTTCAAATTATACCTTTTTATAATGTCAGCTGGGGGAAAAAACTCATGAATATTTAAAATGCTTATATGGCTGAGATTTATTGTAAAATACCTGTACAATATTCCTTGATTCCATGGTAAGTGTCCTTTGCAGTAAAAGCCTAGTATCTTTGATAAGTGTTTGAAATCAGTGTGTCCCTTCACTATTTTTTACCGGTTGCTGCATCCATTTCTTACATAAATGCCAACAATTTGTATTAGATTTCAGTGATGTTAATCTATTAGCTATGTACCCATTACTCGTAGCTAACAGGTACATGAAAAAACATTTCTTTTCGTACAAATGTGTTGGGTTAACTTAGTTTTGTTGTTGTCCGTTGTGAATCAACGTATTATTTTCTATTACTGCTTTAGGGACAAGCTGAATCCCGCCTCCAAGTGCGGAATTTTCTCGCTGTCTTGAAGACCAATTGGTGGCCTTATAATGTTGTCTGCTCTTTGGTTGGGTTGTTGTCTCTTAATTACATTCCCGGATTTCCATTCTCAATTCATTTTATTTCCAATCTTAGGGACTTATAACTTCTTACCTGGGAGGGGGGCTGGTCAAATGTAAGGGGTCGTGTTTTTTTCTTCCTGTTCGCGGAGAAAGGGGTTCAAAAATTTTGTTATATATTCAAAGTAGGAGAATCAATTTTATCTCTCATAAAACATTTGTGAACTTTTGAATTTAAGTATATCATGTGTGTCAAAGGTAAGTGTTTTTCATGTGTAAATTTTGGCATCTTTTGATAAAAAGTAAAATCCCAAAGATACTGAACTCCGAGGAAAATTCAATCGGAAAGTCCCTAATCACATGGAAAAATCAAAGAATAAAACGCATAAAACGAATGGACAAAAACTGACATATTCCTGACTTGGTACAGGCATTTATAGAGAGAGAGAGACCACAGTTTTCTCTAATTTTAAGAAGGGATAAAAAAAATTGTACATGGTTGATTTATAAATGACCGGCAAACCTTCCAGGTAAGTTTGAATCTTTTTTTTTTATCAGTAACCATAATATATGTTCAATTACTTGTCCTGTAGTTTAGTTTATGCATTTGAGAGGTGAAAGAGAAAGCTGTAAAAGTCATGTAATTTGTGATGCAAAAAAGGGAAAAGAAGAGTGATTTCCAATTACAGAACAAAAAGATTGCCACAAGGAGAACTCGAAGAAAGGTTAATAATTGACAGAAAGAAGCCAGATTTTATCAAAAGACAAAAATATATGCAATTGGATTAAGGATTTGTAATAAAGCTATCGAATGTGGGCTTTTTCCACGTGATGGCAAATACTGAATTTTTTTTTATCTACCACAAGTAAAAAAAAAATGGCAAGAAATTAAACATATGCTATAACACTGAGAACTTTACGAAAAGTAAACTATAAACTCGAAAGATTTGAATGCTAACTAAGCACAAAAATGTTGTACAATGGATATTCGTAGTTTCGGGTTTCGTTTCGATATCAATGCTCAAAAACACTGGATTCTAACATAATAAGAAAGTATTTTTAAAAACATACAAGAGGAAGGTTTACTTAAGAGATATGTAATTTCAAATTATACATTTTCGGAGTGATAGAGACTGATGAAAAAACAATCATATAGTTTTGACAATATAAGAATAAAGAAAATCTACTAAAATTGCCAATAACTATTTAAGGGGTCAATTGCCAATTTTGGTCATATTAACTTATTTGTAGATCTTACTTTGTTGAACATATTTGCTGTTTACAGCTTATCTTTATCATTAATACTATTCATGATAATAACCAGACTGCAAAATTTCCTTGAAATTACTAATTTAGTGGCAGCAACCAAACAATGGGTTAGTAGATTATTCTGAAAATTTCAGTACTGATTGAACTTTACCTTATGAACACCTTTACCCCACGTCAGATTTGCTCTAACTGCTTTGGTTTTTGAAATATAAGCCAAAAACTGCATTCATCCCTGTTCTATTTTTAGCCATGGCGGCCATGTTTTTTTACGAAACAGAAAATAAAACACAAGCTTTATTTTTGACACCCTAAGGATCATTTAGCTGAAGTTTGGTTGAAATTGGTTCAGTGGTTTCAGTAAAGAAGATTTTTTAAAGTAAGAAAACATGATAAACAAATTGTGTAAAATTGTCCTTAAAGGACAATTACTCTTTAAGGGGTCAATTGACCATTTTAGTCAGGATATTATTTTTAGATCTTACTTTGCTGAACATATTTGCGGATTACAGTTTATCTTTATCATTAATACTATTCAAGATAATAACCAAAAACTGCAAAATTTCCTTAAAATTTACAATTTAGTGGCAGCAACCCAACAATGGGTTATTAGATTCATCTGAAAATTTCAGGGCTAATAGAAATTTACCTTATGAACACTTTTACCCCAGTCAGATTTGCTCTAACTGCTTTGGTTTTTGAAATATAAGCCAAAAACTGCATTCATCCCTGTTCTATTTTTAGCCATGGCGGCCATGTTTTTTGACGAAACAGAAAATAAAACAAACTTTATTCAAGATACCCTAAGGATAATTCAGCTTAAGTTTGGTTGGAAATGGTTCTGTAGTTTCAGAGGAGAAGATGTTTGAAATAGTTTACACCAGACGGACGAGGACGACGACGGATGCCAAGTGATGGCTAAAGCTGTACTCTACCAAAAGACAAATGTACATATTTGCACAGACGGTCGTTTCATAGACATATGTAGAGATTTAAAGCATTTTATTTATGACAGAGAATGTTTAAAAATAAATCGTTAATCTTGAGAAGAAAGTGAGGAAATGAAGTATGGTTGCAAATTAAAACTTTAGAAATTTCTTTGTGAAATTTATGTAAAGTTGTTCTCTCCATCGATTTTGAGCTTATATCAGACTTAAATTGTTCTTCTTTTAAGTTCTCCAACATCTTAATAATCAATGTAAAATTCTACAACTAAAATTATGTCAAGGTCAAATGAACCCTGGCAGGCCGACTTCAACAACTTGAAATCGTTATATCCACCGAACACAGTTGAACTTTTATTTATAGCTTCTAGCAAACAGATCTAATCATAAAAAATCGACGTTGAGTAGTGAAGCATAAACATGAGGCCAAGGTCAGTTGAACATTGTCAGAAGAAAACCTCCTGTGAAACATACCTACTGCTTGGTCTGGAGTGGATAGCTGTGTCATTGGTAATCTTTACACATCTTTGTGTGAATCATTGAACCATGAAAAGGAGATAAAGGTTATATAAAAACTATCAGTACAGCTTACAGTCAATCTATATATCAAATATAGCTTTCACATTGTGTTAAAAATCTGATAAACTGGCCTTATCAGAAAAGCTATGTTGATTACAGAATAAGTAAAATGAGTTCAAGGACATATAAGGCATTTGCCAGAAGGAAGCCTCACACTGTATTGCTTCTTGTTTCCCAGATTATCCCGCCTTTGGTGTAGGTAGCTGTATTCACTTAGCTAATGCAAGTAACCCTTAGTCTTGATTCTTTTGGTTTATTGCAGGTGAGAAAAAAAACTGGCAGGTCAACGATTGTAAACAACTCAATGAAGCAATGGCATATAAAATTCAAAACCCTTTAACACACTTATCACTTGTAAACTGTATAAAGTGTTTAAAATGATAAATTGGTCATATTTTTTCATGAAGAACCTCTGCTGTAAAATTAACCTCAAACTTCATAACTAAACCATGCTAACATCAGTATTTAGGCATTACCAAATCAAGTATGGTAAACATTGGAAATGAACAAATACTTTTAATTCAGAAATTATTGCATGCATTTGTTATTGCGATTTTGTCATTTTAGACTAAAATGCGATATTGAGAAAACTCCTGTTCAATTCATATAAAAATTTTCAAAATGGGAGTTAATTTTATTGCTGTTATAACCCTGTTGCATTTTTCACAATAATAAAAACATTGTAATAATTTCTGAATTTACAGTATTTAAACAATAAATTATAAGCTTTGCATCAAAGTACTACAGAGAAAATTAGTGAAACAATGCATTTTTCTCAATAATTATTTTACTTAAATACAAGTAAAGATGCTATAAAGAAACATTTCAACAAAGATTTTGTGCAATTTTATTATAAAGATAGAATGTCATTAAAATACAGATGATCCACATTTTAAAGCATATATAAATGAGGAATAAATCATCAGTCCCGAATATTCTTAATCTATTCTGAAAATGAAGGAATGAGTATCTTCTTATGCTCATATTTCTCTATAAAAAATAATGTAGCTTAAAGATCATGTACATGCCCAATCAAATGTACAGACTATATCAGCATTCCAACTGTACAATAAATATATATAAATCATGTAATGTTAGAACTGAATTTTGTTGAGTTTTAGTTTTGTTGATTGCAATAGAATTTTTTCCTGAAGATATCTTAAAATCTTGATATAGATATATTTTCCATATATATGGGAAATTTGGCATCTTTTGTCTCTTTAGCGCTCTCTATAGGAATATATCTAAAATTGTCAATATGAAATACCGGAAGAATTTGTTAAGTTTTGTCATATTATAAAATTATGAAACAGAATATTTTAGTGATTCAATTCAAACAAGTGACATGCAGGAAATATTTTAAAATGAACCACAAATATGAGGTTCAGGAAACTACATGTTGACCAATTAACCATGAAAATGAGTTCAATTCAACCCTTATAAATGGATGCTAGCACTTTACAATGTAAAACCAAACAAAGAAAACAGTAATTAAGCAAAATGAGCATAAAAGTTTGACATTGATCATAAAACTGGGAAAATTTGGTCAAAATCATTTGACCTCTGAATTCTTAAGATGATTTTCTGGATCAAATAGTGTGGACCTTCTAGTCTTAAAAATCACAAAAATCAAACAACAAATCATTGAACCATTAACATGAGGTCAAGGACAAATGTTGATTCAAAAAATTCAAAACATGTCATATAAATACAAAATTTGGCTTGTCTTAATAATGTATCTTTTTAAATATTAGGCATTTCAAAAATGTTTAACATTGTTACGAACAGATTACCATACATATGTTTGGCTTTTGCATCAGACAATGATGTATGGTAAATTAAATGCATATCCAATTTAAGAAAATGTTATTGTGATATGAATAAGAAGCCCCTATATTATTTATTATCAGTATATTTTCAGGGCAAGCCCTGCCTTTAATAAATTACTCCTTTTAGAATTTGCTATATTTTGTTTCCTCATAAAAATAATCAAAGTAACCTTCAACCTCTCTCAAACAAATAAAAAGATTGAATTCTGTATTTCATTACAACATAAAATCAAACAGTAACTGTCAAATCATATTTAAGCAGTAACAAAACAACATTAATTCCTCTCAGAAAAATTAACAATAAAAACAAATAATTCTAAAGTTACCCCTTAATCTAAGATCATTCAAAATGTTCTGTAGTGCATCCAGTCACACAGATATTTGAAATATAACTTCAAAAAATGTTATTTGCAAGCTCAGCTATATCACAGACAGATTTAACACAACTACAAAAAATAAAAGTTAAAATCCAGTAAACAAACAGATTATGTAATCAAAATTTTGAAAGCACATAAAATTACCACAAGTCGACTTCAATTACTTTTCTTAATACTGCAACTAAGAACATAAGTATTTGATCTTAGCTCTAACAAAAGGAATTCATACTTTGTTCATTGATAGATGCTGTTAGAACAAACACTTTGCAAAAATTTAGCACTATTGTTTAAAATGTTACAATATAAGTAAAGGCTATTCTATTAAAATGTGTGTGGGAGGAAAGGAAGGAAGGGTCATGGGTCTTTTTTTCAGCATGCATATATAACCATTTTGAAAAATTATCTGAAAAGTGGTTCTTGGTTGTAGGGATATATAAGTCCCTTCCTACCCTCTCACGTACATTTTAATGGAATAGCCCTGACTGAAAAACAGTATTATTTGACTGTATTTGATTTTTATTGTTTGTCTTACATCCAAAAGGCAAATCAAATCAAACATATCCAGGAATTCATGGTGTCAATATATCTTATTGAAATTGCCATCAGTCAACAGAAACAAATCCATTAAATCAACATACATATACAAGAAGTAGCATGGATATAGTTTGCATATAAGATTCTTAAAGAATATCAAAAATTTGCAGTCGTAACAAAAGAGATACAGGAATACTTTTAGTATGTAGATTTGATGTTTAAAACTTATTCTTGTTTGGTAGAGGCAACGATAACTTTAATAAGGAGATACAACATTTACAACTTTCATTTCCTAAATGTTTATATATATATATATTTGATATGTAAAAAGTAATGCAGGCAATATTATTGTCATCTTTCAAAGGCTTTTAATACATAATTGAATTATATGATTAAATAACAAAATAAAGATATACATATACAATTATACATACATATATTTTTAAATATCATGTATTTTGGCCCTTTGTCTGTTATAAGAAAAGGACTGGCAATTTTGAAAATAACGTACATAAAAGGAATCCTTTCCTATGCTAAATGTGACTATAAAATGATGAAGAAGAAATAAACAATCAAAAACAAAAATATAAGGCAATATGTAGTGCTTCTCATACCTTGCATTCAATAAAAAAAAAACATCTGTTTTTCTATTTATAAATCAAATACAATTAATTTATTCCCAATTCATTCAATTCTCTATTCATTCTACCGGTACTCATAATATATTCCACTTCCTATGTCTTTTATCATGATTCTTCTTATATATAATTCATAACATTCAAACATTAAAAAGACTAATATTTTTATTAACTACTGATAAAAAACTTTTAAAGAAAAAAAAAGAATCATAGTTGATTCAAATAAAAACCCATATGATAAAAAAAGCTTATATGAAAAGTATGTATCCCATTATGATTTAATAGAGATGAAATTTTATAAAAAAAATTATACATATAAACAGAACTCACTAAGGAAGACTGCTTTTTTCCAGTATTAGATAACTGCAAAGTCAGAATTTTTCATGTGCATTTACTATTGCTTTTATTTGTCAATGGACAAAAATATCAAGATTAACTAGTGCCATTTCAGAAAATGTGGCCTACAAATAATGCTTACAAAATTAAAAATGGATTTCATTTTTGCAAAAGCTCTCCCCTCACAATTATAAAAACATTACAAAAAAGTTCTGACTGTACAGTTTTTTTATATTATTGCTATTGTCTCTTTGTATTTTGTGTCTATTTGACAGAAGCTAAAAAAAATGTTGCTCGCATTGTTTTTCTTAGGATGATTAAATTCAGTGGCTAACAAAGTTTTAATGAGATATGCCAGATATGCATGAAAAACTCCAAAACAACCACATATCAAAGAAACAATATTGTTGTGCTTCATCTTACAGTTTACATATTACAATTTTGATTAATTTGTCTTTGGTTGGAAAAAAACATTTGTTATCCTTTTTCGAATCTTGATTTTGTGATTGTAGTCAAACAAGTAAAAAAAGAAGACCTGTTTATTTATCTGCTGCAGCAGGAAGACAAGTCTGGATTTTGATCTGTTGTAAACAAAAATAGATAAAGTTGGTTTGGATATACTCAACTAATACATCTTCCTATATCTTATAATTATGAAAGTATCAAACTATCAAATTATTTTCAAGGTGCACTGATTTAAGATAGATTACAGAAATCACCAAAACAGAACATTCACCAAAATGATTTCCTATAAGAAACTATAAATTTTACAATTTTTAATTATATCAATTACTCAGAGTGCAAATATTAGTGAGTGAGATCAGTTAACACAATATACCATTGAGAAAATCCCCATCCCTTGTAATAACATTTTCTAGAGTATAGAGAAATATAGACCAACCCTTTTCAATTACAAAAATCACCAAATAGAACATTCACCAGATGATATCCTTTAAGAAACTATAAAATTTTACAAATTTTAGTAATATCAATAACTGACAGTGCAAGTATAAGTGAGATCTCTAAATACAATATTTCATTGAGAAAATCCCCATCCCTTGTAATAACATCTTCTAAAGTATAGAGAAATACAGACCAACCCCTCTCAAAGACTAGTATTCATTAACAGTAAATGGTTTCTACAGTTAAATGCTAAATGATTTAAATGCTCCTAATCCTCTCGTTCATCATTTGTCTTTCTTGTTTTCATTAATATCTTCCCCTGCATGGTTTTGATCATCACATATAACTTCTACTGCACATCGTCTAGGAAACCATCCTCTGTATCTCTTCTTTGTACTACCTGCAATTTATACAAAATATCCAATTAATACGGGAAATAAATCACATGCAAAACTTGTTCATGTAATTTGTAGCTTGTTCTTTATTGACTTGATATAATATTGATATAAGGGTTGAAGGTTACATATACTATTTACTTCATATTATATCACATATTTAAACCTTACTGGTAATCGGTAAGATAATGTGAAAAGGTGATTTTGATTTTAAATGATGAGTTTTGTTAGGTCAAGGTGGCTAACTTGCAGATTTGTTTTAGTGTGCTTTGTATCTACAATTCAAAAATGCAGCTGCAGCTGGTTCATTTACCATCAAAATCAATATTTTATGTAATTGACACCCATAACAGATTTATATATATTTGTTCTATCAACAATATGTGTAATCTTACCTTCTTTAATTTCATCTTCTCTTTTTAATCTTGTTCCATATAACCAATGTCTACAAATAAATGAATTAGAGATTAATTTATGAAAAAATAAAGTTTTACCCGAAACAACAAGGAATATACCTGCATATCTGCTAAAAACTTTCATCAAAAATAAAATTGTACTGCTTTTCTACGGATAGTAACCATTTAATGTTTGCCAAATATTATCAAATCTTTAAAGAGACAATTATGAAATGCAAACAACCAAACATGGCTCTAAGAAAGTTGCTAACCTTTAACATGTTTAAGTCATTTGGTCACTGCTGGATAGATGTCTCTTGTGAATCATACCACATCTCTTCACTTTATTATGAAGAGGAAATAGTCAAAATATTGATATACACATACATTAACAAGTCTCAAAGGTTGATATTAAATTACATTTCTTTGATGGAATATGTTCTTGGACATATAGTTCACTATGTACAAATGCTCTCTGCAGTTTATTTTAGAAAGTTACCATTTGTTACTTTTTTATATGTTTGCAATCCCAGTGACAGATCTAACAAACTGCAAAGATGATGAGTGACCTTATGAATAGTCATTTACATGTTTTTTTAATGGTTTTCTTACCTTTTCCACCTTGTAACTAAGACTTTATCTCCCTTTGTTACTGGTATCCTAGGTTCATCTGTACATGGAAACCTAATGCATACCCTACACCCTTTCGTAATGGGAAACCAGGCACCAGAATAGTCTTCTATTATACTATACTCAAAGGTCCTATCTCTTTTTTGAGCTTTCTGTTGTATCTGCTCAATCTGTTAAATATTAAAAACAAATATGATAGCAAATTTATTGGAAAGTAAAAGCACTGACTGAAGCCCAAATAGAATTGTGTGTACGTTTAATGCTTTTACAACTTAATATAATTACAAAATTAACCATTCAATTCAAATAATCACATTTATACTATAATCTTGAAATTATGTGAGTAGAATTAAGCCTTTCTTTCAGCTTTCAGCCCAGCTATACACTGCTTTTACATTGTCACAGAGATCACATACAATCATAGAGATGATGCAATTCATTGGGAAATGAAATAAACTTTAGGAATGCCTATGCTAACCAGAGTAAAGTAATGGTATGAAACATCTTTGCATTTGCTACTGTCAGTTTTAAAGTGTAATATTGAGAATCAAAGTTCTAGGCTCAAAATAATTCAGTAACACCAATGTTTGGAAAACTCTTTTTAAACATTCATTGACTATACAACAGGTGACTGACCATCATACTCTCTCTAACATGGCACAGGCTTTTTCTAAATGCTTTAGGAACTAGGGGTTTTTCATCTGCTAAACTTATCACATGTATGACAAACCATTCCAGGTTCTTAGTTGTAATAAATTCATTAAATCTCTTCCAATGTTGGTACTTACAGTAAGTGTAAATTGATTACAATCATCCCTGACATTCCAGACCACACCATCAGACTTGGGATACCCTGTCCATGTAAATACCTCAGCTAGATTAGCCTTCCAGCCTAAGTTATACGGGTATATAAAGTCTTCATCATCATCTCTATCTCGATCTAATGCCTAAAATTAAAACCATTCAAACATATTTTCATTTGTTTTTACTAGGCAGCAAATACAAGTAAAATGTATATGAAATACAATCGTTTGCAATCGTTCTGCATCAAGCATCTGTGATGATATCTATGTCAGTCATGTATGTACAGGCTTGATCAACTTTAGCAGAAAACATCTTTATAAATAAATAATAAAGTGTATATGATATGGCTTTTTCAGCATCATACACAAGTGGACACTATTTATCATCCAGGAACTGTTTAGCTTACTATGCAGTAATAGTTTTATTCATTGTTGAAGGCCATACAGACACCTGTAGTTGTTAACATCCGTCATTTTAGTCTTTGCTGGATGGTTGTCTTATTGGAAACCATACTTTTTGATTCATGAATATATCATACAGAAACAAATGTATTAATGTTTTGTCCTCTTTTTCATTTTCATTGTGATTTTTGGTAATAAGAACATCTGAATTTTATCATTTTGAGACCTATTAGATTAAATGAGATAATGAGATGAATATGTTTACCCATCAATTTTAAACCACAAAAAGAAAATACAATCAAAATGTTATAAAAATGCAGATTAATCATTACATCAATGCAAATCATTCGTCATTATTCAAAATCTTGAAAATTGAGACTATAAAAATGTATCCAAACATAATCATATTTTTACAACACTGTTTCAGATTCTAATTTTATGATTGGTTACTTAAATGATTTCAATTTGTATTGCAAACTGTATCAACTTGCAACTCGGGAAAAGCATATTGTGATAATTTCAAATGTTGTAACAGACTGATTGTAATAAAAGAAATTATTTTCCAATCTTATCTCATTTTTTTCATATTGAAGAATAAATCACTATCATGGCATCCCAGTGTAATTTCATTACCTGTTGCAGTTATTGAGTTCACAAAATATGCTTCAATTTTGAATTTTGAATGATAAAAAAACAAGAATGTGTCCCTAGTACACGGATGCCCCTTCCGCACTCAATGGACCATGAAAATGGGGTAAAAAACTCAAATTTGGCATTAAAATTAGAAAGATCATATCATAAGGAACATGTGTACTAAGTTTCAAGTTGATTGGACTTTAACATCATCAAAAACTACCTCAACCAAAAACTTTAACCTGAAGCGGGACAGACGGACGAATGGATGGACGCACAGACCAGAAAACATAATGCACATAAATGGGGCATACAAAAGGGACCAGAAAGTTTCTATTTGTTTGCGATTCTCAAATTATTCATGCTACTTTTCTTCCTTCTTCATACTGATGATCGGTAGTTTATATTTTGACAATATTGTGTTGTCACTATAAGATTCCTTTTTATTAATCAATCTACAGTTGTCAACTTAATTTGATAAAGATTTTTCAGGATGCAATTTTAGCAAAAACCAGCATATATTCTGCATCTATTTTATTCTTTTACAAACATTCATATATTATCAAATATCGGGTAAAATTTTCAAAACAAGTTTAACATTTAGCTTTCATTATTAAATACAGTATTCTAAAAAAACTTGTTGGACTAAAGGTATAAACATTAACAGGACATTTGTTAAAGATTAAACACTTTTGGATACTCCTGATTACCAACTCAGTGTAATGTACTTACTTTTTCTATGATCCAAGATTCTATACCCGTTTCATTTTTTATTATACTTCTCATCTGTATGACATACAACATTCCTACAGCTAGAGTTACACCTACTGCTAAACCTATAGCAAACATAGTACCAATAAATCCAAACAGTCCAAGATATACTACAGGTTCTCTTGTATGGTAGAAATAATAATGCTGAAAAAATAATTCAAACTTATACATAACACTTTTAATTAAAATAGCAAGAAAGTGTTGGAAAAAAAGTTTTGCAGCCAACAACAACATATGATAAATTTCCTTATCACTGCATGTTTATTGGAGTGGGTATTCCCATTTTTAGCTCTTCTAAAGCCTACATTACACTGAACAATGTTATTATTTCAAATCCAGTAGGTCATGACAAATAATTTAGATATATAAGATTTTGATACAATCAAATAATAAATAGCAAATTGTATATTGCTTTAAAATATGGTTAATAAAAGTTTGACGAGTCATTTATAATTTTATGGTAATAAAGCTCATCAACTATTTAGGTTCTTATACATCCATGGCTTTCAAATTGCGAATTTGAGCATTCCTGATTAAGGTAAATCCAGAAAAGTGCTTCAGACACTTGAAGTTTATAACATCTTCTTTTCACTTTTAGACTGTTGCAATACTGATTTTTTTTTAAACGCATTGAACTCTCAAACTGAGGTTAACTCACAGGTGACATTAATAAATCTGCCATGTGCACTTGTTCAAAAAATGTAAAGAATTCACATTTTTTTATATTTTAACCTATTATGTATTTGGTTCAAAGTTTCAAAATCTTACTGCAAGTGTAAGCTAGTGGCAGGGACTTCTTTATCATATCTTATCATACGATAACTATTATTTCATTCCAATAATGCACAATAAGAGAATATGCATTGATGTCTATCATCAGTTTATGTTAATACACGGCTTCTTTCTTAAGATTCTTTATACACTTACCCAATTAATTGCCCTATATGTAGATGGAATCAAAATAAATAGAGCATGAACACAGCCAATTGGTGCAAAAAACAAGAACCATGTAAAATTACCATGGTTAAAATGTCCACAGCAAGTGTTTATCCATGGACAGTGATGGTCCATCTTTATTACACACCTGAAACACATAAAGTAGTACCTATGACATAGTCTATTTATCATTATCACATTACATACAAAGTACTTTCACTAAAATTATACTAACATTTCTGTCATTATGGAAAAAAACTATTGTAACTGTTTTGTGTTAAAAACAGTATATGTAAATATATTAACTGATTTGCTTCAACAATCCATAATACTTTTTGCTTTTAAAATTATTCAAGTTGCTGTGGAAATATGGTTCATAATTGTCAAAAAATATCATAAGGACCATAAGAGCTACTGTTCCATGACTAACATTCAAACAGTTCCTGGACTCTTTTTGTTATTATAGTGTAAAGGTAGAATGTTTAAATAAAAATGGAAATATTACATAAATAAGTTTAAACGACTAATATTTGCTCATTTCTATATTACTCTTTTTTAATCGTTTGTACTATTAATATTTTCATGAAATAATTTGTTTAAAAAGTTTGTTGACTTTCAAAACTCATTTACATTTGCTGTAATTTGACCTTCATGACCTTTATCTGTTTATTTTTACCTGTCACATTTCCTGCAGTGATGTGATCTGGGAGATTTGTATCCTTCACACAGATTACAATATTGTAAATATTGTTTATCTTCTTCATCTTCCTGCAAATAAAAAGTTTTTTGTTTATATAAACATGATAAAAACATAAATATAAAAGTTGTTGATAATTAGACTTTGAAAAATACATGAATTTAATTGGTTGTACTGGTTTGACAGTTGTAAGCTTGCTCATCCCTTCGTTAATTTTATGGACGCCATCACGAGATTTATTATTAATTGTTATTTATCAAGATTACTGTTAATTGGCATGATTGGTATTTACAAAGATAATTTGATATTACTGTTATGTGTTTAGTGCAAAGTGGACTCCACTTAATTGCATACTGCATAATTTGGTTAATTGCATAATTTTCTCAACATATTTTCTGTTTATAATATATAATATAATTTATTAATTCTTCTTCTTCTTCTTCCCGTTACGAGTCAAACTCTGTAGTAAAGTGTAATTGCCTCGGGCGCATCTCAAACAGACAGGAGGCCACTCCTCTGGCCAAAAGTAAAAGTCCAGGAAATAATCTGGACAGTATTTACAATAAAAATATGATATCAATTACATCTATGTACACTGGTTATCCTGCTGTCTATTTCAGATGTGGCTGGGTCCAGGGGATGGTATTCACTCTGGCCCTGAAGTCCTCTAGGGATCCGGACTCCACTACAGATTCGGGGAGTTTATTCCATTCTCTAGTTGTTCGTGGGAAGAATGAGTGGTAGTATACGTCCCTCTTCACTCTTGTTTGTCCGAGTTTGTGGTTGCCCCTGGTCCTACTGTCTCCTGTCGTGTAGTATTTGGCTGGATCAATGGCAATCATCTGATGTTGAGTCTTGTAACACAGCACAAGACTCTGTTTCCATCGTCTGTGTTGCAGTGATTCCCATTGAACAGTGTTCCAGCTAGGTTTTCAAAAGGGCAGGGTGCCAATCCTGAAAAAGGGCATTTAACGCGCGATATGATAATATGAAAAGGGCATATTTTAATAAAAGATGTTAATCAAACATTTGTGTTTATTCGTTGAATCACAGGTTATACAAGAACAACATCTTTAGCCCATATAGAACTCTATCTTTCTACTTTTAAGGCTGAAAAACTTGTCAAGCAGCTTGTCACACAAGTTTTTTTTTATCATTGCTTGGCACAGTTGAACTTTATATGCAGTATGTTTTGAAAGGAGATCTGTTTCATACTGTTTCTATGGTCTACCACATTTTACCAGTTTCACCTTTCTAACCCTGCTGTGCTTGATGGCAATACAGCACAAAACAGCTGTGCTCAGTAAATTCACAATTTTAGGATATAAAGCAACAGTGAAAAATAGTAAAGTAAAGAATACAGAAAAAGATGACCAAGGCACCCTACCAACACTGCTACTAAGACCCTCTTTAACTTTTCCCATAACTCAAAATAAATACCTAAACATATATATTCTTAAGCAAGAAGTATGGAGACACATTTTAGAATATGTAAATGGGTTACTCAATGCTAGGAAAAAAATCAGATTGAGTTATCTTTCTTTATTCGGGTGTGCTCCATCTTTGGAGGATTATAAACAGTACGTAAATATGATGTAAATATGATCACAATATGGCGGCCGATTTTTTGTTATTTTCGTATCAAAAATGAAGGCAGTCAATGACAAATACGTCTGAATTTTCTGTTTATTTTACAGAAAACCAGTAAAACAATGTCTTCAACGAGTTTATAATGGTTTTCCAACTTTCTGTCATTACGTTTCTTCCATGAAACTACGGTAAACATCGCAAATTGTGCCCAAGTTGTTGTATGCACATTTCTTCAAAGATAATTGCCGACCGACCGATTCTATTTGAACGAATTAATGTTGATGATCATTAATGACCCATCCGATAAACGGATTACCTATAACAACAGATTATGACACCAGTTGTAACCATTGATTAGCTTGGGGTGGTAAACAAAGTCATAATCTTTTCCCCAGGTAAAATTTAGTAATTAGCGTATCATATCAATACGCAAATTAATATGCAATCGATCTTCAAAAAAGGCAGGGCGCCCAGGAAACTGTAAAAAGGGCACAGGGCGCCACTCGGAAAAGGGCGGGCGCCGCGCCCTCTGAAAACGGCCTAGCTGGAACACTGCATTGAAGTTGGTCCAGTAGCTTAGTTACACATCCAGGAGAGTTGTCCTGGTAGCAACTATAAACAAAGCGAGCTGCTCGTCTTTGTACCTGCTCTATGTCGCGTATGGTGGTGATTTGGTGAGGATCCCATACTGGGGAGGCATATTCCAGGGTTGGTCTTACGAGCGTAGAGTAGGCTGTGGCTTTTGTTGCTGGAGTACACCTACCAAGATTTCTCCGTAAGAAGCCAAGTGTCTTTGAGGCTTTCCCTATGGTCTGGTTAATATGGTTTGTCCAGGTGAGGTCTTTGTTGATAGTGAGCCCCAGGTATTTCCCGCTGTCTATTGTCTCTAATGTGTGTCCATGGAGTGTGTAGGATGTCTGGTGTTGATGACGTCGTCCTGAGACACGGATGACTGTGCATTTCTCCGGGTGGAAACATATTTGCCACTCCTTTTCCCATTTTTCCAGCGAGGTTAGGTCTTTTTGCAGCAAGTCTGTATCTGCTGTATTCCTAATGCGGAATCAATATGTTTTTAAATATTGTTATAAGGTTACCAACTGTTTCAGATACAAAATGAATAGACCAGGTTATGAATAGACCAGGTTACGAAACAACTGCACCTGTGCAAATAGTCCAGGTTGCTAAGTGTGGACAGGGAAACAAGAATTTTTGAAAACGGACCCAGATTTAGTATGGTAAAGTCAATTAAACTTACTGGTTCCCATCCTAAAGGAACAAATCCTGGTCCTTTGAATGCTGCTAAAAGATAGTTATACAGCGTCAAAACGTTCCAGGTTAAAAATATCATCAAATTTATCACTCCTCCTAGTGTAAAAATTGGCCACCACATCAAAGTGTTTCTCACAGAGGCTGCTGATATCAGAAAAATAACTGTTAAAGCTATTATTGGACCCCAGTGCAGAAGTTGCATTGGGTTAATTTCTATCCTTTTCGTCGCCATGACCTCTTTATATGTTTTTAATCTATAACTTTTAATGTGTTGTACTAAAATTATTTTTTTCAATCATATTACTGGTCTAAATTACATATTTCATGTTTTTTGTGTTTTGACTTGTTTTGGTTGCAAACCGGAACCAGTGCGAGCTTTCGAATTCTCGTGTTAATTTTCCTAATCTAAAACCCAGCTACCAAATCTGATCTCAAATGTAAATAAAAGCAATACAAAACTCCTTTAAAGAGAAACAAACTATTTAAAAAAATATATAATTAAATTTTGAGTATAATAGAATATATTCAAATTGATGATATATACAATATATCCAAGTAAATTCTAAAAGAAGATTCCATTTTATAGCAATTTTGAAAGACCTTTCGTTACTTCTCTGACTTTTTATCATTTATCAAAGGGAATCCAAATCGAGGCGTTGCGATCAACAACATGGCGAGCTTGGACCAAAATTCCAATGCTACTCTGCAAGGAATTGCAAGGCATATCAATTGCCTAACAGAAGATAACAGAAATACTAGGAAGAAAGCTTTAGAAGGGATTAGGAAGGACACTTTGGACAGAAATCCATCGTTACAAGTGTCCGAATTAACTCATATATTAAGCGAAATCATTAAACCATTGTTGAAAGCTTTTTCAGATCCAGTTGAAAAATGCAGAAACCTGGCAATAAGTACAGTAAAAGATTACTGCAAAGTTATAGAGAAACCAGTGAGATTTTTACCATACATTATGCCAGTGCTTGTACAAAGATTAGGCCAACAAGACATCACAGAACCTTCAGAAGAATTGAGATTGTTGTTAGTGGAATTCTGCTCGGATATTGTAGAATTTTCTGGAAAAGATATTCATATTTTCTTAGATGACTTTATAAAGATCTTACAAAGAACCTTAATAGATGCATACCCTGAAGTAAAGAAGGAAAGCTGTCGATGTTCTTCTGCCATAGCCAAATCAGTACCAGAATATTTTCATATGCAGTCTGAAACTTTAATCAAACCACTGTTGATGTCCATAACTCACCAGCATTCAAAAGTTAGAACACTTGTCATTCAAACAATTGGTAAGTATCTGTTCTTATTTAAAGAAAAAGAAAGTGCACAGAATATATGTATCTATCTACCATTTGTCTATGTATACCTACCTTACAGTCTTAGGATAATATAAGAAAGAACATTTGGTGTGTTTGCCAATGAGACCAATGTTTCCAAGAGACCAAATGACACAGAAATTTACAACTATAGGTCACAGTATGGTATTCAACAATGAACAAAGTCATCTGTGCTACAAGTAGTACATGTTGCGGTGGACATAACAATTATGATTGTCTGTCCATCCAACCATCATTGCATCTGTCTGTCATGTTTTGTTAATGCTTAGGAATTTTAAAAAGGTGACACTTTTGATCTTAGACCAAGCATAATTATACTGTGTGCAATATTATTGCCAATATAAATTTTTACCATTATAACTAAATACGAACAGTTACATTGCTACAAACTACATTTGTCCACTTGAACAGGACTTTCAACAGATGAAGCGAAATGGATTGTCTTCCAATAAAACAAAAACTGTTGGTTTCTGAATTAAATATGTCTATCTTAGAGCTCAATAAATTGTCTCAGATAAACTTTTCTACTTTACATACAATGTTGGTACTGCCTATGGGCAGGTACACAACAACCCGTGTGAATTTTGCTTTTTCCACCCGTGCCCACTCCAGCTATTATCTTTTTTTTGTAAAAATATTGATTATAATTGCTTATCTACTTTTTTCAATTGATTGTACTTGCAAGTCTTTTGATTAAACAAAAGAAATTGCATAAAATTGAGAATGGAAATGGGGAATGTGTCAAAGAGACAACAACCCGACCAAATAAAAAACAACTGCAGAGGGTCACCAACAGGTCTTCAATGTAGCGAGAAATTCCCGCACCCGGAGGCGTCCTTCAGCTGGCCCCTAAACAAATATATACTAGTCCAGAGATAATGAACGCCATACTAATTTCCAAATTGTACACAAGAAACTAAAATTAAAATAATACAAGACTAACAAAGGCCAGAGGCTCCTGACTTGGGACAGGCGCAAAAATGCGGCGGGTTAAACATGTTTGTGAGATCTCAACCCTCCCCTATACCTCTAACCAATGTAGAAAAGTAAACGCATAACAATACGCTCATTAAAATTCAGTTCAAGAGAAGTCCGAGTCTGATGTCAGAAGATGTAACCAAAGAAAATAAACAAAATGACAATAATACATAAATAACAACAGACTACTAGCAGTTAACTGACATGCCAGCTCCAGACTTCAATTTAACTGATTGAAAGATTATGATTTCATCATATGAACATTAGGCACAATCCTTCCCGTTAGGGGTTTAGTATCATACTATCATAACATATATGAGAAGAACATAACCCGTGTCATGCCAACAACTGTTTTTAGAATAAATGTGTTTAGTTCCGATGCAAAGACTTATCAGTGACTCAATATTAGGCCAACTAAAATTAATTAGTAGATTTTCATCCAAAGTTTTGAAAAAAATGGGGCGGGTGGGAGGATTTTATTTTTTAAATTTTATTCAATTTGAAACCTTCTTGTGGCGTGAACTTCATATATATGCAAGTGTTATAATTACAAAATTTAGCTTATACCATGTAAATGTTTAAACATGTATAAAAAATCGTACATAATTCTTGAATAAACATCTCTAATTTGCAACGCGGACTGTTCTACATGCAATTTCTACTTTAGAAACATATTTTCAGCAAACAGTAAAACCATGGAGAAATTCTCTATTCATTTGACTACCAACTCCAAATTTATTTTGCTCTCTAAGCGATGGTTTGTAGTCCCCATAAACTTATGCAAATGCAATGGTATGCGGCACAAGTATTATTAATGAAATGAACACTCAAACAAGTGTTGCCAGGAATAGTAAAGTTGGCACTTTTAAGATTCTCAAGTTATGAAAGAAGTGACGCATATATAATTACATTATAAATGGTATTTTGTGTTTTTAAACAAAAACAATAGCCATAGGTAAATCTAAGGGTTTTCTAGTACACAATGTGTATGTTTGCCGACTTTTTGAACTCTTTTTTTTTTTCTACCAATTTGTTCCACGATTCTTGCACTTTGGAAATCATTCACAGCCCAAATTTGCTTACACAAAGTCAATGTATTATTAAATAAATCCACAATTTTCTGATGAAAGGAATTTCCAATTTGTGACATACCGCGATTTGCGTTGGACACAGCGTATTTAATACTCGTAACCCGAATATTTCATGCCCTTCTGGTAATCTTTCTATATTCTCCGTAGATGATACTGTCATCATTGAGCAGCAGATTTTGTCAACATAATCGTTTTAAAGTACTCGAAACAAGAAATATGAAAATCGAAATTTTATAAACAGGAAGTTCGAATGAAACGAAATTATTGACGGTTACCGGTAACGGAAATGAACAAAATCCGGAAATCGTAAATTTTGCAAAATAAAAAAAATCGGGGCGGGACGATTTCAGAGGGGCGGGCGGGGATGAAAATCTATCAATTAATTTTAATTGGCCTTAACGCCAAAATATGCAATCTTTAATGACTTGACAACAGTATCGTAATTATATCCCTTCTTAATAAGTCTATTCAAAGGTTTTGTAAGTTTCTGAGGTGAATACTGACACCTTTGTGCTTTATAAAGAATATTTCCATAAAAAATTGGATGTGAAATACCTGAACGTATTAGAAGTCTGCATGTTGAGCTATATTTACGAATGATGTCTTTATACCGATGATAAAATTTAGTAAATGTTTTGACTAGTTTGTGATATCGAAAACCCTGGTGTAATAATTTTTCAGTAATACATAAATTTCTCTCGTTAAAATCTAAAACATTGTTACATACACGAGCGAATCATACAAGTTGAGATATATAAACACCGTAAGATGGTGACGAGGGAACGTCACCATCTAAAAACGGATAATTAACGATAGGAAATGAAAAATCATCCCTTTTATCATAAATTTTAGTATTCAGCTTTCCATTAGTGATATAGATATCAAGATCGAGAAAAGGGCAGTGGTCATTGTTAGTATTAGCTTTATTTAAAGTAAGTTCAACAGGATAAATTTCATTAATATACATACTGAAGTCGTCATTATTGAGAGCCAAAATATTATCCAAATATCTAAAAGTATTATTAAATTTGTTTATCAGATGTTGTTTCGATGGGTCTTTGCTTATTTTTGTCATAAATTGTAACTCATAACAATACAAAAACAGGTCCGCAATAAGTGGTGCACAGTTAGTCCCCATTGGAATTCCGATAATCTGACGATATACGGAATCCCCAAAGCGAACAAAAATGTTATCTAGTAAAAATTCAAGGGCATATATAGTATCAAAGCATGTCCAATTAACATAGTTTTTTTGTTTATTGCTACTCAAAAATGACCTAAAAGAGTTTGAACATATATATTCACATTCTGATTTTTTGAATGCCCATTTAATTAGGTGTGTGAATTTTTTCTTAATGAGAATGTGAGGCAATGTGGTATACAGGGTAGAAAAATCAAAACTTTGAACAGATTCAAAATCACCAATATAAGCATGCAATTTATCAAGTACTTCCAACGAGTTCTTGACACTCCAAAAGTAATTTATTCCACTATTTTCGAAGGCCTTATTTGAACAATTTATTATCAGGGTTTTAATTGTACCAAGTGTGCTGGTAAGAAGAATAGACAATATAGTCGTTGAACAATGGCTTGAAGACGAAATAAATCTATATTTGTAAGGGGTTTTATGTAGCTTCGGAAGCCAATACATAGTTGGGACTTTCATTGTATTTGGCTCTGCTTGTAAAGCGGTGACTAAAAGTTTATGTTTGTTACAGATTTCGTTTTCTGAAAATGGAGTAAGTTGGAATGTTGGTGAATTGGTGATTTCCTTTTTCAGAACCTCAATGTAAAATTTACGTCAAACAATAATAATATTATTAGCAGCTTTATCGGCTGGGACAAAAATAAATACCTTGGCTAGTTCTTTGAGTTTATGTTTGATACGAGAAATAGGTTTATTGTGGTTATTGTTAATAGTAAAATGTTCTTTAAAATGTTGAATACGTATATCAACTATCTTCATTACTGAATTAAAAAAAGAGTCCAAAGATTTTTTGTCAGCTTTTTCCCGTTTTATCCATTTCATACAGTAAGTATGGAGTGAGTCGTGGATGATATTACGACACTCATTCCAATTAATAATTGACGGGGGACGATATTTAGGTCCTTTACTGAGGAATGATTTTAACTCTCGGTCTTGAACGATGTTAAGATCTCCTGTTATAACATGGGAAATGGGTCCATAAATATATTCGGAATTACTGCAATTACATGAAGTAGGTGTATTTTCACTGATATTATCATCTTTACACAATTGACTATAATTAAACACAAATTTCCACTCCTATGGGTGGGCAGAGTGGACAAGCTAACAATTTTGCACACCCGGTGCCCACTCCCACTGTGGACGGGTGGACAAAGCAAAATCCACCTGAGCTGTAGTGTATATGTACATGTAGTTTAAGGCAAACTTACTGATCAATAAACATGTGGACAATTTTCTTAACCTAAGGTACAAAAATGTACCATTTTGACTTTAATTTTTCTTTAGATTTTAACTGAATTTCAGGTTGAATTAAAATAAAACTCAAGATCTGAATGTGTCGATATTGAGGAATGAAAATAGAATAAAAAATCAACAGTAAAGAGAAGCCCATTCGGACTAGCTCTAGTTCAGAGTATATGCATGCATGGTTGTTTTTTATATTCCTGTCTATTTTACAGGAAATGTTATTCAGTATGGTAATGGAAAAGCAGTGGACACAATTGTGTCTCACTTTGCCCAAAGATTATTTGACGATTCCCCTGCTGTCAGAAAAGCTATTGTTACAGTAACAGGCCATTGGTTATTAGATTTGCCTGATAGGTACTCATTTCATCATAAGTTAATGCCACTGTTGTTGACTGGGATATCAGATACTCAACCTGAGATTCAGGAAGTGGCAGACTCATTGTGGTATGATGTAGGTGAGTAGCAATATTATAACCAGCTTCAAATAAATGTTCATGAATCATGATAAAGGCAAAGAACTATTTTAAAGTCTTAAAAAGTAAGATGATTTTTTTTATCTAAATATACATGTACCTTTATTTAAAAGGCAGTGATTGTATCCTTTGAAGCAGTTGAATGTTAATAGCATATTTTGTTATAGATATATCAATCTAACATATGAAAATGAAAACATTTTTGTTACTGTCATGAATCTCATTATATTTCAAACAAATATTTATTTACATTCTGTATGCATATTTAAATGTCTTTTCAGGCTTAAAATTTGAAAAAGAAAATGAAAAAGACTTCAAAGACAAACTTGATTTTGAAAAAGAAGCTCCAAGTCATTATCCTCCAAATGGTTAGTATATAATGGTATATATGTTATTATGGTTTAAAAATATATGAAACCTTTCTAATAATAAGTACAGTATTACAAAATTTCAAAGTGCAACAAGAAGCTCACTAACAAAGCAGAAATGGTCAAAGATTTGGTTTTGGTCTATATACTATGACACTGATGAATAACCAACAATAAAAATGCTTTCCTCTTTTTCTTTGGTTGTTGTTGATTTGTAGTAAAAGGTTATGGCTGATTTTTAGTAAAAAATCATACAGGAGCACATTATTTCTCTTTCAAATTTCACTTTAAATCCAATTACCTTTAGGAGGTCACCTGGTGGCACCCGCCTCTTATTATCAATATAGCAAAGAAAATGAATAAATTATACTTGCAATAGACAACTTTCGAGTTTGATTGATTTACGCCAAAAACTTTGGATTTAATGAACATCGTTCGGGGTTTGGGGGCGTTGTCACTTCTGTTCCAATGTTGATCGAGTGGTTGGAAACTATAAAGCTATATTGCCTGAATTATTTGATAAATTGAATTCTCATAATTGTCTTTCAGCACTGCTGTCTTTAGGGAATTGTGATTAAGTGCCTACAGAACAAATATTATTTCTAGTTTATCCTGCACAATGACGATCACTAAGACGCTTGATGAACGTTTATAGTGCAGGGATACAGGCGATCCCCTCTATCTGGTAAATGACGTCATAAAGGCGTGCATTATTGATGAGTTTTTTTCAGTTGACGGTCATACTCGATACTTAAACAATAGCTTCAGATATCAGACTCACTAATGTTGACGTTTTTTTTTAATTTATATTAAGCACCAGCAGACTTCAAAATTTGTTTGAAATATTAATCTTATATCAGCCAAGAATCTCTCTACATTGTAAGCAACATGTTTTAAAAATTAATTTACTTCTCAGTATGGTGATTGGTGAAGTTTGAAATCAATTGTTCTACACTGCTACAATTCAAACAAAAGGAAAAGAGAATGTAATCTATCTCAGATATCTGATAAATAATGAAGTATAAGTAAAGATATTTAATTTTTGGCAGATCTTATTAATAGTTATGACACATCGTATTTGTCATCAAATATTGGTGAAAACCAGATTCATTGAACAATTTGTTTTGTCAATAATATCCTTACATAGTGTTGATTAAATTTTTTCTAGTGGAGAGACCCAACCTTGGATGTCGGGTATTAGTAAATAGAAATCTGTCAAAGATAGTCAATGGGTTAATGAGGGATATTGTGGACTGGGTGGCACCCACCCGTCTCAAATCTGCATCACTGCTCTATGTACTACTACTTAATGCTGAGGATTACATAACCCAACACATGACACCATTGATATCTGGTATGAATAAAGCATGTGCAGACCAGGAAGTACAAGTTGTCAAAGATGTAAGTTTTATATAACTAATAGTTCTCTATTTGATATGAAAATAACACGGTGTGCCATTGAAACAACTATCAAAAATAGCAAATAAGCAAACATAGGCCACTGTACAACCTTTAACAATGAACAAAACCCATACCTTATAGTAAGTAATAAAATTGTATGAATTTATATATGAAAGATGTAAGTTTTACAACTAACAGTTCTCTTTTTTCTATTTGATATGAAAATAAGAAGATATGGTATGATTGCCAATGAAACAGCTGTCTACCAGAGACCAAATGACATAAGCAAATATATGTCACTGTTCAACCTTCAAAAATGAACAAAACCCATACCTGATAGTAAACCATAATAGACACAGTCAATGTAAAACTATTCCAACTTTAAAAAAACGGCAGCCTGATCATTTAATTCATTTTTTTCTTTTATACTAAGAAGGCACTTTGATACATATATATTATGATTTATTAATTTCTTGAAGACTTTTTATTTAGTAACTATCATTTACTTGACAAATACTGGAAAAAGTAACAGACTCTGATAACTTATTTGATATTTCAATATATCAACTAGAAATAATATAAAAACTTACCAGGAAACCTTACACATTACTAAATTGGTAAATTAATACAACAGTTATCATGGTTATAGGTTTGATCTAGTAATTGGTAAATTAATACAACAGTGATCATGGTTATAGGTTTGATCTAAGTTGATAAATTTTAAATTACAGGTACAGAGAAGTGCAGAGCTTGTAGGTTACTTTGTGGAGCCAGAAGTCTGGTGGAAACTAGTACAAGGCAACATCAAATCAACACAGTCATATACATCACTTATGATTCTAGCAAACATCATGAAAGGAACAGAAAGAAGTAAACTGAAGCCATATCTATCAGACATATGTTGTACTCTGGCAAATCCTGATATATGCTTATCTATTACGGTATTGAAATAATATTACTTTTTCTTGTCTTGAAATTGTAGATTATTTATGGCTTAAAAATGTTATTTGTATGAAAAAAACCCGCATGTACTATATTATTAGATAAAGGTTTTGATTACAAAAGAACTTTCACATTTATATTAATTGATGATCATTGAATACATAAACCCAAGAGACAGACAATGACAGTTCTTGGCTTATAGTTGTGAAAATCCATTTTTCTCTGCCTCAACACTTTAAACCATCTAATTTAAAGAATTTTTTGGACTTCTTAAACTGATATTAGATTGATGATTGTACTTGCAGACTCCACTACAGCAACAGTTATTGAAATGTATGGGTACAATGATGGAGGTTGGACAGACAGACGTGAGGGATGTCGGCCAGATTATATTCAATGTACTGATAACTGTTATAGCTCTTAAACAGGCAGAATCTACAGCTGAAGAGGTATTTAATATTGATTAAGCAGATTTGTGTATAATATTGGTCAAGAAATATTTATACTGATAAATACATTATGAAATTATATTTGCAAGACATTTTTTTCAAAATTCATTCACAATTCTTAAGGGCATACAATACAGTTACAGGGGAGGTAATGACATTGCTAACATAAATTGTTATTTATTTGTTTTATTTATTGACTTATCGGGAAAAGATGCAGTTTTCGACTGATTTTTATCATTCAAACTGATTTAACTTAAAAAGAGTTAATGGACCCCTCTTTTTAAAAATGACATTTGGTTTGATTACGTAAGAACATTATGTGTACCAATTTTCATCAAAACGTAAATAGTGCATTTTTTTTTAATTTGATTAATATACATAAAAAAATAACACATAATTTTCAAATAATTTAACAAAAAAACAGCTCTTGTTTATCTTTTAAAACAAAGTTATGTATTTCTATCGAAAGGAAAAATACGTCCACAAATCTGGATTTTGAGGAAATATACTTTTTGAGTAAATTGAGGTTCAAATTTCAGATGCTTCCTCAAAATCCAGATTTGTGGGGGTCAGTTGTCAGTGGAGTAAACTCGACAGACTCTACTAACTGAGTTGGACGATTTAAAGTAGACCTTGTAGTTTCAAATGGAAGGGGAGACAACTCACAATTGAATTTAGTACTAAAAATATAAAAGAAAGCTTTGTAATGTACTACAATGAGTTTTTATCTCTGTTACAGGCTCATACATTGCTAGGCAAGTTGTCAGAGGTGGAAGGCTTTTCAACAAAAGATGAATTATTCAGAAAACATACTAAGCCATTGATTAATTCATTTGAAGATAGTTATGTCATGTGGAATACACATACACCAGAAAGACTTGTGTTAGATACTCTACTGATTGAGTCAGGTAAATTGATTTTTCAGTTATGTGGTTGTTTGCACTTTTCAGATGTTGATTCAGTATATTGTGTTGTCAAATATTTCTTTTTAAAGACTATATATTGTGTTACTATGGAGACCAGTGACAGCTCTAATTGTACAATAACATACATAAATTGCTTTGACAAAATTTGTTAAAGATCACTGTGATAAAATGTATGATTGCAGTAACATGGGATGAAGTCAAAATGTCTATGAAATTCCAATTATTGATAAATCTTTTAATGAGTCAGAATTGAATATTGATTGATATCAACTTAAGATGTTGAAATTATGATATGATATTAAACAAGCCTATGAAAATTGTCATTTCTGAAGGGCGGTTGCTTCCAGTTTGAATGTATTTTTTTGTCGGTCATTAAATGATTGGGATACATTGCATGACATATGTGCAACTTTTATATTTATATGTAGTATGATTTATGTCAAATTTTGATTTCTTTTATATATGCACTTTTGATACATGTATGTATTTTGAAGATTATTTCCCTATTCATTTGGTTGATATTTTAAACAAATTATTGATTTATACATAAAATAAAATTTCAAATAGGACCAATTGTTGGAGAATTGTTAGATGAAGTTATGGCCATATTAGTACCCTGTCTTGACCCAAAGAAGGATGCTGAGATGAGGGTTAAGTTCTTCAGCCTTCTATCCCAACTCCTAATGAATGCTAAGGAGACATTAGATTCCCAAGGAAAGTTTGGAGACATATCAGTGATCGTAGTTAGGGATATAGTTATACCCAACATGGTGTGGCAAGCAGGAAGAATAGCATCAGCTATCAGAACTAGTGCTGTGTCTTGTATGTGGGCATTGTTACAAAGTGGAGTCTTGGATAAAGAAAAGGTTTGGAAATTTTTTAATGTTTCTGATTTTAGTGTGAAACTGGTATCTTGTATGTAACCTATGGTAATTTGATACTTTAATATATGATAAAGAGTGGTTTGGTTAAATATGCAAAAGCATTTCATTTATATTCTAAGTATTCCATTTTCTAAAACAAAAACATTGATTTAACACGGGGAATAACATCAATCAATTTGCAGCCATTTTGTGTAAAGGAAATAAGTCTAGCCTTTATTTTACACTTCATTGATTCACATTATTTTTTTTTTTAAATTCATATTATCATCTTTTGGTAATGTTAATGCTGAAGTTACCTTATACTTTGATATCTGTTTTTATTTTATCCTATAAAGGGGTATTAGGCCAATTTGAGGACAAGATTAAAGGAGTAGGGGCAATAAGATCCTTCTTTGGCCCATTAATTACTGCAAATTTAAAAAGTTATCATATATATTCTTAAATTACTGAAAACTTGAGGTTTAAGGTATTCAGAAAAACAATATAAATTTTACATTGAACGAGTAACCATCTCAACAAATCATGACTTAATTTGCATATTTTGTAAAATTTTGTGATTTTCCTTGTTTTTCATCAAATTTGAAGTATATTTTAGATTGAAAAAGTATGTGCGTACCCAAGAAACAACTTTATACTTGGTGAGGTTATGTCAATAGTTATGACAAAACTTCTGTTGAATTATTCTGCTGTTTTTTGGCTGTGCACAATGTTTCCAAGACGGAAATAAAGATAGAAAAGTGCATAAATTCTGTATTTTTTTCATTGTTTTTGTGAAAACAGTACATATGACGTAATTGTGACATCATCAGATAAAAATCTTTATGTTTTTCATTTATATTCTTGACCCTATGCATTTCTTAACTTTTTATGCCAATTTGAAATAGTTATCAAACATTTTATTTTCTTGGGCCAGAACTAGGCCTTAATGCCCCCACTCCTTTGTATTAAAATATTACCAATGTTTTCTTCAGATGCAACCTGTTGTTGAAGATTTAATCACACAACTTAAAACCTCCATGGATAGTGACAACAAGAATACTCGACTGGTTTCCTGTCGTGTGATGACAAGGCTGTTAGAGCTCATGAACAGTTCCCTTGACCAGGACAATCTGTACAACTTCTACCCAGAGTTACTGAAGCGGTTAGATGATAGCAGTGATGAGATTAGAATTGTTGTATCTAAAACATTCCTGGCATATTTGGAATGTTTTGAAGGAAAATACAAGGTAGATCAGTATAGGCTACACCTAGAGTCTATTTATAAAGGTCTACTGGTGCATCTAGATGATCCTGATGCTAAAATACAGAACTCAATACTAGGTAGGTAGAACATTTTTAAAATTGAAATTATACAGACTTGTGGATATTATGTGAAAGAACTACTATTTAAAATCTTGAAGAAGATTAACAAAAATGTGCATAAATTTCTTTTTGTTGTTGAAAAATCAGTCTAGTTTCAGAAAAGGCTTGCTTTTATGAATCAAGAGTAAATTTTCTTATAAATCGGATACTACATTGATGAGTATAGGACACATTTATTCTAGTAACTTTCCACAATTAGACTGTCAGTCATACAAATCCTTATAAAAGTCAGAGTAGATCATTATCATGTTTCATGACCAAGATCTCGTACATCTGATATCCCAGTGTTTCCTTATTTGCTTTCATGACTTTAAAAAGATGTTATAAGCTGTTTAAAAAGTTTTTATTTGAAGAAATGTATATGATTACTTTGTCATGTTATTTATTTGTTTTTTTGTGGTTTTTTTCAGAGGTACTTAAAGAAGCAGGAAAATTCTCTCCACAGATGTTAATCACAGAAATAGAAGGTGTCAAGCACAAGCATCGGACAAATAGATACTGTGAAGAACTTATAAAGACATTTAAATCTTCTTAACGGAACTTTAATACTGAAAAAATATTAAAGATTTATCTATTAATTTATAATATGCTGATGTGTTCAAACACCATATCATGTCAAGTTTTATTTGTATTCATAAAATCATTTCAGTACTGAGTTAATGAGTTCTTTGAAATCCACAACTATTTAAAAGTACCTGGTATTCAGCTGTATTTTTGTTATGGCAAAGTTTTATGGACTTAGACAATCAACATGATTTTCATCAGCTAAGAGACGACTAGCCCTTTTTGAAAGGCTAATACTTGTTTCCTGATTTAGTCTCATTTATGACAGACCATTTATTTGTTATTCTTGAATGTAAACATCAATCACATTATTATCAAGGAACAAATGAAACATAGTCTCTTGTCTAGCTTCGAAATGTGAGTCATAGGGATTACATTCCGGCAGCAGCTACACCATAAACTGTTTGTATAAAGCTGTCATTATATTTCAGAGGGTAGAAGACTTGGATGCTCAATACCTTGTATGCAGTTGCCTTATGTCATGAAGTGTCCATTGAAATTGTTCTCATTTTTATGGTTCAATGATTGCTTGGAAAAAAATCAAGACTTAGTTTTTGTCATGTGAAATACTAATTATGAGTAATTATGGAATAGCTATATTTGAGATGTGGGTTTCTTGCAAGGTCTACAAGCGATAGGGTCGTTATATTTGGAGAATCAAATCATTGTAAGGTGTACATGTCTTTATGATAGATTTTATGAAACCATGACCTCATTTTGATGGTTCATTAATTAATGTTGTGTTTTGGTCTGTTTTTCAAATACTAATAGCAAAAGGTCAGCTATATTTAATGTGTGGAATAAAAGTAAGTCATTCATAGCTGTCTATCAGGTATCATCTGACCTTGAGCTCATTTTCAAAATTCAGTAGTTAATGTGTTATCTGTTTTTCAATTAACATAAACAATAGGTCAACTATATTCGGTGTATGGAATAGTTCAATGGAGTACAGGTCCGACAAAATTGATTTGAAGTTGACATCATTGTCATGGATCTTTGAAAATGTTAAGTTTATGTGATGCTAGTAGTAAAACCTTTATGCTGAAGACATTTCAGCGTGTGTAGAACAATTATGTTCAAACAAATATTTGTCACATTTTTCTCAGGAAATCCTTTATATCAAGTTAGCAACTTATGATGTATATAAATATGTGAGCACTATTAGATCTGTCAGACACCCACTTCCTGTTTGCATTACTTTGCATTACCCTTGTAGATTTCGAAAAAGAGCAGGCTAATGCCGCTACAAGGCAGCACTTGCACCCTCAAAGTGGAAAGGGATTAATATAAGTTGCAAAACTTGTTTCCCAATCCACTATAAATAAATATGTTTAAATTAAAATTACGAGCGGGGTGTGCTTGGTACTACAACAGGTGCAATCTAGTTGTGCCTGCTAGATGATGATATAGGATGGTTGTAACATCCATCAACAAAAGTAATGCACATTTAGGACATATGTTACTGCAATATGATATACCTGCTTGGTACTGAACCATCATGCTAAGCTGTACATGCTAGTTCACAAGGTAACAGTACATTAGAAAACTTTGTCACCCTACCCAACACACTTTTCTGATTCCAAGCCAATCAGTCTTTGTTTGCTCTTACATATTAATGAGGGCATGCTTAGCAGAGATGCAGCAAATAAAAAAAAATTAGTCATTAGTTATACTCAGTCTGGCATGGAACACACAACCTACTACACCCTTAGAGAGCATGATACCTTGAGACTGCTTCAAGATGACTTTATTTTGGAATTCACTACTGGATTTTAAAAATTCTTCACAAATTGAAATGATTTGAGATAATGGTTAATGAAATTTCTTGCATGTGACCAATGAACAAAAAAAAAGAATTAATAGACTATTATTTACTCTGTATATTTTTAACAAATACTGTAAAATACATTCACAGACTAGTTTCAACAAGCATGCATAATCAAATGATAAACGTTTATAGGAAAATTTCATGCCTGACATGTTTTGATATACTGTGGATTCATTATTATTGTTGGTTTTTGTTGGTACTGCTAAACTATGAATTCAAATGTTAATAGAATTACAAATTTTCTATAGGTTTTTGCATGCAGAGATTGGCAAAACCATGAAATAAAACATCCACAATCCTCCATCCACGAAAATTGATACCCACGAAAATAAATGAATTCATAGTATTGATGATTGACACCTTACTGTTAATATTTCACTTCCGAAAAATTCTTCTGTCTAATACACTTCCATTAGAATCTTGAAAATTAATTATAATTGATTGACATGTGGTATATGAAGATCAGGAAGAAACAAGGAGGCATAAATATCCCAATAAACAGTTTACAATTTGTACAAGTTTCTATTCATACAACATTTAGTATCAAAACCTATATAAATAATAGAAGCTTCATTCCCATATTCAGAGATTCTCTAATTCTGTTAAGTTTAAATATGAAATTCATAAAGAGTTCTAATATTTTTTTATCTAACAAGATTTTTTTTCTACCTAAAAAGCTTATAACTCAGAATTTTACATTTATAATTTATTTTGATTTAATATTTCATTTTGTTTTTCGCCAAGAATAAGCTTCTGAGTAACTATGTGTTAAGCTAATTCTAAACATAAACAATACAACTTAAAACATAACATTAACACTGAAATACTCTAGTGATAATTCACAAACATATTCAGTATAAGATAATTACACTTACTGTTATTGTTCCCTTCAATATGCCAATTGTACTTTGTTTTAAATATTAAATACCATTTTGAATTGAGAATTATCAACTCTTAACATTCTTATCACAATAAGACTCAATAAATAAAATTTCATCCAAAATGTACATATATTACCCAAAACATGATAAAATGTTGTAAAATATAAAATATAAATTGCCTTTTAATAAAATATATCACAGACTGTCAAATAAGATCTTTTCTCCATATAAATGTTCGAAATAAAAAGATCTCATTCAAAGATAAAATGCACTATAAATGTCCATCAACTTCTAATTTTTCATCTGGCCGAAGTTCTTGGTCTCCCTACTATGAAAGGAGGAGCATTTCCTGAAAATAAAATGTCAATGTTTTACAATAATCTTTTAATCTATCCAGGAAATGTTGCTGTCTTATAAACCAATTTGACACTGAAACAGTAAAAAGATACTCTTACCCAGGTACTATCTAGGATTTTTCTAATGCTTTCAAAACTGGACACTTGACATCTTTGGTATACTTATTGCAAATGAAGTGTTAAAAAGTTATATAAGAAATATTGTATCTGCCTCTATTTCAAGATTATTTACAAGATTTCATTGCAGTTGAACTTACATAAATCCTTTATATAAGATAATATGTTTATGAAAGTAATCAATTCTTGACTGACAATATTAATCATTGCTTAAAATGTTTAAATCATGTGTATCATATGCATTTTCAACACAAGTGTCACATGCATTGTAGGAAATGTTTCTAACACATTCCTGTGACACACATGTGAAAGTAATGTGCACATGTGTGGCATTTTGCCTGTATAAGTACAATTATTTTACACTAGAAAAAAGTAATTAAATTATGAACTTTGCTTACAATACCTTTAGCTTTGTTTTGCAAATAAAATGTTTGATTATGCTCACCTTTATTAGATGCAGGCTTTTCACTTGTTGACACTTTTGATTGGTACAAAGATCTATAAGAAAGTGAAAAATATGAATAATTTCAAAGCAGAAACAAGGGTGAAAATTCTTTTATGTTAATACAATGAAATATTCATTAGATAACTCATAATTAATTTCCAAACTTTGACTATTCATATTTTGGCCCAAAATTTTAACAGATTCAGAATCAGAATTGCATTGTATTTTTAACAATGATAAATCCATCTTAACCATTTTTCAATGTATGAGTTTCAGATTTTAAATGAAGTCATTGTATAGTAAAGACTAGAATTTTACTAAACTCTTAATCTAAAAAATTCTGTTTTAATTTCATTTTAAACTTTTTTTTTACTTATAAGTTCTCCTGTTTGATATAATTTCCATGTCAATATAGATAACATTAAATTTTCAAATTAACAAAAACATAAAAATCAGCCTCACAATAACAATCCATACCTGTACTGTCTTGCCTGGGCCAAGTATTTTCTAGCAAGAGCTATTTCTTGTCCAAGTCTGCGTAGATCATCACCCTCAAATTCAGGTAAATGTGGATACTGAAAAAATATAACATGAGTTTAATAAAAACAAATCCATAAAAGCAACTTTAGCCCAACTCTGAATTGTTTTAAATTGAGAAAAACCAAAAAAGGTGTATTAAAAAATAAAATCTAAAAGTCTGATTACTGTTGGACCAGAGTTATATATTCTTATTTTTATTTTATTTATTGGACAATACTAAAGGCAATTTGCAAATACAAAAACTAGTCAAGTGTGCATATATAGATCATTTTTTTATACAAATAAGGCCGTTAGTTTTCTCGTTTGAAATTGTTTTACATTGCTCATTGTTGAAGTCTGTATGGTGACCTATAGCTGTTAATGTCTGTGTCATTTTGGTCTCTTGTGGACAGTTGTCTCATTGGCAATCATACCACATCTTCTTTTTTATATATAATATTTTGGAAAACTTATTCAAATAAAATCAGGCACCAAACCTTCGTACAAAACAGAGACTTAAGTCTCTCTGTTTGCATATCTGCAAGGCCAAAAAAAATGATTTATCTAATTACTTTCAGCTTATATGTTCATTTCTAGAAAGCATTGCAGTTCTCTATATATCTTTAATATATAGTACTATACTGGTCAGCAATGCATTGTTGTTCATAAAATATTAACCTATGTTTATGATAGTCACAATTGTGATTTTTTTACAGCATATATATGTATTTGTGTAATGTATTGAGCATTCCTACTGTTTTACCTCTGTATCTCCAAAGCCTTCCGTTAGTAGTTTGTGTGCAAATAATTGAGCATCAAAATCACTGTGGCACATGTGGAATCTTCCTCCTGTTTGTGTGGCTAATAACTTCAGGAAATTGTTGGCAGTGCTGTAAATTAAAATAAATAAATATCACCTTTTTCTATTATCAAATATCCAGATAGTTCAGCTTTCACTTAAAAATTATATCTAATCATAAAAATGTGACAGTAATAAGTAAAGGGGAGGTGTTTATTTTACATATGCATTCCCTCAATTCTCCAGTACACTCGTAGGGTTGTTTCTAACTTGCATAAGTCATGTCCCCAACTGAAAATCTCACATGCTGAAGATTTCAAGTTGTCTAAAAAAGTGTTCATTTTGATATTCTTCATTCTTGCTTTTTGAGATTTTTCCTATGAAGTCTTTTGTAACTTACTTGTGAGACTTGAGGTTACTTCAATTGAAGATTTAAATACTGATCATAATAATTGAAATTGTTGACAATTAAAGGCTATGGCAATATTGCATTGATTTGAGCTATTCTTTTATTTTTCTATTCTTCTCCCTCTTTAAGTATTCATGAGTATAAGTGTGTCAATCTTATGAACACTGTCAATCCAAATCATTTTTCCATCCCCTTCCTTCTCTTAGTATGCATCAAGCACTTGTGTATCACACTCACCTATCAGAACAGTTAAATGATATTGTGTTGATCTGAATGTTTCTTTCATTATTCCACTCTCCGACCTCTCTAAGTATAAGTGATGTACTAGTATCTGGTTTACCATCAGTTAACATGTAAATAGCTTCTATTTCTGGATCATCAAAAGCCATCTATGAAATAATGAAATAAATGCATTTTTTATTACAATTTTTAATGTATCGGTGAATTTAATTTCTTTTTTTTTTATCATTTCATTTATCACTAAAACAAAGTCTATAAATGTATAGGAACCTGTTAATTTCATAATGTTTTGTTTATGCTTCTAAACAAGAGGTTTACTAAAACAGATAGATCCAGGTTTATCGCTATTTTGTGCATTTTTCTTTTGATCTTTTTTTGTGATAATTTTCATATCATGCTTCTCGCTTGAGATTGAAAAATTATCGCTAGAAACTAAGGAGGCCATGTGGCGTTGCTAACCAAATTGACATGAAATTGACAACGTCGTCATAGATAAAATAGAGATAAACAGATTATCATTGGTCATCTCAACTCGATTGCTTTTCTCACTTTCGCTGTACCAGCTCAAGCGAGAAATCAATCTCGTTGAGATGATCAACGATAATCTATAAATATCATAAAACTTAAGAACAAGTATAAATGTAATATAGCTGCACATAAGTATTTCCAAGTAAATATCCCACCTTTAGTGCTTCCAATGTACATGTATTGCCTGAAGCTTTAAACTTTGATGACCAGTTGACAGCATCATGACAGTTTTCTTGTGTAGCTGGCTGCAATCTGTCAAACCAATTCTCACAATTTCCAGAAAACCTCACAACATTGAATCTGAAATGAAATAAAAATCAGATGTTATTAAATCAAGTGTTTTCATCTTTATGAGTTATATTAAATGACTTTCAAAAAAGATTTATTTTTATTCTTTCCATCTATTACAAATGTTCATCATGCATCAGGTGATCTGCTCAGAAATGTAATCTTTCTGTTTGAATTAATCCTATTAAACAAATTGTGATGAATACTCATTTAGAAAAGTAATATTTCAATCTTATTCAGATATTCATGCAACTGGTAACATACATGTTCTAAATAAGAGCTATCAAAAACTGAATGTTACAAAAATCAACCTTAGCAATAAAAATCTACCTCTATTTCTCTCAAGTGTTTTAAATGAACACTTTTTATTGCTGAATGCTATCATTGTTTTAAATAGTTTTCTGTTTAAATTTACACCCAGCTGACCAATTTCAATATACTGACCTAGCACCAAGCCTGTAGAGTTGATCCCATACAAGTGAAGCCAGTTCTTGTTTGAGCTCATTCATGTATGGGTCCATAGATCCTGATGTATCTACTAGGATCATACACTTTGTATGAACTATATTTCCAAACACTCTCCTGCTACCTGGAAGCATAAACACAGCAACTTGATAATTAACTGCAAATATTCGATCTATGCAACGTCAGTTATTTGATCCTTGTACCGGTACATTGTTAATTCATTTACATTTCATAAAAAGTTCATGAAGATCTATGTAAAGTACAGATGAGAGAAAATATTTGTCTATGGGACTTTAACTTATTGGTTTTAATCCCATTTATAATTAATTGTTTTATCCAAATATTGCGCCAGAACTATTTTTCAGAAAAAAAGATTTTTTGACATGATGAATAAATGATAAATTTTTCCTGGTTTGGTGTAATATTCAAAATATAAAATTATGTTTACATACCACTTAATAACCACTGTAATCTCTTTAAATATCTCTTTAATACTTTCTCAGTTTGTGCCTCATATTCCTTCAGTTCATGTGGTAATAACTGTAGATGTTTTATTGTTCCTTTCACATTAATACTTGGGAATATTTCACAGTATCTAAACAAAGCATGAAAAGTATGAAAATGTATGTCAATTATACTAAAATCTCTAATAAGTCTAAACTTTAGTTATTGTTCCAATTTAAAAAAAGCAACAACAAAAACGGAAAACAGTTTATCCAGGTTTTATTTATTATACAGGGTTGCCACTCTTTTTCAGACAGGAAATTCCAGGGTTTTTCCAGGATTATCAGTGATACATAACATTGCAAAATATTTAAGACTGTTTGCATCAAGCATGATTGAGATCAGGAGTCAACTCTATCATTCTTCTCACCCACAAAATGTGCTCATGAGTATCTGTTTAACATACAGGTACCAATTTTTAGGAATCATTGAGCACAAGGGAGGTAATTCAATTTGTTTTAAAACTTCCTGTTAACTTTCAAGGTTTTTCCCCAGATTTTTTTATTTTTCCAAGTTTTCCTGGTTGTTTCAAATAATTTTAGCTTGAAGTCTACTGGATAATTATCAATGAAACCATTTTATAACAAATTATTATGTATTATATATTAGGTTTCAATCACAAAATCAAAATTATAGTAGTTTGAAAACAGAAATGCAAACATACTTCGCCGAAACTTGTTTATGTAAAGCCTTGACATTGTCTTCTGTATGTTTACAATCAGGTCCAGAAATCAGCTTGTTCAGGTCCAGCTTCAATCTTGATAAACTGTACAATCTCATCCACTAAAATATACAAAATCATCAATGTAATATAATATTTTAACATTTTTCATATACCAGGTAATTTCTTTACTAGAGAAATTAAAATCCAAGACTGTGCAGCCACTAGAAATTTATTGTCTTCAATTGTCTACTTTATTTTATTTGTATGAACTTTTTATTGTATAGTTACACTAATTTATCAAGATAACATCAAAATGAAGAAACTGTCCCAATTATAAGTCAAATAACAAATAAACACCTGTTCGTCTGCTTATCTTTTTCATTTTTAGCCATGGCGTTGTCAGTTTATTTTCGATTTATGAGTTTGACTGTCCATCTGATATCTTTCGTCCCACTTTTAAAGGACTTTTAAAATTCTAAGACTAAATTTGATAAAAACAACTACTTTTTTGCCAAAAAACTTTTTTTGTTGAGTTAAAAGAACTCAGTTGATGAAATAGCTAAATTCAGAAGAGTGCTGTATCCTTAATGCCATTAGCCACATCCTTCTGCCTATAAAAAAACACAAATCAGAAATGCCTTTGTACTTTTTTTGCAATACAGTGCCCTTTTGATAATTATTTATCTATCATAATTTGATTCACACAATTTTGACATCCATGGTGTGCACAAAGGTAATCATGGCATTATATATTTTCTATAAGATGCTAACCTCTTTGGTAGTTACAACATCTTCTATATCTGGTATAATAATGCGGTTGATGTTCTTTCTTACAGATTTATTTCCAGGATATTTCTTATATACAGATCCTATAAACAAATAAAAATAAAACATTAACTCTTGGCAGACTAATAGCATTGTCATTATCAATAAAACATGACCTCATTTTGACAGACTAACAGTATTGTCATTATCAATAAAACATGACCTCATTTTACTTATCATTCTACTAAGTCCTGGGGCCAATTTCACAAAACATCGTAAGTCTAAGATTACACTTACGTCAAGTCTTAAGTCAAAAACCAATTTCACAAAAGAACTTACGTCAAAACTTACGACCAACTTTCATCGTAAACTTAAGAGTGCCTCTATCCACACTTAAGTGTCTAAGAAATACTTACGACCACTCTTACGATTATCTTAAGTATTTATAAAATGATTGCAGCGTTGCCAATTTTTTTTTTCATACGCCACTTACGTAGAGAAAGAATATGTAGAGACCGTACGACCCCACTAGATATGTATACAGATGCCGAGATAATAAACCGCTACCGTTTTCCAATTCAAGGGCCAACGCATACACATATTAGCACCTCAATGTATATCAAGAAAATAAATCTACAATTTTGCATCATATATTATTGTGGATTTCATAATGAAGATTAAACAGTAAACATGCTTGGAAGAGAGACGCATAGTGGTCACTCAATGTCCAGTGGCTAATATGTCATGAAATTCAGGATTAACGTAATTATACGATAAAATAACGGTTCCATAGGCAGGCGCGTAGCTGCCTTTACGCAAAAAATCATTTGCTTGCACATGTTTTTCACAACAACAAAAAACAAAAAAAAAATCCTGAAATTGAATTTCGGATACTACGAAACATATAGACACGACTTGACAGACAATCAAGGAACCTTTAACTCAGATGTACAGAGATGGCAGAGACGCTGGTCGAGTCCAGATGTTATAGAGAAGCCCAAATCTCTGAAGGCCTCTCTATCAGTGACTAATAAGGAGCTATATCCTTCAATATTTGCAATTTTCGCAATCCTAGTTACAATGCCAGTAACTACGTCAACTACCGAACGGTCATTTAGTTCATTACGCCGACTGAAAACTTATCTCCGTTCAACCATGGTACAGGACAAACTATCTTCGTTGGCCCTCAAACATGTTCACAGAGAAATGGATATTGACACCGAGGAGTTCTGAGATCATTTGCCTTGGCAAAAAATTGATATATGGACTTTGGATATTAACTAGTCTATACTTAAGTTTAAGTCTTACATGCAGTATTAACATTTAATGATACAGGCTCAATAAAATCACCTTGAAAACATCTTAGATTTATTTCCCTTACTTATAAGTCAAGACTTAAAAGTAGCCGTTCGATTTCGTATTCCCATTGTCATTTCGTCCAAAAGACTATTGATTCACCTAGGGTATCTGTGTTACAAATGACCTTCTACCGTTGTCGTAGAAACCTCTCATTTGATTTTAAAATGACCCTCGTGTGAACCACCACGGGTGTCTTGCAAGAAGCAGAGCCTGCTTACCTTCGGAGCACCGGAGGTCGCCACATTTTTTCGGGGTCCGTGTTTTTCATCTGTAGTTAGTTTTCAATGTTGAAAGTTTTTGCTTGTCATTTTGTGTCTTATCTGTTTCCGGGTTTCCAAATTACGAAACCCACTAGGATGTTACTATCGTTTCTTGAAATATGGTATAGTAAGAAACAGATAGGGGATTTATCATTTTCATCATAAAATGGTCCAAAAAAAATTTCGGCGATATATGCTTGCACTTTATTTTAACTCAGCTACGCCCCTGATAGGAGAGCCTAACTCCGGTGTATGGACACATATCAAGTTGACAATGAATATTACCCAGGGAGAGGCGGTGATTCACAAGCTATTTAACGAGCACCAGCATATGGCATAGTATGAAGCAGGGATGGGGTAATCGTAATCTGTAATCATAATCGATTGTAATTGATTACATTTTTTCAAGTAATCGACAGTAATCTGTAATCGACCATTTTTTCGATTACATGTAATCGTAATTTAATCGATTATAGCAAAAATTATGATGTTATCATCGATTACATTTCGATTACTTTAGTAAAATAGTTTGATAAAATAAAACCTATAATTTAAATGAAAATAGAAAAATGCATATATTCATCAGTTTATCATAGTATACTACCATTTCATCAACAGACCACAGGTCATGTGGGGCATTTGCATCATGGCTTAATCTAGTTTCAACACTAATAATTTGAACCAAAGGGGTTTTCTTGTTTAGTGAAGTATGAGTTTTCAACGGCTAATTTTTTAGGGCTTCATAGCTAGTTTAGAATAAAGAACAGCAATTGAAGTGTTGTTATACTTTTCATTCAACAAATTAATTTATGACCTGCATGCACGTGTCGCTTAGAACACGACAATGTACCAAATGGTCAATATTTATCATCCGTGTAATTTGCTCTATGGGATATTTACAAACTTTCAACGGAGGCAATTTCATGGCATGGGAGAAACAAAGAAGACCATTCACATTTAGTCTAACTTTTTTTTTTTAAATTATTGTAAAAGTTCATAAGATACAAATATTTCGTTTGGAACACATCTTTTTGCTCCCTCCATTTTCATCCCTTGAATGAGACTTTCCAATTTAATATTGCTTTCTAATCGATAAATTCATGTACAGGAGGGGCAACTCTCTTTATTTAAAAATACAATCTACACTGCCGTTAGTTACACATGATGGTGTCTGCTTGGAGTCCCCGCCTTAAAAAAAGAAATTGCCAAACTCCAAAATACTAAATTCCTGCATTACATGATTTGTACCACGTTGGACCAACATTTATAGAATAAATACCAAATATATAGAAAGTTGAACTACAATTCAAAACATAAAGTCCGAAGGCACATAAAGAAAAAAGAAGAATTATTTTTGGCTAAGGGTGCCGGTTGTACCTCTCTGCGTTTGAAATAAACATGAATATTTGCCATATTACCTTTTCTGTTTTATGAATCCTAACCCTGAGCTTTCTATTATTTGCCAAGAAATCCTCGCTCATAACTCTGGTGGACCTTCTACGGCACCAATTAATAGATGAAGATTAGACCTCCATACATGTACGTGTCGCTTATGCAATCAGGGGCGTTTCAAGGATATTTGAAAAAGGGAGCGTAGACTGAATACAATCTTAAAAAAATTTGGACCTTTTTTTGGCTAAAAAAATAAAATAATTGTGAAGTGCACTAATGTAACGGTTCCTGACTTGGAGCATGTATATTTAATAATTAAAGTATCAGGGTTGATGCCGAATTCTCTCGATTAATTGTCTACGGTACATTAAAATGAGTTGGTGGATCCAACCAGCAGAAAACCAATAACGATAAATACCAAATTCTAGGGTATAAGGCGTTACTATACATTTCAATAGTCATAGGCCAGGATTTTAAGAATCGGGAGGCATAATTCCGGTTGCCCTTGTAAAGGGTCCATGGGATAGGTCAGAAGCTCCTGGCTTTCAACAATTTAGCATCAAATTATGAAGTATTATAACGTCCTCCATGATAGACAAATTTGTGAAAATAGTCTGTCTTCGGATCATTCAAATTATGTATTGATTAACATGTGGATATCAAATCTTTGGTATAAGTTTTAAATTCAGTTAAAAGGTTATATGAAATGTGCATGACAAATGAAAAATAAATCTTTAACGATAGCTTTTTCTGAACTAATACCCGTTTTGTTAAGATATACCTTTTCACAGTTTTGGTCTTTTTTGGGAAAATGTTGTTTGTGCTGTATTTAGACCCCTTTACCATGAATTTTTTTTTGCATGCACACGTATAAAAATTGCGGTTTTTATCCAACGCAATCATAGGTTTAAAACGTTGTTTTCAATTAAGTAGATATAAAAAGATGTGGTATGAGTGCCGCAATGAGACAACTCTCCATCTAAGTCACAATTTATAAAAGTAAACCATTACGGGTCAAAGTACGGTCTTTAACACGGTCAAAGTACGGTCTTTAACACGGAGTCTTGGCTCAAACCGAACAGCAAGATATAAAGGGCCCCAAAAATTACTAGTGTAAAACAACTCAAACGGGAAAACCAGCGGTCTAATCTATATAAAAAACGAGAAACACTTATGAACCACATCAACAAACGACAACTAATGAACATCAGATTCCTGACTTAGGACAGGTGCAAACAATTGCAGCGGGTTTAAACGTTTTAATGGTACCAAACATTCACCCTTATGAAACAATAGGGTAACATTGTATTTATAATCAAATATTTTATTGTCATATAAACTTTACAGTTTGTGACCAACATATATTAATACAATAAACACAATAAACATATATACATACATATTAAACATACAAAATATCAACAGCATTAAAATGTATAACAACAAACAAGTTGTTAAGAGTCCCCTGCCCTCAGTTCTAATGACTTTTTCAAGAAGGATCCTAACTTATTTGTTTGTAAAGGCGATGATGGATTTAGTAAATAATGAATTTTTTCTTCTTCATTTAAATTATTAAAGTTATTATTTTCTGTACATATGTGATGAAAAAATTCATTTCTTAGAGTTTTATTATACTCACAATATAGTAAAAAATGTTTCTCATCCTCTAGTATTTTACATTTATGGCAAAGACGTTCCTCTCTTGGGATTTTAAAATATCTCCCCTTTTCAATCAAGAGGGAGTGATCACTTATTCTAAATTTAGTGATTAATCTCCTTATCTGAAAATTAGATGTATTTAGATAATATTCTAGTTTGTAATCTTTTTTAAGTTTTTTATAGAGAAAAAATTTACTTTTATCATCGATGTTTTGAAATTTATTTTGAATTAAATCTTCATATCTATTTTTCATTTTTAACTTTATATCGTTTTTTATTTTATTTACATCTTTTATGTCCTTACAAGTAGAAAGAATATTAAGGTCAACGTTAGTCTCTTTGGCAATATTTTTAGCATATGTATACCATGAGTAAGAGAGAAATCTAGAGACTGTGCTAGAGAAAAAGCTTCCTTTAATAATGGATTAATATTATTATTATATAGTCTAGCTAAATATAAAAGGGTTTGTGTTTTAATAAAACATTCTATAGGCAATCTTCCTAATTCAACTCTTGCTCCTAAATTGGATGCATTTTTTCTTATCCCTAGAGTAGATTTACAAAATTTAAGATGCATATTTTCTATGGGGGTTTTGTCTATAAAATCAAGTTGATTAATTTCTTTTCCTGAAGTTAAGGCTCTGCTTTTGGCTCGATGAAAAGAAATATATGTATCCAAATATGTTACTTCTGAATTATAGGTCATAATTGGTTTTACTAAAGAATCAAAAAGATTATTTGCTACTTTTATAGGTAGATTATTCAATGATTTAGTATATGATTTTATTGCAAAAAATACTTTTTTTGCTTTTTTTGTCAGCTCTAAAGTACTTTGTGATAAATTTCCATTACATTTTATCAACATTCCCAAAAATGAATATTCTGTTACACTCTCTATGGCTTTATTCTCATAGTAAATATGTGATGTTTCACTTTTATGTTTTGACTGACTAAAAATCATGGATTTAGTTTTGTTTGTATTCAAAGAGAGTTGCCATTTGTTACAATATAATTTAACGTTATTTAAACTGTTTTGTAGACCCTCTTTTGATTCTGATAGGATTAAAAGATCATCCGCAAAAAGAAGGCATCCTACCTTACTATTTATAAGTTTAAGGGGACTTGAATCATTTCCCTCAAAATTTTTTACAATATCATTTATAAAGACATTAAATAAAGTGGGACTTAGTGTGTCTCCCTGTTTAACCCCTCTAGCAATATTAAAATATTCTGATACATAATCTTTATATTTTAAAGATGATTTAGTATTTAAGTATTGTTGTTTTATAACTCTATAAAAAGACTTGCCAACTCCCATTTTACATAATTTATAAAGTAAAGCAGTTCTCCATACTGAATCAAAAGCCTTTTTCAGATCTATGAAGCAGGCATAAATCTTTTTTTTCTCTTTATGTAAATATTTATTAATCAAGGACTTTAATAAAAAGATGCTATCAGCTGTTCTGTGATTTTCTCTGAAACCAAACTGACAATCACTTAATTGTTTGTCAACAATCTTGATTAGCCTATTATTTAATATGGCATTAAAAATTTTTGGTAGATTACTTATAAGAGAAATGCCTCTATAATTATTAGGGTCTAACTTGTCACCTTTTTTATGTAAAGGGATCATGAAAGATAATTTCCAAGAATCTGGATAATTACCTGTCTTTAAAATCAAATTAAAAACTTTTACAATAGAATTAATTATCACAGGTTGTGAGTGTTTGAGTATTTCATTCACAATTCTATCTGGACCTGCTGATTTGTTTACTTTTAGGTTTGAAATGACCAGTTTTACTTCAGCAAATGTAATTGGTGCATCAGTTTCCATATTCAATTCAATATTATCTTCTATAATGTTTAGTTCACGTTCCAGTTTATTTACAAAGGATTTATCATATGAGGCTGGTGTACCCTGATCCTGAAAATGTTTTATGATTTTATTTTCATTCATTAAAATTTCAGGAATATCTTCTTCAATATTTGGTTTCTTTTTTATTGCCTTTAGAACATTCCAGTATTCTTTTGGATTATTTTTTAAATTATCTGAAAGTGATTTATAAAGTTTTTGGTGATATTCAAATTTTTTCTGTTTAATCATTTTTTTTAGTTTTTTACATAATTCAAAATATTTAGATTTTAAACTTTTGTCATTTAAGTTATTCTTGATTTTATTTCCTAAATAGTTTATTTGTCTTTTTGTTTCATATACTACATTATCTGACCATACTTGTTTAATTTTTTTCTTTTTCTTTTTTGTTGGTTTAGATATGACTTTACATGTATTTTCTGCAATAGTTTGTAAAATTTTGTTTAGTTTTTCAGTTGCACCATCAACGCCTAGTTTATTGCTATCAAAATGTTCCATCTCTAAATCTAAAATTTCCTTTTTAACATTTTCTGTTGATAGAACATCAATTAATTTTGAAGATGACAATTCTGTCCATTTGTATGATTTTATCAAATGCCATCTCTTCTCATCTAAACATTTCTTCATACATGTATCTGATATAATAGAACAATTCATATATAAGTTTATTTGAACATGATCTGATAAATATGTAAAGTCATTTGTTTTAAAGTATTTTACCTCAGGTAGGAGACTCTCACTTGCAATAGCATAATCAACTGTACTGAACCCAGTATTACACATATAAGTAAAATATCCCAGGGAATCTCCCAAAAAACGACCATTAAGTATACGAAGCCTTGAGGACGAACATAATTCAAGTAATTTATTCCCCAATGTATTCAAAGTGCTATCTTGGTTTACTCTTCTGATATCAATATCAGTTATATAGCTCTCTGGAAGAAGGTCAATACCATCAAAATTATTTATTTCATCTGAGTCATTTTCTATGTAATCTGCTTTCATTGCAGTCCTAGAATTAAAATCCCCTATTAAAATAATTTGTCCTTCAATAGAAAATGAACTAATTTCATTTTCAAGATTTTCCAAGTCACTATCATAATGTGCTGATGAAAAAGGGGGAATATAAACAGCACAAAGATATAAATCTTGTTTAAGTCCAAAGAAATACTTGTCAAGCTTTAACCATAATCTATTCTGGGATGACGTAGCATCTTTAAGATAAGAAATCCCCTTGTAAAATTGTTTTTTAATCATGACTATAATGCCTCCACTATGTCTTTTGGCTTTTTTTGTTTTCTTGCGTACTTTAGAGATAATGTTATAGCCTTCAATTTTAAAATCTTCTGACCCCCCCTTCCAGGTTTCTAACAATATATTTATATCTTTATTTAAAAAATCCAGAAACATTGGGTCTTTCATTTTATCCCCAAGGCCATGTACATTCCATGAGGAAATTGACAATTTTTTATGAATTCTGTTCATTTTTTAATATTTGCTATTGTCAATTGTATAATAAACCTTTTTGTTAGCCTGAAAACCTTCTATTATAATTACACAGTTTGGTTAATGTTTCTATAAACATGATAGATTAAACAATAATCATAGTTCCAAAATACATTAATAATACCCCGTTCTAGATAGTCAAATCTGACCCCTTCAAATGCAAGGAGAAAAAAACATAATAACCCAATTTCAAACAATTTAGCTGAAAATGCAACCCCGTGTGTCGGAACATACCCGCCCCGGTATCATAAATATAGTGAGTATCCCCCGGGTAGATGTAGAATGGCCATTGGGGAAGTGTCACACAAAACAACCATTTCATGTATAGATTTACTTACCGTTTTTGGTTGTTTCAAAAGGTGTCCCAGTCACCCATCGGATAGGGGAATCAGTATAAAAAGAAATCAGAGTATGTGTTTAAGTAATAAATATGACAAATTGCCATATTCAATACAATATAAGCTAATGACGATAGTTTTTTTTTCTTATTTTACGTGGACCCGGTCCTGTGCAATGTACCAAATGATCAACATTAGTTAATTTAACGGCCGAAGCAATTTCTTTGCATGTATAAAGGCATAAATAAGTAATTGCACTTTTTCTATAGAATGAAGGGTAGACCATTTTTTTCTCCTAATTTTGCCATACTGTTACATGATCTTACATGGGCAATAAAAAAAAACAGTTTTGCACCTTTCGACAACCTGTGCCCAACAGGTACTTGTTTTTGTCTTGGATAGTCAGGATTTTGCCCGAACTCTCCCCTAATCACAGGAATGTTGGATGTAACTGTGCCAGAGAGTACAAGAAGCTCACTCTCTGAATAGTGTGGCTTTCTTTTTGTTATTTCCATCAGATCTACGTGGAAAGTATTCCGTCCCGTTTTGTTTACATAGGGAGACACCGCTGCGCATGCTTCGATGAAACGAAAGTACGTTGCTAAGGTATTTATATTTTAAGAGTGGTCGTAAGATAAGACTTAAGATTTAATCGTAAGAGTGGTCCTAAGTGTAGGATTAAAACTTACGATATGCTTTGTGAAATTGTCTTAGGATTGCACTTAGGAAAGTCTTAAGTATAACACTTAAGACTTAAACTTACGATGTTTTGTGAAATTGATTCCTGGTTCTTTGAACATTGCTAACCTTAAAATATATCTAGCAATCCTTATTTTTTTTATTTATTTAAACTGTCCCTTATTAATGATCACCATTCTTTTATTCAGAAAGATATAAATCATTAAAATATTTAAACAGAATATTCACAAATACAATAGAAATTCAAAATTCATGAAGTAATTGTTTGACCCAATCAAATCTTCTCGAAATGTCTCAAAACTAATGGATTTTAAATGACAAATTTATCTGTAACTAAATGAAGAAAGTCAATTGAACAATGTATATAAGGAAAATAAATGATTTTATTGCAATCCTCATAAGGACATATTTAAAATTGTTTACCTGTGCCATCCCCACCAGGTTGTTTATTATCCAGGAAGAAACTTCCAGTCATTATCTTTTTTGATTTCAAATGTTTCATTGGATCTTTTGATGCTGATTTTGGTCTTTCTTTAAATACTGAAACATAAATTATCCATATTTTTATAAGAAATTGCAATATTGTAGACTATTATTATATATGAATGATGTGAACAAGGTTTTTTTACAGTTGCATTTAATCTGTTTCATATCACATATTTCAATGAATGGATTCAGAATTTCAACTTATTTTATATGATAGTTTTTGCAGCTTCAGCATCCTTATTAATGACCTCAAAAACCAATCAATAAAGAAGTGAGATTATACTATCCACAATTTACAGTTAGAAAGAAAAATTAACATACAACAAAAAACATGAATGTGTCCCAAGTACACGAATGCCCCATCCACACTATCATTTTCTGTGTTCAGTGGACTGGGAAATTGGGATAAAATCTCTAATTTGGCATTAAAATTAGAAAGATCATATCATAGGGAACATGTTTACTAAATTTGAAGTTGATCAGACTTCAACTTCATCAAAAACTACCACGACTAAAAACTTTAACCAGAACTTTAACCTGAAACGGTACAGACGGACGAACGAAAGGATGGACAAATGGAGGAACAGACACACAGACCAGAAAACATAATGCCCATAAATGGAGCATAAAACCACATAAGATGCTCGAGAGCAATGTACCCCTCCAAAAACCAGTCAATCCTTTTTAGGGGCTTGTTCTTATATTACCTGTTCTTATTGTTATAGCTGTTACCCTTACCTTCAGATTTGGTCTGATCCCTTATCCTTGGAGCACTCATTGGACGTCGTAGATGAAGGGAACGTTTGGCTTCTGTTTCTGCTGTCTCCTGTTGATAAAGTTATTTTAAAAGATTGTCACATGAAATTATATTATAAAAAATATAGCTGCTTTCAATGACAGTAAACCAACTTATTTACACTGATAATTTATTTTGTGTTTTACCCTTTTTAGTCTACTTCATGTCTATCTAATTTCACGATTATCTAATTTACTTGATTTATTCTAATAAGGAAAGATCACATTTTTCACATTCTAAACAATTTATATTCACCTTGTTTTTCTAATTGTGAAAGTCATAAAAATAAGTTGGTTTACAGTAACATATATTTCTAATTTAAAAGGCAGCAAAATATTGGAAAAATTAGTATTTCTTATGTCGTAGAAAGATAAGACTTCATCTTCATCACCAAAGAATACACCTTATCGCTAATCCCAGCTGACCCGGCCGCTTGAACTTTTGACGCACACCACAATCACTTTTCCATTGTGGCGTCAGATATTTTGCTTTATGACGTCAAAATCAACGGGAACCTGTGTGATTTCCAGTAATGGAGGACAAATAGCGAAAAAGTGTATGTCAGTTACTATATCTATATAACTTAATTACTAAGAAAATTCTACAATGAAAATTAAGTTAAACAATTTTCTCAGTCAATAATAAGAAACAAAAAGTTAGGAATCATCATAAAATTTGTACCTGTTTTTCTGATCTAGCTGAGTGAGAATAGTTTGGAGATCCACCAGACATAATAGCTCTAAGTTTGAATGACTCAGGGGCAGGCAATGCCTTTATATCATCCATATACTGGTGGTTCTAAAATGAAAAGCAAGATAAACATGAGTGTACATGTTATTGTTTAAAATTATCTCCCCTAAAATAATTTAAATGACTATATGAAAATATGATGTGGTATCATAGCTAATGAAATAACTGTCCACTAGAGTTCAAATGAACGGAAAATAAGTTATTTAAAACCACAGTATGGCTTTCAACAATGGGAAAAATCCATACTGTATAGTCTAACGGCCTAATCTATAACAAAACAATTACTGTAAATACTGTGTGAGTATGGCAATAATAAGAACATTCATTCAAATATTTGATACACATATCTTTATTAGCATCATAAAAATAACAAGTATTTTTTATATACAGCTTTGGACAACAGAAAACATTTAAATATGATTTCAGTCAGTTCCAATTAGCTTTTATAGCTGAAGGAGTTTTGACAACTTAATAAACTGTAAACAAAACTTACATATCTATTTCTGTATTTCTTTTTGACAGAATCAATTAGGATTTGTACTTTTCTGGAGAAGTTCATAGCTTTGTCTATCTCCGTTGTAATGTACTGGATATCATCACTCTCAATTATACCTGTGAAAATTAAAAGATTTAACTCATTAGAGGTAACATCCAAAACATCTCTATAGTCGAAATTGGATTTTAAAGGTTAAAAAATAATTAAAAGAAAATTGCATTGTTGAAAAAATGCTGTGTTGGGTTATCAGCAATATGATAATATTGTTTGTTCATTTAAGCCTATACATTTAAGGTAAAGAAGTTACGGTAATAAATGTGATAATATTATGGACTGCACAAATAAAATATAAATGCATTAAACCATGAATTTTCTTTTGACTTAAAAGAAGTGTTTTTATTGGTATTCACCTGTTTCTCTAAACCAATGGAATCTACCACCACTACAATGTGCCATGTTACGTAAGCATTCTCCCGTTCGTGTGATGTTGGCATAGCGACCAGGTATAGCACCATTAGCATCATAGTCATCAACATTGAATAAAATGCAGTGAAGTTTCATCCCCCTTCCACTGGTTGCCTGTTCAATGTAGGACATACACATATCTTGACTTTGATCTGGAACTCCACTGGTGAAAAGGTAAATTCCTTCTGGAACTATCAAGCAGAAGTAAAATGTTCAATCAATATTGTATATTTTGTAAAATGCAAGTAAATGAAAACATATATTCAATTATACTTTCATGGAGTTTCTTTTTATCATGCTATAAAACTACCATTGTAAGGCTAAATAAAAATATATATGTGTGGTTCAAGTTACATACTTTTAAAAAATAGGGTTGGTGGGTTGGCAATTTTTTTTTTTTTTTAGTTTTTAATGTCAAAATCCGGAAAAAAATCGTGTGTTTACCGAAATTGTTTCTGGTATTATACATGCCCCAACCGGAAGTCCCCCATTTTTACATGAGTTTGGTTGTAAAATAAACAGTCATGATACGTTTTAGTTAATTTTGTTGCATTCTGTTATGAATTGTTGCATTTTGGCCATAACAGATACTTGTGATGGAAATTCAGATGACAGAAATCTATGAATTTAATTATTTTAATTCACAATCCTCAAAATTTGATAGTTTGAAAATTTATTTTTCAGAAATGAAAAAAAAAGTTCTAGGGTCTGGGTTTTTAACTAGGGTCGGTCGGGTTACTGGAACCACAAATATATTTTTATTTGGCCTAACTGTAAAATACATCAACAAGTACAGTGAATATTTAAAATCTTAGATATCACATGTTGACAATACTTCAGACACAATAAATTCAGTGGTATGCAAGTAGTGACAATTTTCTGCATGTGATCATACCACATGATTTTTATATCAAGTATTTGTTAATCCCTCTCTCACATATAGCAGTTTAAAACCATATAATACCTGAGAATTGTTTTGTACAAAAAAAAGTTCAACTTGTAAAAAAAAAATCAAAAGTATAAAGGTACAGCCTCACAGTGACCTATAGTTCATTTCTTTGTAATTTGGTCTCTTGTGGAAAGTTTTCTCATTAGCAATCAAATCACATCTTCTAATTTTCATAAAAGAAAGATATGAGTCATTTACATGCTACATATTCCCAAATTAATAAGATAATTAAATTCGTCAGTTTCTTACAAATAAAGAAATCATTTAATTTCACTTCCATAATAAGCTTGCATTTGCTTGTTTTTTCCAACAATAATAACTTACTGATTTTATGTTTGATTTCTTCTTCATTTTCTACAGCCAATTTAAATGCTGACAGGAAATTCCTGCTCCCTCCACACTGTAAGTCTAAAATCCATCTGGAAATTTAAAACAGTATCAATATCTCTTAGTTATACAATAAAAATCTACACAGATGAAATTGTCAATGACTTAAGAAGCAAATTGATATGCTGGAATGTTTAACTAAAATTGTAAGTAAAAGCTTTTAGTTTTCATGTACTTTCATTGCTTTTGCCACTTCTGACAGCTTGAAAATTCATGTGACATAATAATGAACACATGAATCAACTAGGGAAATAAGAATGATATTAAATGGGCATAAGATTAATCATGAGTAACCCTTTTGGGTTTTAGGTGAGATAAAATATAATGCAGTTATGTAATCTCTAGATCTTTATATATTAATTTATAAACAAATTTTATAAAAGTGTTATAAATTAGTCACAATTACTGCCTTATTTCCAATCTAAATTTTCTCTTAACCAAATTTCTAAATACTCTTTTATATATTAAAGCTTACTTCCATGCAGCTTGCAGATTCTGTTCTGTAGGCTTCATCATTGTGGGTTTCCATGCAACAGCTTTACTTCCAAATCTAAAATCAAAAGGAAAATGTGAAAGTCATCAATTTGTAAAATATAACAATATGCCAAATTTTGAAATGCATCTTAAAAACATATATGCTTATTTAAGATTTATGAAATAGAGATATAGGCTCAACTTCACCTTATAAAAAATTGTATAATAATAGGGGAAAAAAAACAGACAAATAATGTGATCCAACTAAAAATCATCAATCAAACATTTGATAAAAGATGTTTATACTTACGCAATGACATTGAAGAACTTTTTGTTGGCCATTTGTTGTTCCATCAATAACCGTATTGAGTGTTGTATGTGGACTAAATAGTTGACATTAGATACAGACATATCTATCAGAATAACTACACTGTAATAGAAAAATATATGTCAAGTTAATAACAGGATATAAAATGAACACTTCAGAAGACCCAAAATTCTGAGACAATAATTTTCATAAACTTTACGCTCTCAAGTGCCTGTGTTGCTCACCTAGGTCTATGTACACCTTCAGTTGTCATCCATACTTTTGATGTGTTTGAGCTTTCCATTTTGAATTTTCCTCAAAGTTTAGTATTTTTTTTATTTTCCTTTATTTTTCAACCATGACCAAAAATACAAAACAAATTAAAGAGCAATATCTCAAATAAGAAGTTGATTTACAATTTTGAGAATAGACTTATTTGTAGATTTTGTCTTGCCTATATTTAAAGTTTCAATCTACCAGTATCTATTATAATTTACTTAAGATATTAACAATAAATTAAAAATATTAATTTGGATGCAACATATGCATATCTAAAAAAATGTCACTTAATATCTGTGCGAGATAAAAACAATAAGTAGACTTACTTTTTATCTACAACAGTTCCAAAAATTCTACGACTACCGGTGGCCAACCAATCAATTCTTTTTTCATACAGGCCAACTCCAGAATTTAATTGTTTCTGATATTCAAACAGCTGGGTCATATCCACATGAACATTCTTCATAGAACCATCATGCCATTGGAACTGTACCATAGCTTTCTGAAATAGTTTTTATTGTATTCTTATTAAAATCTGTTCATGCAGCATCTGTTTACTATTCTAATATCTGCCAAAATGTGCACTAAATGCAAATTAAAAACTTTAATGTCAATTTTCATTTAAAACTTGAGTGGTGTCATCAAAATTACAAGCAGAGCTTTTTTTTTTGGCTGAGAAATAATTTACTTATGAACAGGAATCTTCTACAAAAAGTCAGGTTTTAAAAAAAAGAATAGAATAAAATGTCAATATTTCCTGTTATAGTTTACACAAGAAACATCAAAATTCCAAATTAGCATTTAATTATTTTCGAATGTACTATATAATTTTGTTTTTCAGTTAAGTTAATAGTTTCTAAAAGCTGAAATTCCTGAATGTTATGTTTACTGCCAATAAGACAAAGAAAATAAGAGAAGAATGTAGTGTACAGATCAGGGGAGATAATTACCTCATGAACTTGTGACTGAACAGCTTTCTTTATAACAGGTATAAATTCTTCTTTGTAAGAGTAGGCATTGGGTGCTAAAACTTGATACAAATCCAATTTTCTTGCTGAAAATATTAAAAATAAAATATGTTAATATTTAAACAAATATTCTTTCAAATGCTCTGTAATACCAGCACAACCTTGATTAAAACCTTTATTTTTTACCATGCGGCAATGAACTTGATTCTATCATTGAAAGATCTCTGAATATGTGTATTTTAAAAAGTTTGTAGTACATATATTCATATGAAATTTATTATCTTTCAGTTAATCAAATTTATGTTGTTAACATTTTTAACATACTATACAGAGATTTTTTCAATTGTATCTTCTCATTCAGCGAAAATTATACACAGTTAAAATATAACCTGCATATTTCTTCATCAAATCGTGAATAAAACTGATGCGAAAAAAATTCAGATAAAGGGTATCTTAAATATAATGCATTCATTATAATGCCATAATCAAAGGTAATGATTTAATTAAGTAAAACATTTTTCTTACCTTTCAATCCATGTTGTTTGATCCATTCAATTGAACATCTAGCTAAGAATTTTGGCACTTCTATTTTAAGCTGTAAATCATGACCTGGGGGTCTAGGTAAGAACCTGGACTGTGGTAGTTTGGATACCTCTGTTGATATCTAAAATAGAAATTACAAGTTCTTCAGATGTATGTAACAAACTGAGTATTGTCAACTAAATGAGATTCAATGAACATACAATAAGTGAATATAAGTAAACGTTACAACATAATTACACACAAAATATTAGTATAAGAGCAAAATATAAGGTAAAAACACAACAGATAATATATAAATAGTTTATACAATCAATATTTCAAGTATAAATGCAGTGACACATCATGTATTGACACATCTAATAACACTGTATAAGAGATTGACTATATTCTGCTACAAACTGAATAACATGTGCATGACACAGCTTGAGAAATTGAACCAACAATTTGGCTGTTTTGGGGTAAATACTCCCTGAAAGTATCATCGTGAACTTCTTGTAAACCATCAGGCTCATTTTCAATGTTTGTAGTTCTATTTAAATCAGACAATTCACTGTTGAAATCACTAGACGATAAAACACGACCATAAACGTCGGCAGCCATCTTTTTCTTTTTTTAAGAAACAATAATTCAATATTATTTTTAAGAATTTTCATTTCAAGATGTCCTGATTTTTAACTGTTCCTTTGGTTGAAGAAAACACATGTTTGTATGGTTTTCAAATCACTTTCTAATTTTTATTAAATAATAGCAATATCAAAAACAAAATTTGGCACTTAACTTTATTATCACCTTTGATACATGTAAAATAAAAATTAAAACTGAAAGAAACCCTGACAGACACCTTGTTCCCATGTTTACCTCATTTATAATACTGACTAAAGCACTTCCCATCATTCCCTGTCTCATTTCCTTTATTTTGTTGATCACATCCTGGGCTTTCTGAATTTCCTTCAATATAACACTTATCTCTGTTCCAGTATAAATTTGTTCCTACAATAACATAAACATTTACTCTAAAGAAATTTAAGTCATTTATCTATCCTTCCTAAGATCTTATGTGTTCTTTGTCTACAAAACTATACTTTGTTTTGAAATGTATTTTTTTTTCTTCAGAATTTGGTTGATTAAAATAGGAAAAACTTGTTGTTTCTAATTAAGAGTACTTGTTTTATAGTACATTCTGTTTGATAATTATGTCACAAATGAAACATTTTCCTCCCAATTTTTAAAAGTTTGTTTAAGACACATTTTTGTTAGTAAAGCATGGAGACAGGATTGGTATTCAAATCAGATTCAGTTGACATACAATAGTACAGGATAGAAAGTTATCATGTCTTGCAGATTTAAATTTCAATAAAAGGTGTTTTTTTGGAAGACTTACAATCAGTATATCAACAGCAATTGGCAAAGTTGGGTAGTGGTTCAAAATTTTCCATATCATCATGCCACCTTTCCATTGAACACATTATACATTAATCATTTAATATCCTTATTTCTAATAATATTACTTCTTTGTCCACTATCTGAATCATTTGTATCCATATGTGTATAAATAAAACTTTTCATATTCATTTCAATTTTTTTTACAAGCTTAATCTTTAATTTATATCTAGTGCCTAAATTGATTACAGGGTAAATAACTCCATACATACCTCACAACTTGCTGTATAACAATGATATGAACCTCCTGAAGCTTCTGCCAAATTCCTTAATGTTAACTGTCAAATATAAAAAAGATACATGTACAAGGATTTTAAATCATCTCTTGAATTATTCTAAACATTTATCATTGATTTCAAATAGACTAGAGTGAATGAAGTGCAAAATTTAACTGTTTCATTTTCAAAGTTTTTAAAAGCATTTTCAACTTACTATGCTTTTTGGCCTGTGCAAATGTGGACATTTTTTATTATTAAAGGGAAATTTAAAAACAATTAATCCAATCTAGAATGTTTTACTTACATTTGTTAGCTGATTACTGCAATCATAGGCCACACAATTTAATTCTATATGTTGACCAACACCCATCTGATGTATATAATCACATAACACTTCAGTTGTCTGATCTGGACTACAAAAATATATATACATTTTTTCATTAAACTATTTTATTCTGATGACAGTAGTAAATCATTAATATAATTCAACTTATAAAGTGACAAGTGTTAAATAGTAGATCTGGCCTTCAAGTCATAAAACTTTCGAGTTTTTTTGTACTCATACTCTAAAATCAACCAATCAAAATGCTTAATTTCATGTTTCAAGCACAAATTTTGTGCTCTGAGCACTGGCCCAATTTCCTGGTTTTACACTCTCAAAAATAATCAAAAACAAAAAAATTGAAAATGCAAATATTTCAAGGAAGTCAAACTCAATCCATCATATTTGAACATATTTTTTCAAAGTTGCATCAAAGATTAAAATACAAAGTATTTGCACACAATAAAGAAAAAAATATAATATTTCAAAAATACTTGGTGACACAAACAATCAACAAAAGAAAGCATATAAACCTACAGGTATTCTTTGAAACAAAGTAACTATCTACTTACACACTGCCTGAGATAAGGAGAACTGAGTCGATGTCTTTAAGCTTCATAACATGTTTCATGGCCTTCAGTAGATTACATCCTCCACTCTGTCTTATACGTAATACCCATTCTTTACCTTCCTCTATTCTGGAATTATTCATTTACATCATGTTATTTATCTATTCAAATTTCACATGAACATAGAATATATATTCTATTTTTAAGTGTTTATTCTTTCTTGTAATATATAGACATTTAAGATGCTGAAACAGACAATTTTTCCTGAATAAAGGACACTAATGATCTAGAATTTAGAATTTTTTGAAGAGTTAAAGGCCATATCAAATTAAATGCAGGTGGGAATTTCTTTAATTTCAAATATTCTGAGAGCCAATAAAAAATGCAACATTACAAAAAAAAAATGTATTTTTATGTTGGATTTTTGTATTAGGGGTAGAATGGTATAAACTTTTCTAAGGTTATTATTATTATCAACTTCTATGCCAGATATGAAGATCAAAAGACTATAATTGTATGATACAATATACCTCTTTGTAAAAATTATCAGATAGCATGTTTATTGTTTTTTAATGTTGAATGCCAATTCTCTGTATATTCATGCAGTTTCATGTAAGTTTCTTTAACTGGGTGTTGGAGTTTATTGCTGTATTGAAGACTCATTGGTGGTTTGGCTGTTGTCTGCTCTTTGGTTGGGTTGTTGTCTCTTTGACACATTCCCCATTTTTATTCTTAATTTTATTTTATATGTAAATTTTTTTGCAGATCAGTCGCAAAGAAGCAATAAGTTTGCCTGCGTATTGTTTGAAAATCATTAGAGAAACAGATTCCACCACAAAATCTCGTGTAATATGATATTTATCCACTCTCAACAGTTAAATTTTAAATAATTAAAAACGCTCGGCAAGCATCACGTTTTAAATTTGATAATTTAACTGTCTCGAGTGGATAAATATCGTATTACACTCGATGCAGTGGTAGACTCTATATTTATCCTCCCTTATAATGTTTATACATATATATATATTTACTTACATTCTAATATTGACATCCCTAGATACTGGCCATAGTGGGTCAATATCAGTTCCGAAGGACATCAGATAAACAGAAGTCGCCTTTGATAACTGTTCATCAAGCAAGTGCTATAGAAAGAAAAGTGTAAAAATATGAATAAAGTCTAATAAAATAAAACTTTTACCAATAATATAAAAATATTGTTTCAGGTATTCAAACAATAGATTTACAGGAGTTCAATCTTTTCAATTGTCATCGTAATGCACTTAACAGCTCCATTCTTCTATGCAAAGACATCAGATAACACTTTTTTTATTTCCACTGCAATCTTTTATTATTGTGTTTATCTACTGATATAACTATGAACCTTTTATCATGACAGAATATTCAACATTGGGGAGCAACAAATTATGAATTTTGTTTGCAATAAAACTTACGACAAGATTTTCCTGTAGGGTCTGTAGTCTACCAAACCCTGCATTAGCATCGGACATGTCAACAACAACAGCCAATCTTTTGGCTCTAAGGTTTCCAAATATCTGAAATATATCAAAATGGTGGCATGAGGTTTTAAGTTTCTCAGCACTTACAAGTGTACACCCACCTCTTCCCCATTTTTTTTGTATAATAAATTGAAAGTAAATGTAAAACTGTGAAGAACTTTATCACTAATGTGACTGGTTTAACCCATCTACCATTTTCAATTACCAAATCAGCAATATCAAAAAATACTCAATTGACAAATAATTTGCTTACAAGTCTTTTTTCTTCGATTCTACTGCAAATAACAAGTATTATGTCATTTTGAAATGCATTGTGTTATTTTTTTTCCTGAAAGAAAACAAACCAATACCTACCCTTCTACTGCCTTGTAAATTCCATTTGATCCTCTTTGTAAATTGTTCTATAGCTCTGTAAAATATGCAAAAAAAATTAATAAAAATAACAATTTATATTTTTTGTGTATCCAAAGCCTTTTCTCGTTAAACCTCTATTAGAAACATTTAAACCAAAAAAATCCAAAGGCAAGAATGAATAAATACTTGAATATGTGAAGACCTAAATGGTTTATGTGGACTTGTTTATGGATTTATTAATAATTGTGACTAACCATTTTTTGTGGATTTCCTTACTAAAGAAACTATTAAATGAAGTATAGGGTTTCTCTATACTGAAATGGAATTCAATAATCCATTGCAAAATAATACTTCAAATATAGTTTGCAAGCTTCGAAAACATTAATTTCATAATTAATATTTATAGATTGTAAAATGGCACTTCCAACATTTTCAAATACAGCAGATGCCAATCTATGAATTAAAGATCAAATGTGCTTTGAGACAAACATTTTAAAGTTTTTGCTCCCCTTTTTGGCGACTGTTTACAAACCTCAGCATTTAATATGTTGAGGCTCATATCTTAATCATACAGTTTTATAAATGTAGTTGATTTATCTGAGGCACTTTATAGCTTGCTGTTTGGTGTGAGCCAAAGCTTCGTATTAAAAGCCACATTTGACCAATAATGGTTTACTTTTTATACATTGTGACTTGGATGGACAGTTGTCTTATGGTTGCTGCATAACAAATTTGAATGTGTACTATGATTATTTAAGACTAAATAATGAACTTACACATTCAATTTATACTCAAATTCATTGACATCATAAGCATCAAACTGTATATGTTGTACTGCTTTCCCTGTCTTATGATCTGGTTTCAGTCTGAAATGGAAATAAAGTTATTGAAATATACTTGTCTACAGAACATTCTCTTTTTTCATAACAAGGGGCCTTAGTTGTTTACTGATCTAAGTATTTAATCTACTGCATCACTAGCTAGTCACATTGAGTTTGTGATTTTGAAAGGGACAGGTGCATTTGACTCTAATCTTAGTTGACTAAGGATTGTCAGTCTCTTGGCTGGAAGTCAGTGGTTTTCTCTGGTATTCCAGCTTCATCCATAGATAAAAACTGACTGCTGGGATGTAGTCAATAATGCTGAAAATGGAATTAACCACCAACAATCAATCCATCTATTACATTTAGTCCAACGTAAAAAATTTCAAGATTATTATTTTTTTTCAAATTTTTTTTATACAGATCAGTAAATGGATATAACTTTTTGGAAATCCTTATCTTACTTTATCTAAATGGAAATAAGGTGAGGGGTTATTAGAAAGAAAGTTTGAGAACTAAAGCAAAGTAAGGTATGCTAATTTTTGCATGTTGACTAGTATAAAGAATAGCAATAAAAACACTGTAAATATGATATAAGTTATCTCCAAGTAAAATGAAGGTTGTAGTAAATCAAATTCATCCATTATTACTTTTCCAAAATCACCAATGTCATAGAAATTTTAAGAATTAATTAAGAAAATGTTACATTAAGACCATACCCAGATACTTTTCCTTTATCAACCAGATCTTTGAGAGTAAGTTTCATGTATTCTATAGAGTGTGATTTTAACCATTCTTCTGACGTTTGTAAATCAGCCTGTAGTGCCGCTTCAGCATGTTGTAATCTCTGAAATGATAGGTTTTAAACATTGAAGTGAATAAATATTTATTGCATTAGCAACAGCATTTATGTAGCAAAATAACAAGATATTTGACAAATATGAAAGAATACAGAGAACAATCAAATTACACTTATTGAATATGAAAGATTTCACACAGCCTGTAAAAAAAAAAGCCTTAGAGTATTTTGCGAATTTAAACATCAATAATCCAAGTTACATCAACAATAAAATGTGTGCTCAAAAGTTAATTATGAAGGCTGTAGATCGATAAAATCAAATGGAAAGGATACTAGCAAATGTCAAGAAACAATTTCAAAAGAGTCTGTACAACCTGACAAAAATCAAATCAATCCTACTCAAAATAAAGAGATTTAGTATGAATGACAATGAGACAACTATCCACCAGAGATCAAAACAACATTTATAGGTCACTGCATATGCCTGATACCTAAACCTTCAATTAAGGTTAAATGTCTGTGCTATTTTATCATACATAGTGTTAAGATCTCACAAAACATGTATAGCCCTGCCACATTTTTGGGCCTGTCCCAAGTCAGGAGCCTCTGGCCTTTGTTAGTCTTGTGTGTATTTTATTTTTAGTTCATTTATATGTATTGCAGTTTAGTGTGACGTCCATTTTCACTGAACTAATACACAATTAGCCAGCTGAGGACGACCTCCCAGTGTTGGATTTTCTGGCTGCATTGAAGACCCATTAGTGGCCTTTGGCTGTTGTCTGCTCTTTGGTCTGGTTGTTATCTCTTTGACATATTCTCAATTTCATGAACTTACCAAAAGATCTCTTGTCTGGTTTACATTTGTTATTGCTAATGGATGTGGAGCCTTGGCATTTTTTGTTGTCGGGTTTACCCAAACAATCTCTTTCTCACTGAAATAAAAACAAAAACATACTGTAGATACATTTAATGTTTTGGGCTAACTTTAAAATTATTTATCATATGAAGATAATCAAATTGGAAAACTTTCAAGGTATATCATTTTTATAGTGTTGTACATTATAAAATGTCATTGTGTAAAAACTCTAACCAATATTTGCTTCTAAGAAAGATTCTTTTCCAAGAAATTCAAATACCAATGTTGACAAGAATATGACTACACAAATAAATGTTAATATGTGATGTGACTTGTGGTACAAAGCCAAGAGACATATTACGAAGTGCAGATAGTAAACAATTTCAATATTTTTATCAGTGTTCTCTATGGGCCCTTCCCTTTTTGCATCATGATAATGTGATTCTATGCTGCTTATATATCTGATAAATCATCATTTACAAATACTTTGAATTATTGCCAATCATTTACTAACACTTTAAAATTTGCCCATCATTTTTTTTAATTTAGTTGTAATTTCTAAATATTTATAGATTCAAGTTTTTGGCTTATCCATTCATAGATTTTAAAATAGTATCTAGACTACATGTACATAATACTTTGGTATTTGTATCGCCATGGCTGTATTGTTCATTTTAAAGCAAATCATGATCTTACTCAGGAATATCTTTCAGTAATTCATTTATTTCATCATCATCATCTTCTTCATCTTCATCAAGTTCTGATACTTCAAACTCTTCCTCTCCGGGTGGTTCATCATCTGTTAAAACTTCCTTTTCTCCTTTTTCTTTATAATTTTCTTCACTAAAATATTTCAAAAGAAACACTTAAATTTCAACAACACGGAAGCAGAGGCTGCTCTATCTCCCAAAAAGTTAGAGCCATAAAAATTGCAAGCTGATGTATTTTTGTCGCCAGTAGACAAAATCAAGACTCTAGCTGGCTCTAAAACTGGTTCAAAGTTTTCAAAACTGGCAACATGTTTTCATCCTGTTCATTTTTCGTATCAAAATAGATTTTTATAATTGAGCTACAACCTTCATGATTAACTTTTGAGCCACAAGGCGGAAGCTAAATTTTTTTTCTGAAAATTTTAGTTGGATTCTGTTGGAGTGTAGAGAAAAAAAATTTGTATTGTGATCTTAAAATACTCAAAAAGTATATATATTTTTTTTTATCTTATATCTATTTGATTATAAACTGTGTGATTATGCAATTGGATAAAGAATAGACTAATACTGGAGTTGACAATTATTGCACATTTGGTGTTATATTGATTTTCTTAACAGCAACAATCTTTACAAAAGTACTCTGTGTCACTGTAAGGGAGCTACCATTTGATTTTTATGGGGGGGCTAGGATGAAAAATTTTGTCCTGCATTTTTTTTTAGCTGTAATCTCTGTCCTGCCTTTTTATTTTTCACTCTGTTCGGTCCTGCCTTTTTTTGTTTTTGTTTATCCTGACTTTTTTTTACCTAAATTGTCGTCCTGACTTTTTTTTTGTGCAAGTGTCTCATCCTGCCTTTTTTTTTACTCAAAACTCCTGTCCTGCCTATTTTTTTCAAATTTCATCCTAGCCCCCCCCCGCCCCCATAAAAATCAAATGGTAGCTCCCTAACTGATGCAGGGACAACAAAAATATTTGGAAGGTGCTGCATCATATCGGACTATCTATTATTAACCAACTTACTACAGTCAAACCTGATTACTCAAAAATATCATCTAGACTATATCTACTATTAAAGATTAAAAAATTTCTAAATCTAGACTGCAGAAAATTATTCTATAATGGTTATATCTTGCCACTAATTGATTATTGTTGTATAGTGTGGAGTAGTTGTAGCAGTGAGGGTTTAAAAAGGATATTAAAATTACAAAAGAGGGCTGCTAGATTAATACTAGAAACAGACCCATTCGCTCCTTCTGCACCCTTATTCAAACATTTAAACTGGATGACAGTTGAACAGAGAATAAAATATCATAAGTTAGTGATGACATTTAAGTGCATTAAAAATGATGCCCCATCATATCTTACTAACAAGTTTCATTATGTTTCAGACAGAAATCCATACCCCTTGAGAAATGCTGTACAAGGAAACCTCATACTCCCTAAACCAAAAACAGAATTGTTCAAAAAATCTTTTATGTATTCTGGACCATTCTTGTGGAATAATTTGCCAATACCGTTAAGAAATATTACAAATGTTAATTCTTTCAAATACAAAATAACAGATCATTTATTGAAATTAACCTATCTATATCAATTATATTAAAAACTGATCATGTCATCATGTTTATTTTTTTCATCACATTTTATCAAGTTGTATTAAACATTATTATCATACTTGACTCTTTATACCAATGTATGCAATGTATATGTTTGCATTTTGTTTGATTTCTCATGATGAGGGCCTCAGGGAAGATTAGTTATATAGCTAACTGTGTAACCCTCTTAAAATAAAGTATTGTTGTTGTTGTTATTAAACCGGACCCTGAATAAACCGGTTTCCTGTCTATTCCGGCCGAAAATGAAAGTCCCTTATTTTTCCATTCAAAGTCTTTGTTAAAATACCCTTAGTAAACCGGATCCTGCGTATTCCGAATTTCGGTCTAATTATGAAGTCCCAATACTCTAAATTACATTAACTAGATACCATTGAGATGGGAGCCATCTCTGTGGGCCCCGCTGTCAATAATGTGGGGTAAATAAGTTGATCAAATTTGTTAGCGATGGACAGACCAACAGACAGACCTTTGACCTAGGAAGTTGTACATACATCATGACACACCCTCTGGTGTTGGTTAAAATCAGGGTTGGCAAAGTATAACCCGCCCGGGAAAACCCAGGCGGGAATTCCCGGGTTTTCCCGGGCCGGGCAATATTCCCTGAAATGGGTAATACTGGGTAATACTGGGCAATAAGACTTTTTTTAAAGCTTATTTTAACACAAAATAGTAGTCTTGTTGTAGTTTCATAGCATTATAGCTAAATATATATACATTTTATACAGATAACCATTGAGAGTCATGTTTCTAGAAGATTGAAAATTCAGGCAGAATACAAAATTTGAATATTTTAGGATTATTAATACCTTGTTAATTTCCATGTATTGTTTCAATTATCCAAACTTTAAAAAAAAATGCATTTTATAGCAGTGTTTATGTGAATTATAAATTTAAATGTCTATGCAATCATATTGCTAAATAAACACCCTACAGGGTCAAGTCATTAACCCTTATAGAAATGAAAAGGCTGAATATGGTTATATAAACATATCAATGTCCTAATCTGAATAATTACTTATTAATTAGTGATGTACATATAAATTATGCAAAAGTAATATTTCTTACATTTTCTTGTTAATTGTTAATGTAAGATATATACATTTGAAAAATGAATTCTTTGAATTTCTGTTACCAGTTTGACCAATCTAGACGAGAGGTTGATTTAATAGACTTTCAAAAGAATTATTGATAAAGGCTAGGCCTTTTCCATTAATATTTGTGTAATGTGTGACTACATGTTTACTTGTCTCATAGTTGCAAGAATAATACTTTTTCAAATGTATATACACTTGTATTATCACTCTCAACCAAGTCAACTAATTTATAAATCAAAATGTGTTTATAAATATCTTAAATGTATTGCAATTGAGTTTGATCACTGAATCCTCTTTAAAATTCAGGCCAGTATTTTATATTACCCAGTATTGCCCAGTATTACCCATTAAAACCCAGTAAAACCCGGGTTTTCCCAGTATTTCCCACTGGGCTGGGCAATACTCATAAAACCCGGGTTTTTGCCAACCCTGGTTAAAATGGATGTCAAGTATAATATTTGAAATCATAACGGTTCTCAAGATATAGAGCGGACACGATCTTCACCACAGTACACGGGGTTGTCAACTGAAACCAACGTTTTTTTTACCTTGACCTAGGAAGTTGTACATACATCATGACACTCTTCTGGTGGTGGTTAAAATGGATGTCAAGTATAAACTTTGAAATCATAACGGTTATCTAGATATGGAGCGGACACGGGGTTGTCAACTGAAACCAAAGTTTTTGACCTTGACCTTTGACCTAGGAAGTTGTACATGTACATACATCATGACACACCCTCTGGTGTTGGTTAATAAACATGTTAAGTATTAAGTATAAAATCATAACGGTTATCTAGATATGGAGCGGACACGATCTTCACCACAGGACACAGGGTTGTCAACTGAAACCAAAGTTTTTGACCTTGGCCTTTGACCTAGGTAGTTGTACATACATCATGACACACCCTCTGGTGTTGGTTAAAATGGATGTCAAGTATAAACTTTGAAATCATAGTGGTTCTCAAGATATAGAGCGGACACGATCTTCACCACAGGACACAGGGTTGTCAACTGAAACCAAAGTTTTTTTTACCTTGACCTTTGACCTAGGAAGTTGTACATACATCATGACACGCCCTCTTGTGGTGGTTAAAATGGATGTCAAGTATAAACTTTGAAATCATAACAGTTATCTAGATATGGTCATAATGGTGTTGGTTAATAAACATGTTAAGTATTAAGTATAAAATCATAACGGTTATCTAGATATTGAGCGGACACGATCTTCACCACAGGACACAGGGTTATCAACTGATACCAAAGTTTTTGACCTTGGCCTTTTACCTAGGAAGTTGTACATACATCATGACACACCCTCTGGTGTTGGTTAAAATGGATGTCAAGTATAAACTTTGAAATCATAGCGGTTCTCAAGATACATTTATAGAGCAGACACTATCTTCACCACAGGACACGGGGTTGTCAACTGAAACCAGTTTTTTTACCTTGACCTTTGACCTAGGAAGTTGTACATACTTCATGACACACCCTCTGGTGGTGGTTAATAAACATGTTAAGTATGAAATCATAATGGTTCTCTAGATATTGAGCGGACACAAAGTTAGAGTGTTACGGACGGACGGGCAGACTGATCACTATAGGGCGACCCGCCTAAATGGCGGGGCCCTAATTATTACCTGTATAAACCGGTTTGTCTAATTAATTTCAATGATCAATATGCAATCAAAACATATTTGTTTATACAATATGGCTTTTCGTGATAATCAATTAGTCAGGTGTCAAACTGTGAACCTAAAATCGTACTGTTGTGAGCTGTATCAAAACATTATAAACATGTCAATTAAAAGAAAAGACACACCGAATATATCTTGGATTGAACTTACGTTTTAACTTGGATAAACAAATTTAAATCGCGGAGTAAGAAATTCACATCGTGATTTCGAAATCCTGGGTTCCCTGTTGTGAACCCCTAAACAAATGACCTTGATAATGAAAAACGTCCGTATGACAACAATCAATGGATATTTTACACTGTACGACAATGTTTTTACATGATGAAATTACGTTTGATAATATTCTGGCTTTTTAATCCGCCATTTCAACATTTCAAATTATTGATCATGGGAGTAAATCGAAATTCTCGTCTTACAATCCAAACAACGCGATTATTATGATGCAAATGCAAACAAGGAAAAAATGAAGTGAAATTATTTTAATTTATCAGATATAATTTACAATCAGAGAGAACTTTTACATGCAAAATGTCAGACGTCACAAGTCTTAAACATCCGGTCAAAACTGAAACCTGAATAAACCAGTTCACTGTCCAAACCGGCCCTTTTTCATAGTCCCGTAGCCAGCTGGTTTATACAGGTTTTACTGTACAAAAGGTATAGAAATGCCCATGCTTTATAAAAGGAAAATTTCGACAACTGGTCATTATGAAAGGAGAAATTGCTACAGCCAGTCATTACAAAATCTCATTCATTCATGAATTACGAAGTCACACCCGAGCATTACGAAATCACAGTCATGCATTATGAACAGATGAAATGGGACATCGATTAAATCAAAATTCAGTTTATTTCTTTACATAAGTGTGACAATTTTTTTTATTCTATTGAAAAAATAGGATATAGATATCTAAATAAGTTTGTAATTCCTTAATACCATTAAAATTGTTAACGTTTATTCTTATAAATGTTAGGACGTACAAACCAACGCAGTGGCAGATCCAGAGGGGGGTTCCGTGGGTTGGAACCCCCCCCCCTTTTTTTATGATCAATAATGCATTAGAATAGGACATATAGATGTATAGTTGGAACTCCCCTTGATCCTGCATTGGGAACCCCCTTTTCAAAATGGCTGGATCCGCCTCTGCATCGGCTAAAGGACCAGGGCCGAACTGACTCGACACATGTCGATAGTCCAAATTGAACAAAAAGGTGTGAGAATTGCTTTTCAGACTTTTGTTTTACCCAGAATCTTCTTGTAACGGATAAATCCTTCTTTGTCCAGATCCACCAAAACCAGAATTTCCGAATATATTATCCATTATACTGCAAAACTACGAACTTCTATCATATTAGATAAAATTCTTACGGACATCCATGTTGTTGTTGTTGTTGCCAATAGCCTGTGCAGACTCGCGCTTAAGGAATTCCAAACTTTTGATTGGACAAATTCCGGGCACCTGCACAATGGACTGACTGCACCGCTCGTTCCTTGTCGATTTATAAATCAGATTAACTCCCTTGTTTTACTCGGAACACCTCTACAATTGAAAATTCCGAATGATAAAAAATCGTCTGAATTTATGATTATGCAAATATTTCAGCAACACACATGAAATATGGCAAATAGGTTTGTGCATTATCTATTTCTTGTTACAAACAAACCCTATACAGACTATATGGCTTCAGCTATTATGTGAAGCTTTCACATTAAAAATGAAACAAAACAATCTCAGCTATCTAGGACAAGTAAATAAAGCATTTACTTTCTACAAATTATAAAATTAAAACATTTAGGAATGGAAAAACATGCTTTTAATTCTTAAATATTAGAACTGAAGAACCAAATTATAGGGTTGCACCATCTAGAAAACTTTCCTGCGTTAAATAAATATCAATCAAAGTTCATATGGCCCATCCCTTATTCATTACACCTTTATCGCTATTTGGAAATCTGTCGTGGTTGACCAAAGACTCTGCCCAGCTTGAAACATGGCGTCATACAACAATCACTTTTCCATGGTGGTGTTAGGTATTTTGTATTATGACGTCAAAATTTTTCAGAACCTTTGAGCTGTCCAGGAATGGCGGAATCATAGCGAGAAGGTGTATAGACCTCATCAGTATTTGAGCAGCTGAAAAACTACAACACTCAACCCAAGAATTTTCTACACTTTAATTATTGATGTCATACAACAATCATTTAATGTCTTGCAACATAAAAAAAAATTAAGTAGGAATCGTCACTCCAAACACTTGTTGAGAGTACAGGAATTGAGATTACGTATGTGGTAGAGTAGGACATAGATTATTTCAAAATTATCTTGCAGAATGATGATTATAAAAATGCTTCAGACTTGAGTAGTCTGATAGTGCAGGGATGCTGGTGTGCCCTCTATCTGGTAAATGACATCATAAGGGTGTGTGTAATTGGTGACCTTTTCCAGTGAAGGACATGATTCGAGAAATAGCCTATAGCAGATAATAGTTATAAGGTGTATTAGCTTCCCCCATCAGACCCCTACTTTCGAAACAAGGAATTTGACTATCTGAAATTTCCAGAAGTCCAGCGTTAATAGCCAAATTTATGTGTTTAAGGTCAAATACTTGGAAGTTGCATCAGGAGCCTGTAATAGAGTGGTTGTTGTTGGTTGCTATCTGCCATATTTGTTTTTATTTTAATGTGTCAGGTGATTGTTTTTTTGTTTGAATTATTTCTAGTTTTGTCATGTGTGGACTTTTTGTAACTTACTATATAAGGTACAGGTTTTGCTCATTGTTGAAGTCATGATGACGGTCTTAGTTGTTAATAAAATTGAGAATGGAAATGGGGAATGTGTCAAAGAGACAACAACCCGACCAAATAAAAAACAACAGCAGAGGGTCACCAACAGGTCTTAAATGTAGCGAGAAATTCCCGCACCCGGAGGCGTCCTTCAGTTAATGTCTGTGTCTTTTTGGTCTTTTGTGGAAAGTTGTCTCATTGGCAATCATACCACATCTTCTTTTTTATATTTTAGTTGTTAACCTCCTCATCCTATGGTTTCTGGTGGGAATTTGTTATATTGGCAATCACCATATTTCCTTATTTTTATATACAGCATTGTACAGTGGCAATCCAAATCATAAATTGTCTTGAGAGTAGTAGCATCCTGTTTTATTTCCAACATAGTGCTTATCATACATTTATGATTCATGACATTACTACAATAAAAAAAAAAATAGTTATTACTAGTCTATTTATTTCAGGAACTAAAAGCTTCATTCAGAATCATATAGAGCATCAGAACTATTCTTTGATTTTTGCTATAATAAAAATAAATCATGTCACTGACTTTTATACATTTTAAACTATGATACAGGTAGAAAAATGTAGTTCTATTGCCTAAACAAAAAAATTGTTTGGTTTAAGTAAGTGTTCTGTTTACTATACCTGACGTAGGTTTGGGGGACATAAGACAAGGATAAAATATAAATCATTCGCAGAGCTTTCAAATTACATCTTTTTACTTTGGATTAAAACATTAAAAGATGCTAATACATGTAAATGTAATAATCACAACAATCATGGATAAGGCAAAAAAGTTCTGGAAAATACAGATTCAACATACTGAAAAACAACATCCGACATTAATAGTGCTCAGAATAACCCCCTGACAGTAGTTATCGCACAATGCTAAATAAATTTTATTTTAGGTAGGGTCAGGTTACCCTAACCAAACAAATTTTCTTTCTAGGCCTAAGCCCTAAAATGGTCCAAATACAGCATTATATACACAATTGTTCACCTAGAAGTGTTGATTTGTTATTACAATGAACAGTTTCTTACATGATCATACAGGATGTGCTCACTGTTTTGTAATTTTAAGAAATGAGGCAGATTTGATCGAATTATATAAAAGAAGATGTGTTATGATTGTCAATGAGACAACTCTCTACTAGATAGATATAGGAAGATGTGGTGTGAGTGCCAATGAGACAACTCTCCATCCAAATAACAATTTATAAAAATAAACCATTATAGGTCAATGTACGGCCTTCAACACGGAGCCAAATTATTAGTGTAAAACCCTTCAAACGGGAAAAACAACAGTCTAAATCTAAATAAAAAACGAGAAACGAGAAACACGTATAAATTACAAAAACAAACGACAACTACTGCACATCAGATTCCTGACTTAGGACAAGAGACCAAATGAAACTGAAAATAACAACTACAGGACACTGTATGGCCTTCAACAATGAGCAACCCTAAACACTTTGTAAGCAAGCTAGGACAGATCACTTTCATAGAAGAGAAGGAATGTGACAATAATGCTACATAACAAATTTATAAATAATTCACTGTGTTGAAAAGTTTAAGAAGACAGTTTTTTTTACATTTTCCTTTAATAAAAAAAAAAGTGAAGACTGAATATCTTGAATATTACAAATATAAATATTTGCTATTACATATATAAATATTTGCTATTACATATATAACTATTTGCTATTACATATATAAATATTTGCTATTACATATATAACTATTTGCTATTACAAATATAACTATTTACTATTACAAATATAACTATTTACTATTACAAATATAACTATTTACTATTACAAATATAACTACTAGTATTTACTATTACAAATATAACTATTTACTATTACAAATATAACTATTTACTATTACAAATATAACTATTTACTATTACATATATAACTATTAGCTATTACATATATAAATATTTGCAATTTAATAATTAAATTGTTTGTAATTTTGATTTTCTTATGTCATTGTTTTTTTCACAGTACTAGTGTGATAGGAATCCTTTTGTGTTGACATAATATTTATTCAAATGAACTTTTATTATCTAACAAAAGTTCAATACTTTTCATTATATAATATTTTATCCAGAAAATGTCTAATGGCTATGGATGAAATATAATATGGTGAAAGTTCCAACATTATTTGTTATGTAACAAAAGTTTTTTTGAACAACTATTATCATGATTATGGTCAAACTTTTATGCCATCACACTGTAACCAACAATATTTTTTAAAATTAACCATTGCTTTCTTTTGAGCATTTTGAATGAGACCTCTGGATATGGACATGTGCACATCACTCAAATATTTTGTTTCAGTAAATGAAAACTTTTCTTCCAGACTAGAATATATATGTTATTCATCCTAAAAAAATACCAACAAACATTTGTAGGGAGTTTTTTCTAGTGACATTGTTTTTAATAATCCCACATTATTTTACATTATTTTTATTGTCTTGTTATATTAATTTCAGACCATCACAGAAAAGATCTAGAAGTCCTGAATGTGAAGAATGTCTGCCTATATCAAAAAGAATAAACAGATTACAAATAGAGTAAGTAATATTTTCAGTGAATCCACATGTGTAACAGACTAACAAAAACTTCTTCAAAAAAGTATTTACATATAAGTGAATGTTTAATATATAATTCATGTAATTGCATAGGATTGTGCCTGATATTCATATGATGAAGACATAATTTTCAATCAGTTTAATTGAAGTCTGGAGCTGGCATGTCAGTTAACTGCTAGTAGTCTGATGTTATTTATGTATTATTGTCATTTTGTTTATTTTCTTTGGTTACATCTTCTGACATAAGACTCGGACTTCTCTTGAACTGAATTTTAATGTGCGTATTGTTATGCGTTTACTTTTCTGCATTGGCTAGAGGTATAGGGGAGGGTTGAGATCTCACACATGTTTAACCCCACCACATTTTTGCGCCTGTCCCAAGTCAGGAGCCTCTGGCCTTTGTTAGTCTTGTATAACTTTTAGTTTCTTGTGTACAATTTGGAGTTTAGTATGGCGTTCATTATCACTGAACTAGTATATATTTGTTTAGGGGCCAGCTGAAGGACGCCTCCAGGTGCGGGAATTTCTCGTTGCATTGAAGACCTGTTGGTGACCTTCTGCTGCTCTATGGTTGGGTTGTTGTCTCTTTGGCACATTCCCCATTTCCATTCTCAATTTTATCAACAGAAGTATCCTAAAATAAAAAAAAAAGTTCTGCTTTTAGGATATTTGGTTGAATCTTACAGAGTAAACATATCACTGTCCTTTACTGTCTTTATACCAGGATGCCAAGAGAGATTGCAAGAACAGTATTAAACATTATTCTCAAAATAAACAAAATGATTATTTCCTAAAATAGATAATAATTGCATACCATTAAACATTTCATTTTGTTATTATGCTTATATAGAATGATAATAACTGTAGGCTGTATGTATTGCCAATATTCAATTATAGTCAAAGCTGCAAAGATCTACAGTATTTGAAATCACAGTCTGTATAGGGCAAATTGAAAATAAAACATTATGTTCAAATCTTGAAAAATAAACCTCTGTAAAAAGGTAACCTGTTGAAAAAAGGGCCCCTTTTACTCTTGATTGAGCTACCTCAATACAATGGTTTTCACTAATTACATCTAATCTTTAGGAATGATAGAAGACAAAGTGAAAAATAAACTTGTATAAAGGTAACCTGTTGAAAAAGGGTCCCTTTTACTCTTGATTGAGCTACCTCAATACAATGGTTTTCACTAATTACATCTAATCTTTAGGAATGATAGAAGACAAAGTGAAAAATAAACCTGTATAAAGGTAACCTGTTGAAAAAGGGTCCCTTTTACTCTTGATTGAGCTACCTCAATACAATGGTTTTCACTAATTACATCTAATCTTTAGGAATGATAGAAGACAAAGTGAAAAATAAACCTGTATAAAGGTAACCTGTTGAAAAAGGGTCCCTTTTACTCTTGATTGAGCTACCTCAATACAATGGTTTTCACTAATTACATCTAATCTTTAGGAATGATAGAAGACAAAGTGAAAAATAAACCTGTATAAAGGTAACCTGTTGAAAAAGGGTCCCTTTTACTCTTGATTGAGCTACATCAATACAATGGTTTTCACTAATTACATCTAATCTTTAGGAATGATAGAAGACAAAGTGAAGAAGAGAAAACTGTGGACTTACAGGTAAAACAGAAATTACATTAAAATAAGTTCAAGCTACTGTATTCAAGTAAAGGGTGAGGATATTTTAAAATCCTTAGGTAAACATTGGTGGCCTTGGGCTGTTTTGTCTTTGGTCAGGTTGTTGTCTCTTTGACACATTCCCCATTTTTATTCTCAATTTAATGTATGGGCTATTCCAGAAAAAAAATGTATGGGGGTTGGGGGGGTTGGAAGGCACATTGTATTAATAATACATGGGTGATGGGTATCATAGCAACTTTTCACACTATAATGCACTATAATTCTCAATTACAATTGTCTGGGTGGCGGGTGCTGACAAAAACTGCCTTCCAACCCCCTACATTTTTTTCTGGAATAGCCCTAACACAAAAAAACACCCATATTTTCTGAAATGAGCCAGTTTAACTGTAGAAATAAAATTTCTGTCAGACTTGTCATTTAAATGGAGAAATTCTAGTGATTTTATCTTATGTGGATAAGGGATCTGGTCTCTTTTTTTGCAAGACTTTAAATATTTGACTTTTGTTTTACATATTAAGCTATGTTCATTACAACCTTTCAACATTTATACATATTATTTCTAGTATCTTGAAACCAAAGTGTTAAAAACTGTGGCTGTACAATCCTGTCCCCTTTTTAACCAAAGGGGAAATTACTTTTTTATTATGGAGAATTAATTCTTAATAACCTATCTTATTATAGGTTTTTATGTTTTTTTCAGCCAAACCAGTCAGCAGATCTATCCAACATACAACCATCCAGTAGTAGACCACAGAATCTCTCTATGAATCCATGTCAGGATTGTGCCGGCAATAACAATTTACCCTATGACATTGTACAGGGATATAACCCTGAGCTAACCAATAGAGACAACCCAAATTACTATAGGATTAATAGCATGCTGTTTAAAGCACATTATGAGAGAGTGCTCAGGCATAAGGATCCTTTACAGTACCCTGATACATAATTTTTGTTCAGTAGCATACTGTTTAAATTATTGAAACAAGGGGATAGTTAACATTAACAGCACCACAAAACCAGTGATTTGTAAGAGAAATCCTGAAGAAGTGTTGCTTTTTTATTTATATGCTAAAACAATTTGGGATTATTAATGTATTCATCTCATGAAGTCATATAATTTCCCATAAGAGGGATTGAACATGTTATCATTATATTGTGTTTAAGTTTATTTGTTATGATTTTTCATTGCCTGAATTTTTTTAAGAAAAAAGTATTCAGATGTCATGTAAAAAATAAATGTAAGCACTAACTGAGGAATCTTTTTATTGACCTGATGACCAACTTTACTTTAATGATACTGATATTTTCTGTATCTCTGTTATTCTAGGATTTGCAAAAATGTTAGTTTTTGTTAATTGTAAGGTGAGATATAGAATATTTTTCGAGCCTTTTATAGCTTACTATGCAGTATGGGTATTGGTCATTGCTGAAGGCCATGCAGTGACTTATAGTTTTTATGTCCCAAATAGGGGCATTATGTTTTTAGGTATGTGTGTCTGTTTGACTGTCAAATCTGTTTTGACCCCTTTTCAGGGTCCACAGAACCTAGAAGATGATAGTGTGAGTGGGCATCCTTATGCTATGGACATATTCTTTTTAACTTCTACATCATTTGTCCTGAAGTGCAGATACCACATTTTCATGTTTTTATACGCCCGTCAAAATTTTGACGGGACGTTTTATGGTATACAAACGTCTGGTGTCCGTCCGTCTGTCCGTCTGTCTGTCCAGCATAAACATGTCGCTCCGTAACTTGAGAACGACTTATCTAAATTTCATGAAACTTAATATAGTTGTTTTTTATGATGGTCAAATGATCTGTATACTTTTTGGTGAAAATAAGATTTAAACTTTTTGAGTTACGGCACTTTGTAACTAAAATAGGGGTGTGTTTTTTTTCACATCTCAAAAACGATTCTTGATTATTGCTTAAAACTTTACACACTTCTTAGTTATATTAATCTTAATATCTGTATACTTTTTGGTGATGATTCAAAATTTCATTTTTGAGTTATTGAGTATTTTGTAAAAAAGGGGAGGGTTTTTTTTACATGTCACACTGTAACCCAAAAACAATTTATGATTATTGCTTGAAGCTGTACGCACTTCTTTGTTATATTAATCTTAAGATCTGTATACTTTTTGGTTTGATTCAAAATTTTATTTTCGTGATATTTGTGTAAAAAAAACAGGGTGGGGGGGTTTCACATGTCCCGCCATGTCTCAAAAGCAATAAATGGTAATTGCTTAAAACTATCTCAGAAACTATTTATGATTACTGCATAAAACTTCCACACAAGACGTAGGGCGTATCATGCGCTCATGGCGCAGCTGTTGATTATATTTGTTGCAAAGTGAAACATGATAGTTACAGTCCCTTCATTGTCTACACTTTTATACTTATTTTATGGCTCGCAGCTAGCCTACTCTTGTCTGTCTGTCTATGTAAGTCCCAAAGTTGGTTTACTTTTGCACTGACTTTAGTTTGGCTCAACCAAATGTTATAAAACTTATACACAATGCTTATTATCATAAAACACAGAACAAGTTCCAATTTGGTTGGTATCACTTTTACAGTTCTCTAGTTATGTCCCTTTATAGCATTTTATGCAAGCAGGGTCATCATCTGTGTCCCATGGATACATTCTCTGTTTATTTAGTTTCTTGATTAGATCCATTGTAGAATAAGTACGTAAGATAGACCTTTACATTTGCTATATAGTTGCTATCAATGCATAATGTTAATATGCAAAAGGTGAGACCCTACCCAATCATTTATAATCCAGGAATTCGAAAGCCTTATTTTTATACGACCGCAAAATTTGAAAAAAATTTCGTCGTATATTGCTATCACGTTGGCGTCGTCGTCTGCGTCGTCGATGTCGTCCGAATACTTTTAGTTTTCGCACTCTAACTTTAGTAAAAGTGAATGGAAATCTATGAAATTTTAACACAAGGTTTATGACCACAAAAGGAAGGTTGGTATTGATTTTGGGAGTTTTGGTCCCAACATTTTAGGAATTAGGGGCCAAAAAGGGCCCAAATAAGCATTTTCTTGGTTTTCGCACTATAACTTTAGTTTAAGTTAATAGAAATCTATGAAATTTTGACACAAGGTTTATGACCACAAAAGAACGGTTGGGATTATTTTGGGAGTTTTGGTTTCAACAGTTTAGGAATTAGGGGCCAAAAAAGGGCCCAAATAAGCATTATTCTTGGTTTTCGCACAATAACTTTAGTTTAAGTAAATAGAAATCAATGAAATTTAAACACAATGTTAATGACTACAAAAGGAAGGTTGGTATTGAATTTGGGAGTTTAGGTCCCAACAGTTTAGGAATTAGGGGCCAAAAAGGGACCCAAATAAGCATTTTTCTTGGTTTTCGCACCATAACGTTAGTATAAGTAAATAGAAATCTATGAAATTTAAACACAAGGTTTATGACCATAAAAGGAAGGTTGGTATTGATTTTGGGAGTTTTGGTCCCAACATAATAAGGGGCCCAAAGGGTCCAAAATTAAACTTTGTTTGATTTCATCAAAATTGAATAATTGGGGTTCTTTGATATGCCGAATCTAACTGTCATGACTGTGTATGTAGATTCTTAACTTTTGGTCCCGTTTTCAAATTGGTCTACATTAAGGTCCAAAGGGTCCAAAATTAAACTTAGTTTGATTTTGACAAAAAATGAATCAGTTAGGTTCTTTGATATGCTGAATCTAAAAATGTACTTAGATTCTTGATTATTGGCCCAGTTTTCAAGTTGGTCCAAATCGGGGTCCAAAATTAAACTTTGTTTGATTTCATCAAAAATTGAATAAATGGGGTTCTTTGATATACCAAATCTAACTGTGTATGTAGATTCTTCATTTTTGGTCCTGTTTTCAAATTGGTCTACACTAAAGTCCAAAGGGTCCAAAATTAAACTTAGTCTGATTTTAACAAAAATTGAAATCTTGGGGTTCTTTGATATGCTGAATCCAAAAATGTACTTAGATTTTTTATTATGGGCCCAGTTTTCAAGTTGGTCCAAATCAGGATCTAAAATTATTATATTAAGTATTGTGCAATAGCAAGTCTTTTCAATTGCACAGTATTGCGCAATGGCAAGAAATATCTAATTGCACAATATTGTGAAATAGCAAATATTTTTTAATTAGTTATCTTTCTTTGTCCAAAATAGTAAGCAAGAAATATCTAATTGCAAAATATTGTGCAATAGCAAGATTTTTTTTTAATTGGAGTTATCTTTCTTTGTCCAGAATCAACTTAAATCTTTGTTATATACAATATACAATGTATATTCACTTTTTACTACCAACTGATAAATTAAAATAATCTTTACCATTCAGTGATAACAAGCAGTTTTTTTACATCTTAATATTTTATGATGTATTTAGATGAGTAGTTATTGTTGCAAACTCCATTAGAAATTTTAATTGAGATTAGTTTTGGAATAAGGGAAAGGGGGATGTGATTAAAAAAATTGGGTTCAATTTTTCTCATTTGAAATTTCATAAATAAAAAAGAAAATTTCTTCAAACATTTTTTTGAGAGGATTAATATTCAACAGCATAGTGAATTGCTCTAAGAGAAAACAAACATTTTAAGTTCATTAGAACACATTCATTCTGTGTCAGAAACCTATGCTGTGTCAACTATTTAATCACAATCCAAATTTAGAGCTGAATCCAGCTTGAATGTTGTGTCCATACTTGCCCCAACCGTTCAGGGTTCAACCTCTCCGGTCGTATAAAGCTACGCCCTGCAGAGCATCTGGTTTGAGAAGTACATTTCAATGGCTACTTGTATTGATCAATATATGGAAGGAAAGTATATTCTTGAAAAGTAGGATTTTCTGATAAGTGGTAGATATTATATATATATACCCAGTATATTAGAATAAGAAGAAATCAGAATTTGCAAATGATGTCTGATATATTTGAGAATTTCAGTTTAAGAATTTGAGGATCCCTTTCACAATATGCTTCAATGGTGTTAAATTCTGGCAAAGTCTTACAATGAGGCAACCATAAGGTTTCTGAATGAGTTAAAAAAAAAACGATCCACAGTCCTACCCTATAAGATGGTTTGCTCAGACAACAAGGCTGCTTCTTATAACATATTGATGAGGAATAGATGTAAGAATGAGAGAATCTTGTAGTTATTCTTTTATCCAAAAAAGTCTGTACAGGTCTATACAAAATCTTTCAGTCAAAATTTGTGTATTTCTTTTTTCTAATATCTGACAGCGTAATGTCTATTGATCACCTAAAGGAAGTAATAAGTAGATTATTATATTTCCTAATTGGCATGTTATAGAATTGATCTTATCGTACCTTCTCCTATTACATTTGTTCAGAGACTATTCCTTACAAGTTCCTATCCAAGTGCCAATTAATCTACAAACACCACTACCTAAGCTTGTTTGAGTTTCTGAATGGCTAATTAAAAAAAAATGTTCTCAAGAACTGTTGAATCAGTTTTAACCAAACTCAAAATGTCATTTGCTGAGGTAAAAGCTTACATTGAAACACAAATGTAAATCCAATAATGATTTTATTTCCAAAAGTGAAATGCCGTAATGGAGGGGGCATTAAGTTTTACCCTTGTCCTCCTGTAATTACATAATCCCAAAATTGGTTTCAGTATACTAACTTGAGTTGGCCTAAACTAAATGTTAAGAAACTTATACACAATGCTTATTACCACAAAAACACAGATCAAGTTTGAATTTGGTGGCGTCACTTTAATTGTTTTAGAGTTTATGCCCTTTATAAATGGAAAAATTGCAAACTTGAGATTCTGTTCTTTAACTTAAGTTTGCCTCAACCAAATGTTATCAAACTTATACACATTACTTCTTTTCACAAATTACAGATCAAGTTTAAATTTTGGTGGGGTCACTTCAACCATTCTCGAGTTATGCTTCTTTATATTAAAAAAAAATGCAAAATTTTTAGTTTCTGTTCTCTAACTTAAGTTTGCTCCAATGAAACATTATAAAACCTATACACAATACTTATTACCACAAACTCAGATCAAGTACAAATTTGGGTAGCATCACTTTTATTGTTCTTGAGTCATGTCCCTTTATTTTATAATGTTTTGTGCAAGCAGGGGCATCATTTGTGTCCATAGGGACACATTCTCTATTTATTTAATAGTACTCTCAAATGTTTCTTTTGTCCTGATGAGAAATTAATAAAGTCAAAGATCTTCTTGTGTCAAAAACCAATGTACTAATATTGAAATCAAATATGGCAGATATTTCCTCTAATGGTCTTAAAATTGACCTTGAAAAATAAACTTTTCATATAACAAAGTAATAGCATTCTGTATTTTAATAAACACATAAGTGATTAAATTTAAGTAGTTTGTCACAAAAAAGAAAGGAAATTTACAGTTTTGTTGGTTTTTACTCCAGATTGATTTTATTTTTTATTTTCCATTTATTTTTGTATGGGTGGTGTTGTTTGTTGGTTGACCAGTCTGTTTTTAGTTTCTCATATTCTTATATGTGTATAATTATTTGTCTATTTGTTTTCTTTACTTTTGGACATACAGTTTGTTTTTCGATCTTGGAATTGTATCCTTTACCTTTGACTAAAAAGTGTTTTGTTGCATTTTGGAACTGGAGAGAGTGCAAACAGGATATAAAAGTGTTGGCATGATGAAGATGCAGTAGTAACAAAAATTCTTTAAATTTGTGATCTCAAATTGACCATTCTTGTTTTAAACATTTAGGCACTAAGGCTGTGGGCCTCTCATTTTTCTTCTGACAGTGCTTACACCGGAATTTTTAAGGTACTTCCAGTGGATGTTTTACGAATAACATCATTTTTCTCAATCTGAGCTTTTACCATCACTTAGTGTCCATTGTTGCTGTCTGTACGTCTTTTATGATGAACATATTGTTGGTCTTCCTTTTTGAAACTATTGACCAAAATGTAACCAAACTTTACCTGAATGATCCATAGTTCATGGATTTGATCATAGCTGCCAAAAATAGATCATAGCTGCCAAAAATACAACAGTGGTAAAATGCAATTTTTGTCATATCTCTTAAACTAAAGCAGCTAGAGTAAAACTGGCATGGAGGAAAAAAAGATCAGCATGCCAAGGTGTATCTTAGGGGGATTTCCAGCAAATTGGACTCATTTTAAAGTTATCTCCCGTGAATTTTTTTTTATAGAAAATTTCAGTTTCTGGTCTCTTTTACCAAAAAAAATTTTAAAAAATATATAGAGCAAAGTTTACATGGGATACAAATGATCAGAAGTTCAATGTCTATCTCCTTTGCAATTTCAGGAAAAAAAAGAAAACTTAAAATAATTGCCCCAGAAATGTATTTTTTTTTAAGTCATTAAAGCTGAAATCTTCAATTGACCCCTTATAAGAGTTATTGCCCTTGATTTTTACACCTTTGTCACAGTTTACAAAAATCTATAGACAATAGAGAGAATCATTAATAGTAAAATGTAAGGCATAACAAGAATTATAATTAAGACCACATGTACAAAATCATTAATTTACCCCTTATAGGAGTTATTGCACTTGAAAGACATGTGTTACCAACTTCTTTGCAATAACTTTTAGAAAGAAATAATAAAGAGCAAAAATTTGCAGCAAACTATGATCTACAATTAAGTCGAAATGGCCGAAATCGTTGATGACCCCTACAGGAGTTATTGCTTTGAAAGATGATTTGTGTCCATTTATGCAGTAATCATGATACAGAGAGAAACTAAAAATAGCAAAGATGTGCAGCAAAATAAGATTTTTAATTAAGTCATGTTGCCAAAATCGTCAATTGACCCATCCTAGTTGTAAGAGTTATTGCTCATGTTTTGCTCTTTTCCTTATGCTGATAAAGAGAAACTTTTAAAATTAAAAACAAAATTATCAGCAAAACAAGATTGTCAATTAATGGCGGTTTATTTAAAACTTCTTTCAATTTTGTCAATTATTTCGAAAACCTTAGTAGATAAGTATGAAATGTAATAACTGAAAATTACCATCTTGAGAAGATCTACAAAAGTTTCTCTATTAAAATAAGAATTTCAAATAATTAAAGATTTAGCAAACATAATGATAGTGATAAAAGTTAGATAGTTTCGAAATGGTAAGTTTTTACCAGGTGATCGGCTCTTATGAGCCACTACTTTGCAATCTAAACATAAAAAGTTTGATTAGTATCTTCATGCAAATTTATTAAAGTATCGAATTATTTACAACCACAGAAAATTTTTGGGGGGTCCCTTCGTTTCTGTAATTTTTTGATATCATATCTTTATTTCTTTTTTTTTTGCACAGTATTCTCTATTCTTATATATATAAGCACTCATTGTTCTCTATTATTTCTTTATTTTTATTTATTCGGTCTATTATTCTGTATTATGTTAACCCCATTCGCATCCTCAATACATGTATGTCATACTGTTTATATATTTAATGCCTTTGTAATTCGGTTTATGTCGGGGTTTTGAGTGTTGAATCATCAATCATGAAATGCGATCATCGCATTCTTACTGCATTATCCGGTACGATCAGCTGTAATGTTTAGGAAATAATAATGTTGGGTTTATTGATTATGAGACAGCAACACAACGACACAAACTTGCAAGGCATCTACAGATATCCGTAAATAGATAAATGTCTTCACAATATGTTAATCTATAATAAATCGTCTGAGTCTAGAACATCTGTGGTTCATTTTGTTTATCAGCTAAATTCAGATAATATAATAAAAAGTTCTTTAAGTTCAGACTCTAAATTCACCATTGTCAAAGTTGTCGAGGACACCTAATTCGGTTTTTCGAAAATCATGTTCCCTGTATAACATTTCAAGTGAGCAGTCTGGTTGAAGGTTGCCTCTTATTCACACAATTCGCTGAGTATACAGAAGAAACCATCCATCTTCAATATAAACAATCTACTGCAGTGGCGGATCCGGGGGGAGAGTTCCGGGGGTTGGAATGATGGAATCCCCCCTTTTTGACGATCAATGCATTTGAATGGGGACATGTGTTTGGAACCCCCCTTTTTAAAATGTCTGGATCCGCCCCTGTACTGGAGATTGAAACGGACAAGAAAAGCACTAGCCGTATTTTGAAAAGTTATGAAATAACAGGAAATTTGCATAAGTAAGACCCGAACAAGGGAATTTTATACAATAAGCCTATATTTTTACCGAATAGACCGGAAAAATCACAAAAATGAAGACCCCTCAAATGTTCGATATACAATGTACACGGAAGCGTATAAAAAAATTCCTATGGCCTCTCTTGAGGTCAAACTGACGCTGGATCAGCTATAATACTGGCAACTTTTCACATACGTTTTCTCACTGCAAGAGATGAAAATTAACAAGTCTTTGTTGTAAATGAATAGAATTTCTAGCGACTCAGACTGAAGGCATTTTGTTTGTGTCTGACGTCCTCGATGACTAGAGCCCTTCTAAATCATAACTAAAGAGAGATGCTATAATTTATGTCAAATGGAACTTTTATACATTTCGTAAGTTCTTCTAACAGGTCTACACGATAGAACAGTTTTAGACCGTTTTACCAATAGAACCATGTGTCTGTATCTATTCTGTTAATAGGCACACCTTTAGTACGAAGTTATAATATCCAATCACCAATAAAATAATGATAAAGTCTGTACACTTTACAAGTATGTCAATATGCTCCTTCATCAGTATCACACACATCAAGTCTTACTTATAATGATACTTCTACTCTAGAACGGATTCTGACAGTTTACATGTAGTTATATGACAGCTTTTCTGATCTTGCCAGTTATGACTAGAAGTAAGATTTAGTCCGTTGATCTACATGTGTATTAAGTTACACAGAAATAAGGAGCACTGAAACAGAAGTGTGGGTCCATTGATTTTGGTTTTATCGCATAAACAATCGGATTTTAGATTTCTTTTCTATCAAACATTCGTAGGATAAAATGATGAACGTGGTTCGTACTGGTCAATATAATAAAGCCAAACGTTACTGAAAATTCGTCAAAACAGAGGTATCATATGTATTGTTATCATTGAAATTTTATCTTAAAAGTTGCAAAAATTAAAATTAACGAAATGAACAGGTAAGTTGCTTTAAATATAAGTATATAAAAACGACCAACCAGCATCGGTTCGTTTAGAATAGACGATACTACACAGAAGCAAACATTTATAAAAGTTTAAGAATTGTGCAACGATACTGATGTTGGACGGTAATGTATGCTGTAAAAGATGAACACATACATTCACTTCGAATTACTATCTTACTTCAGTATCGTTACACAAATCCAAAGACTTACATAATATAGATGTATTCAACTTGATAGTTCTTTCTGCAATTAACATATTTTTTTTAATGAACGAATGTACATTACAATACATTATGCACACATTGCTGATCTACTGAATGATCAAATCCATGCATGGTGTGTTTGCTGAACATGCATTTGAACCTAATAATCTGGGTGTTCTCGTCCTTGATATTACTGACATATTTGCATCTAGGTGTTCAGCAAGCAACAATCAATCATAATTTATCTATCATAACAAGATGTCACTTCTATACTAATGTGTAGCGTCCTGGTAAACTGTCAAAATATTGAAGATAGAAACTGAGGATGATTTTTTTCAGGAAACGTTTGGTAATTGAAACTCGAACTATAGCAGTGTGTCCTCTTAATTACCTTTAATTACAATCTATTCACAGCATATATATTTCTAGAAAAAAACTTCATCACAAATGAAATAAGTAGATTTACATATCAAAAAGGCGAAAGTTAAAACAAATTTGTGAGGAAATTTATTAACTCAACTATTTTTTGTCTCTTTGCACAACAAAATACTTTATTTTACTAACATCTTGTAGTGAATATGCAAATTTAAAATATATATAGTTTGCTATAAATTGATCGAGGTTATTTATCTTGACGATTGCTTAATGGTTACAAACAACGTGTCCTTTTGTTGTATGCTTACTTATATTGCCAGATACTACTTTAAAAGATCTGTATGTAAGAATTAAACAAAAACAAAAACATGAAAATGGTGAAGAGCTATATTTTTTTTTTAAATTTCACTCAATAAACCAGTAAGATTCCAGTATCATATTCGATCAAACAAACTGTTCTATAATTCCGTTAAGAAATATAATCATGCAAAGGAAGATCAACGGACTGATTTCTTAACGGAATGACATCTTTGATTCTATATAGTGGCAATTATTTCGGTATATTCAAATAAATGTTACTTGGTATTGAATGAAAAAAAGGGGGAGGGGTTAAGATACATAAACTCCAAACAAAAATACATACAACACTTGCATGTTTGTCATGATGACTAGCTGCTCGCTTTTTCGATCGAATCGTGCAGATAACGGGATTATGTAACTGTGCCCAAAAAATCTTGTTTTTATAATATAATTATAATTAAACAATATTCAGTGTCATAATATGTACAGATTTACACCCGGTGAGTTTGATAAATGTCTATAAACGCGAACAGTCGATTTTAACACCACCACAGAACACATCTTGTGGTGCAGTGGATAAAGCCGATTGAAAATGATATCATAAACGGAACTATAGTGTTCTATTTGTGGTACGATATATATGTTTCTCCTTAACATATTTATATTGACAGTTCTGTGAAGAAGTAAGACAAGATCAAAGTTAATATACAACCCCATTTCAGTAAAATACAGTGTTGGGTCTTTTTATGCCCAATTTATGGGCTTTACGTTTTCTGGTCTGTGCGTCCGTTCGTCTGTTCGTTCGTTCGTCCGTATATGTTCGTCCGTATGTTCGTTTTACCGTTCGTTCGTCTGTCCCGCTTCAGGTTAAAGTTTTTGGTCGAGGTAGTTTTTGATGAAGTTGAAGTCCAATCAACTTGAAACTTAGTAAACATGTGTCTTATGATATGATCTTTCTAATTTGAATGCAAATTACAGTTCTTACCACCTTTTTACGGTCCACTGTACATACAAAATGATAATGCGGATGGGGCATCCGTGTACTAGGGATACATTCTTGTTTATAATGTTTGTAAGTCTGTAGGTATTAATATAAAAAAGAAGATGTGGTATGATTGCCAATGAGACAACTCTCCACAAGAGACCGAAATGACACTGAAATTAACAACTATAGATCACCGTACGGTCTTCAACAATGAGCAAAGCCAATGTAAAACAATTCAAACGAGAAAACTAACGGCCTTGTTTTTTATAAAATAAATGAACGAAAAACACATATGTAACACATTAACAAATGACAACCACTGAATTACAGGCTCCTGACTTGGGACAGGCACAAACATACATAATGTGGCGGGGTTAAAATGCAATTTTTCAGGCGTCTATAAAAGATCCATAATAGTTATATATCGAGATCGCATCTCGTTTAATTTCAAAATGACCTTGTTCTCTTTTTTATGCTTGTCCCTTTTTATAATAACCATACATAAGGGATGTTAAACACAATTGTGTCGCCCTGACAGAATGTTATTGTAATATCAAGCATGTTTTCATTCTGGAATATCTTTCCAAAAAAAAACACTTTACGAGGTAATTTTATTTCTGTTAAGATTTAAGTTATTTATCACATGTTTATATTTCAGTTTCTAAGGATATCTTAAAAGTAGTTTAGTATTCATCTTTATCACATGGTAATTGCAAGATGCAAACATAAAACTACCATTTACTTTTGAGTCTTTTATCTTTATTTTTTTTCATAAATGATTTTTTTACAAGAATTTTTCCAAAATGAAAAATGTTTACCTATGATCTTTAAGAAACCAGCCTCCTGTTTTTTTTTTTTTTTTTAGGTATTTCAATCAAAGAATTTTATCATTACTTACATAGTTGCGCTTCCTTAGAATTGCATCATATGCCAGTGACAGTATTCCACCGATTTACCTGACCGCGTTTATTTTGACGGTTTTATACTTGGCATAAGAAGAGATACTTGGCATAAGAAGAGTATAACAATAATTAAAAAAAGCATAAGGTAAATTTATAAAGAGGGAAAGTCGACAAAAACTGGCAAAAAAACAAACGTTGGACCTAATCAACCAATAAACAACGGAAAACCACTGTCCTATTCCTGGCTTAGCACAGGAACTTTCTGAATTATATGGTGAGTTTAACCTGGTTTATAACTGGCTAGATATGGCGTGTTGTGTTTTGAATGAATATTGGCTTGTCGTTGTGTGTTTGTTTCCATATAGGCTTTACTGGTGTCTGCAATTATATTGATCATCGTTCGTTTTTTTTTTTTTTTGTATTTTGTCGTGTTTATTTTTATCATATTATTCAACATTAAAACTAAATTGAAATATCATTTGGATAAAATAAGACAGCAACCAAACAACAAAAAATACATCGGACGTGAACTTTATACAAAACATCTGAAATTCTTTATCCAGCTCTACCGGCTTCAATTTTATGCTTCTAGTGAAGCTTATTTTAGCAATGTGTAATGAATGCAGAAAAGATGCGCTTTACTTTAAATTGTACAACTTTACCGACGAGGCATCATCATATGCATGCCTTTTGTGATTCAAGTAAATTCGACGAAACCTGACTAAAAATTGCCACTGAAGTTGTTGAAGAAGTATTTAGTCTTGGCCACAAAACATTATCTTTTAAATATGTGGAAATATCTATAAAATAATTGATCAAATATATCGCAAGCTCAATTAATGTTACATTATCTATTCAATATATAAATAAGGAGATATGGTATGATTCTCCATGTACAACTTTCCACCAAAGTTCAAATGAAGTGGAAGTTTACCAAATACTTTCAAAATTTCCGCTAGACATTCATCATTTTGTCACATCTTAGTATAAATACGCCATAAAATTTGAAATATATTAAAGAACGCATTTAAAAGTGATACTTTGAATTTAGATAAAGGTTGATAGACTTCTAGGAAAATTAACCATATTTCATTTATCCGACTGATGCTATCTTGATCAACTGATCACCTTCGATCAACTTCCGCTTTTAGAAGTGCTGATTCTAAACTCTGCCAGAGCATATTGCAATAAACCGAGATTCGAAATGACACGAGTTGTTAAATCTCTGTTATTGTCCTGGTACAAGTGTTCTGCAAATAAGTTTTGACGCAGCATATGTATGCATGCAGTTTCCTGATACGATCAAATATTAGGTTATTGAGTGAACATTTAAATCTTGTTTCCGTACACAATCTTTGAACCAAACATGCATTTCTAATGTTACCATGCTTTCATCATCTTAAGAGCGGGGAGATGTTGAATATAAGATCATTGGAGGATGAGGTAATAATTACCAGGTAAAGCATCTGTTTACTTAATCACACGTGGTATCCCTGCTGTTAAAACTTTTAAAAGTAATCAAGTTCAAATATTAATATACTTTTGTAATTTCATGTAATTTTAATGTAATTTCACTATTCATGAAAATTCATTTTGTCGCCATTTATACAATATAAGAAGATGTGGTATCATTACCATGACTCCAGGAGACAACTATCCACCAGAGTTTAAAGATAAAATTTAAATAGGATTACGTGCGGTCGTCAACAATGAGAAAAACCCATAAAGTGTAGTCGGTTATTAACGGTCCCGAAATGAAAAACATGCCCTAATTCAAACGAGAAAACATACGCCATATTTATAACATAACAATTTTCGAGAAAAAAAAGCACCCAAATATGACTAATATGAACTAACGACAAACACTGAATTACAGAAACCTGGCCCCGGCGCCATAAAACTATTTGAGTAAAGTTGGACAGGCACATAAAATATGGCGGGTAAACCATTTTTGTGAGTGCTCAACCCTCACCTAACATTGGACAGTGATGCAATAGTAAAACATTACCAAAAACATGTAAAATTTAGTTGCAGTGCTCATTTCTTCTTTAGGATTTCGGAGAATCTTTTATAGCAGCCATAAAATTTTATCAAAACGGGTATGTTTAACTGGCACAAATAGAGTGCTGCACTCTCCCCATTCCTACTGAAATTTAAAACATCCCATACAACCAATCGAACACACTCCTTAGCACAGGCTACTATGATTGATGGGAGATTTCCGTATGACCGTTTTCATTATCCAGTCACTCACGAGACTCCTTAACAAAAGTGGAGAAGTCTATGGGACAATAGATCAAGTTTCTTAAGAAAAAATCTTGAATCTTATATACAAATCAACTAACAAAACTCTTTGTATTTCTATATGAGCCAAATTAATGGAAATAAAACATCTTCTTCTTCTTAATTTTCCTAATCACATGGCTCATTATAAGCATATCAATCAAGTGAAAAATACAGAAGATACATTATATAACTATCATGGATTTTTAAATACGAACACATTCACCAAACATTTGTTGTTATGTTTTAAATTAGTTTTTTATCGTGAAAAAAAGTGTGCATGTATAGCCTGTTTGTTGTTGGACATACCTGAGACTACTATAACACATATGTGTTATAGTAGTCTCAGGACATACATATATACGCGGTGCTATTTTCTTTTTTATTTATAAAAGTTTTTATAGCCTGGTTTGTTGTTGGACATACCTACGCGATACTAAGTAAAGCAGCTCTTTATATTGGTCTTGTTGTGTAAAATGTTGGTGATATTGATAGCATCACTTCCTTTTTTGGAGAACGGAATATGAAAGCTGTTTTTATTTTCAACTCAATTGTGTTTTGACTCGTTTAAAAAAGTGAAACTTGGCTGTATATAGAAGAAGAAAAAACGTCTACACAACCTTTACTTATTGCTTAAACTTTCAGTTTAGTGTTGTTGTAAAGTGATTATAATTAATTCAAAATGTAGCCAGACAGAATGTTTTAAGTTCGAAAAAATCGAACCCTTAATTATTTTTCGTCTATTTTGTAATGAGGCTTGTGATCGCTTGTTTAGGGGGGGGGGGGGGTATCACTATCCCATATCCCATTAAGTTTTCTATCCCAATATCCCGTATCCTTATAATGTTTACCCCTAATGTCCCAAAAAATATTTTTTAAAAATATCCCATATCCCTAAAACTATTTTGAAATATCCCAAAAAATCATTATAAATTCATTTCCAAACCCATTTTTTCCTCATCATCACAACGTCAACAATTTTGACTGGGAAAACAAACTGTGTTTAAGGAAATTTACAGTGCATACTTCCAGTGTTAAATAAGAATATACATGTATGTGTCCAACAGATGAAGTGTTCCATCTTAGAGCCTTGTATAACAAACTCTTTTTAGAATGAAATTCAAAACAGTGTGGCTGTGGCCATTGATTGACACATTAAATTCATCCATTGACTGGGACAATTTAGGTGAACGTTTGTATGCAACGACCACTTCTCACTATGTACTTTTTAAAGACACTTAAACTATGGGGTCACCAAAGGTTCCCAACACCTTAATAAAGTAATTCGAAAAATTAATCAGAAATAACACGATATTTTGATTTATATCAATTATATAAATCAAAACATAAAGGTTATTCCTGATTAATTTTTCGAATTATTTTATAATTAAAGGCGTTAAGAAACCTTTGGTGACCCCACAGTTTAAATGTCTATCGTAGGTACGTCGTGAACAGTGGTCGTTACAGACAAACGTTCACGTAAATTGTCCCAGTCAATGGATGAATTTAATGTGTCAATCAATGGCCACAGCCACACTGTTTTGAATTTCATTCTATGTGGTCTTAAACGATAAATTTAGTGTAAGGGGTCTAATTTCAGACTATTTTTTAATTGTTGAAACCGTGATGCATATGACTGTAAAATTTCATTTTGATAGCTTTCTTCTTTCATTGATAAGAAACTTCATCCTACACGTTAACCTATGTTGGAAAGAACAGAAGGACTCAACCCTGTCTCTTGTCCGAGATTGCTCTGACATCCAACGGGTGTTTTGCCAGACAAGCTGAGACTGTGGGACGTCATAGCACGTCCATATCAAAAGTGGATATTTAGCATGCAAGTTAAATAACTCAAAATTTAACACAAGAAAGCTTTCTGCTAATGTACCTATATTACACTTAACTGTTGTAATATTTTTACAGCAGGCAAAATTTGCTCAGCCCTTGTTTTACAAAGAAATAACACAGCATTTGACTCTGTGATCTTTAACTTTATGAATTACATAGATCCTAATATTTTTGTTACTTTTTTTTAAATTTCCTTCCTCACAACACCAGTAATAGAAAGAAATATATTAATTTACATTGATTATTTAGTAATTATTCGTTATTAACATAGTTTATACGGCGAAATATCTACTTTTTGATATTGGACGTGCTCTGACGTGCCTCGGCCCAGCTTGTCTGGCAAAACAGAGCAACCTGTGAAACGTGGAGACCTCTGAAGATCCTCGCCACTTAAAAAATAAGAGGTAAAACACTAGAAAATATCCTGTAATCATATAAAGCATCAAAACAAATAAAAACATTGACAACAATAAGGCTTAACTCATCAGATGGATACATCTAACAAAAATCTATGATTATTTCAAAAAAATTATCAATGCATACGAGCATATAATATAAAAAAAAAAAGATGTTATATGATTGCCAATGAGACAACTCTTCACAAGAGACCATGTGACACAAAATTAACAACTATAGGTCACCGTACGACCTTCAACAATGAGCAAAGCTCATCCCGCATAGTTAGCTATAAAAGGTCTTGAAATGACAAATGTAGAACAATTCAAACGAGAAAACTAACGCTCTAATAGATGTATAAAAAAATGAACAAAAAACAAATATGTAACACAGCAACAAACAACAACCACTGAATTAAAGACTCCTGACTTTGGACAAGCACATACATACAGAATGTGGCGAGGTTAAACATGTTAGCGGGATCCCAACCCTCCCCTTAACCTTGGACAGTGGTGTAACAGTACAACATAAGAACGAACTATACAAATCAGAAATACATTTAACAAAAACAGAGAGTGGACGTGACCGAGTACTTGTACATCCCATCAACAAAAAGACACTAAGTACAGATCTGATAGTACTCGCAGTTACCGTGACAACTAGTTCAAAGCCAATTACAACTAATAAAAAGTAATGCATCTGAGACTAAATTATCAATCATTCACACATCCAGCATTCAATTGCACGGTTAGCAACATCTCCGTAAAAATGAGGATGTGCTATCCCGTTTGAAATAAGTTTTCTACAGGTAGAACCAAACTTCAAAACCAAATCTAGAATTTAGTAAAGATTTTAAGTGATTTGTGGTAACGAAATCCCTGACTTAATAAATTACCAGTAATACATAGACTTCGTTCATTAAAATCCAAAACGTTACAACAGACACGGGCAAAGCGGAGGTGTTGTGATATACAAACACCGTAAGATAGTGCCAAAGGAACATCACCATCAAAAAAAGGAAAATTAACAATAAGGAACGAAGTATGGAAAGCAAAACAAATACTTTTAAAATTATCAGTACATATGAGCATATAAATATCGAAAATGGATCAATACTTTTCGCTTGGGTTTGGATGACCTTTAAATAAAACGACCATAAACTCAATTAAAATCTACAAAGTACTAAAATGACTTTTTGGGGCAATTTTATCAAGTGAGATGTAAATATTTCTGTACTTAACTTTTAAATTCCACTTTTTTTTTCATGTTAAAAATTCAATATCCTTATAAATGCATCAATATCCCATATCCCATTTACCTTTAGGACAAATATCCCATATCCCTAAAATTGAAATGGCAAATATCCCGTATCCCAATATACCCTATACAAGCCTCTGTAATGTTAAGAAAACTGCAATTTTGTATCCAAAACTTCGGTCATATCTCAAACTAGAATAACATTGACGACTTGAGAGAAGAATTCAAACACATTTTGATTGCACATTTTATAGCACTATTTATTTTGCATTGCTGTACATTGATCTTTTATTTCTGTCCTGTCAGTAAAGCTCAGCCAAATGCACTGCTACATATATATGTTCCAACTATTGGTAACTCCAGAGACATATAATAGGTTCTACAACTTTTACACGTATTCACTTGGCATATGATGCTAATAGGGTGACACATATTAGCATTATACTTAATTACAAACTTATTATAACATCGTTAATATGCTCTTTACCACAGTGCTAACCCGATATAAAATATGCAGATGCAGCTTTTTTCGTATTTCTCTGTGAGGTGTATTGTAATATTTCAGGTAATACAAGGTAATTAGTGCGAATCTGGATTGCTTTACTATTTTACATCAAAAGCATACTTATAACTAAGATGTGTATACAAAGTCCTAAGTGTTATTCACCTGTTAACTTTTGGGGGGTTTTGTTTTTCTGATCTGAGATTTCCCCCTGTGAAAAAAAGAAGGAGACATTTCTGAAATGAAATGAGATATACATCAGTGCAGTATTTAAACGTATGTAATTCCATCAAATGAAATTACCATTAGATAGAAACAAAGATTTGTATAGCAAGAAGGAATAATACATGGCCCCATTTGTTACCTGAACAAACGATCTTGTCAAACTAGTTGCATATAATCCTGCCCTCTGTATACAGAAATACAGTATTGATAAACTACTTTATTACATCAGAATGCTTTACACGAAGTTCCTCTTGTCACATCTAATTTGTGTTTTAAGTTCTGGCAAGGTTCGTTGCTAGGTTCTAAATCTACTGGAAGTGACATCTTCTTGCGGATTTTTCTATCTGTATATACTCCATCATTATCCTTCCAATACTGGGTCATCAAAGTACCATTAGATACTAGAGAATCTGAACGATTTTTTAACAGAAGACACAACGAACACAGGTCATTCTGAAATAAATATAAAAAGCATACGATAATTGGTGTATGTCGATTAGCTTATTAAACATACACTGATAAACAAAATCATATGTAAAGAAATATTATATTCTTCAAAAAACGACACCAAACACAGGTCAAACTGAAATAAATATATAAAAAAAGCATGCGATAATTGATGTATGTCGATTAGCATATTTAACATAAAAGATTTAAAAAAAAATCATACATCAAAAATATTGTAATCTCCATCAAACGGCAACCACAAACTAATTTAACTTAAAAACACACATTTAAAATATCAAACGTTATATTAGCTAGATGGATTGTGTCTTGGTGCATTTGAAAAATGTGGTGGGGCTTACACCAGTTTTCCGCGGGTACACAGATCTCCCTCTAAAATAAAAATGAATTAAAATAAAATTACCAGACAGTGATGCAGCTAAAAAAAATACCAATTAATTGAAGATTTATATAGCAGGCTCAGTTTGCAGATGCTTGTAACAGAAACAATTGTGTTATTTTTGTAAAACAATCGTTCAACTGAACTGCCATTCATTTTCCTTCAATTTTTCTCTTCCTGAATCAAAAAACTGAAATTCTAACGTGATGGCTGCGATGTCCTCCTCTAGAGACAACAGAAGGTTGAACGAGAGACAGCATTTTTTTGTGATTTTCAGATGTAGATATAAGAAGATGCGGTATGAGTGCCAATGAGACAACTCTCCATCCAAGTCACAAGTTGTAAAAGTAAACCATTTTTGGTCAAAGTGCGGTCTTCAACACGTAGCCTTGGCTCACACCCAACAGCAATCCACATTTATAAATAATTTATTCATTTATGTATGCATTTTTATTTTATATTTGTGTTGACCTATATTGTTTTGTCACTCGGTGGCTTCTGTCGAACATCTCAAGCGATTTAAGATCATTCTTTATACACTGACGAAATTTGACGTTTGCATATTTTTACATAAAGTAAAGGAGCAGTAGATTTTCTATTTTGGTTAGACTGTTTTGTCGCAATGACATGTAACCAAGGTACCCCTTGTATACCTACATATATTTTTATTATCTTACCCTGAAACTGGCGTTCATGAATGTATAGATGATGGGATTTACGAAGCTGTTTGACATAGCTATCCAATGGACTACGAAATATATTGTCTGTATCACTGGCATTAAATCTGGACGTTGCAATAAGTCCGAGTTGAAATCAAGAGTCAATATGAACGCGTGCAATGGTATCCAACAAAGTCCAAACAAAGTTACTATTGTGATCAACATTTTCACGATCTGAAATTGGAAAAAAATATTTTGACAGGTATCTTCTTGTATATTTGATTGCAGGTGTCTTAAACGTTCGCCATCTTTATAAGGTTTCTTTTATGACTCCCAGAGGCAGGGCAGGTGCAATTTAAATTACATTTTTTTTAATGACAATAATCTTGAAGTGTAAGAATATAATTTCACATATAGCTGTAAATTGCAAATAAATATACTTCTGATGTATATACTAATTGCTGATAAAAACACAACCTTTATATATGCATTTCTCCATTTAATAAAAATTCAAACCTGGATTTGAAGACTTCCTACGATACGCTTGCAGAAGATTTTCTTTGATTTTCAGAGGGCTTTTCGGTTTTAACGTTTACAAATTCAACATTTTCAACAAAATAAAATGAAATTAACACTTCGGATGGCAATTTCTATCATAATAAAGCAAAGTTTATCAAAAATTATGTTAAAGGCATATAACAATTTTGCTTTGCATTTGGTCAAGTTTGACCACGTTTGTAATTTTTGTGTTTTCATTTTGACCCTGTATGAATAATAATTATTGCAAGGTTCTAAAACCCAACAAACGTACGTTTTTGATTGAGTTAAGCCTGCCAATTGATATTTTATCGTGTGTTTTTCTATGTTATGATGTTATGCTATTGTTTCAGAAAAGGGAGAAGGTATGGATCCATTAAAACGTTTAATCCCGCTGCAAATTTTGCACCTGTCCTAAGTCAGGAATCTGATGTACAGTAGTTGTCGTTTGTTTATGTAATTTATACGTGTTTCTCGTTTCTCGCTTTTTTTTTTATATATAAATAGATTAGACCGTTGGTTTTCCCGTTTGAATGGTTTTACACTAGTAATTTTGGGGCCCTTTACAGCTTGTTGTTCGGTGTGAGTCAAGGCTCCGTGTTGAAGGCCGTACATTGACCTATAATGGTTTAATTTTTTAAAATTGACTTAAATATAACGTGTTGCGTTTCTATGGACATTCAGTATAGTAAAATTTCTTTTATTTTCTGATGGCAATATTAATTCATGTAAACAATTTGGATTGATTTTTTTAACACCCGATACTAATAAAATTCAGGGTTATATAATTCGTATCTCTATATGTCTTTGGTAAAACAGCAATTGTATTGCATTTTTATTAAGTTCTTCAGCTGGTAGGTTAATAAAAGATAATGCTTTAAAGATGACTTCATATGTTGGATATTGAAGTTATTTTCTTTCTGACTTGTGCTTTTCACAAATGAGTGTTAGATACACCTAGAGGTAGACCTTAGTCCGAATGGCTGTATCTAATTTACACCAAGTTATTATTATAAATATAGTTTTCAATAACATAGGAGGAATGCTTTTACCGATTTGATCACATGTTATTGTCGTCCTGAATATGCATGAAATATTTGCCACTAAACGTTAAACAACCAACAATCAATCAATCAATTACATGCTATTATCTATATACACAAAAGATGCAGTGTATTCAATTTCATTTATGGTGATTTATCATTCTTTACGAGACACAGCGATGTTGCGTAACTGAAGGAATAGGTATAGAAATGTCAGCTCGAGGTGGGATGGATGTATATATAACGCTAACCATCCAGTCAGTATGAGGAATTTACATCCAAAGTATGTCTTCCAAAGGTAGACTTGAGTTTGTGAGTGACCATCCGTTATACTCTCTGTTCTAAAGAATTCGACCTGTAGTGCTAATTTTCATACTGTAAATATCAAAACTTGTTTCCCAATCCACTATAAATAAATATGTTTAAACTAACAAACTAATCATCCAATAAAGTGTGCCTTTTTCTAAATTATCTGTCCCATCATATTTTTTAATTATCAGATTTCGAAAAAAGATTTATGTCACTGTCCTTAATCCTCGTCTTTCTTTTTCAAACAGCATTCTTCAGATGTACTTGTTGTGTCTCTATACTGGTTTCAGTTTCTAGTAGGTTTATTTGTTCTTATTAAAGGGCTATTGTGTAACAAAAAATAGACATCAATTTTGAATTGAGAAATACACTACCTCAGCCATAGCTCTAATTCCTAGTCTGAGTTTGGATTTAATGTAAGCCTTTTTTATGTTTAATTAGAACTCCAACGTTTGATTTTAACTTCTTATTTTCAAATATTGTGGCCTCGAACATCACAGAAAAGACACTATTTGTCGTTTGCATCTTGTGCAGTGAAATTGATACCGCAAATGTTATTGATATTGGGACTAGATTTTGGTGTTATTATACTCGGTTGTTTTTAAATAGAGTTGTCCCTACTTAAAAATCCGATTGAAGCATTTCTTGTTACAACTATCAAAGAAGTTGGTCAGTTGAAACGATTCATTTTTGTATCAATAAAACAGATATATTTTTAAGCAGATGAGAATAATCAGTCAAACTAGTCGGAACTCTTATACATTGTATAATCGTAAGTTGTTGTTAATTTGTGACATGTTGTATATCGAGTTCAAAATTTATGTTGTGATTCTGTGATGAGAAATAGTCTTCTGGTAGTCTCATTCAGAAATATGGTGGACAACTGCACGGACAGCTTTTGCTATATTTTTATTTTGTTATACGAGCGTTAAAAAAGAATAACGAAAGTTTATCATTGAGCCAAAATATATGCAAACAGTACAATTTAAATACCAACAACCATTCTAATGAGTATTTGATAGATCTAACTTGAAGTATGTCAACCGTCAAGGTAGTTTGACCACAGGAATAAATTACTTTAGCTGTATTCAACTGCTTAAACTTTTAGGAATTTTGGGTCCTCAATGCTCTTCAACTGCATACTTTATTTCGCCTTTTTTTATTCGATAGTCACTGTTGTATCACTTGAAGACGAAACGCGCGTCTGGCGCAAATAACAAAATTTCAATCCTGGTATCTATGATGAGTTTATTTGTTAGTTGTCTCGCTAAAAATGTTAAACATAGCGTTCTCAGTTTTATAGCTTGCTATGTTGTATGGAATTGACTCATTTTAAGGGGTCATGCAGTGACCTATAGTTGCTTCTACATGTATGTCATTTTATCTCAGTTGGAGAGTTGTCTCATTTGCAATCATATTGTCTTACTGATTTTCATAACGGTATATTAAGGACCAAATAAAACTTTTTGAGCATCGGATAAAATACGAAAAGACAACTATAGTATCATTATATTCTGAACTTTCACACAAGTTTGCAAAGGTTTCTTGTTGTTCCATCTCACGGATGTGTTTTGTGAGTTTCTTTGGCGTTTTTTTTTGTCAAGGTGTTGTCACGGCCTCTCTCGACAAATGAGTTTTGATTTTCCCCTTTGATATCAATATCTTCCGCCTTTTTTTGTATCTAGTAAAATAAATATGAGAAAAACTTATCGTTATAAGTACCTGTCTTGTTGCCTTGTTATGTTGCTGGTCTCTGGCCTCGTTGACCTGACCTGGCATTTTTCTCCTCCATAGAATACACCCGACGATACTGTAAGTCACACTTAGAGTGGCCAATGGAATTATCAAAGTTATAAATAAAATGAACAAAGTATAAGCTCTTCGTGTGTATAAAGTATTGTCGTTCCAGTCTTCTACACATTCCAGTATTTGAGTAAGATTATTGTGTCGGGCTTGGACGACTTTAAACTGGACAACATTAAACGTTATAGATACTATCCAAATGACTGCAATCATAATTGTGTGTCTTTGAGAAATTATTCTGGATTTCAAGGGAAACGCCACGGCATAAAATCTATCTATTCCAATGGCAGTGTTCGTAAAAACACTCGCAGTAACTGCAGTAAGTTGTAGAAATAATACAATTGGACACATTGGCGGAGAAAAGACCCATCTTTGTAACAACCTTGTAACAAAAGTAAATGGAATACAGAATATTGCCATGATCAGATCAGCAACCGCAAGATTGAGTAAAAAAGGACGTAAGTCGGTGCGACATTTTCTTCCTTTTGTAAATACAACAATCGCTAGGATATTTCCTACAATTGCAAGTAATGTTGTTATTGAGTATAACACAATAAATATCCCGGCCGCCTCGGGTGACAAGGCCATGCCTGTCATCGTTACATTATTAAATCCCGACAAAGGGTCAACATTTTCAATTTGTCTTGTCACTGATAATCCTAAAGAACTATTACTTCCAGATTCTGTTGAATTTAATGCACGAATGCGTCTAAAATCTCCCAAATTAGCCATTTACATTTAAAAAAGTTAACTATTCACACATGTTATTGTTTTCAAACAGCGACGTCCTTTTTGTTCCAGACAATTTTGTGATTCCTCAGTATTTGTAAACATTTTCATAATTTGATCTCCGTAATTAACATAATCAGATATCAAACACAGTCTGTGATGTTTGACTGATATTCAGAAAGTCAGAACTAACAGAAGTGCAGTGTTATGCTCCGTCAGATATATACAACGTATAGATATGATTGCAACTAAGTATAGAAAACAACAACGTCAAACCTTGTCATCTAGGCAGATAGTATCACAAATAACCGGCTGTCCATCATAAACATATCATAAATATTGTTAAATACAACAAATAGCACAATTAATTAATATAATTGAAGAATCTATTAATAACATACTAGTATCGCATAATGCATTTTGTCACCCCAAAAATGACTGATTTGTCCAGATGTATCAAGATTAATCAAATAATAATGTTGAAAGATAAAGGTTTAATTGGCATGATAAGTACTTTATACAATAACAAATTTCTGTACTGGTGATTTGAAAATAAATGAAAGCTTTTCAATCGAGGTGCAGGTTCGTTTAATATTTAGTTTAAATTTAAATATGGTTTGCAATAATTTCTAGGTTTATGTTTTCAGAGTATAGTTTTAAATGTTTCATCAGAAATATAAAACGGATCTCCTTAGATTCTTCTCCGTTTCATTTTAAGTTCATCCTTCTAGAAGATGTATTTTTAACTAAACCGTTTAATTAAAGGAAATTTGGCATGTCTGTTTTATTTCTCTAGTTCAATTAGGAAAACTTATTGATCAAAGTCCAACATGAAGGTATTATATCAATTAAAGATTTGTTAAAAGATTGTGGTTTACACGTGAAAAACAATAAAACAAAAATAAAAAAAAACACTTGAATATAGTAGCACTATTTGCATTTAAAGATCGGGATAGTGTTTCTATATAAGTTAACATGTTATAGGTTCATAAATACAAATATACGATGTCATAGTATTAGTATTCATAGAAGGATTTCAACGATCATTCCAATAGACATGAAAAAGTTCGTTTTGCGTCACAAATTAAGCCATGTGTTGCTCATATTATAAATGAATACCATATAGTATACATCAGTCCCAATTCCTTTCTACTTCAGAAAATGCAACTATGTAAGCAAACTGAATAAGGTTAAATTAAACATGAGACTAAGTGTTGTTCGATTATTTCTACAAAAAAGGAGATATTTATTTAAAGTTGGGGATATGTTTTCTTTTGATTTCTTTTTCCGATATAGAAACGGCAATTGATGAATACTTAGTCATATTAGTCTCAATCAGTTAATATTATGAAGCGGGTTTAGATTATTTTTAAATTAAAATATTACCAATGTTCTTTTAATTACTGTATACTTGATGATAATAAAAATGTGAATAATTGAAAAAAAAAAAAAGTCAGATTTTTAAAAATTTATTAAAAATTCAAAGAACAAGAATAGAAGGAGGACTGAAAGTCAAATAGCAAAAAAATATTTTCGGAGGACTAATGTCTTGTTTTTATTTTCAAGAATTTCTCATTTCTAATCGTATATGATACGTATGCCTGACTTCGTCTACCTGTCTTTGTTTACGTAAAGCGGTATTTTCTGAGATACGAGATGTTTGTCCTCAGCATGATGTTTATATGTTAATTGTGTTACCGTGTATGTAAATTTTATAATCTAGCAAATAGCACTATGTATAACACGACGTAATTGCATTTCACTGGTTTCTAATGGACAGGTAGGGTTGTCTTTTCAGATAAAGTAGTACGGCATTATCTTATTCAGAATCATGAGATTAAACAAAATACCAAGTTTGCCGTCAGAGATTTTTATTAAGGCAAAGTTATCTCTTAAACTTTTGAATATCTAAGTCCCCAATTTTTAATTTAAAGAAAAAATACCTTTTAGGAATAAGAAAATGTTGTATGATTGGCAATGGAGACACCTTTCCGCAAGATACCAAATGACGTAGGCATCTATAAACCAATGTGCTGCCGTTGACGAAGATGCGACCATGGCGTACAATCGCCCTTATACATCACCCACTATTACTTGTATTACTATAAATGACCATCTACCATATACAGAAAGCGTTTCTAATGCACTTCATCCTCGCGCTTTTATATCTCAGATATTGCCAAACACAAACTTTAAATCAAATAAACTGTTATTACAGAGATATGTCTCGCCATTTTGTAATTTTGATTATGCAAATGTTGAAATCAAAATAGAAATACTTTAACATCTTATACAAGTTATGCAAGTATTCAAAGTCAATGAACCATGACTGAGTTACATGGCTAAACAATCTCCATGTAAATAAGATGTGCCAATGCTAATACAACTGCATACCAAATACCATTGACTTAATATAATTATAAGTCGTTCCCAAACCTAAATACAAACATTAACTTGTAAACTATGTAAAAGTTTCAAAGTCAAAGAACCATAAAGAGGGGGTGGGGCTATATAATCTCCTTGGAAACAATACTTGCAAATGCCAATAAATTTGCATACCAAATATCATTGACTTAACATTAGCAGTTCATCTTAAACTGATCTAATCACAAACTCATACATGTATATATATATATCTTTATTCTCATCACCAAATACATAGGTACAAAGAAGACATTAATATATAATACAATATATTAACTACATAAACATAAACATATGTTTATGTAAACTAAGATAAGTTTAAAGTCATTAGACTGTGACTGAGGGGTGAGGCCAAATATTCTCCATGGAAATGAGATATGCCAATGCTTATACAACTGCATCCCAAATATCATTGACCTACCACTTGTGGCTCCCCATAAACTGACCTAATCACAAACTAAAACATGTAAAATAAGCAAAAGTTTCGAAGTTAATAGACCATGACTGAGGGGACAGGGCCAAATAATCTCCATGGAAATGAGGTATGCCAATGCTTATACAACTGCATACCAAATATGATTGACCTACCACTTGTGGTTCACCATAAACTAGACCTATTAACAAACTAAAACATTGTTGACGCCATCGCCGTCGTCGCCGCCGACGCCGGAAACAGCATACCTATGTCTCGCTTTTTGACTCCGTCAGGCGAGACAGTGAAAATCATGAAACGACTTCTTCCTATCATCCTTTCATACAAAAGTTTCTTAAAAAGAATGAAAAGAAGATATTTCACACTGAACATAATTATGCTCTCCCTTCGTGCATGGATGATTAAAATGGTGTGAATATGTTGATCATATCTGTCCCATTAAGCTTGAAATAAGGGATACCACAAATGCACTTAAGTATGTTGCATATCTTGACTTGAATAAAGAAATTGACAATGGGTCATGTGTAATACAAACTTTACAACAAAAAGATCCGGTTTTTTTTGGCAATTGTGAACCATCTGTTTCTATGTAAAACATTTTAGTATCACTTTCTAATGGAAGACATATAGCTACCATTTTGCGTTTACTCTATGTCTGGTTACAATATCAAAAAGCTCATGCATCCGAAGCGATTTTCTGGATTTACAAGGCCTAATAATTGAAAGCCGAGGATGTATAGTATTGATACACGATGAGCTTTATGCCAAAAAGTACCTGGAAATAGCCAAAACCATCTAAAGTCAACTTTCTCTGAGGGAGTTGAATTCTTAGCTACTTTATCATCAAAATTTATAAACGGGCAATTTTAGAAAAGTTTGTTATAAATCATGTCAGTACAACCATGACAGTTACAACTTACAAGGAAGCTCTTGAACGGAACGTATTAAAGATACAGTTGAAGTCATAAACTAGTTGAAATAAACAAGAGTTTTCATTTCAAAATAGCATGTTTGTAAAAATTTGAGTGCGGAATAATATATTTGTACAAATGTTTTATGAATCGGTTATGTCTTGATGTTTGACAACAGACATGCACCAAATCTACTTTTTACGATAAGAAAGAAATACTCTAGCTGCTATACCTGATCAACGTCAGTTTATAATGAGCAACACGATCGAGGGGTATCCGAATAGTGGATTACAAATCGCTGACCATCATGGGGTAAATTATTATATCCCTCGGGTTCTGCGGAATTTTTATTTACTCTTAAATTTCATTTTTTCGTCTTCTTTATTTTTTGTCAGGTCCTGGTGTTGTCTGTTTTCTTCGACTTATGCACAGTTGATTGCCCCGTTTCTTTTCACATTTCCAGTGAATTAAATATGTTTATTCACATGTCATACACATCTCATACAGAGGTTTTAAAAACCCACTTGAAATTTAGATAAACCTGCAAAGACATCTTTATCGTTATTACAATTTTTAAAATTCGTTATCACTTATTTAATTTGTTATGACATTTTTTTTTATTGGAAATGAGAGATTTGGTGCATGTAAGCATCGTTTGTGCTCACCGCTGCCCAACAGGAACAAGTGATAAGCAATTCTTATCACTTGGCGTCCGCCGTCCGGGTATCGTGGTCCGGTAAGTCGTGGTTCCTCTTCGTCGTCAGTAAACGAAAACTTTCTCCTTTGTAATGACTACTTAGCCAAATTTAACCAAACTTGGCCACAACTTTTATTCACGCGGGTATATTGTTTAAAAGATATGTGCGTTGATCCCGCCTTCCAACTATCATGACTAAAAATAAGACATATGTAAGTTTTGTTTATTGTCCGGCAATGTATAGAAAAACTTCTGACTGTAGCTAAAATGTTTAGAATGTTGAGCTGTCCGATGATTATTCATAAGTTATTCCGGCTTCCTTAGATGACGAATTATACTGGTTTATTTTTTCTTTCAAATTTGCCTATCTTCTTGAAAACTATGATAGATGGACATGCAGAAACTTTAAATACTAGTTGCAAAAAATGATTTTCATCAAAATAAGATTGTTTTTGTTTTTTTATCTCGAAAACTGAGATAAATTGATATATAGGGATTGATATTTAACTCCACTTTCAACACTTGTGTACTATTTCGTGGCGGTCAGTTTTATTGGTGGAGGAAGCCGGATTGCTCGGAGATGACCACCGACTTTCGGAAGGAAAGCTGACTGGCATTCCTAGTTAATTAAGAAACTTTGATAAATAGACAAATATAGTAACTTGAAAATGCAATTATAGTCAGCAAGACAAGACCTGCAAATAGGTCAACATATAAAAATTGTCAGATGTCTTCTTATCAGAGTAATAGCGTTTAAATGACGATTTTTTTTAAAACCTTTTTTGTGTTTTGGGCAAAAACTATAGAAGATCCATATAGAAACTGTTTATTTTCCTTTTTAGGGGATGTTTTATTTTGTAAATATTCTTTGCCGGATTGTATTATCCATAAGCTAATACAATAGCAGATTAATAGCAGTAACTTTTTCCATATTCTTATTTGATTGCCCTTAAAACTGAAGGGAAAAGAAAAGGGGTACATGCACTTAGCGCCCGAGCCGGTGTGGTTATCATGAATAGATACCTCCAATAGAGAAGATGTGGTATGATTGCCAATGTGACAACTCTCCACAATGCATCAATAGACCAAATGACACAGAAATTAACAACTATAGATACATTAACATATCTCTGTTTTCCTCATTCGATGGTCTATAAAGAAATACATAAAATAGAAGGAGAATGGACGATTCCGGCTTTAACGCGGACGTCAAAGAAGACACTTTTTTTCGGAATCCAGTCGCTTCAAATCCAGATCCGATCACAATTTATAATCAATACTGGTAACTGTCACTGCAATCATTTGCATTAGATCTCGGGTAGACAAACTAGCATATATTGAACCAGTCGTCAATCGGTTTCACGTGATTGCCAGTTGTTTTGGCGAAGACTTAGACTGCATTAGTTTGTGTAAAAAAAATGATGTATGCATATGTTGTATTACTGTTTGCAGCAACAGTATGCTGTAATGCAGATGCCAATTATATTATAGGCACAGGAATTTCAGATATCACAGGACCAGCTGCAGAAGTTGATATGGTATGCACTGGGGTCATGTTTTTGAAACAAACATATACATGTATATAAAAAATAAATGGATTGGGTCAATATATGACGAATTTGTTGTGCCTGTTGTCCTCAAGTTAATTTTTTTTTAACTGAATGAAATTTATGTGTATGTGACGGGATTGCTTCCCTTTTAACATATAGTAGATACTAACTTAGTCAACCGTAAGCGGTTGAGCTAAGGAAGTACTTCTTTAGCTCAGTTGATTAACGCGCTGCCTTGTAACACAGAGGTCCTGGGTTCGAGCCCCCTTGGTGACAAGCAATATTATAATGAAATTTATGTTCTCCGGTTACATTGTCACCCAACTAAAAACCCACGTTAGAGAGGAATTCTAGCTAAGGTATGTGTTGTTAGAGTCATAATGGTATAATGACTCTTGAGATGGGAAGTGTGACGGGTTTGCTACCTTAGAACATATGGTAGATACTTAGTCAGCCGTAAGCACTTCTTTAGCTCAGTCAGTTAATGCGCTGCCTTGTAACACAGCAGTCCCAGTGGAGACAAAGCAGTTTTGTAATGAAATTCATGCTCTCCGGTTACATGTATGTCACTATGTGTAAAATTTTAGTTTAGCATAAAAAAACGACTATTTTCTTGGCACATGACGAATTTTGGTAAGAGTTCTATATATATGACTTCCACTCCATATAAAAAAACCTAATGACATCTTGCAGTTTATTCTATAGAGGTACAAAAATGAGCTCTTTTAAAAACATACTGAAAGACCATATTCTTTCTTTAAAACATGCACATTTGATGGAAATCTTTAAACAAATTGGCTTGACTTACTTGAAGACGTCTCCTAGTTATGCCCTTGCTCCAACTGTTATTGCTGGAAAATGTAATACCAGAAGGTATAGTGTACATGAAAAAAGGGCACATCCTCAAATCAGCTCTAAATAGAAAAAGGCATGAAAACAAGAAATCAGTTCAGATTAGAATAGATAAAAGTAGGTATTGGTTGTTGTATACATCAATGAGAGAGCATCCCAGAGACCAACAAAATATTAAAAAATCTGTAAATAGTTGTGTATAATCATATATTGGGTATTACACAGACCCTGTTTTGGCATGGACATTTTTGAAAAATCTGTTTCGACACTTGGAGAAACTCTGTTAAGTTTGAATTGTAGCAATGTGATATTGAAAGTATCTCAAGCCTAGAAAATACAAAAATGTGGATGATTTTGAAATTTGGCACCAACAACAATTTCTGTGAGGAACAGAAACATAAAACAGATTAAGTTAGAATGAAAATTTACCTCACCACACTGCAGGGTTTATTTTCTTTCTGCACATAATCATCCCCAGAATATTGATCAAATTTACCTTTAATAATTTAGATGGGGTATGCCAACCCAGCACAAACCACACATGGAATACATTTGAGGCAGTACAGCAGAGCATTTATTATCTCTGATATAAAGAACAGCAGTCGCATAGTGTTTGTCAATACAGATTCATGCATGCAATCTCAAGGCTTAAAGTTGGAGGTAAGAATTCAATGTTATTAGACTTTTTTTTAGTAAGTGATTGTAATTGGTATCTGTTATGTCACATTTATTGTACTTATTTTAATTGGGTTTCACTTTTAAATTATTTCATCTTTAATTTGCCTTTAATTATGCACCAGTATATCTTTCTCAAAAATTATTTGTCTCTTGTTCTGTCTGTCAAACAGTTGGCTGGAACAAGTATCATATAAGGAGTAATGTTTCAGTTGGGAAACTGAAGAGATTGTTACTGTCATGACTTTAGGATAGTAAAAATATCTTTTTTTTGGGGGTCTGCTTTTGAAAAGATTGTGTCAGTGTAGGATTTATTATTCATATTTAACATCAAGGTCATATAAATGAAATGATCATTTTCATATATAACATTTTTATATGACTGCAAAAAAAATTTGCGTCGTATAATGGTATCATGTCGTCGTCTGCGTTGTCCGAAGATGCATTTAGTTTCCGGACAATAACTTTAGAGTTAGTGAATGGATCTCTATAAATTTTTACCAGAAGGTTTAATACCACTAAAGGAAAGTTCAGATTGATTTTGGAGGTTATGGTCCCAATAGTTTCGGAATTGGGGGCCAAAAAGGGGGTCCAATATAAGCATTTTTGTAGTTTTCAAACAATACCTTGTGTTTAAGTGTATGGATCCCTCTAAAATTATACCACAAGTTTCCATACTATGGAGGGATAGTTAGTAATGACTTTGGGGGGTAATGGCTAAAAATGTTTTGGAATTAGGGGCTAAAAAAGGTGAAATTATTGGGCAAAAAAAGGGGGAAAACTAGGTTTTCTGGACAATAACTTTAGATTAAGTGAATGGATCTCTATAAATTTTTACCAGAAGGATCAAAACCACTAAAGGAAGGTTGGGATTGACTTTGGGGGTTATGGTCCCAATAGTTTAGGAATTAGGGGCTAAAAAGGGGGCCCAAAATATGCATTTTTGTAGTTTTCAAACAATAACTTGTGTATAAGTGGATGAATCTCTCTGAAATTATACCACAAGTTTCCATACCATCAAGGGATGGTTAGTAATGACTTTGGGGGGTTATTGCTCAAAATTTTTTGGAATTAGGGGCAAAGAAAGGGAGGAAACTAGTTATTTTTGGTCAATGGACAATTAAGACACTTTAAAAGCAGTGTAAGGAAGGTAATATACAATGTTTGGTATGTTCCAATTTACCTCCCTTGCACTGCTTATAAATTATGTATAAAGAAATGTCAGGTTTAGGACTTATTGCCAAAAAAAGAAGGATGGTAGTAGTTTTCAATTTTTTTTTCCAAATTTCTCAAACTCCAAATTTTTGAAAAGTTTGACGAAGAAATCTTTAATTGCACAATATTGCATAATAGATTTGTAAGATCTTGACATTTGTTTTGTGTCAGAAACTCATATTATGTCAAGAATTTGATCACAATCCAAATTCAGAGCTGGATCAAGCTTGAATGTTGTGTCCATACTTGCCCCAACTGTTCAGGGTTCGACGTCTGCGGTCGTATAAAGCTGTGCCCTGCGGAGCACCTGGTTAAGGTTTATACCGCAATCAAACTAGGCCACAATCGCACTACGATCTCTGAAAAAACTGCAAATTTTGATGATTGTAGTGTGATCATGTAGATCGCAGAAAGGTCATGGTACGTTCGTGGTGAGATCTTTAGGATCATGATGATCGTGGCCAACATTGAACCAGTTCAAAACAATATTGGTGTGGTCTTGGCAAAATCAGGTCGTAGTTAGATTGTAAAGGTCGCTGTACCATTGTAGCAATAGCTTAGCGAAAGTGTAGCCAAAGCGCGATTTAAGTCGGAGATATAACTTTACGATCTCACAGTGACATTACTACGACCATCACATTCTTTCTTTAACCCAAAAACGATTCTACTATTTCATGTTTGTATGACACTATTCAAGACCATAGTACGATTCTAGCACGCTCATGCCGTCCCCATCACGCTCGTCTTGCGACCTGACTACATTCATTCTACGACCATTTTGAGTTTTAGCCATGCTCATTGTCATTGTCACACAAAATATATAAAAGCTATCCAGGTTTTGTTTGTCTGTATGTAATTTGGACCTCAAGTTCCTAATTTCCAACTGCTCAACCATTTTTGACACATCTGTATCATTCCTGCTATTGTTCTATAAAATATTAACATTTGATCTTATCACCAATACCTTGCTACTATGCTATTTATGATTTATTTTATTTCAGATAGTAAAACGATTAAAATCTAAATATGGTAACCTATATACTGAAAGAAATTTATGTATCAGTGGTACACACACACATTCTGGACCGGGTGGATTCCATCAATATCTTCTGTATGATATTACATCTCTTGGTTTTGTCAAAGAGTCTTTTGATGCTTTGGTAGAAGGAATTATTATGGTAAATTCATTTAAATAGATGATCTTTACGGAATGTTATTTGCTCAAGACAGTGGACACCAATTAGATAATCAGGAAATTATTGCTTTTAATACATGTATGATATGTCAATGTTAATATTTAAACCAATTTTGTAGTAATGTGATTAATACTTATACATATAAATGTAAAACTGGTTATGTCCATTTCCGTGTCACATTTTAACAATGGCCATTATATTTTACATTTTACATTTGCCATTTAATGTTTATCCAATATTGTTTTGCTACAGTTTAGTAGAATTTATATAAGATATTTATATAATTAGAATTTTACAAAGATTTGATTTTACATTTACTAGAGTATAGATAGGGCTCACAGTAACCAGAAGCCAGGGAATATCTATGTAAACAGTGGAGAATTGTTGGAGAGTAATATAAACAGAAGTCCTACATCTTATTTGTACAACCCACCAGAAGAAAGAGCCAGGTAATAAAGGGGGTTTACATTGTTACAGAATTTTACTGGTACAGTAGAAATTAATTAGAAATTTAAGAAGAGTTGTATCCCTTTCATTGAGTCAACAGTGAATACTTTAAAAAAAAAGTCCAATTGATCTTTAACAATGTTCAATTTTTTATCCATCAGTCAGTCAGTCCTTTTGGTTACAACTTAAATTGGTTTCAGGATATATATGAGAATACAATCTCAGATAGGTGATCACACTTAAAAATGATTAAAGAGGAAGATCCCTATTGATTTTATAGTCACATGGTCTAAGATCAAGGTCATACAAAAGTGTAGATTTGTTTTTTATACGACAGCAAAAAAAATTTTGGGGATTTATTTTAGGAGTGTTGAGGGCAGTAGAATAGGAATTAAGGGCTAAAAAAGGTCCAAAAAGAAGCATTTTTCTACTTTCCAGACAAATTGATCCCTGCAGTCATATAACGATGCCCTCAGTGAAGCATTTTATTGACAATTGAATCAGGACTTTGAGCTTGCTAACTGAATATTCTTTAAAAATTAATTGTTTTTATACGACCGTAAAAATAAAAAAAATATTTCGTCATATATTGGTATCACGTCGTCGTCAGCGTCGTCCAAAGACAGATTGTTTCCGGATAATAACTTTTGAATAAGTAATCATAAATCAACAAGATTTTAACACAATGTTTATAACCACAAAACGAAGCTTGGGATTGATTTTAGGGGTTATGGTCCCAAAGGTTTAGGAATTAGGGGCCCAAAGGGGCCAAAAACAGCATTTATCTAGTTTCAGAACAAAAAGTTGTGTATTAGTTTTTCAATTACTCTGAAATTGTATAAGTAGAAGGTTGGGATTTATTTAAAGGGTTATTGGGAAAAAAGGTCTAGGAATTAAGGACCAAAAACAAGCATTTTTGTAGTTTTAAGACAATAACTTGTGTGTAACTGTATGGATCTCTCTGACATTGTACCACACATTTCCATACAACACAGGAAAGGCTAGAATTCAGTTTGAAGTTAATATTCCCGAATATGTAGGAATAAGAGGCCAAAAAAGGGCCAAAAAGAAGCATTTTTCTAGTTTACAAACAATAACTTGTGTTTAAGTTTATGGATCTCTATAATGTTTTACAAGAAGGTTTAATACCACTAAAGGAAGGTTGTGATTAATTTTGGGGGTCATGGTCCCAATAGTTAAGAATTAGGGGAAAAAAAGGGGGCCCAAAATAAATGTTTTTTATGCCCCACCTTCGATAGTAGAGGCGGTGCATTACGTTTGCGCGCATTACCACTACATTTGCACGCAAAAATCATTACGTTTGTGCGCAGCTTTTGATTACAATTGCGCGCATTTTTTTGACAGGTAAACCCAGGTAAAATACAGGTAATAATACTTATTTATTTATAATTTGTTCAATTATTTACCCTGCTCACCAACGATGAGGTGGAAGTGGGATTTCGAGCAAGATAATTCCGTTTTATTTTGCACAAGCACTAAATCCTAGAAATCTATACAGATAAAATTGTTAAAATGCTTAAACATAGCTAATCTTAAAAAAGGTAAAGGTATAATTGATAAATTCATTACTTCACATGTTGTTACGTGCCGAAACTCCATGTTTGTGCCTTGGTGTAACTTTAAAAAAATAACTTAAATTATTTACTAATTTTAAAAACGATCACTATTCATTGAAACACTTTTTATTCTGAAACATTCGCAATGAAGTTACATGTGTGTCTTAAGCTATACTACGGATTTTATAATGCTCACTTTAAAATTTGTTTTACAATTTTATATGAACAAATTATAATTTGAATTAAGAAATATTTTCAAAATTAAATATTGATAGTCATGTTTATTATGAACATGAAAGATATATATAGTCAATTGTAATTTAATTTAAATTTTTACCTGAATTTACCTGTAAAATGAATGCGCGCAAATGTAATCAAAAGCTGCGCGCAAACGTAAAACATTTTAATCCCTAAATGCGCGCAAACGTAGTGCGCCCAGTAGAGGGGCATTATGTTTTCTGATCTGTGGCTCCGTTCGTCTGTGCGTCAGTCTGTGCGTCCGTTCAGGTTAAAGTTTTTGGTCAAGGTAGTTTTCGATGAAGCTGAAGTCCAATCAACTTGAAACTTAGTACACTTGTTGCTTATGATATGATCTTTTTAATTTTAAAGCCAAATTAGACTTTTGACCCCAATTTCACGGTCCACTGAACATAGAAAATGAAAGTGGGAGTTTCAGGTTAAAGTTTTTGGTCAAGGTAGTTTTTGATGAAGCTGAAGTCCAATCAACTTGAAACTTAGTACACTTGTTGCTTATGATATGATCTTTCTAATTTTAATGCCAAATTAGACTTTTGACCCCAATTTTACGGTCCACTGAACATAGAAAATGAAAGTGGGATTTTCAGGTTAAAGTTTTTGGTCAAGGTAGTTTTTGATGAAGCTGAAGTCCAATCAACTTGAAACATAGTACACTTGTTGCTTATGATATGATCTTTCTAATTTTATGACAAATTAGACTTTTGACCCTAATTTCACGGTCCACTTAAAATAGAAAATGAAAGTGGGAGTTTCAGGTTAAAGTTTTTGGTCAAGGTAGTTTTTAATGAAATGCGAGTGGGGCATCCGTGTACTTTGGACACATTCTTGTTTTTAAATTTCTCAAATTCAAAATTTTTGAAAAGTTAAAAGAAGAAGTCTTTAATTGCACAATATTGCGCAATAGATTTGTAAGATTTTGACATTTGGTTTGTGTCAGAAACTCATATAATGTCAAAACTTTAATGGCAATCCAAATTCAGAGCTGTATCAAGCTTGAATGTTGTGTCCATACTTGCCCCAACTGTTCATGGTTCGACTTCTGCGGTCGTATAAAGCTGGGCACTGCGGAGCACCTGGTTTTGGTTTTAAAGAATTTTTTTTTGCATTTATATCTTATAAAACTGCATCTGAACATTGTATTGATGATATATTTAGCATTTATATTTTTAAAGAAACAGTCAATGAAAAATAATGTTTTAAGAATTACATTTGATACTGTAAACATGTCTGTTTTATAATACAATGTATATCAAAATATATCTCGTTATATTAGAGGACATGATTGAAAAACTTTCTTTCAGATATAAGCATGACGTAGATAAGAACATGACTGTACTAAAACTTGTTGATGCAGAAGAGAAGGACATTGGAATGATAAGGTAAGTTTAATTCATCATTTACGCAGCAGCAAGGAACATTTCACTGTCAAGGCAATATTGGTCATATCACACACTTAATATTTGCATTTAAAGAGTTACTGTTATCGATAATTATTTAATACAAAACAGTAAGATTTCAAATGAGTATTGCCTTTATATCAGGTAATTATCTAAATAGTTTACTCTATAAGTTTTGACATCAAAGATGATAGGGTAACCCACAATTTTATACGAAACATGCTTAATCATATTATGTACTGGTCTTATCATTCATATTTTAATATTTTTCAATATTTTTTAATTACTCTGAACATACATTAGTTGTTATAGCAGATATTTAATTATTTTTATTTTTTAGTTGGTTTGCAGTTCATTGTACGAGTATGAATAACACCAACCATTTAATCAGCAGTGATAACAAAGGTTATGCAGAACAACTGTTTGAGATGAACAAAAATGGAGGAGCCTTCCCATCATTTGTAAGAAATACAATTATAAGAACCGTTACAGCGCATTCCATTGAGTGTGTAGCCAAAGGTAATATCTTTGGTTAGCTTGCTTGTTAGCTGAACCGTGAAGTCATTATTAGGTCATGTATACTACCCTCCTTTCGAAGTAGCATAGCCCAACAGACAAATTGATTAGTTTTCTGTTGGACTAGTCTATTCTCAAAGTAGGGTAGTTTACCTATCCCAACAATGACTTCACGGTTCAGCTAACAAGCAAGCTAACCAAAGATATTACATTTCTCTACACACTCAATGGATTCCGCTGTAAAATCAATAACTTTTTTCCAATACTTTCTTGCCCATTCTTATTTTCATCACTTTTCCATTGTGGCGTCAGATATTTTGAATTAAGAGGTCAAAATTTTACGGGAACCTGTGTGATATCCAGTAATGGCGGACAAATAATGGTAAGGTGTATTGCTAGAAGTTTTAAAACTTAGTTTTACTCAATTCATAAATCTTATTTTAAAACAGGCAAATGGTAAATTTGTTGCTGCTTTTGCTCAAGCTAATGAAGGTGATGTTTCTCCAAATACAGCTGGTCCAAGGTGTTTAGATACAGGGAAACCATGTGACTCACCACACAGTACATGTAATGGCAGGGTAAGTGTCTCATTTTTCATTTCTAATTTCATTTTCTTATTTAACATGTTATTATAGACAACTGCCGAATTCGTTGCAAATCTGTCAAAAAATTTGGTTTTAGTGAACGTCATTCATGCGTTTAGGGGTTTCATCACTTCCGTTCCTTTGTTGAGCAATTGGTGGGAAAATGATAATGCTATATTGCACGAATTATTCAGCAAATTAAATTTTTATAATTGATATTCAGCACTGCTTTCATAAGGGAATTGGTATTAGGTACCTACGGAACAAATATTATTTCTAGTTTATCCTGCACAATGACGATCACTAAGATGCTTGATGAGCCTTAATAGTGCAGGTATACAGGCGATCCCTTCTATCTAGTAAATGATGTCATAGAGGTACGCATAATTGATGAATTTGATCCGGTAACTGACAAACTCGAAAGTGGTCTATTATTGTTTATTGTACATTTTCTTAAGAAGATTTTTTAAAACATGTCTGCAAGGAATCTTTTAATAGCAATGTTTAAAATGATATTTTCACTATTTGTCTATGGTTACATTTTACAATGTATTTCAGAATGAAATGTGTGTAGCTTTTGGACCAGGAAAAGATATGTTTGACAGCACAAAAATCATTGCAGAAAACCAATATAAAAAGGCATTGGTAAGTTTGTTGACTAAGTTTTTACATGTCAATTAATTAAAAAAGAGAATTGTGTTGCATATATAATATACAATTTTGTCTATTATTATAATACTGTCTGTTTAATTGTACAATACAAATTCACCAGTCACAGAATAATGTTAAATATATCTGTCTTTTGCTTCAGGTGCAGTGCATGTTATGTAAAGACTCATTTACTTGTAATGTTTTTTAATATCAGATATGTTGAAATTATATCTTAATTATTATTCCATGTCAACTAACTTTGATTTGGAAGGTAGGGGGGATATATAGGAATCACTCTACTATCTGTCTATCTATCAATGAGCCTTGGAAGCACAACTCATCATAAATGACTTGACAAATATTGGTGAAATTTTACACAGTTGTAGTACACCAACTGAGGATATGCACAAAAGAATATAATTCTGATCCTAAATGTTAAAGGGGAGATATAAAATTTACCAATATTGCAATATGTGATAATAGTCTCTGATAAGCAAAACTTCTCCTAAATGGCTTGACAGATGTTGATGATTCTTTTCACAGTTGTAATATGAAAATGGTGAATGTGGCTAAAGGAAATAAAAATTTAGCCCTACATACAACAGGGGAGATAATCCAATTCATATTTTCCATTTTGCATTAAGCGGCAATCTTTAAATATGTGAAACTAAATTCCAGGAACATTCAAAATGTTACTGGTTTTTTTTTTTATTCAAATAAAATAAAATTGTATTAAATGTGCTTCGTTTTACAGGAACTATATGATTCCGCCAAAACAATGTTGACAGGTCCAGTAGATTTCCGCCATTCTTATGTAGATATGACAAAAGTTGAGGTGCAGCTGAATGCTACAACTAAGGTTTGTAAATACTCAAAGTTAAACAGAAATTGTAAATTATAGCTTGTCAATTAATTGTAGGTTCGTATATAAAGAATTTGATAACAAAATTACAAGAGTATAAAAAAAACCCAGATATGCTTATTATACTCCTGCTAAAAAAAGGGTGATATACTTTATACTTTATACTATATAAGTTTTATCTTCTTGATATATGACACAAAGCTTCATCTGGGTATGCAATACTGTATGACATGTTCTCAGTTTCTCCATTATTTACTTCCTGTTTGCTGAAAAAATGTCTTAAAAAATGTTGTGCCTATTCACTATAGAATAAAACTCTGCATGAGAAGGGAATCACAGGCCGTGTTCACACCAAACGCTGTGTAGAGTAAACATGTTTACAATTAGTTTAGTGTAGTGTACACTGGTTTCACATTACATTTGTTCACATTTATACACCTTGTTTAGCTACCTGTACATAAGATTTGTTCCCACTTGTAAACTATATGTCATTTAAATGTTCATTACGTAGAACTGAATTCAAAATTTTTGGAAATTTTTTCTAGCGATAAGGGAACAACCAATTGACTTCAAAAGGGGGGCGGAGGATGGGAATGGAAATATTCCGATCTCCAATTTGATAAAAAAAAAAAATGGTCATACAGATGATAAAAAAAAAATGTTCTGAATCAAGAGTGTCCCCATACATTATAGTGTTAAAAATTGAAAAAAAAGTATTTGATAACCAGCATCGAAAAAAAAGGAATAAAAACGTACGCGCGAAAAAAAATCTGACTCAGATAAAAAAAATAACTCTCCCCCTTTTTTTAAGTTAAGTGGTTGCTACTTTAAGAAAGCCATTTTTATAATTTGCAGTAGTTTGAATATACAAGAGAAGTCTCGATAACGCATTAGAAAACGTTAGCTGCAACAGCGTGCTTACAGCCGAAAAAAAAAGGATTGAGATATTAGGGATCACTACATTTTTAGCTCACCTGGCCTAAAAGGCCATGTGAGCTTTTCTCATCACTTGGCGTCCGTCGTCGTCGTCGTCGTCTGTCGTCGTTAACAATTTTTCAAACATCTTCTCCTCTGAAACTACTGAATGGATTTGAATGAAACTTAATATGATTGTTCCTTAGTATATCCTGCACAAAATGTGCGCTTCGATTTTTGATCCGTCAAAAAACATGGCCACCGTTACTTAAAATAGAACATAGGGGTCAAATGCAGTTTTTGGCTTATATCTCAAAAACGAAAGCATTTAGAGCAAATCTGACATGGGGTAAAAATGTTCATTAGGTCAAGATCTATCAGCCCTGAAATTTTCAGATGAATCAAACAAACCATTGTTGGGTTGCTGCCACTTAATTGGTAATTTTAAGGAAATTTTGCAGTTTTTGGTCATTATCTTGAATATTATTATAGATAAAGATAAACTGTAAACAGCAAAAAAGATCAGCAAAGTAAGATCTACAAATAAGTTAATATGACCAAAATTGTCAATTGACCCCTTAAGGGGTTATTGTCCTTTAATGACAATTTTTCACAATTTGTTCATCATATTTGCTAACTTTAAAAAATCTTCTCCTCTGAAACTACTGAATGGATTTGGTTAAAACTTAGCATGGTTGTTCCTTAGATTATCCTGCACAAAGTGTGTGCTTTGATTTTTGATCCGTCAAAAAACATGGCCGCCGTTACTTAAAATAGAACATAGGGGTCAAATGCAGTTTTTGGCTTATATCTCAAAAACGAAAGCATTAAGAGCAAATCTGACATGGAGTAAAAATGTTCATTAGGTCAATATCTATCAGCCCTGAAATTTTCAGATGAATCAAACATCCAATTGTTGGGTTGCTGCCACTTAATTGGTAATTTTAAGGAAATTTTGCAGTTTTTGGTCATTATCTTGAATATTATTATAGATAAAGATAAACTGTAAACAGCAAATATGATCAGCAAAGTAAGATCTACAAATAAGTCAATTTGACCAAAATTGTCAATTGACCTCTTTAGGAGTTATTGCCCTTTAAAGACTTTTCACAATTTGTTCATCATGTTGACTTACTTTAAAAAATCTTCTCTTATGAAACTGCTGTATCAATTTCAGCCAAACTTAGGCTAAATGAGTTTCAGAGTTTCAGAGTATCTAGTATAAATTTTATATTTCATTTCCTTGTATGTCAAGAAACATAGCTCCTATGGCTAAAATAGAACATAGGAGAAAATGATTTTTTTTTGCTTTTGAAGAAAATAGGACGATTCAAAGAACATTTAAATAAATTGAAAAGCCAAAATAATCATTGATGAGAGATTAAACCAAAAAAAATTCAGGTGAGCGATTCAGGCTCTTGAGAGCCTCTTGTTATCTTTTCTGTTCGTTTCAAATGGTATTTCTTCTCCATGGTATTTGGTAAAGGAATAGGGTAGTGTTTTTTTTTTATATTTATTTTACGTGTTATTTAATGGATCTGAGATACTAGACAAACATATCATTTACCTCACACTTGTTTTAGTCATGCATTTATTCGTGAATCGTTTTTTGAGTAATGACCAGTGGCGAATATTTCTGTGTACGTCAAGTCAATTCGGGAAGACCTTTTCAAATGAATTAGGCAACAATTATTTACTTCATTTTTTATGGAGGGGGAGGGGGGCGTGAGCTATTGATTTTTTTCAGGACAAATTTTGGTGACAAGTCGAAATCAATTTTAGAATTATACATAGTGGCAGATGAGGGTGAAACAAACAATTTTTTTTCAGGGCCAAAAACTGGAAACTTTTTTAGTTTCCAAAACAAAATCCATAGCTCACCACCCCCACCCCCCTTGCCTTTATGTTTTATACTCAACTATAATAACCCCCCTCCCCCGAAAATCAATTGGTTGCTGCCTTATGGGTTCGGCAATGATGCTGCTTTGAGTCTTGATTAGGGATTAATAAAGTACGTTAATTTTTTTAATCTGTAAAAATTTAGACAACTTATAATTATCAAAAATATCAATTTTACTCAAAAATAGTTTCCTCCTTAAATATATACACGATAAAACTAATGTCCTAAATGCCTAGTTTTGTGTACACTTAACCTACACAAGGCCTACATTGACTATCGACTGTGTTTAGGTAAAACATGATTTAAACTACATGTAAACATTGAGTTTTATCAATGGGAACGCAATTGTGTTTAGTTTACGTGTGAGTTACACTAACACAACACCAAATTTAGGTCAATGTGAACACGGCCACAGTTTTAGAACATTAAACATGCCCAAGTAAATAACCTGTATAATATTTGTCTTTTTACAGGTAAAAACCTGTAAGCCTGCCATGGGATACAGCTTTGCAGCTGGAACTACTGATGGACCTGGGGCATTCAATTTTGAACAAGGTAAAAAGAAAAATAACAATAAACAGAACTCCAAGGCACTTTTTTCAAAAAGTCCCTCACCTAATGGTGAAATCTAAAGCTCAAACACACGAAATGAAAACAATTGTCATATTCTTGATAAAACATACAGCAGATTTTAAGAAAGTCATCAAAGTGAAAAATTGTTTATTTAGAAATGTTAAGATGACAATCAGTTACTTCAGGGCCAGTCTTTGTAAGAATCAGGCTGAAAAAAATTTTGATGTAACCCTTATTCTGAGTAAGTAATGGTAGGTCTTTCATTTCCACATGTCTGATAATTCTTTATTTAATTAGTGGTTAGAATAATAGCAAAATATGGAGTTATCTTCCTTTAATTGTTTATTTCAACCAAATTATATCTTGAATTTATAAACAAGAACAGGAAAAGGAAAAGAATGTTATATTCGTGCACCATTATAAATTTTGAACATAAATTAATGTTAACTTGAGTGGGATTTTGTTTGTCACCACTTCCTGATTTTTATGCAGAAACACACTTAATTACAATAAGAAGCTGTCAAGGCCATAAGTATTCATATTGAAATAGATCATACAGAACCAAGTTGTTTTATAAATAATTTCAATAAGTTGATTTGTGTGGTGTGTATATTTTCTGTCCTGTGTGTAAGAAGTTGAAATGTAATATGGTCTGTTAAAGTAGATTTGATCTCTTGAAAGAAGATATACATTACTGTAGTAAATTTTATAAAAGACTAGACTGAAAGATGTGAACCACACAATTAATGTTATGGGAGGATATAATGCTTGAAGTTAAGTAATCACATTTTAGATTTAAGGAAGTTTGATTTGAATAAGATGCTACAAATGTATATCAATGTAAACTACATCAAGGTGTGAACTTAATCAAGAAAGATATTATAACAATAATGTCATGGTTAAATGATTGCAATATAGGTGCTAAGATTTTGGAATAATGTAAATCTTTGTATCTCACTTAGGATCCAACTCAACCAACCCATTCTGGAACTTGATAAGTAGTTTTCTGAAAGCACCAACAGCTGAACAAATAGCATGTCACAAACCAAAACCTATACTGCTGGATACTGGAGAGGTGAGAACTAGTAATATGTCTGATACTAAACTAAAACTTTTTTATGCCCCACCTACAATAGTAGAGGGGCATTATGTTTTCTGGTCTGTGTGTTCGTTCGTCCCTCCATTCGTCCCCCTTCAGGTTAAAGTTTTTGGTCGAGGTAGTTTTTGATGAAATTGAAGTCCAATCAACTTGAAACTTAGTACACATTTTCCCTATGATATAATCTTTTTAATTTTAATGCCAAATTAGAGTTTTTTACCCCAATTTCACAGTCCACTGAACATAGAAAATGATACTGCGAGTGGGGCATCCGTGTACCTCGGACACATTCTTGTTTTAACTGGAAAGGAAGGTACTGTGTCAGATTCTTAAGTCATTAATATTGGATACTAAAAAAATGAGAAAAGTAGCATACCAAGAGTTATATTACAAAATATTAAAGACCTAAAAAAAAAATAGCTAAATTCATCTTAGGTCAAAGGTCATACTAAAATAAGGGAATAACAAATGTTATAAAAGTCCTTTCCAAATATATTGGATACTTTTGTGAAATATTTCTTATATTATCAGATACTGAAGGGGTAAGAACAGAAAGAAAATTAAACTTGAAGTACAACTGGATACTGTAAAAACATAAAGTGCCTGTCTTCAATCAGCATCACTTGAAGCAATGATCAAATCAAAATTTGTTTAATGAAATAGATGGTCTGTACAATGTTAACAAATTCAAATATTCTACCCTAACAATGTGTTTGTTTTGATTTATCATTGTTAGATGTCATCTCCATATATGTGGGAACCAGAAATTGTAGATGTTCAGTTATTGAGGATTGGGCAATTAGCTTTAATTGCTGTTCCAGCAGAATTTACGTAAGAAATATAGCATACACATAAAACATCGTTGCATGATAGCCAAAGCACTTCAACAGGTCATTACCCAAAGATATATCAGAAGAAAATGGACGGTCAATAACTTTAACAGATTTTCAATTTCTTTAAGCTTGTCATCAGCAATAATAATAATATAATAATAATAATAATAAATTCTTTATTTAAAGAGGGTAACTCAATTAGAAATAGTCTAATTTTCATTGAGGCCCTCAAACAATGTAAAAATTAATATTTTCAAAGGACTGAGTTTCATAGCAGTGCTGAACTTTTCTTAAAAATGTTTAAAAAATGTTGTTTTAGCCTATGTTTTCGATATTTTTTTTGTTCATTCCTTTTTACATTTTAAATTTCAGTTTCATATTGGTTTGTAAGGAGCTAGCTTTAAGAATATGCATGTATAATTGGGAATTTTTTATGAAGAGGGGAATTGTTAAAATGAAAGGTTGATAATCCAAGAAAACAGTGAAAAACAATTAGTTCGGTAAGTGAAATCAACAAATTATAATGATATAACAGTTGCCATGGAAAGTTGAATACCAATTAGTATTTGATTTTTGTTTACAGAACTATGTCAGGTAGAAGAACTAGAGATGCAGTGAAAAAGGTATGCTATTTCTTATATAAAAATAAAGAGATGTGGTATGATTGCCAATGAAACACCTATCTACCAAAGTTCAAATGAAGTGGATGTAAGCAATTATTTGTACAACCTTCAACAATGAGAAAAATGGTTGGCTATAAAAGGCCATGACATGGAATATAGGAAACAATTCAATTGAGAAAACTAATAGCCTAATTTATATCAAAACTATTTACGAAAAACAAATATGACAGACATGAACAAAATACAACCACTGAACTACAGGTTGCTGACTTGGGACAGGCACATGAAGAATGTGGTAGGGTAAAACATATCTTGTTTGATAACCTTCAAATTTGAAAGGATTACTATTAAACAATAATAACAAGACAGTAAAATTTGCTAACAAAGATTATTTAATTGTAAGTAAATAGTTTTGTTTCACATATTTAAAAACATTGCTGAAGAATCTGGTATTATTACAATTAACATTATAATAAACAGCTTAAACTGGTGTGCCTCAAAAAGAGACTTCAGTTTACAACGACAGACAGTAAATATGTTATGGAATAGTTATTCATTAGTCTTTTGGTAAAGATTTATTCATATCAACATCCTTGTTCTACTTGTCTCTTTAGACCTTAGTTATGAACGGGTTCCCAGCAGATACCATTCCAGTTATAGCAGGACTATCTAATGACTATGCTGATTATGTTGCTACGTTTGAAGAATATCAGGTATGTCATACTTTTATTTACATGTTTTAAATTGCTGACCCTTTCAAAAATATATTTCTAGTCATTACTTTTCATCTGTTTATCTTATAAAGTAATTTAAGTTTTGTCTTTTATTATGTAACTTCTAGGGTAGTCTGAATGAAACTTGACAGATTTTTACTTGTCAAACATTGAAATTAAAAAAAAAAATGGAGCTTGTACTTTGATTCATGTTTTCTAAGAATATTTGATGAGCTTGCCAACCAGGAAACAAAGCTCTGCAATTCGAGAGAAACAGAAAATTCCATTGTTATTTTAAAGTTCATATGATATTTACTTTATCTTCCAGGCACAGAGATATGAAGCAGGATCTACTATTTTTGGTCCACACACATTAGAGGCATATATTCAACAGTTTGAGATTTTAGCTGAAGCCATGGCTAAGGTTTGTACTTTCACTTAATAATCTAATTGAATAATTCAAATAATATCCTTGCACATTTCAATATGGAATGTTTTTATTGCAAGGAAGATAATATATAAAAGAGGTCTGGCCTTTTATCATGTTTTTCTGGTTTTATATTTTTAACCGGATTTTTGTGACAAAAATGTTGGTTATTGATTTGGGGATGTACGGCCGGCTGGCGGGCGGCAATCAAATGTTGTCCTTGCATAAACTCATGAACCGTTCAACCAAAGCTTTTAAGATTTTAATATGTTGTTACTGACAACTAAATGAAGGTCAAGTTCAATAATGGCGATTTTCACTTTTACCGTTCAGGAGTTATGGTTCTTGAAAGATTGAAAAATGGTTTTTCCAGTCGTGTCCGTGCATTTACGCATGAACTGTTCTACCAAAGCTTACCAAATTTTAATATGTTGTTACTGATGACAAAATGGAGGTCAATTTCAATAATGACGATTTTGACTTTTACCGTTCAGGAGTTATGGTTCTTGTGAGATTGAAAAATGGAGTTTCCAGTCGTGTCCGTGTATTTACACATGAACTGTTCTACCAAAGCTTCCAAAATTTTAATATGTTGTTACTGATGACAAAATGGAGGTCAAGTTCAATAATGACGATTTTGACTTTTACCGTTCAGGAGTTATGGTTCTTGAAAGATTGAAAAATGGTGTTTCCAGTTGTGTCCGTGCATTTTCTCATGAACCATTCAACCAAAGCTTTTGAAATTTTTATATGTTGTTACTGATGACAAAATAGAGGTCAAGTTCAATAATGACGATTTTGACTTTTACCGTTCAGGAGTTATGGTTCTTGAAAGATCGTAAAATGGCGTTTCCATTCACTTTATTGCATTTACTCATGAACCATTCAATCTAAGCTTTTCAAATTTTAATATGTTGATACTGATGACAAAATGGAGGTCAAATTTGATATTGACGATTTTCACTTTCACCATTCATTAGTAATGGTTCTTGTGATATTGCCAGGACACAAATAAATGTTAATAAATCCGGTTTGCTGTCGTTGTGACAGCCTCTTGTTTATATTTGGTATGGAACTCTTTGATGATGAGTTGTGCTGTGTAGAAGATTTTCAAATCTGACAGGTTATCACTTACTGTTAAGACCGTACTTTACTTTGAATTTTTGTCATTGCACAATAATGCATATACATGTATATACATGTATACTATGCTGAATATTGTGTGCAATTACTTGTTGAAAGCCATACTATCACCTGAAACAGCAATGACATTTACTTCCCTCTCTTATATAGGGAACACCTGCAGCACCTGGACCTAATCCTCCAAATCTATTAGACAAGCAGCTGTCATTTTTGTTACCTGTTGTATTTGATCATGCACCATTTGGTTCACATTATGGTGATGTTGTGGTTGATGCCAAACCGTCATACAAACAGGTAAGTTTAAATAACACTATAAAGTTGAACAGAAGACAAGCAGTTATCTAACTTGATTACTTCTTCAATATGAAGATGCTACCTTTATTTTGTCTCGGTGTTCTTCAACACAAAAGAAGGATATCATTTAGAACCATGTTAGGTATTTACATGACGTGCTGCAAAATAGTGAATTTTGTGTTCAAATATAAGAATGTATTGACTTTGATGTCATTGAAATATGATAAATATTCATGAAGATTTCAACTTAAGAAATAAAACATGAATTACAGTTTTCTTTAAACATCACAAAATAATCTTATTATAACCAGGCCTTGACATTCAAGCATCCTTCAGGAGTACCTAACCTAGGTTATTTTATTACTTCCATGATTATGATAGAAGAAATTGAACAGTTGATAAGAATGATAATTCATCATTTTTATTTCAGGGAGATTCAGTTGTGGTTAAGTTTATTGGAGCCAATCCAAGGAACGATAGAAAGGTAGAGTCATTTTTTTATGTTTCAAAAACCCTAAATATTTATAATAATATAGTATTGTCCCTGTGCATAAAGGGGGTGTACACTTGTCAATCGTGTGCATGTATACACTTGCTGTATTGTACTTGTGTTTTATTTATTTTTTTATTTTTAATGAACATTGTAGCTTAGTGTACTTATATTTGTGTTACTTGTAACTGTGCAATTGAGACTTAATTTCATTAGAATATTTAACTTTAAACTTTTTTTCACAAAAATAAATCCTTTGGTTTGTCATACAGCATGTATAAATTGTATCCCCAAGATGTAAGCAAAATATAACGGAGAACTATCACAAACAAAACATACACATTTCATTGAAAACTGTTATTACTTTTGTATAAAACTTGACTTTTTGTATTTTCAGTGGGAGAATACATTCCTGACTGTTGACATGTTGGGACCTGGTCAAAACTGGACAACTGTTTACACAGATGGACAATGGCCAACAAAGTATATACTAAGATTATGTTTATTATTTCTTGTATATTGTAGTCTTCTTTCTTATGTTCATTTCTTTCCTTTAAGTATAATGATCATATAATAAGAAAAGGCACTGCTAAGAATTTAAATAATGGAGAAATGTCTGACCTCTTTTGAGAAGGTATTTTTAGAATTAGTTATTTTACTATTGATTAACACTGTCTTTTAAACAAAGTACTGTAAAAGCAGAAATTTTCGTGGAGAATTTAATTTCTTTTATTTTGTGGAAAGAACATGTCCACGAAATTTCCTCACTTCCATTTACGTGAAACTACTAAATTAAATCCCAATGAAATCTTATATAGAGACAAAAACAAGAGATTTCAACCCCACTAAAATTAATGTTTCTACAGTAGATGATAAATGTCATTAGTTTGGTAATAGTGACCCGTTCTCTGATATGGTTGAATTTTTTTTAAGAGGCTTTTCTGCTCCATGCAAATCTTGGGTATGACATCTGTCTTTTTAAAACTTACACAATTTCCCTTCTGAGAAGATGTTGACAATTGATTCAGGCAAGTTTTCTTAGCTTAATATCTAAAGCTTACTTTTAATAGAATGTATCTTGACAGCATTGCTTGGTTAAAAGGTACGGTTGATCATTTCAAAGTTGTGTTGATTATGTGATTGTTTCTATAGATAACTGAGACAAGAGGAATTTGACTATGAACGAGAGGGACATGTGTGTGTATCAAAAACAAACTTTAATTTCTTCTTGAGTTAATCTTTTACATATTAACCTTTTAGATTTGAATGGCATTCAACCAGCATGTTCCTAGGTGAAAGTCAAGCTACCATTACATGGGATATTCCTGCTGACCAACAGATTGGAACTTATCGTATTCAGTACTTTGGAAATTGGAAAGAAATAAGTGGATCCATTACAACTTTTCATGGAAAAACAAAACAATTCAAAGTTACTTCGCTCAAAGACTTTTATAAAAGAAAACTTCAAAAGTCATCATTGAAAGAAAAAATTAGGCAGAATATGGCTTTGACAAATGATATACTTGCATCAAAATTTCAAATTCCACAAAATGTAGGTTAATTGAATTTTGATATTTTTTGTGTAGATTTCATTCCACACTAGTTATTCTAGGGTAAATGTATGCTAGTCATATTTGTTTGCAGTGAATTTAGCAATGATTTTGTCTCTTTAATTATATTTGATTGTTACTAATTTATTTGATTGTTTTATAATTTTGTAATTAAACCAATCTTGTTTCAAGCATTTTTCTGTTTTCTTTTTATGAATGCAATTGTTCACAAGGCATCTTGAACAATGTGTCACAATTTTAATAGATTATATTTAGATGCAGCTTTGATAACCCTATCATAAGATCAACTTTAAATGACTGTCTCAATATGTGGATTGTTCTTCTGATTGATTCTGATGACATACCCATCAGTACAAACATAGGCAATCTTCTGATTGATTCTGATGACATACTCATCAGTACAAACATAGGCAATCTTCTGATTGATTCTGATGACATACCCATCAGTACAAACATAGGCAATCCTCTGATTGATTCTGATGACATACCCATCAGTACAAACATAGGCAATCTTCTGATTGATTCTGATGACATACCCATCAGTACAAACATAGGCAATCCTCTGATTGATTCTGATGACATACCCATCAGTACAAACATAGGCAATCTTCTGATTGATTCTGATGACATACCCATCAGTACAAACATAGGCAATCTTCTGATTGATTCTGATGACATACCCATCAGTACAAACATAGGCAATCTTCTGATTGATTCTGATTGACATACTCATCAGTACAAACATAGGCAATCTTCTGATTGATTCTGATGACATACCCATCAGTACAAACATAGACAATCTTCTGATTGATTCTGATGACATACCCATCAGTACAAACATAGGCAATCTTCTGATTGATTCTGATTGACATACTCATCAGTACAAACATAGGCAATCTTCTGATTGATTCTGATGACATACCCATCAGTACAAACATAGGCAATCCTCTGATTGATTCTGATGACATACCCATCAGTACAAACATAGGCAATCTTCTGATTGATTCTGATGACATACCCATCAGTACAAACATAGGCAATCTTCTGATTGATTCTGATGACATACCCATCAGTACAAACATAGGCAATCCTCTGATTGATTCTGATGACATACCCATCAGTACAAACATAGGCAATCCTCTGATTGATTCTGATGACATACCCATCAGTACAAACATAGGCAATCCTCTGATTGATTCTGATGACATACCCATCAGTACAAATATAGGCAATCTTCTGATTGATTCTGATGACATACCCATCAGTACAAACATAGGCAATCCTCTGATTGATTCTGATGACATACCCATCAGTACAAACATAGGCAATCCTCTGATTGATTCTGATGTCATACACATCAGTACAAACATAGGCAATCCTCTGATTGATTCTGATGACATACCCATCAGTACAAACATAGGCAATCTTCTGATTGATTCTGATTGACATACTCATCAGTACAAACATAGGCAATCTTCTGATTGATTCTGATGACATACCCATCAGTACAAACATAGGCAATCCTCTGATTGATTCTGATGACATACCCATTAGTACAAACATAGGCAATCTTCTGATTGATTCTGATGACATACCCATCAGTACAAACATAGGCAATCTTCTGATTGATTCTGATGACATACCCATCAGTACAAATATAGGCAATCCTCTGATTGATTCTGATGAGATACCCATCAGTACAAACATAGGCAATCCTCTGATTGATTCTGATGATATACCCATCAGTACAAACATAGGCAATCCTCTGATTGATTCTGATGACATACCCATCAGTACAAACATAGGCAATCCTCTGATTGATTCTGATGACATACCCATCAGTACAAACATAGGCAATCCTCTGATTGATTCTGATGACATACCCATCAGTACAAACATAGGCAATCTTCTGATTGATTCTGATTGACATACCCATCAGTACAAACATAGGCAATCTTCTGATTGATTCTGATGACATACCCATCAGTACAAACATAGGCAATCCTCTGATTGATTCTGATGACATACCCATTAGTACAAACATAGGCAATCTTCTGATTGATTCTGATGACATACCCATCAGTACAAACATAGGCAATCTTCTGATTGATTCTGATGACATACCCATCAGTACAAACATAGGCAATCCTCTGATTGATTCTGATGACATACCCATCAGTTCAAACATAGGCAATCTTCTGATTGATTCTGATGACATACCCATCAGTTCAAACATAGGCAATCTTCTGATTGATTCTGATGACATACGCATCAGTACAAACATAGGCAATCTTCTGATTGATTCTGATGACATACCCATCAGTACAAACATAGGCAATCTTCTGATTGATTCTGATGACATACCCATCAGTACAAACATAGGCAATCCTCTGATTGATTCTGATGACATACCCATCAGTACAAATATAGGCAATCTTCTGATTGATTCTGATGACATACCCATCAGTACAAACATAGGCAATCCTCTGATTGATTCTGATGACATACCCATCAGTACAAACATAGGCAATCCTCTGATTGATTCTGATGACATACCCATCAGTACAAACATAGGCAATCCTCTGATTGATTCTGATGACATACCCATCAGTACAAACATAGGCAATCCTCTGATTGATTCTGATGACATACTCATCAGTACAAACATAGGCAATCTTCTGATTGATTCTGATGACATACCCATCAGTACAAACATAGGCAATCTTCTGATTGATTCTGATGACATACCCATCAGTACAAACATAGACAATCCTCTGATTGATTCTGATGACATACCCATCAGTACAAACATAGGCAATCCTCTGATTGATTCTGATGACATACCCATCAGTACAAACATAGGCAATTGTAGTTCAGAATTTACCATTAACCCTTTCATAATAGAATTAATACAATGCACTCATGGTCACACAGCACTCAGTGTATTGGACCTTCAGTACTGTAGCCATCGGTCTTAACCACTAGACCATTAAACAGTTAGATATGTACACCTTACAGTCCTTCAATACACTGAATATACTAGACCTATTGCTTATAGTATCTGAGATATGAACTTAACCTTGTTCACTGATCCATGAAATGAGGTCGAGGTCAAGTGAAAACTGTCTGACGGGCATGAGGACCTTGTAAGGTATGCACATACAAAATATAGTTATCCTATTACTAACAAGACAGAAATTATCATTACAAAAAAATCTAAATTTTCTTTTCAATTAGTCACTGAACCATGAAAATGAAGTCAAGGACCATGGACATGTGACAGATGGAAACTTCGTAACATGAGGCATCTATATATAAAGTATCAAGCATTCACGTCTTCCACCTTCCAAAATATAAAGCTTTTAAAAAGTGAGATAACTCCACCGGTTCACTATCCCTATGTCGAGCTAAAAACAGAGTTTTTATATCCAGGCAATTGATTTATCCAAAATGATCAACAATGATGCAATTGTATATTGAAGGCTTTCCATGTCAGCTTTTGGGGTTGTTTTTATATCAGAATCATGTGCTTCTATATGTATCTGTAGATTTCTAATGTTCTTCGGTTAATTATACATTAATTTTACAACTTCAATACACTAAAGATCAATCTTCTGAAATTTTTTTGGGTAGTCTGTTCCCGCCGAGAAGCCCAAAATTTTCTGCGAGTACTTCGGCTTCCTCCACCATAATAACAGACTTCCCGGTGTCCTACACGCTCCCTTGGGCGGTGTTTGGTGGGTTCTGGTAGTGAGATAATATTGTAACGGACACATCTCCATTAATCCTTAGGGAGTGGACATGGATCCACTGTACCCTTGCAGTCAATCAAGTGGTGCGTCTTAACTGGTGGAATCTCGAAGTACATACATACATACATACTGGCAGGTGTCATCTGACCTTGACCTCATTTTCATTGTTAAGTATTTGTGTTTTGGTCTGTTTTTCTTATACTGTATGCAATAGGTCTATTATATAAATTTTGGTGTATGGAATGATTGTAAGGTGTATATGTCTAGCTGGCAGGTGTTATCTGACTTTGACCTCATTTTCAAGGTTCAGTGGTCAAAGTTAAGTTTTTGAGTTTTGGTCTTTTTTTCTAATACTATATGCAATAGGTCAACTATATTTGGTGCATAGAAATATTTTATGATGTACATGTCAATCTCATAGGTTTCATTTGACCTTAACCTCATTTTCACGGTTCATTGCTCAGTGTTAAGTTTTGTGTATTGGTCTTTTTCTTAAACTATAAGCAATAGGTCAAAAGAAGGCAAGACATTTCAGCATGTGCACACTTGTCTTTAATAGATGTATAAAACTTGACTTCTTTGCCATCTTATATCAGAAGATTGTGCATATCCCTCTTTTGTTCCTTGTGGCTCGTGTCCAAGATACAAAGTTATAATAATAAGCATTAGTCTGATCCCTGTGGATTCTTAAAGGTATATGGTCCTAGAAATCTCACATTGTCAATCAAATCATTGGGGCTTTTTAATCTGATATTTGGATAGGCAGTATTTTTCTTTGACTGTGATACATTGTGTATGCACTTCTCTCAAGTCCTTAACATTTGTATAGCTATGGCGTGAAGTTTATCAAGGGGAAAATATTTTAAAATCGGGTTTAAATTACAGGTATCACATAAACATAACATTATCAAGAACCATGAAAATAAGGTCAGTAAGATAAATTATGCCAGGTGGAAATGTACCCCTTACTTTCATTCCATACACCAAATATTGTTGACCAATTGCTTATTGTATCAGAGGAAAGGACTTAACCACAAATACTTAAATATTAATCAGAGATCCATGTAATAAGGTCTGACCGTCGATGTACCAGTAGATCTTGCAAGATTCAGTATACCAAACATAATTATTCTGTTGCTTGTATATGTTTAACTGAATCCTGAAAATGAGTTCAAGGACAATGGACATATGCCAGACAGAAACTTCTGAACATACAAAATCTGTATACAAGTATTCAGGTCTACTTACTTTTAAAATATATAGCTTTAGTTTATAGATATAGTGTATGCCTCGGCTGCCTGACCAATTGACATCCTTATGTCTCTCCATCTTTGACGTTCTGCACAGTTGAAACAAAATTGGTACCAAAATATTTTTTGAATATACAGCAGAACAGAACAGACCAATAACCAACAATTCACACTTCTGAAAACATAAATGTGCAAAGAACAAACAATAATTCAATGTAGCTCAGTCACATGAAGCCTAAATTTTCCACAAAAAAATTGACAAAATTTCATACCGGGTCTAATATTTAGTGAAAAGGGTGTTGAGGAGCAATGAATCTGAAAATGCATTACACAGTATAAAATGCTCATATAAATCCTGGTACTAAATTTCACGAAGCTCTGATTTGTAGTTCCTGAGGAAAAGGACAAAAATTTCATTAGATGTACAGACATACAGGTGAAACAGCATACCCCTCTCCTTAGAAGCATGGAACATATACTTTCAGTTTCCTTGGGTTCTGGGAGTAATAATAAAACAGAAATATCATGTGTCAATTTTACTCAGATACATAACAAGGTTTATATACAACAGAGCAGCACATACATAACAAAAAATTATCACAATTGTCAGTCTGACAGTACAACAGACTTATATAGCTTAATAAAATACTTGGTCAATCACAATAATTGATGAAATATACGCTATAGAAAGCATGCTGAGCATAAAACTACTTTATCCATACAGATAGAGAATGCTTGTGTAAATACTATCAATTGTGTAACTTATAACCAAATAAACCATGCAAAAGAAAGAATATTCCATCGGCATTGAAAATGTGCCAGATCAGTTGTAATATTATGATGTCTTTGCCTCATAAGACTTTTCTTAAGAATTTCAATATAAATTTGGAATTTGAAATTTTCCAAAAGATTTGTTTAAAATACACTCAAAAACTAAACTCTGTAAGGTTCAGGTAGAGTTTATACAAATCAGGGGCCATGACTAAATTTTATGACAAAATAAAGAAATCCTGATGGACCATTATATTAAGAGGTGGAACCAATTAAGAATTAAGTTCCATATCTTTGAAAAGCTGTAAGTACACTTTTAAAAAACAGATTTAAACCTAAATGGGTTAATCTTCGGATCACAGATATCCATATCTCCAAACTAACAAAAATTTCTGGACTTCCTCCAACGTTCAAATACGAAAAAGTGGAAAAGAAAGAAACGATATATATGTTACAGTAAATAGTTGAAATTAGGAATTACATGTAATTACTAAAATTTAGGAATTACATGTAATTCCCGATGCACTTAGTAAATACAAGTAATTCCTAAAACTGCCCAGTTATTACAAGTAATTACTAATTTTTAAATGATTTTTTACACCTATTTACTAACTGTTAAAACACTGTTGTAATATGGTCAGCTGATCAAAAATTGTGGTAATACCTACTAGAAGATCAGTGAATACTCTTCGAAAGTGATCAACCTAAAGTGTTGTTTTTGATATTGGTGCATAAGCTACGAAATATATAGCAAATTAAACATGATTTTTGTGTTGTAAAGTCATTAATTATAATGATATTAGAATTCACTTTTAGCAGGCAATCTCACTGGTTCTATTCTGTTAAATATGCTGAGAAACATGGTTCATTGGTTGATGACTTGTGCACTTGCAAGTTAATAATTGGACCTCTTTGAATGTAAATTAATGTTAACTTGGGAAAAAACTAAGATCAGCTATAAGTAATATACGATAAAAGTATTATTTTACAAACTTTACTTCAAGATATTATCTTATGATCATAAACAAGCTTCTGTCCAAGTTTGGTGGAAACCCAGTCATAGTGAAAAGTTAATGTTAAATGGCATGAAAACTACAAACAAGTTCAATATAACATGTATAATAAAATGCGGAAAAAAAGGATTTCATTTTACATGATTAATTTACCTCTTAATATTTGTCTTATGATCATAAACAAGCTTCTTTTCAAGTTAGGTAGAAATCCAGGATAATTTAAGAACGTTATCAAAATTTAGCCGCTGATGACGGAACATAGGTTGGTTCGCTGTGTCTCGCGTTTTTGCGATAAGAGTCGCATGCATGCTCGACAAAATGAAAATAATGTCAACAAAAGGGGTGAAATTTTAAGGTGACTTATTCAATCCACAAAAAGATTAGATTCATCACAAATGTCCGACAGAAGAAGTCATTGTTGTCGCTTTGACACTTTCCTCAATTTTATAGTTAATAGATATAGGAAGATGTGGTATGAATGCAAATGAGAAAACTCTCAATTCAAGTAACATATTTTTTTTTAAAGTAAACCATTGTATGTCAAGGTATGGCCTTCAATACTTAGCCTTGACTCACACCGAACAGCAAGCTATAAAAGCCTCCCAAAAATACTAGTGTAAAACCATTCAATTGGGAAAAAGAACAGTGCCCCTATATAAAAACGAGAAACTAGGAAAACTAATGAACTATTTAGAAAAAGGAATTTGACTTTTGTCATTTGGCAACTTGAAAAGCAAAATTAATATAAACAATAGGCTCTCAAGATCCTGAATCGCTCACCTGGTTTTTTTTAACTCAATTTATTCATCAATCATGATTAATATTTTTGAGTTATAATGTATATCAGTGTTTGCTTTAAATTGCTTTTTTTTTGTCATATATGCTACAAAATGAATATATAAGTTATGTAGAAAATCATCAGATATAAACAAAATTTGAACTTGATCTGCAATTTGTCAACTTAATACCAATACTGAAATCAATATTTACAAGCATAAGGGGTAAGTGTGGAGTTAATTTTCAAAGTTCAAGGACCAAAACTCTGCACAAAATCATCAGCCTGAAACAAAACTCCAACTTCATCTATAACTTGTCTGGATAAAACTTTTTACCAATTTTCAAATCAATATCACTTCAAGCTTCCCACAAATGTCTTTCTAAATTTTGGATTGATATCTATGTCTTGCATGCTGATTTTTATGGAGTTTCAAAACGTATTAAACCACCATTTTCCAGTTTCGATTCACAAACTCTAAAGAGTATGCACTTTTGATGTGCCTTATATTCCTTAATCCTTAAGTATGAGCCCTAAAAATCCCTATCCCTTTAATTTCTGGTTTGGTATCTTGAATTATGTCTTTAATTTTAAAACAAACAAATCAAGTCAGTAAATAGCTGTAAAAATGACAAAAATAATCAGTAAATACCAGTAATCACTGAATCAACTAGTAAATACATGTAATTACTAAATTGGCTAGTGATTACAGGTATTTACTGAAATGCTTAGTAATTACGTGTAATTCCTAATTTCACCTATTTACTGTAACATATATATGAATGACTACATAAACTCCATTTTTTCTGGGAAGCGTATAAAACAAGGCATACTTACATTATATCAATAACCTAAGAGAGGATTTCAACCTTGACTTTTGTGATTCAAAAATACATTTTCTGAATTCAGAATTAAATAAAGTAATGTCAAAATCTACTCTTTTTTGGCATTCAAAGTAAATTGAATTTGGGTGTGTTTTTTTTAATGATAATTTGATATAAGGTGACTTAAGATAATGATTAATAACCAATTGTTCTTTGTCAGTAACTGTCCTTCATCAACTAATACTGTATTTAAACTTAGCTTAACAGACAAACAAATATGGTAGTTTACCTTATGTTAAAAGAAAAAAGATAGAATAAGCAAATATTTTACAAGCTTTACCGGTATATAAAATAAGTCTGACATTTAAAAACGAAAAAAAAAAGAAATACATTTTTTGCACTCTCTGTAACTAAAAGACCTAAATTAAATACTGATAGCTTCAATAATTTACCAGAAATAGAAAAAAATGTACTTCTACAAATTACAACTTTAAATAAACTGGATCACAAATTCCAGTGGTATTTTCCAGAGACAAAAGGGATAAACCTAAGCAAATCTATAAAACTATAAAGCTATATTGAAAATATCTATTCAGGCTAACAAACATTTCGCAATCATCCACAAGCAACTGCTTTTAATTACAACACACATTCAACAGATTTCTTAAGAAAAAATAAAATTAATTATTACAAAATCAATGACATCAAGCATAAGGATACCTATATTTGCAAATTTAATCATTTTTCATATATTAAGCAAAACAAAGTCCAGACTTTTAAACAGTTGAAATCAATCCAACTGATCATTCCTTTATAGTGATTTACCTGACAGAAAGAGTTATTTTATTTTAAAGTTCTAAAATAGAGCTCTGTTAGCAATCGTTATCATTAGAGAGTTAAATTATTTGAAACAAGTAATTCATTTAAAGAAGAATGCACAGAACCAGTTAGTTTTGCATTTACAACCAGTTGGTTTCTTCAGTGTAAATAAACTCAAATAATTTACCTTTTATCTGAACAGAATGGCCATAAGATTTACTATCCTTTTTCGTTGTAATTAATATCAGTATCTGGATCTGAGTAAATGTTCAATTTCAATTTACTTAATGCATTACACAATACAACATAAATGCTTTTATCTATATAGCTGCCATTATATCTGACAATTCAAACAATAAATAAGCTTCAAGGACAAAATATAAGATTCAAGGTCAATCAAGAACTAAATATAAGCAAACTTGGTTATTAAACACAAATTACACAGTAACAGTTTTAGATAAAGGAATTGCTTTAACACTTCATATAGGAAAAAAACATTTTTGGCATCTTATAAATTTAGACAGTTGGGTGCAAACCATTCATAACTACATAAATAAACAGATGCATCATGTTATATTCAGATGAACATTATCTGAGTAAAGTAAATGTGTGACATATGTAGTAAATAGGCTTTGACACCACTAAACGTACACAATGTAAACATGCAACTACTTGAGAAGATTTCATTTTGACCATGTTAATGTACTAGCAGAAACATGTACTAGACTTATGAATTATGTGCAAGCAGCATTTTGTTTGTGATATTCTTTGTCTGCACAAAGCCTGTAGTTATGGTAATTTTAAAAGTTAAAAGAAAAGCAGGAAATGTAGTACTAATAAATCATGTAAAATCATGAAAAAAGAACAGTATTTAAATGATGACATTATTTGCAAGCATTTTTGTGAGTAAGACAAATTTGATTGTACAAACAATTGGAAATGAATCATTTAAATGTCATTCTAATTTCCCTTACAGCAAAAATACTTTTTTATCTTTCTTTTTTGAGACTTACTTTTTAGTACATTTATCCAAAAAATTCTTTTTTCAAAAGTCCAATATCACCCATATATTTTTTACAAATTAAAAATTCCCTTCTTAAAAAAGCATTATCAGTGACATAAAAGACCCATCACAGAACAGAAAACTTTTGTTTTATCTTGGCTTAAGCATATTAAACATTATTGCATCAGAATACTGAACTAGGAAGGATAGAACACACTAAACAAAGGCACACTTAGATATATTTGTTCCTTAAAGTCTATTACTAATTTTATAGCAATACAACAACAAAACATGCTTTCAAACTTGGAAATGTGTTTAAAATGAGGTTTGAACACTTCTATTATGATTATAAATTTAAAGCTGTACTACTAGACAGCAGCCCAACAACCAAAAGATACTGAAATACTGACAGCGTTTACTTTCTGGAGAAAACTTTAATTTTAATATGGTTTTTGGTAATTTCTATTGTATATGTTTTAACAATTACTTTTTTCTTTAGGGGAGAATTGAATTTCAAGACACTGAGCTAAAGAGGATTTTAATACAATCTATATATCAATAATTATAGACATACATGTACAAGCATATTGAAAAGATATTCATTAGTCAAGAGGGTGCAAATAAAATTTAAAAAGAACAAAATGTTGAGATGCATTCACATCATCCATCAGTTTCAGATACAATTCAGTTCTAATGAAAGCTTCAATTAAATAACAAACAGGAAATACAAAAAAAAGATCAGTCTTTAAAAGTATGGAATGATATCATAGCATTAAAATATATGAGCAAAACTTTTGTACATGTAGTGTGTTTACATCAACCATCTTTTTAAATTAAAGTCAACACAACCTTCTTCAAAACAAATTTAACTTGGATGAAAAAATAACACACTTGAAAGATACATGTATCTTCAAACAATTCTTATTTGAAACATTCCAAAAAATCTAAATAGACAAAATCTACTGACTATCAGTTGCAACTATATCTGACAAAATTTCTTGGGACTGTTTTGTAAAAATCTTCCATTTGAAATCACAATCGATCATTTTAAGACACATAACTGTTAATTAGTGATATATCCACCCAATAATAAAAAGGGTTTAAATTATTTTATGAAACTGGTCAATTCTACTTCAATTTTATGATGATATGTCAATGACTATGATACGACTATAGTCAAGTAAGCCATTTTACTGCAGAAAAATTGATATCAATATCTAACAAATAATTAAACAGCTTAAAGTAAAATTTGAACTGATTAGTTGTAAAAAATTAAACACCTAAATAAAATTGGTTGTTACTACAGGATAAGAAAAGTTTGATCTTAATATTTTTTTTAAATTTCAAAACATGCAAATACTGATATTAACTTAAATACAAAGTTCAGCACAAACATACTGAATTTCACAATAAGTATTCAACTCGCCAATATACATTTGATACATCAAACTGTTTATTCCTCTTGTGCTTAAGGAATTGATCATAAAGTGCTCAAAACTAACAATCAACAAAAGCATATAATATCTGTAATGACAATATGTTTACTTGGATCAAGCATGCTAAATCTAATTATCTGTTACACTCCAGTGTTTCCCTCTCTTAAACAAAAAATATAATATCGAAAATCAAATTCCGTAAAAAGAAGTGCCTCCATTATAAACAATAAAGTAAAAACAAACAGATGGAATATCCTTTTCTAACAGTAACTGACTGCAAATAACAAAAATAATGCAAAGCACAATCAAAACCAAAGTCTTTTCCCCTGTCGGCTCTGGAAATCTTGGCCTTGGATAAGCGTGAAACACAAATCACTTTTAGCACCAAACAAGAAATGGAATTCTTCTTTCAGGTTTTATCATTTCTTTCTGGAAAACTGCTTGGTCTAGCAAATTTTTCATTGCTAGGTCTTGGTTTCTGAAAAAAATAAACAAATTGATCATTTCTATTTTAACCTCAGTATCAACCGACATGTGATAAGATTTACAATTTACCATTATGGTATCTAGTGACAAAATTTAGTTAAAACGTAAAATGAGAATTATTGACATTGTTTCTATGCAGTCTTCTACTGTCATTGAAAGCTAATCAAACGCAATGCATCTGTTATATTAGCATATTGCATGTATTATCCTGAATCAATACTGTCATTTTCAAGAAAAGATTAAGGAGATATAGGGGGAGTAAAGGTCTTTAAATCAAAGGGGGACACAGATGACGCCCCCGCTTGCATATAATATAAAGTTGTAGAGGGACATAACTAAAGAACAGTACGAGTAACACTATCCAAATTTGTTTCATAACATTTTGTTGAGGCAAACTAAAGTAGGAGAATGGAAACCAACTTTTGTACGCACTGACAGATGTACACACAGACAAGGGTAAAACTTAATGCCTCCTCCGCTATGGCAGGGGCATAAAAATGTTTAACCCCATCACATTTTTGTGTCTAATCAGGAGAGCCTAAGGCCTTTGTTTGTCCTGTATGTTTTTTTTTAAATTTAGTTCTTTATATGTTTTGGAGTTTTGTGTGGCACCCATTTTTTAGTACACATTTTTGCTTAAGAGGACAACTGAAGCCCACTGTTTTCTGCTCTATGGTTGGTTTATACTCTCTTTGAAATTCCTAATTACCATTCTCTATTTTATTAGGAGATTATACAATGTAGCATGGTAAAGTGAATATTACGGAAGATAGTTTCATTTAGTTTTTTTTTTTTTTATTTTTCCCTCCACTTACTCCCTGACATTAATTTATTTAATCCACTAAGCAAGCTTAGTGTCTCTTTCAAGCCATTTACATATATATAGAGTGATATATTTCTAATGACTTATAAAGGATAGTTGCATGTTTCAAGGTTCTTGAATAAATGATGAGTAACTGCCTATATACTTAAATATACTTTGAATTTAGTAAGTAACACTGTAAACATATATTTGCTATATTGCATTATTTTAAATACAGTTGTTATAATTGAATTATACCTTGTACATGTATTAAGGAGAGAGCTTTTATAGGCTGTGCCTGTTGCTCAATCCTTTTCATATCTTAATGAATAAAATATGTTTAAAATCAAATCAAATTATGGAAGATTATCCTACTAAGTATGAAAACTATATGACAAAATGTCTCTGAGCATAGATGAGTTTCAGATGGTAGGACTGGAAGAATTAATATACCCTCTGTACCCTTACAGACAGGAGGCAATAAAAGCAGATGTGGGGGAAATCTTAATAAGACAGGAACAAAACAATACAAGTTTAAGATATTTTAAGGTCACAAACACATTCTCCAAAGAATGCCAAAAGTAAATTCCATATGTCTGACTAAGCACTATGGTTTGTACTGACATTATATTATATGCTTAAACATTATTCCTGATAGACATGGAAATTTAACCATGTCAAAAAACTTTGAATAATTTGTTCTTTTCCTATTTCCAGTGTATGAAAATTTAACCATGTCAATAAACTTTGAATAATTTATTCTTTTCCTATTTCCAGAGAATGACCAACACATTTTTTCCAGTTGATTTTTTGTGACCTTATCCTCTTTTAACACACCTAAAGTGTTTTAGAATCATTTACAAATATTCAAAACTTCTACTAGATAATAGATAGCAGGTTTTTCTATGAAAATACTGCAACTGATAACAGACAACATGAGTGCAATAGAATTTTTCAACAAGTGACAACCTTTTCCTTAATTCATGCCGTGAAAAAGGGTGTGCAGATTATGTTCTAATACAGAAAATACAAGGTAAAGTTTTATTGAAATTCGGTCTGTAGTTTAATAATATTTGTGGATACAAAGTACAAACAGGTAGACACATATAGAAACATCCATACTGAAGACAATGAGACAAAGAACAAATGAACAAACTGACACAACAATTACTATGCACTGCCATTTTGTACGGTAGGGTTTTTAAACAGTCACAAAAGCCCGAAATGATAGGCAAAGGGACTCAAATGTTCTATATCTATTATGTCAAACACGAGAAGTTAAAAGTTTCTGTGAAAGACTTACACCACTGTCTCAGGTTAGGGGAGGGTTGGGGTCCTGCTAAAATGTTTAACCTGCCACATTCTGGAGCATGTAATTCAGTGATTGTCATTTGTTGCTGAGTTACATATTAGTTTTTTGTTCACGTTTTTGGTACATAAATTAGGCCGTTAGTTTTCTCGTTTAAATTGTTTTACATTTGTCATTTCAGAGCCTTTTAATATTTAGCTGTTGATGGGGTATGGGATTTGTTCATTGTTGAAGGCTGTAAGGTGACATATAATTGTTAATTTCTGTGACATTTGGTCTCTTGTGGAAAGTTGTCGCATTGGCAATCATAGCACATCTTTTTTATATTAAGACACATAACTCTGATTGAAAGAAAAAACTTCACTAAATCTCAATGGATGTGCAGAGGTTAAAGTGTAAATATATATGCCTATTCACATTCTTAAAAGGGAAATAAAATGTGTGTGGGGTACCTGCATGGGTGAATGTTCAGAGGTTTAAGTGTAAATATGTATGTCTATTTACATCCTGGAATGGGAAATAAAGTGTGTGTTGGGTATAATTACCTGCATGGGTGAATGTACAGGAGGTGACGTTCCCGGGTAATGGTGGGGAGGGTGAAATGTTCCACTACTAGTACTGCTGGTACTACCAGTACTCCTCCTCATGGGACTTGGAGGACTAAACGCTGGATAATTCACTCCTATAATTATATCCATACTTACTCTTAATACTTAATAAAAGTACACAGGCATTTTAGAAAGTGTGGAAATTAAAGAAAGTTTTATTTGGTCCCACATATTCACTTCAAAATTTCAAATTTGGTAATTAGGAAATTAATCTACGTATAGTTATGTTTATCCATTTTTACCCAGATAAACGCAATCAATTATGCCACCCTAAATCTTATTTTGAAATGAACTGAACTTTATTTTGTTCTGACACAGCAAAATAAGTGAATGTAAAGTAATCTTATTTTTGGATGCATATGCAAATGACTAGGATCTTTTAAATCAATACCCCGAGTTTTACTGTAAACATATCTGCTCTAATCCCAAGTATAAGGTAGAAAGGTTGATAAACTAGACGATATACCGGAATATTTAAATAATACCCCTTGTTTTACCCCAAAAACTACTAAATATCAATGGTGTCTATATTTGAGATTCAATTTCGTATATTTTTATATCAAGTGTATAAAATCTGCATTGTTAATAGTGGGCCTAAAGAACAAATGTCAGTATTTGTGTAAATTCAAACCTCAAAACATCTTGAATGTAATACCTATTTAACAAAGTCTGATAGGTATTAGTTTATAACCAGATACAGATTTTTTCTTGTTTTCACATTGTTTATGAATTGAGTTTTGAAGTTTGAATACAACTGGGAATATATTAGGGCATGCAAACAATGACTACAGCTAGCACCATATACATTTACTAACCTGGAGATATAGGTCTGGATGTATTAGGAGAACCATACGGGATAGGACTTGATACTGTTCTTGGTCTAACACCATGACTCAAATCTTGCTGCTTTGTCATTTCATTAAAATGCCTGTAAACAAATGTGTCAACACATATTTATGTCTGCAGTAAGGATTTATACAATAAAACTTAGAGAAATCCTTTTCCTCAAGAATAGCAGTAATTCTGTATAGTTATCCTAAATATTAATATTGATATCACTGGCATTTGTAAGATAAGTTACTTGTCATTCATGTTATAATCTGTTGACACAGAGATAAGCTATTAATAATCTAAAAAAAAGTATATTATAAATCAAATTCGTACAAAAGTCCAGACTTTTGAGCTAATGATAGGAAAGGTTTACTGACATAAGAGGTCTCTAAACACATCAACTTCAAATGGAGCTTTCGTTAGTACAAGCCATAATAATTACTTGTATCAGCAGGGACAAATGTAAAAGCATAAAAATATTGTATTTGTCAATACACATAATTAACAGCGCCTGGTTTTGTCCTGTGCTTATAATACCATTTGGACAAACCTGGTGAATTTAGTGTCTCAGGTTGTATGAGGCCAGAAGACAGAAAACATCATTTTTACATTTGTTGAAAGGGAGACAGATTTATACACAGCAAAATGCTGATTGTTTCTTTGTTTTCAGGCAATAAGATGACACTTAAGGGGGTTCCCGGGTCTAAATCATTTATATAGGATTTCTCTATATTTTTCTATAAATGAACTTTATCTTATAGTTAATAGAAAAATAAAATAAAAAGTGAGGTCACCGTTCATTTGCGCCCACAATCTGCCTTCTAAAGAAGCATACATTTTTGTAAAGGTGTTTTTTTTCTGTTGAAGTAATAGGAGAAATAAAGGCAATATCGGAAAAAAAAAAGAAATTTATTACAAAAATCGCTAAAATTTTACAATAATTTAGTTTAAGTACAGCTTATATGGAAATTATATTAAAAAAGATAGGTCACCGATGAGTTGAAAAAGATACTTCAATTTTAGAGCCAAAAAATGGCATTTTTCCACCAAAGGGAAATAATTTGGAACTTTTTCAATGATGTAAACATTTTGAAAGTCATCTGGGACCAACACGAATTGATTGTTTTGAATGATTTTTGTACCATATGATAAAGTAACAACTACAAAAGGAAATAAATAAAATTTGTAATGAAAAACAAATGTTTGATTTTTTTCTGAAATTTTTATACCCTCGAGCCTCCTTAAAATCAAATATACCTTTGTTTTTAGGCAATAAGATGACATTTAAAATCAAACATACCTTTCATCATCCATTTCAAGACTAGATTCACTTTCAGACAGGTGACGACAAAGGTTTTCCCTCCTTTCCATCTCCAACTGTAGTTTTCTTTGTAGACGTAAATTTTCTTCTCTTATGTGTTTTTCTTCTTGAGCATAATGTGCCATTTTTTCTTCATCTATGAATATATTCTTTAATTATCAAATCGAATAATAAAAATTTTCCAGGTGAATTTTATCCTTTTTATTCATTTTCTCACTGATTATAGCTGTCAGTGGAACTATATAGATGAAATAATTAGTCATAGATTCAATATATCAAATTAATCTCCAATAATTTCTAACTCATATTTTTCTAATTCATATTCCTACCCTGATTTGATGGGTATTTAATGTTTACTTCTGCTTAACTACTAATTTAAATTCAGTCTCAGAAGCTTACAAGGTAAACATGGTAAAGGTTGTTTTTTTCAAGGAGTTTTAATTTCATAGTTTTAAAGGCCAAACTGTTGACAAGTTTTATTTTTGCTTTTTTTTCTCTATCACTGACTCTTATCTCCCACAAATATAACCAGATGCTCCACAGGGCACAGCTTTATACGACCACAGAGGTCGAACCCTGAACAGTTGGGCAAGTATGGACACAACATTCAAGCTTGATACTGTCTGAATTTGGATTGTGATAAAATTTTTGACATAATATAGGTTTCTGACACAAAATGAATGTGGTCAAAATCTTACAAATCTATTACTCATTACTGTCAGTGTGCAATTGAAGATTTCATCTTGAACAATTGAAATTTGAAAAATTTTGATTTTTTTTTATGAATCCTGTTAAAAAGTTGTAAACAAAAATCCCCCCCACCAACTTATCGAAACCCCCCTTGGACTATAACCCCAAATCTTAATTCTAGCCTTTCCTTTGTAGTATGGAACCTTGTAGTACAATTTCAGAGAGATCCATACACTTTAACACAAGTTATTGTCTGGAAGCTAGAAAAATGCTTCTTTTTGGCCCTTTTTTGGCCCCTTATTTCTACATGTTTGGGCTAATTAACCCCAAACTCAATCCCATCTTCCCTTTGTTATATGGAACATTGTGGTACAATTTCAGAGAGATCCATACACTTACACGCAAGTTATTGTCTGAAAACTAAGAAAAATGCTGGTTTTGGCCCTTTATTCCTAAACTGTTAGCCCCATAACCCCTAAAATGAATCCCAACCTTCTACTTGTGGTATTTAACATTGTGGTACAATTTCAGAGCAATTGAAATATTTATACACGACTCCGTAACACGAGTGTTTATTCTGAAAGTAGAAAAATACTTGATTTGGGCCCTAATTCCTAAACGGTTGGAACCATCATCCCCAAAATTAATCCCAGCCTTCCTTTTGTGGTATAAACCTTCTAAAAAAAATCATAAAGATCTTTTTACTTAAAACTAAAGTTATTGTCTGGAAACTAATGTGTCTTCGGACGACGATGATAACATCCTACCATTATATGATCCCCCAAAAATTCTGCGTCGTATAAAATTAATGATATAAAATATTTATTCCTATTTTTATCTTCATTGCAAAAATTCCATTCTTTATACAGCTCTTCTATAAAAGCATGCAAAGCAAACCTTTGATCAACTTGCTTGCTATGTTTGTAAACAACAGGTAGGTAGTCTGTTTCAGTCTGTTTAATATATACTGGAATTTGATTGGACAATAAACATTAACTTCATTCCATGTCAATTTTTATTGTCAAATCAAATCCTGGTATATAATAAAACAGACTGAAACTCCATCTAACCATTGTTTGCAAATATCCAAGCAAACATAGCAAGCAAGTTGATCAAAGGTTTGCTTTGCATGCTTTTATAGAAGAGCTGTAACAGTATTTGAATTTAAGAGATAATTAAACTTCTCTACTATCATTATATACAGGAAATGAAGTACAATTCTAGGTTCTGTACTTCAATAACTAGCCTTAACAAGTAGACTTTATCAGGGCAAGCTATACAAAAACAGACATCAGTCTACTGACTGTTGAATTATGGCCATTCATGGCTGATGAACAGTAAGAAAATTTTGAAAAAGGGGAATTCAGGTAGGAAAATGAAACAAGACTGGCCTGTTGGTCTTATTTGTTTCCCTGCACTTTTTTATCTGAAATATATTTACGTTCTACTTGTGCTCTCCGCAGCATGTCTTTCAAGTTATTGACTTCTCCTCTAAGGTTTTCTATATGTTGTGTTAAATTCTGTGCTGTATCGCCATTGTTCATATCACGGGGGGAAGGAGGTCCAGTCACAGGTTGGTCTAACTTTTCCTGAAGCAATCTAAATAATAAACATACAACCACATGTATCAAGTTATAACTATCCTTTTTCCAACACTAAAATGCAATTGACTAACAGTAAATGTCTTTGAGCTTGAGGGCATCCATTGACAGCCCCAAATTGTGTGGTCTTAGTTTTTTGTACACACTTCCTAAAGATAATGAACCCTCCAACTTGTATCAATAATTAAGGTATGAAACAAAGGTACTCAAATTATAGTTCATTACCTTGAACTTTACCAGCATAAGATTTCAACCTAAAATGAATATATTATACACAATAACCCTTCTTGTGGAGGAATTCTGCATGAAACAGTCAATTATTGAACTCACTCTTATTTTGGAATGTCCATGTATCATGCAAAAGAAGGATTTATTTTAGGCAACTTTGGCCTTCTACAGTAATGTTATTTTTAAAAGACTGACAAATTAGTACAGGGTTCTCTCCAACTTTAATACAGGGTCCAAATATATATCAAGATTGTAATTTATCATAAGTCAAGTTCAACCTTGACCCCCAATTTATTTTTAATGATACAAGATTCCCATGATAGAAGACATTAAACAACATACCTTTTCTCTGCCTCTAATTTGTCCATTTTTTTCCACAACCTGTTGACTAGGGACTCTTGTTCTTGTTCTAATGCATTTTCTAATTCCACCTTTTCTCGTCTCAACTTAATACATAAAACAACTGTTTGATTAATAAATCTTAAACTTCATATTATTTTTTTTGTTATGTGTATACGTAACAAAAGGATGAAAAGAAGGTTCAGACTACCGTAGAAAGGCTTGTATAGTCCGCGGTTTTATTTTCCAAAATTTGACCTTCGAGACAGGATGCGGACTATAGAGTACAATAAGCAAGAAATAAGAGAAAAATTTTAATTTCGAGGGCGAGGTGGTTTGTTTACGCGTTCCGCCATCTTTGTTATTGATATTGTAGAGGGCGCTCTTTTCATTTTTCAAACTAATAGTTTTAACTCATCCATATCAATAAGTTATTTCTATTCAATATCAAATTAATACCAATAAACTGGTATCTGATTGATTGAAACGATACAATCATAGTGTAAAAGACAACTGTAAACCAGCTTAGAATTTGTAAACTACAAAACGTAATCAGTTATTGTTCGTTCCATTTTGGTGTTTCATACTGACTAATATGGTTTGTATAAGCTTAAGATCCTTCAAACATTAATGTGATAGATATATTAAAGACTGTTTTACAAAAGAATAGAACTGTTTTACATTCAAAGTCGTATTATAGTGATATCTGTTATGTACAGATTTCGACTCTCACTGATTATTTTCTTCTTTTACACATGCTTTTTAATTTTCCTGTTTAAACATACACAAGTTTCTAAATTGTTTTTTAAGTGAATTAAACTTATTTTAACAGCGTTCTAGAATCATTTACAAGCAGTTTCAGCTTCTGTTTGATGATGGAAAACAGGTTTTTCAAAGAAAATACTGCAAACGACCGCACAGGATTTGAAATTACCGGAGTTTCATTAGACCCTATCTAACAGTTACAAAAAGTTTTATTACCTAATATTTTGTGGGGAGAAGCGGGTGCAAACAATAAAAGCCTTTTTACGTAGTTTCTTTTCAGTTCCTTTTTTTCACAAACACCAATTAATTTGCATATTATCAAGGTGTTTAACAATACACCATGCATTGTTAGTTATTGTTTTGTCTTTGTTTGTATATTAAAATGAGAAGATGTGGTATGATTGACAATGAGACAGCTATCCACCAGAGTTCAAATACATTTGTTGTAACAATGATATTAGCAATTATTGGTCATGTATATGTCTGCTATTTTTATGATGGAGTCGGTGTACATGATTGATATGGTATATTGTACTGTCAAGTTTACATCAAGTACTCAACAAATCAGTTAAATAAATGTAGCGTGAATAATCATGTCCTATCAATATGGTACTAAGTATGCTTAAGAGATCATTAAATGTCTTCCAATCAACTTAAAATATTACAGGTATTTAATGAAAACCAAGACTTCCCAGCTGGGCATATTAGGGGAACTAATAACACAATATAACAAACCAGGAATAATTTCATTATAAAATAAAAAATCTGTTCACAACTATGTACCTGTTCAAGAGTCACTTGTTTAGACAAGGTTTCTCTTTCTAACTTTTCAATCTTCCTCATCAATTTGTTAACTTGATATTCTTGTTCTTTTTCTAATGTCTCCTCCAGTTCAACTTTTTCGTTCCTAAGCTGTAAATCAAATAAGATTTATTCAAGAATTTAATAACACAATTTTTATAACAAAAACAATAATTTGTCCTTTATTTTGAAAGGTAAATGGCATGGCCCAAAATATACCAAAACTCTATTGTATGATTGGAATAAATTGATCCAATAATTCTTTAGGCTAAACAGTTATTTCCCAGGCTTATGTACCAATATACATTGCAACATTGATTGTAATCTGGGTGATGCAGGAAATTTATTAGCTTGACAATGAATCTAGGATTTGGGACAGAAACTGTCAGCTCTGGTTAGACAATTTTCATGTAATCTGTCTTGATTGCCCTTTGACCTACCACTTTCCCCAAAAAGACCATCAGACATCAGAGCCATCTCTGACTTACAAAACAATACCTCCATCAAGAATGCTCATAAAAAAGGAATGAATTTCACAAAACTGTAAAAACTAACCAAATGGCTGCACAAAATTAGGTGGACATTTTCAATGTATTAACAAACATCCTAAAAAGCCATTAAACTCTGGGTCAAAATACTCTTTATATGTTGTGACAGAACTCTACGACTGCATGCATGGTATTCTTTTCAATTTTATTTACTAATCCGAGGTATTAAACATCAGATGTTTAAAATAAGTATGAACTTCATTAGTACAAAAATAAATCAAATTTAAATTCTTAATATATTTCTAGAAAAACAAAGGATATGGGATACACATCCATGACACAAAATCAGTTCATGCACAGCAAAAAAAAAAACCACAAAAAGCAAAGGGACAAAGCTTTTATTGCTGTTCTTCATCCTCAAAGCAATCAGGTATACAACAGAGAGCAAAAAAAATCTTGCACCTCACTGCAAGTTTAAGACGGCCCCTAGCATGGGCTTGAGCAGAATTCTTTGCAAAATAATTTGGATAGACATTGTAAGAGGTAACACCACCTAATCGTTTATTTTTTTTCATTTAAGTTTACATGATCAAACTTTACCTGTGTTAATTTTCTGGACAAATCATTGGTTAAAAATTCTTCTTCTTGTTCATAATTCATAGCCAATGACTCTTTTTCCTTTTTCAGACATTGTATCTTCTTTAGTAAGGTATTACTAATGAATTCTTCCTCTTGTTCAGCTCTGGCTTGCTACAATATTTTAACAGTATTATTATAAAATGACCGATCTATTCATTCAACAAGATGTACATGTATATATCATATAAGACTATTGAAATTATCAAATGTGTATTAATTAAAAATAAGACACTCTTGCTATTCAAACCTTCTGTAACAGAAAGCTTTAAAAATGTGATTTTTTTTTTAAATAACTTGTAAAAATGTGATAAAATTTATGAGAAAAAGAATAAGATGTATATATATTTTTCGGGGAAAGGTATGTATAAATGTTAATATTAAAGTATTGTTTATAACATGTGTAAAGGACACAAGTTTGGAGGAGGTGAGCCTCCTAGATCATGCTCATGGAGATTTTGATTATGTGAGTGCTTGTTGTTTAAAATATAATTAATGATTATGTGATTTTATTTGTAAAAAAAATGATTATGTGATTACTTTGACAACCCCATGAGGGCCTCATCATTCTCATAGGTGGTTGGCATTTTTTCCCCAGAATAGACTTGCCTGGGCTTGAATAGATATTTTGAGGGCTGCCAAATCAGAAAATTGCTGTGAACACAGAATCCCAAAGCGGATAACTCATTTGAGGAACAATCCCTTATTTGCCAGGTTTTCCACATTATCTTATAAAACATTTTGATTTGAATCAATCAGAATTTTAATCATAATAATAGAGTAATTCAAAATCATGCCTTATTTTACTGATGTTCCTATCAAACAAACTAAAACATTGTATACATGTACCAAAGTCTATGAATCATATCTTAAATTTAGAAATGACAAAGAGACATGAAAGTCCTGTTAGTGACAAAATACAACAATGACAACTCAACTCCTGATCAAAATTAGACATTTTACGAACATTTCAAAAGATATACGGGGCGAAAATGCATTTCTTCAAATAAATTAACATTTAAAATTTATATGCTAACAATGTTGACACTGGCTTTCTGGAGTTCTTTTTTGTCCTCCTGTAACGTCTTGCATTTCAGTTTGTATGTTTCTAACTCCATTTTTAAAACTCTGTTTTCTTGCTGTAATGATTCGATTCTTTTCTGAAGCTGTTCTAATGTTGCTGGAGATGGTGGTTTAAGCGTAGGGCCCCCATCAATAGAGCTCGTATCACTTTCGAGCTCGCTCGCACTGTCCGCCATTTTTGTTGTTTTCTTTCAAAACGTGATCATTTGTATTTTCGAATTTAAAAATCTAACATTCAAAATACTCTGAAAATGTGTGAAATTTTGACAATCAAATTAATACGAACATATTGCAGATATTTCAAAAAAGTATTGGCTAATCAGAGAAACAATTAATTCGAAAACTATGTTCGTAAAAAGTCGGACTAATTAGTGAACTTTGCGAACTTTGCGCCGATTCTCGTCCGATATTATTGTGGATCTGGCCCCTGCTTAGCATGGCAAAACACGTTAATGTGTCAGAATTGAAGGTGAGAGACAAAAGACAAATGAAAATTGGTTGTATTGAATGTAGTTTTATTTATAAATGAGTCTACATGTCCGATCCAGAGACCGAGTAAAGAAATTTTGGATTTCTAAAATTCTAGTCAATTCGGCATCTGGTCAAATCGGCACCACTTATAGTAGGGTAGTACTAGTAATTGGGTTGCCTTTTGAGCAATAACGGTAAACAAATCTTCCAAATGATGTAACGGTAATTTTTGGTGCATGACGATAAAATGTACACTTTTTTTTTTGACAATAAGGATATCAACTGATTTTTACGCATCACATACACCTTATCGCTATTTGTCCGCCATTACTGGATATCACACAGGTTCCCGTAAAATTTTGAAGTCACAATACAAAATATCTGACGCCACAATGGAAAAGTGATTGTTGTATGCGTCAAAAGTTCAAGCGGCCGGGTCAGCCGGGATTAGCGATAAGGTGTATTGTCATTATTACACCTTATCGGCCGGCCGACCTGGCCGCTTAAACTTTTGACGCATACAACAATCACTTTTCCATTGTGGCGTCAGATATTTTGTTTTATGACGTCAAAATTTTTCGGGAACCTGTGATCCAGTAATGGTGGACAAACAGCGATAAGGTGTATTTATTCCCTAAAATAATGCTTGCAATAATTATTCGAGACCTCTGATAAGGATTTTTTGATGAATCACTGTAAAGTTTTAACCAATTTGATGCTAAAAAAGGTAAATAGCATTACTAGAAGGGGGCAGGACCTTTTTCGGGACGTCGAGATCAGGTGTTTTTCAGCTCGGGATTTCAGGATCTGGTACATTAATTCTTTTTTTCAAATTTCGGGATGTCAGGTTTTAAATTTCTTTAAATTCTGGATTTCATTTTTTTAAGCCCACATATTGGTATCAGGACCCCTCCTACCCCCTCTTTTGTTTTTTTGGAAAAAGATTAACGTGATTCTTCAGAAACGTTTGATTTTTTTTCCCTTTAAAGAAAGTTTACATATTTTTTGTCTTGCACCAAAAATTCCCAATAATGTCATTTTGCAAGAATTTTAACATTTATTTGTAATGGAGATACCCTAATAAGGACCTTCGTACAAAGTCTATTTCAACAACTAGTCAAATCAGTACCTGGTTAATTCAGCACCTGAGGTAATTTATTAGTATATATAAGTCTTATGTGTAGCTGCAGAACGGTAACTCGAATGGTCCTTTTTAAATTTTATGAAAGAGCTCTAGACTACAGCGTCAAAATTATCAAAAAATATCAAAAGGACATTAGAGCTAGGGTTCTGCAGCTATATATATTTGTTGCACGTTACAGAAGTTCCAATGGAAACTTTGTTACAAACAATGGGGCCATACATTATATTTGTTCTTACAGACCTTATTGATATTTGGGTGTCTGTACCTCTTGACCTGATAATCTGTGCCACTTGAACTATATACATCATGCAACAATCACTTTTCCTTTTTGGTGTATGTCAAAATTTAAACAAACATTTGTGATGTTCAGATGGCAGACAAATAGCAATAAGTTGTATTGGAACTCGTGTCAAATTAACATAAAGGAACCTCTATTTCATGACAACTGCACATAACTGGTAAACATAGGCTATAAGAATGGTGTCAATGTTTTTTTATTCCATACAACTAGACAGGAAATGCAGAGAAAAAAAACCAATCTGTAAAACAATGATTAAATTACTTTTTTTACCCAACTGTGGATTAAACAACTGCTTGAATTGCTTAAGGGAGATTCATGGTATACCGCCATCTTGGATTGTAATATTGCATTACACAATCAGTCTAGTTATTTGCCCAAATCTGCAAATTTGTAGACATATGTGGAGATTTATTGGTAAGACTGTTTATTTATATGAAGAAAACTTGCTGATTTATTGCATTAATCCAAATATTTAAACAAATACCAAACATTTGTGCTTTAGAATCATTTTTTTTTAACTAAGCCATTTAAGGGAAAATAACTCTTTTAGGAAAAAGAATATACTGGAATGATAGGGAAATACATTGTGTTCTTTAACAAAGACGATTTTACCACATTTAGAGAAAATTTTATGACTTACATGTACTCAGTAAGCAATATGCGATGCATCAATAAATTCCTTTAAAAGAGTATTGAATACTTTAAATCCTTTAAAAGAATAATTGCGAGCTGGACCATTTGCTTATGATCTAGGTTTTCAATTACTTGATTTAGTAGCTAGTTTGCTGTAGATGTACCTTTAAAAGTAACCCAATTAAGGTTGAAGCTATTTTTTTCAGGGATTTGATTGGTGGGTGCAGTTCAGAAATCCATATGATACCATAGAGAAACATGCTTCTTTCCTTGGAGTAGAAATAGTTTGTTTTACAGGAACTCTGTTAACCCTCATACATGGTAAGTGTAAATATGATTGGTTTACAGAAGTAATGCTTACATTTGTACAAATGAACATGTTTATAAATGAAAACTTATAAGACTTTATATATAAATATACCTCTCTACTTTTTTATGTTTATACTTTCCCTTGATGGTTGATTTTCTTTTTTAATCAATATGGGATTTCTTGATCGCTGTTCTTCATCATGTTCATTTGGTATATATTCTGTTATGAAGTCAATATTCTAGCTGTCTCCTGATTTTTTTTTCGCTATAAGGATGTCACAAAAAAGGCAACCATGCCAGATGACATCACATACATGTAGGATCAACATGATCTCTATTCAAATCATTAAAAAATAGGTATATAGCTGAACTACATAGATAATTATTAGAGAAACAAATTGTACCATTGTATCTTGTTTGATGTGATTGTTTCTCCTGTTTCTGTAGAGATGCACCATTGTATCTTGTTTGATGTGATTGTTTCTCCTGTCTCTGTAGAGATGCACCATTGTATCTTGTTTGATGTGATTGTTTCTCCTGTCTCTGTAGAGATGCACCATTGTATCTTGTTTGATGTGATTGTTTCTCCTGTTTCTGTAGAGATGCACCATTGTATCTTGTTTGATGTGATTGTTTCTCCTGTTTCTGTAGAGATGCACCATTGTATCTTGTTTGATGTGATTGTTTCTCCTGTCTCTGGAGAGATGATCAAACATTTAATGAGAAAGTGTCTTATTTGGAATTTGAGAGGAGATTTATCTTATTACAATTGATGCAAGGGTAGAAATTATATTTAACATTAAATATGTACTGTCACAATTTAAAAGTTGTAGTACACTACATACGACTGAAAACCTTTAAAAGATATGTTTGGTAAATGTTATTTAGTAAGATAGCAACCCCAAAACATTTAAATATTTTTATTTTTATTTTACTGGTAACCATATTTTCTTCAAGGAAAGACACACTTTGAAGGCAGCTATATAAATCACCGGAGTTTAGAAAAAGGCAATAGTAAATTAAACATATATTTAGATTTGTTGTTCATTAACATATTTACATTTAAGTGCTTCAATTATATTACTACAAGTAAATATACCGGAATTTGTTGGTTTGCTTTCTGTTGATCATATGTTGTGTATGATTGAAGAACATTTTGTTAAATCACATGTTAAAAATGTATTAATCTGTTCTAAAATTATGATTCAGATTCATAAGAAATAACTTTCTATTTTGATTATTTCAGCTTTAAGAAATGGTGGTCGATTTAGATGGTTATGGCTGGCAACTCTTTTCCATGGAATAACAGTGGAATGTGTTTCTTATTTCATACCAGATATTGATAATTTCTGGCATGCCCAAGGTGTAGTAACCTTCCTCGGACTCAGGCTTCCATTATACATCGCTTTAATATGTAAGTGTTTAAAATAACTTTCAATAACAGAAATAAAATCTAAATGTTCATGTGTTTGTTTTTTTACCAGTCTCATTTTTATAAAAGATTTTTAAATATAAATAACTTTGCCAAACTATTTTGGTCATAATCTTAATTATCAAGACAGCACTCAGCAATTATGTGTTCTTTTTTCTTCTTTCATTTTTCTGATATAAAATGCAATCACCTTTACACCTTAAAACTGACACTCTGACAGCAATGGAAGGTGAGAGGCATGGTTCCTTACAACTCTTTGCAGGTTTAAAACAATGTTTTATCAGTCCTTTCATTATAAAGTTTACAGCTGCATACTACGTGGATTTACAGTAACTAAATGGATTATACTGAAACTATGTCATGTATTTCAGGAGGAGTGTAGTCTTTAAAAAGTTGTTTTTTGTTTTGTTTTTTTTTGCAAGCAAAGTCAGGACTGAAGTGCATTGATACATAAACAGACTACTATCTACCGGTACCAGTAATTCAGGTAAATCAGTCATTATTCTTCACAAAAACAATTTCTTTGCATCACAACTTGAAAAGGGAGATGAGATTGAATATTATTTGTTTGTTTCATTGTAATACATTACTGTACTTTCCCTTAATTTCAGATCCCTACTTTATATATACAGCCTCAGTAGCAGTGTCACACATGAGGTTACCCTGGTGGGGAGAACCATTTGCAGGTTTGTTAAAACTAGAATAACATTGACAGATTCTATTACCAGTACTTTTTATTTTTACAAAGTATTTTTTTTGTATCATAATCTGCTAGAAGAGCAAAAGATGCTTTGATTTCTCTCATCTCTATGCTGTCATAATGTTTGATGTAAGCAGTAATAATCATAAAATAATCGATTTTCTAATGAGAGATTTGACACAATATTAATCACATTTATTTCTCATACCCTGTGTTCTTACTTTGTTTTGTTTTATATTGCAGTTGGTGTATCAGTTGTATTGATAGACCTGCCTTATGACATCATGGGTATAAAGTCGTTATGGTGGACCTGGCATGACACTGATCCTAACATTTACGATCGTCATTATTGGGTGCCGTGGACAAGCTATTACTTCCATGCAACATTTGCATGTGGGTTCACATTTGTTTTCCATGGAATAAGAAAACTTCTGGATAATCAAACAGAAAAATGGGTCTCATCAAGGTGAGTAAGATTTTGAGTTTTCTTTATTGATCCTTCAAATTTTGGTATTTGCTATTTAATAAATCATGAAAAATCGATTTTAGATGGTAGCAAGAGAATATAATCTATCACCACAGTGTACATGTTATTTTGTTTTAAATCTAGGATATTTGAGGTACAAGTTAATGTGTAGAGCCTTTTGTTAAGTAAAAAAGGCTAGACATTTATTATAGATCTGTATCTCGCAATTGTTAAATCTGTCTTTCTTGTCAAATAACTAAATACCATTAATAGCTAGAGTATTTTTTTTATTTCAGTTTTTCTAAGGAGTTTATCACATGTGTATTAACTGGACTTCTTGGTATGCCATTAGGAGTTTTACAATTCTTACCAATTTACCATCCTCTCCACGATACCAACAAACTACACTCAGAAGTTTGTGTTGCTCTGCTGTTTGCTTTCTATGTTATGATCATATGGTCAGCAGACAGATCTAAATCTGAAAACAAACCAACTGATAGGAAAAGTAAGTACCGTACATTGTGTCATAAGTAGATTATACAATGTATAATTAGTGTAGACCATTCATCTCACTTCAGGGTTACCACCATTGCACTTGGGCATAGCTATCAACAAGATAGCGTAACAATACCACCATTGCACTTCAGTGTGATAAAAAAATGCACTACAGCATCCAACCATCGCACCTCAGTTTGACCAACATGGTTGGGATTACCATCACAGTTCAGAGTCTTACATATATATACCTAAAAATTGTTTGAAAATCTGGTCTGAATTAACAGGTACAGGTTTATGTAATTTAGAGGGGTCAAACTAAACAATAATTGAGAAAAAAAAGCATTACAGATACCAGGTTATAAATGGCATAAATGGTATGCCATACAAGTGTTTCATCTATACAAGAATCATCAGTGGGGCTCTAATGAAAAAAGTTATACATACCTTAAAATATGATATTGATAATACAATAATCTTCCATGTATTTTTATACGACCGCAAAAAAAATTTGCGGTCGTATATTGGTATGAAGTTGGCATCGTCTTCATCGTCCTCCTCATCGTCCGAAGACACATTGGTTTTCGCACTATAACTTTAGTTTAAGTAAATAGAAATCTTTGAAATTTAAATACAAGGTTTATGACCACAAAAGGAAGCTTGGGATTGATTTTGGGAGTTTTGGTCCCAACAGTTTAGGAATAAGGGGCCAAAAAAGGGCCCAAATAAGCATTTTTCTTGGTTTTCATACAATAACTTTAGTATAAGTAAAAGTAGATTTTTGATAATGGGCCCAGATTTCAAGTTGGTCCAAATCGTGGTCCAAAATTAAACTTTGTTTGCTATCAACAAAAATTGAATCCTTGGGGTTCTTTGATATATGCTGAATCAAAACATGTATTTAGATTTTTGATTATAGACCCAGTTTTCAAGTTGGTCCAAATCGGGGTCCAAAATTAAACTTTGTTTGATTTCAACAAAAATTGAAAATATTGGGTTTTTTTTTATATATGCTGAATCTAACCATGTATTTAGATTTTTGACATTTGGGCCCGGTTATCAAATTGGTCCACATTGAGGTCTAAAGGGTCCAAAATTGAACTTTATTTGATTTCATCAAAAATTGAATTCTTGTTGTTCTTTGATATTCTGAATCTAACCATGTATTTAGATTTTGGATATTGGACCATAATAGGTAAATGTCCAATTTAAAATTTATAAGTTTTTAAGTTTAAGTTCTTAGACCACATTCATTCTGTATCAGAAACCTATGTTGTGTCAACTATTTAATCACAATCCAAATTCAGAGCTGTATCAAGTTTGAATGTTGTGTCCATACTTGCCCCAACTGTTCAGGGTTCGAACTCAGCGGTCGTATAAAGCTGCGCCCTGCAAGCATCTGGTTTTTATTTACACTGTGGTAAGTTTATCAGATATATGATGGCATGATCAATAATGACATAAAAGGTATGATTACATTTGTGTATTATATCACATAAATGTTTTGGCTTAACTTAATGTAATGAACAACATAGACTATGTTATAAATATATCACATGTTATTTGATTAACCTAGAGAATTTTATTTTAGATAAATACAACAGCGAGATCCTGCTTCATTTAATCCTGCATTATGGATTCTATGTCATCCTTGTATTCATATCTAAACCAGAGAATAATGTAGTCACAGGTCTCCACGAACCAGTAGGAGCTTGTCAGGAAACTGTACCAGTCTATACAGCATTTGGTCATGTAAGTTTGAAATCTCTAACTATTATGTTACCTTGAAAAGGGGATGATATATTATTATTATTCTTGTTGAATATATATTATTCTTCTCACTTTTTAGCTCACCTGGCCCAAAGGGCCAAGTGAGCTTTTCTCATCACTTGGCGTCCGTCGTCCATCGTCTTCATTAACTTTTACAAAAATCTCCTCCTCTGAAACTACTTGGCCAAATTAAAACCAAACTTAGCCACAATCATCATTGGGGTATTTAGTTTAAAAATGTGTCCTGTGACCCGGCCAACCAACCAAGATGGCCGCCAAGTTGTCTGAATTTATGTTTTATACCTCATATTAATTTTTAAGATATGCTATTGTAATTATAATTTGTCTGCAATTGTTCTTCTTAATTAAAATAAGCACTGTATTTTAAAAATAATCTTGTGACAATTCTGAGACAGACTTATTGAAAACTTAGTACATAAATTTTAATGAATAAATTCAATATTTGAATATTCTAATCAAAGAAAAATAAGTAGAACAGTTGAAAAAAACAGAATTTTATATGCCCTACTTAGGGGCATTATGTTTATCAGTCTGTTCATCTGTCTGTCCCGCGTCAGGTAAAAGTTTTGGTCATGGTAGTTTTTGATGAAGTTGAAGTTCAAACAACTTGAAACTTAGTACACATGTTCTTTCTGATATGATCTTTCTAATCTTAATGCCAAATTAGAGTTTTGACCATAATTTCACTGTCCACTAAACATAGAAAATGGTTGTGCAACCAGGGCTGTATGTTTTTTGCCTATTGTTATTGTGAGAGCAGTCTTCATGATTACCCATGATAATAATATTAATAACCTTTATTTAGAGTCTGCATATTATACAACCAAGGACATCAAAATAAGCTCTAATGCCATGGCCAGTAAAAAGGTTGTCACCTGGAAGAATTTTCCTGCAAAAAGGCTTCGTAAGTCATAGGAGTTTAAAGAAATTGTATCTAAGACTTATTTTTGGGCTTGTTCGTTAAAAAGATCTATTTGAGAAGACTGTGAAATGGCACACTAACTTAGAATATATGTCTTATATTTATTTTTTTGTATTTCAGGTGTTGGCAAAGAATAAATATCTATGTTTGGACCACTATGACGAAGCCATTTTTGACTTCCACTGTGTGAAGAATTTACCAAAGCCTGGCACAGATTATTATACAATTTGTGGAACAAAATTTCCTAACCATGCTGAATATATTGCAGTTATTTGTGGTGTTTGTACATTTGGATTTTATTGGTTTTTCCAGATTATGACACAATCATACAGCCTTCCTAGAACAACACAAAAGAAAGTCAAACAGAATTAACTTGTTTACTATAATATTCCAATGAATATGTTATGGTCACTAGTCCAAAACCCATTTTATCTTCCTGTTTAACATAGCTGCTTCATTAATGTACCAGTCATTATATTGTAAGGTGTTGGGTGTTTTTGTCTGTCTGTAGACAATTTGTAGATTGTCAGCTATAACTTTTATTCAAGTCAACCATTTTGTCACAAAAGCTAAAGTATTGATTCTTGAGATGCTAGTCACACTTTTGTTTAAAGGTGAATAGGGTAAAACATATTATCTTTGCAAATAGTAATGTAGTGTATGTTTTACCTAAAACAGTTTGTCTGCTGATTTTTTTATTAGCAAAATCATGTAAGATGTTTTTTTAGCTCTTTTTTTAGAAAAATTGTCTTTGAGAGCCTTACTACCAGAATTTGTAGTGCTATCAAAATTCACCTGGCTTAGTGTTCTTTTTCTGGAATATTTTGTAATAGTTAGTGTAGTTTTTTAGGAAATAAAACATGTACTTAAAAACCAAAAACTTTTGTTGAAAATGTTTGTTGATTAGATATAATTATGTATACTTCAATGTAGTATTCTTTTAAGTTGGGGCATATTTGGTGCAGATATAAATAATAGTGCTGAATTAATACAATGTTTGAACACTGGTGGAAAACATTTTTTTTCTTTGATAGAAGTTATCCTGCCATAAATCTATGAGATTATTAATTCAAATATATGAGTTTTGTTAAATTTATTTGTTTAAAAATTGTAAATGTGCATAAAAAGGGGTATGGGATAAATGCCATTGAGACATCGTGCACAGCTCTGAATGTCTACATCGTAAGGTCTGAGGTGGAGAGTTGTCTCATTGGCAATCATACCACATATTCTTATTTTTATATGAAATTACTGTGCTCATTCAGTAGGCTTTGGCATATCACAGTAGGAATTTAATCAGTGAGTGGACAACTAATGAAAGGGACAACCTCTGGGCGATTACTTTCTTTGCTGTGATTTTGATAAAATCATGTGTTCAAAGTAACCTACAAAGAATTTTCTTGAAAATTCATTATATGCAAGCTGAAATGCAAGGAAAAAAGTAAGTCTCTTTTGTGAAATGCACACTGATTAATGCAAAATGCTTCAGCAAATTTCATCACTTTTGCAAAAGTAGTTGTTAGAATTCAAAAAAGAAAAAAGAAAATCAGATTTACCTTAAGAACAGTTAAATTCCAACATGTACATTGAAACAGTGGAACTTGTGGTGAACCTTTTAAGATATGCTTGTACATACATGTATGATAATTTCATTAAAGATCTATGTTGTTGTTCGAAAATATAAAATATATAGTGTGTTGTTGTAGTTATAGTTTTGTGTTTCCTGCTATTGATGTAAATTGCAAAAAAGGGTCACCTTTCTTTGTTCCGACTATAACCAATCATTATTTATCCTAAAAAATGTATTGAGAATTTGTATTGCATGGTGCATGGAAATATAGGCAAACATGTTTTCTGCTCTTTGGTCGGATTGTCTCTTTCACACATTCCCAATTTTTATTCTCAATTTTATTTATGCAGATTTGTTAAATGGGATAAAGTCGCTGCCTAATAAAAGTATGTTAATGTGACAGAATTTTAAGTTTAACAACCTTTTATACTTTGTTTATTAAAGTCTTAGCTCATTAAGGACACCATTATATCATCAGTATAAAGGAGAAGCCAAATAAGTGTGGTGAGATAATGGTACATTCCATGTTTGATTGAAACAAAACTGTAAATTTTGAAATGTATGTACATGTACATGTTTTTTAATGATTGAATATGGGATCTAGTTGTTGTTTACATAATCATATCTTATTGAAATTACAGTATAGATAAATAAATGCTGAATTTGGATATTGAATATAGTTTTTATGTTAACCAATAGTTTAATGGGAAAAGTTGGATATTGTCAATTCATTTAAACCCTCTAATTGGAAAGTCGGATATACCGGTAGTCTGATTCATTTGGATTTTCTGATGTGAAAATTGGAAATTGTCTTTTCATTTGGACTCTCTAATGGGAAAGTTGGATATCCTCTATTCATTTGGCCCCTCTATTGGGAAAGTTTGATATCATCTATTCATTTGGACCCTCTAATGGGAACTTTGGATATTGTCTATTCATTTGGAACTCTCTTATGGGAAAGTTGATATTGTCTATTCATTTGGACCCTCTGATGGAAAATTGGGTATCATCTATTTATTTTGACTCTCTAATGGGAAAGTTGGATATCGTCTATTCATTTGGAACCCTCTTATGGGAAAGTTGATATTGTCTATTCATTTGGACTCTCTGATGGAAAATTGGATATCATCTATTCATTTTGACTCTCTAGGAAGTACACCACTAATTCATGGTCCCATTACTTTCTATGAAAAATTCCTCCATTTCAACCAGGCACACCTCTTTCATTTTAAGTTCAAATAAAGTGGCAATCATTGCATGTCAAAGCAACACTTAATGGTGTCTTCTACTGAAAAAATCAACATACCTTTAGTGGCATATACTGTGGATTCATTATTATTCGTTGGATACTAATTTTCGTGGATTTCGTGGGTACAAGTGTACCACGAAATTAAATGTTCAACGAATGACATATTTTATATAGGCTTGTAATCAGACATCTGCAAAACCACGAAATTAAATATCCACGAACATGCAGGTTTTCCTTAATCCACGAAAATTGGTACCCACGAAAATAAATGAATCCACAGTAGAAGAACTGGTTCCCAGAACTTCGGATATACCAAAACAGGTACTTCAGATCTGACAAACAGACAAAATGTACCCTCTTTTTAAAATTTAGTGCAGTGTTTTTATACGCCCGTCGTCTTTTAGACGGGACGTATTATGGTATACCGTTGTCCGTCCGTCCGTCGTCCACACTTCGGACAATAACTCAAAAACACTTTCACCAATTTCCATGAAACTTAAGTGAATTGTTTATATCTATTGACGTAAGCTCCCTTTCGTTTTTTTTTAATTTCAGATTTTAAGTTTTGGATTTATGGGGCTTTATTTATAAAAAAAGGGGGGATTTTCAACACTTCGGACAATAACTCAAAAAGGCTTTCACCAATGTCCATGAAACTTAAGTAAATTGTTTATATCTATTGACGTAAGCTCCCTTTCGTTTTTTTTTAATTTCAGTTTTTAAGTTTTGGATTTATGGGGCTTTATTCATAAAAAAAGGGGGATTTTCAACACTTCGGACAATAACTCAAAAAGGCTTTCACCAATGTCCATGAAACTTTGTTGAATTGTTTATATCTATTGATGTAAGCTCCCTTTCAATTTTTATAAATTTCAGATTTTAAGTTTTGGATTTATGGGGCTTTATTCATAAAAAAAAGGGGGATTTTGAACACTTCGGACAATAACTTAAAAAGGCTTTCACCAATGTCCATGAAACTTTGGTGAATTGTTTATATCTATTGATGTAAGGTCCCTTTCAATTTTTATAAATTTCAGATTTTACATTTCCGTGTTATGAATTTTTTATGCTTAAAAAATGGGGGATTTTCCAATTTTTGGGACAATAACTAACACTTTCACAAAATTTTATGCAACTTTGATAAATTGTTTATATCTATTGACATAAGCTCCCTTTCCATTTTTATAAATTTTAGATTTTAGGTTTTCTTAAATAAAGAATTTTTATACTTAAAAAAGGGGGATTTTATGAAACTTTGGTGAATATATTAATGTAACATCCCTTTTGATTTGTATATATATTTCTAGTTGATCATATAAATTCATTTAAAGCATAAAAGACAAGTTAAAAGAGCAACGGGCGTATCATGCGCTAAAGCGCAGCCCTTTATTTAATATTTAAAATTAAAAGTCCAAAAGTGTTCTACAATGATCACCAGTCCTTCAGCTTTCATTTGATGCCAAAAATACCTAAATATCCTACATATTTTGAAAGTTACACTCATGTGTAGGAACTATTTTGCGTTAAATATGTACTACTTTCTAGTATGTGCTTTCTGGCCGGGTCCGAATTAGTGGTGTTACACCTCTAATGGGAAAGTTGGATATCGTCTATTCATTTGGAACCCTCTTATGGGAAAGTCAGATATTGTCTATTCATTTGGACTCTAAAATGGGAAAGTTGGATATGGTCTATTCATTTGGAACTCTCTAATGGGAAAATTAGATATTGCCTACTCATTTGGACTCTCTAAAGGGAAAATTGAATATACTGGTAGTCTATTCATTTGGAACCCTCTAATGGGAAAATTGGATATTGTCTACTCATTTGGACTCTTATCATGGGAAAGTTGGATATCGTCTATTCATCTGTAACCCTCTAATGGGAAAATTGGATATCGTCTACTCATTTGGACTCTCTAATGGGAAAATTGAATATTGCATATTCATTTGGACTCTCCGATGGGAAAATTGGATATCATCTATTCATTTTAACTCTCTAATGGGAAAGTTGGATATTGTTTATTCATTTTGAACCCTCTTATGGGAAAGTTGATATTGTCAATTCATTTGGACTCTTTAATGGGAAAATTAGATATCACCTACTCATTTGGACTCTCTAATGGGAAAATTGAATATACCGGTAGTCTATTCATTTGGAACCCTTTAAAGGGAAAATTGGATATTGTCTACTCATTTTGACTCTCTAATGGGAAAGTTGGATATCGTCTATTTATTTGGACACTCTAATGGAAAAATTGAATATTGCATGTTCATTTAGACTCTCTGATGGGAAAAATATTGATTTGGTAAACTAGGTATCATATGTTTATATGGGCTTTTCAAAAGAGAAGTTTATTGTATTATTGTAATACATATTGTTTTTCATCAGTTTAGTTCTGATCCCAAACCATTCAAAAACAATTTATGTCACACAAAGTGGCTTCCAATCCATTTATTTATCCTTTAATTGATATTGCTGTTCCGTTTGTTTTTATCTACAAGTTGTAATGAATAAAATGTAGGAGTACTCAGTATGCTACATTTATCTCTCTGATTTGCAGACTTTTATAATGTAGATAAAAAAAAAAGATGTAGGTAGACAGCAACCCAACAACCAAAATTAAAAAAAAATATCATCCATGAGTTCAAATATAGACGGGTGTCTAAACAATATGACAAGGTCTAAATTGTACCCAGTCTAATCTTTGTTAGTCAAGGGTTACAACCCAGTCCCCTCCTCTCCACCTTAGGTAAATAGAGTTTTAGATCCACAAGTGAGGGTTACAACCCAGTCCCCTCCTCTCCACCTTAGGTGACTAGCGTTTTAGATCCACAAGTGAGGGTTACAACCCAGTCCCCTCCTCTCCAATTAGGTGAATAGAGTTTTAGATCCTCAAGTGAGGGTTACAACCTAGTCCCCTCCTCTCCACCTTAGGTGAATAGAGTTTAAGATCCACAAGTGAGGGTTACAACCCAGTCCCCTCCTCTCCACCTTAGGTGAATAGAGTTTTAGGTCCACAAGTGAGGGTTACAACCCAGTCCCCTCCTCTCCACCTTAGGTGAATAGAGTTTTAGATCCACAAGTGAGGGTTACAACCCAGTCCCCTTCTCTCCACCTTAGGTGAATAGAGTTTAAGATCCACAAGTGAGGGTTACAACCCAGTCCCCTCCTCTCCACCTTAGGTGAATAGAGTTTTAGATCCACAAGTGAGGGTTACAACCCAGTCCCCTTCTCTCCACCTTAGGTGAATAGAGTTTAAGATCCACAAGTGAGGGTTACAACCCAGTCCCCTCCTCTCCACCTTAGGTGAATAGAGTTTTAGATCCACAAGTGAGGGTTACAACCCAGTCCCCTCCTCTCCAATTAGGTGAATAGAGTTTTAGATCCTCAAGTGAGGGTTACAACCTAGTCCCCTCCTCTCCACCTTAGGTGAATAGAGTTTAAGATCCACAAGTGAGGGTTACAACCCAGTCCCCTCCTCTCCACCTTAGGTGAATAGAGTTTTAGGTCCACAAGTGAGGGTTACAACCCAGTCCCCTCCTCTCCACCTTAGGTGAATAGAGTTTTAGATCCACAAGTGAGGGTTACAACCCAGTCCCCTTCTCTCCACCTTAGGTGAATAGAGTTTAAGATCCACAAGTGAATGTTAATTGGTTGCTGTTGTAACTGGCTGCATTCAATCAATAGTGCTTTGAAGATAATCACAAGTTACGTATTAAACAAATACCACATGCTGATTGTGCATTAAGTCTTAACCCTAGCAATACATTGGACGATATTAAGTGACAATTTTATAGTTCTTAATCAACTAATTGCAGCTTCAGAGTACATTTCTCGTACAAATGATGGAATGTCAAAGTATATTTTCTGTTCGTGATTTACTGATATTCACAAGTAAATGTAAAAAATGTAAATAAACAAATACCACATGCTTATTGTGCACCAAGTCTTAACCTTAGCAATACATTGGACGATATTTAGAAACAATTTTAATTATATTTTCTGTTCCTGATTTATTACTAGACTTATTTGATGTAATTGATATTTTATAGGGTCTTTTTATGTTGTAATGTTACACTACTGTCTTAGGTTAGGGTGAAGGTTAGAGCTTGTTGAAATCTTTGAACTGGTGTCATTTTTATGCACCTGTTCCAAGTAAAGAGCCTGTTGTGCAGTGGTTGTGGTTTGCTGGTGTCCTTTGTAAGTGTTTCATGTTTTTTTTTTATAGGTAAGACAGTTGGTTTTCCTGTTTGAATTTTTTTACACAAGTCATTTTGGACCCTTTCTTGCTTGCTGTTTCACAGTTTGGTGTGAATCAAGACTCTATGTTGAAGGCTGTACTTTGACCTATAATTATTTACTTTCTTAAATTGTGATTTGTCAACTCAAGTGAGAACACTAGGTACTATGTTTGCCATCATGTGTAGTTTACCATATAAAACCTTCATTAAAATTTGACAATTATTATAGGAGTTATAGCTATATGGAACTTATACCATATTTTGACCACAATAACACATTGTCACTAACAATTTAATTTCTCATTTAAAGTTTACAGCACAAACTTATTACATTTGTGCTTCTATTCAATGCATAACATACAAAAAAAGGACACACTTCAAGTAGACATTTAAACAAGAATGTGTATTTAGTACATAGATGCCCCACTCGCACCATCATTTTCCATGTGCAGTAGACCATGAAATTGGGGTCAAAACTTTAATTTGGCATTCAAATTAGAAAGAGCATATCATAGGAAACATGTTTACTTAGTTTCAAGCTTATTGGACTTCAACTTCATAAAAAACTACCTTGACAAAAATTTAACCTGAAGCGGGACAGACTGACAAACGGATGGACGGATCTACAGACCAGAAAACATAATGCCAGTCTACTATCTTAGGTGGGGCATAAAAAACAACCAAAGAACTAAGATACAAATATCAGTGTGTACAAAACAAGATTAAATGAACACAGAGAAAGAGTAAGATGAGAGAGAAGGCCTCCTTGGAGCAGGATCAGCTTACCCTTCCAGAGCACCAGAGATCAATCCCAGTTTTTGGTGGGGTTCATGTTGCTTGGTCTTTAGTTTTCTATGCTATGTTTTGTGTACTATTATTTGTCTGGTTATTTTTCTTTTTTAACCATGGTTTTGTCAGTTCATTTTTCGATCTGTCAGTTTGAATACCCTCTAGTATTTTTGGCCATCTTTGGGAAATTAGGGTTACTGCAAACACTTTGCATCTATTAAGGTAGATAGGGTGTCTTCCTCCATCTTGGATTTTGAAAAACTAGAAAACAAGGTCTAGATCTTTGATGAAATGTGCAAATTTTTATAGTAGTAGGTAATTCATGTGTAAGAATTTTCATTATAATATAGAAAATGCCATGTTTGATCATATTTATGATTGTATTTTACAAAAATAAGAATTCATTTGTTTGATTCATTTTTTTCCAACTTTGTCAAACAAGGGGAGGCAACTCAAATACAAGGGCAGATAATCCAGATAGTGTTACTTTTACAATAGAATGTGTTAGGAATTTACCCATTTTTACATGTATCAAGAAAACGAGTCCTGTGACCCCATTTTTTCTTTTTCTTATCTGAAAGCATAATATTGAAGCTATCTTCTCATATTTTATCTCAAAATTCTATGATGTAGTTTGCGTTTTATGGCAGAAAAATGGGTTTTCCATGCATAATCTATACAAAATCTTGACAATTTTGAACAACCTGTAGCATGAAAATAAGTCCGGTGACCCATTCTTTTTATTAATGTTTTTAAACAAGCAGGATATGAACTACATTTTGGCAAATTATTAAAAGATTCTATGGATTATAATTTAGACACCCCATCTACCTTAAATCATAAACTCACTTGAATTACTTGAATGGAGTTAGATCAAGTGACAAGGATCATATATGCTTAAATCTGACAATTTTGATCCTATACCTGTGGAATGACAAATCAATGAGATGGACATTCAATTAACTTTAAGCCATTTAAGGGGCAAATTCTTTTACAGACTGGAACATGACAATCTGCATTCACCTTTACCAAACTCACTACCAACAAGACAATCTTATTACTTTAAAAAAAAGAAAAACAGTTTATATACTTGTTTATATTAATTAATTCTTAACATTAGATAACACATACAAATATTAATCCGAAAGCCCAACTTTAACATACTATACAAGTTAGTAAAACAATAATAAATTCTTATAAAACTGTAAAAAAAAAAATTCTAATACATTTGTACCGTGATTATTTATCTCTTTAGAAAGCATTAGAATTACTTGTATGTTACAGAGAATTCTGTATATTGTAAACCAACTTATTTTCATGAAACATCTTTTAGCATAGCCTTTTCAAGCAGATTCCAGAGGAATATTAACTCACAATTTTCTAAAATAGTTGTTTAACTTGTTTTCATAAAAGAGAAAATTCAAATTTGTCATAATCACAACGATAAAAACTCACAAAAGAATCTGTTGTGAAAATTAGATGGCTTACAGTATTCTATTATTTAATACAACAATAGGTGCAACCAAAACAATGCGTATACTACAAAAACAGACAAAAATGAATATAATAATATACAGATATGGGACAGATGTTTATCAACCTGATTGAAATACATATTCTACGTCCAAACTTGGCTTACATTAATCTGACAATAGTCCTTTCAGGACTCTCTGGTTTGGTTCTCATTATTCAGACCTATAAAATTTTGAAGGTTGAAATTTCATTGGCTAATACAATCAAAGTGATTGAAATCACTCATGGAAAGATTAGAAGAGTAGTTTGAATAATTTCATATTAAGGTATGGTGGGGAAAATGAACATTAATAAAGTACAATGGCTGAAAATTGCATTTAAAGGAGGTCTTTAGAAGGAAAAGTGCTTTTCTAGTATGAGGATAAAATGAGCAATTTAATAATATGGGTCTCTTAATTTGCACAATTTACTTTAAACTGCAGTTTATATCTTATCCGAATAATGTTGCCTGTTCTGAACATGTTGCAAAAACTATTCTACTAAGTTAATGTTACCAACTATCCTTGTTAGACATAAAATCTGGACCAACAGCTGAGAACTTTACAGTGTCAACAAAAATAATCTAAAAATGTTGTTTCGGAGCATTTTGTAAGTTGAAACATAGGTTATATGACAATGAAGATTTAAAGTTGTAGAGTTCCTTTTGATCAATTTTTAAAGTATTTTTCAACACAGGGCATTGAAAATGTACTTTTTCAAAATAAACATTAAAAAAAAATATTTAATTGATATGTGGATTCTTTCTTGATTGCAAAAATATATACTCACTTTTAATAAAAAATCAAATGACTAAAAAAGACATTCTAATTGATTGGGAATAAACCAATAAACAATGGTTTGTTATAATTTAGTTTTAAAATTTTAAAACTGTTTCAAGCCAAATCCAGATAAAAGAAATAAGTGAACTAATCTAAATTGTTGATTAATTACAGATGATCATTTGAAATTTATTAAGTAAATTATAGGCCTTGCTTGAATACCTTTTATATATATTCATATTTATATCCATATTTCATTTTTTTAAAAGATTTTGTTACTCAATTAAATCATTTATCTTCCAGACATAATTTACAGAATCACTTTATGTAATGTTGATCAAAAGAAATAGGCAATAAATAAATCTATTATCCTTACATATATCAAACATCTAAGAAAAACATTTGTGTATTCAATTATCAGGTCAAATATTTGTATATTGAATTGTATATTGATGGGTATGTATAGTTATGTAAGACAGAGGTTGAAAGGTAATGTGGTCAATTTGATTGACAGTTTAGGAGGTGGGGCATTGTAATTAAAGGTCTACCTTGTTTCTGATTATTTGTTGATAATCACAGTTGTCAATCACACTAGTATTGTATCAATACCAAATGACCTAATCAAAAGATTTTTAAAAAAGCCTGCACATCAATACACCTGAATGACGTACTTTCTTGAATGAACTGCTCTAAAAATATACATATTTTGTCAGTTTATATGTGTATTATGTGCACACACATGAGAACTATAGGAAACTATATTTCAGTGTAAATACATTTAGTAATAGAAGCTAACCTGTCATGTTGTTAGGGAGGCCAGTGCCAAATAAAGATTTAGAACAAGTTATAATCTTTCCAAAAATTACCAAAACAAAGTAAAACAGAGTGTTGTCAGATTCTTGTTAGAAAAGTGTTGACACAATATCTGTATATTAACCAGATTAGATGTAAATGGGACAATATATAATATATAGTGTGAATTCAGAAATTATTGTAAGGTTATTATTAATGTGAATAATGCGACTGAGTGAGTATAGCAATAAAAAGAACTGCAACCTTATATCTGAAACATATATTTGTATGCAGATTTTCCTGACATCGCAATAATTAATCTCACATTTTTGTCAATTTTTTTTAAAATCGCAATAATAAATGCACAAATAATTTCTGAATTTACAGTAGTTCAAAAAACAACTAAACTGGACATTTACATGACATCATCTGGAATGAGAGCAAAAACTCAAACATAAAAAGTCCTGATCTAAATCATTATGTTGTTTACCTTCAAAGATGACCACCCTCCCTTCAGAGTTTATAAAAATTTTCCAACTACTGAATTAAAACTCTTGAATTCAATGAAGCAAAATAAAATGTCATAGAGCAAACTAAAAAGTTTTGATATGTTGACAAAATTAGTAAAAAGTATGGCAAAGCACAAGTTATAACGTTCTTGAACTTATAAAACATTAAACACCTAAAAAACAAAGTCTTCAAAAAAGGAGGTACAAACAGTGTCATTATCTGGTTCCTGATATTTCAAAATCTTTAAAAAATTGCAGTTATTTCAAAATTTCAAGCTATTAATTAGAATCAAAATCCGACACTTTTAAATGTATGTTTCATTTCCTATCCTTAATTATCCATCTCTAGATGGTGACATTCCCTTGTCACCATCTTATGGTGTTTATATATCTCAACAACGATTCGCTCATGTATGTAACAACGTATTAAATTTTAGAGAGAGAAATTTATGTATTACTGAAAAATTATTACACCAGGGTTTTAGATATCACAAACTAGTCAAAACATTTGCTAAATTTTATCATCGGTATAAGGAAAAAATATAACTCAACATGCAGACATCTTATACGTTCAGGTATTTCACATCCAATCTTTTATGGTAATATTCTTTACAAAGCACAAAAATGTCAGTATTCACCTAAAAAACTAACAAAACTTTTAAACAGACTTATTAAGAAGGAATATAGTTACGATACTGTTGTCAGATAATTAGAGATTGCATATTTTGGCTATAATATTGATTCACTTATAGGGTCTTTGCATCGGAACTAAACACATTTTTGTCTTTTTTTAAAACCAGTTTTTGGCATGACACAGGTTATGTTCTTCTCATATAGTTTATGATAGTATGATATTAAACCCCTAACGGGAGGGATTGTGCCCTAAAGTCAAGTGAATATTGACTTACCAAATTTATCTGTTCATTTTACTAATGCACTTAAATCAGAAAATGTTAACTCCACAGTGTTATTTTAACTGTAAACATATCATGATTGAATAATGTTAGTGAAGGAAATGAAAATCCTGAGTAAATATCAGCCACTCAACTAAACAAAGCTAATGCATACTACAAAAATTATAACAGCATTGATTTCATTATTTTATAACATTTTTCAACAGTCAAAATAAAATTTCTTTTTATTTTTTTTTTTAAATCAAACCATAAGAATACTATTATAAAGCATATGAAATACAGCACTTAATATGAATTTAATAATAAATCTTTTTATTTCAAGGTCAATTATCCATATTTGGTTAGCACAGTCTTGAACTTCATACATGGATGAAAATTTGTTTTGATGATTTTGTTCATTGCAACTTTAACTCCTCAGGTATATCTCCCTAGTACCATATTTTGCATAAATTCTGGAACCTGTAAACCAGAAAGTTTTCATCATTTATCTATTATATGAAAATATTAACATAAAGTAGCTTCAAAAGATTAAGTTGAATTATATATGAGCTATTATTAGTTGTTATTGGGTGTAATCTAGTTTTCGGTAACTGTAAGTACTCTTAGATCAGTAATTTGTGGTTTTTTTTTTATTTATGTAAGTTGTACTTAAGTGAATTTTGTTTGAGTTGTTTCAAATTTTGTATGTTAACGGTCATTTATAGCTGACTATTTGCAGTATAGGTACCTCTTTGCTCATTGTTGAAGGCCATTCATTGACCTATAATAACTTAAATCTGCTCATTTAGACTCTAATAAGATAGTTGCTTCATGCCATCTTATCACATCTCATAACTTTATACTGTTAATAATTTGCTTTTGTGTTATTTCTTTTTTTATGTTTAAAAAATGCTTTGCTAAATATTGAAGAAAAAAGCATGTTTTACACAAATTAAAATATAAATAGCCTGTGAAATAAAAATACAAAATTAAAAAGAAATGCTGAACCAATACTCTCAGTTAAGCATAAGAAGAGTTTGAAGTGAACTGTTCACAATTTAAAATCTGCTCTTTTCAGAAAAAAAAACTTTGAACTTTAAAAGTAAACTGATCATCAAAGAAGAGAGTTTGCTTTATCTTAGAGAGTATCTTACCTCATCTGGGTTGTTCAGAGCTTGTGCAATCATCTTTTCTATGTTTCTCATCATGGCAACTTTTTGATGTGCATTCAGAGGATATGTAACTTTTTCTGGTGTTGGACGACCCTAAAATAAAATACAGAAATGGTTACAATATTTGTAAGCATTATAAAAGAGACATAAATAGGATGTGTTTTCTTCTGTTAGACATCAAAAATACTTCAACACTTCAAGTAAGTCTCAACAAAATCTCATCATAAGAAAAATGGTCTTTTGATATTAGCACTTTAGAAACACTGAAGCACTGTTAAATCTAGGATATATTGTTTTTGCAATCAATAAATATGCAGATATGCAAAAAACCTTGAAATTAACAAATAGAAAAAAAGAATCAAAGGTTATATACAAAATATTGTTTTTTCAAAATGTAAATTAATATCAACCATTGAATTCTAAATAAAAAAGCAATGATTTTTTGTTTAGTAATTGTATCTTGTTTGGTATTCAAGTAACAAGTAATTCTCAGGCAGAAAAAAATAATTTTGTGTTTAAAATATTTTGTTTAAACAGAATTTAATCTTCTACATGTATCATTCTTCACAATGGAATTACTAAAGAAATGTTCAAGGTAATTATGACAAACTTTTTTTTTAACCAAAATTGGTCAACTAACCTGAGAAGTGTGACTCAACAGACATTTATCCTAGAATTTTTTCTTTCTCACACATACTGCAAAGTCCTTTAAGAATAATTACCCAAAAAGATATATTTAACCTAGTGGTAAATACCCATTTTCAAAAGTAAAAATTATTTGGACATTTCTGATGATGACACATCATTATATTCTTACCTTGTACCAGAATGTGACAGAAATAGTGTGTCCTTCGTTGGGTATAGATTCAACCTGGTGCCACCTGAAATATGCATGCTATCATCATCACATCTCAAATTAAGTAGAAACTATAAGAATGGTTACATTTAAAATAGTTTTTGAAATGATGTTACCTATCTAGCAGTATGCAGTCTTCACAATAAACTATATAATCTACAGGCCCAGGGCTAAATTTTTGGATTTTTTTAGTTAGATTCCGTTGGCCCCTAGATATAATTTTACAGGCACAAGAGCAATTTTACAAGCTTTGGGTTGCTGGGTCTGAGGTTAAGCAAAAAGACTTGAGTATGATGAAAAAGCATATTTTTATTTGAAATTATCTCCCTTGCATACTTTTTCATTTTTGTTTACAAACAGTGAACTGTGTACTATCTTTCTGTCATTACACTATTTAAATAGATTTATATTTTATGAAGATAACATAAACTTTCCAAATAATGGATTTTACTGACAAGAAGAGACTTTGTAGAGTTATTTTAAGAAGTAGCATAGTTTTGATATGAGCCTTGTGATTGAGGGATATATAAGAATCAACATTAGAGTAAAATGTTCATCTTATCACAGATCAAACTGTTTAAAAGTAAAAACAAAATGTACACTTTAATAAGAAATGTATGATAAAGCCTTTGATTGTTATGTATTTCATAAAACAATACAAAAGCTAAAACAAACTTACCAGTATATAGGGATATAAAGGACATCACCCAGACCAACTATTGTCTCAAGCTAAAACAAACTTACCAGTATATAGGGATATAAAGGACATCACCAGGACCAACTATTGTCTCAAGCTAAAACAAACTTACCAGTATATAGGGATATAAAAAACATCACCAGGACCAACTATTGTCTCAAGCTAAAACAAACTTAACAGTATATAGGGATATAAAGGACATCACCAGGACCAACTATTGTCTCAAGCTAAAAAAAACTTACCAGTATATAGGGATATAAAGGACATCACCAGGACCAACTATTGTCTCAAAACCTGTGGCATTTCGAAACTTTGGAAATTTCTCAAAATCTGGGTTATCAAAATCAACCTGAAAAATCAAAACATCACAAGATACTTTAAGCTAGAACTTACATATGTGCTTCATACTTTTTTTAATAGTTAGTTAAAAATTACTTTCATTTTTCTTTTATTTTCTTGTTTTAGTACAATGTTGTCATTACTGCTTCCCTTGTGAATTAATTTCAAATAAGCCACAATTTAAATAATTTTATGAACGTTTCCCATATGTAAACATCACATGGAGATAATTAGATCTGATAGAGGTCAAAATGATGGACTTATTGATTGATTTTTGGTTTCATAAAGCCACTTAAGCACATATGCATGAAATGAAAGTTTGGATTAAAAATATGCAAGAAAATAAGTATATAACAAGGTTCAACTCTTTGTAAAATAAATTATTGTAAACATTTCTGCAAGAAAATTGAGGTTAAATATGCCATAAATTTATTGTTTACTGTGAAAGTACTTTTATTCGTGGGGTACCAATTTTCGTGGATTTCGTGGATGACTTTATCCACGAATTTAAGTGTCCAACGAAATAAAACAACCATTGTCCAAATCAAGACATGGAAAGATCCCCATCGGTAGGTTTGACTACAGTAACTGATCAATATGATCTAGAGAATATATTGAATAACGCCAAATCTGAGAATACTTTAATAGCAGTCACAGAACTACAACCACATGCAGGATTATACCCATTTAATCTTTAATAACATAAACTGTACAACTTTTGATCTTTAAATTCTCATAAAAAATATTTTTGATCGATGAAAGTTAGATTTCCGGAATGATATGCTAATTGATAAAGTGTTCATTTTATATCCTCCTAGTTCTCGTACATATGGGAAATAATAATTTCATGCTGGGCTTGATTTTAATAAGAATTATTTGACAATTCAAGATACGTTTATAGCATTTGTTTATGTTACTGTTTTCTTTAGGTGACATGTTTATGACCTAATTAACACCTTTTGTAATCTTTAATCTGCTGATCACTTTATCATGGGTTAATTAGTGTTATCACTACGATTTAAACAGGTCAATGTTTACTTTGCAATTTCCTTCAATCCAGAATGTTTGGGTGTCATCCTGGTTTGCCCACTTTTAATTACATGTATATGTAAACATAGAGGGAATTGTTGTTTTAACAATTATAGTTTATTTCTGAATTATAGTCATATTTTTTACCTTGTAACCTTCGTTTCTAAAGGCTTTAATCTTTCATTTTTTTTTTTAGAAAACTAAAATCCACGAATTTAAAAACCCACGAACATGTAAATATTGCTCAAACCACGAAAATTGATACCCACGAATTAAAGTACTTTCACAGTATATAACATTTTGGAGATATTACGTTCCACATACCTGACTTTGTCTGTCACATGGATGATAGGTAGGGTGTGGATATAAGTTCGGGAATTCTTCTGGTGGAAATAAAATAAATCTCTTATATCCATAAACTTGTGCAAAGAAATTCTCTTGTTCATCATAATGGACTGGAGTTATGTTTCCTACAATGTACACTTAATTTGTAAACAAAAATACATGTAGAAAATATATAGAAGTGCCATACAGGTACATGTATTAACTTAAAACATAATCATTTCCATGGACAACTAGAAGTTGCACTGTTTGTCATGTTAAATTATCCCTGCTGATAATTCAAAGTTTGGAAGACATGAAGTACATGTCTGACAAATCCAAAAAGCACTCGAACATTAAAACCCATAGCTGTAATGCTGCTGACAAAAATTGTTGAGTAGTTCCAGAGAAAAGTGTGACAGAAATAGTTGTTAGACAAAAGGGCATTAACTCTCAAAAACACTTTTTAACTCAATAAAGATCCTTTCAACTAAATATATATCGAAATATGTCATTAATTTCCAAGGGGCATAACTGGTTATTTACTCCCATTAAATTTTCTCATTGGCATTGTTTTCCATCTTTTAAAATTAAAACGAGTAAAATGCTCGGTAAAATGTAATTTACGTAATCTGAATAGTTATTCAACTTTAAAGATAGCCAATCCTTGATACAAGTGTATGAACAATGTACTTATTGTGTTTTATTTTTATGCCCCATTTATCGTCATTATGTTTTCTGGTCTGTGTGTCGGTCCATCTGTTCGTCCATCCATCCGTTCATCCCACTTCAGGTTAAAGTTTTTGATCGAGGTAGTTTTTGATGAAGTTGAAGTCCAATCAACTTGAAACTTAGTATACATGTTCCCTATGATATGATATGATCTTTCTAAATTTAATGACAAATTAGAGAATTTCCCCCATTTTCACGGTCCACTGAACAGAAAATGATAGTGCGGATGGGGCATCCGTGTACTGAGAACACATTCTTGTTGTACTATCAACTCTTTAAATATTCAATTTCCTTTGGGTCAGTGGGTATGACTCCTTTCTGTACCTCTGTTTAAATTGTGATCGCTTTTAATATAATACAACATCTATCAATAGAACAAGTTAATTTTTCTCGACATATTTTTGTATTTTGATTCAGAATTGACGAAAGTATAAGGGAGACAACTCGAAGCGATTATATGGAAGACTCCATTTCGGCTGAAGGGGTGTTCTAGTTACACCTTTACCTTGTGGACTAATTTAAATGATGCATATGATATAAAATTATGCAACAACAATAACCCGCAATAGCAGACAGACATAGAAAGGATCATGTGAGTTTCAAATTAATCAATGGGGAGGGGATCAAGAGCAACCATTCAATCTGATACCCCTTGAAGTCAAGAAAACTATACCCATGCACATAATAACCTAAACAAATCCTAGACTTGTGATTTGTAGCAAGGACCTATATTAAATGTTAATTAAACAACCTCCATTTTATTTATGGAAGTACAATATCAAATATCAGTTGCATAACAGTGACATATAAGAAAACTCCACTTCCACTACATGACAGAAATAGATTTATCGATCGAAATTCAGAGAACTCTTGCATGTTATCAAAACTGGGGAATTCCCTCTGACATGTTTCTAAATTCATGAAAACACTAAATAAAAAAATGTATAAATACTGCTTAATTCTGATTTTCCGGGTTGTTAAAAACATGCATAATACGTCAAGGGAAATATCCAAAACATGAAGATTATGAGAAGAAAATTATAGGACAGTTGTTTAAATTCAATCCTTTTGTTTGTTTTTACCATTTAAAGCAAGACAATCTTAAGAATCTGAGATGTTCCTATGTTTAGAATAAAACGGTTGACGTGAGGGCATGGCCCTGAGTCAATGGTAAAAGTCTACAGATTGCTTGAAAGCAATCGTATCCCAAAAATCATTTATTGAGTTAATCGATGAAATCTATTCTTTCTTAGATAAGAAGATATTTTATAAAATTATTTTGTTTTGTATGGCGTGTTTTGTTTTCCTATTACGGTTTTTCATTCAAAAATTGTACAAGTCAAAATTGGGAACTTATAAGAAACAAAAAGTTTGATATACCTTCTTGGCCTATTAGTAACATGTTATTTGTAAGAGGACCAAAACTGTTCTTTTTCTGTTGAGCTGTTACCCAGTTCCAGTTAAATCCCAGGAAGTCTGAGACAATGTTCTTTCCAACTGTCTCATTTAGTGTCTGTTGTAGGTAACATCTGTCAAAAAAAATAATACAAATAATATATAATAGATATTTACTATTCATAAAATATTACAATTTTTTTTTGTTACATACATGTTAAGGGTTATCATAAAACATATCCTTGTGCTTAGCTAAACATGTAATAACTTTCTATGCAAAAACAGGACTTAATTAGTATTTAAGTAGAATTGTCATGGATGTTTGTTAATGAAGGCCTTATGTTGACATCAAATTGTTTGGTCATGATCTTCTCTGATATAGCAGACTTTATAATATGGATAATGATTTTGTTTTTTATTGAAGGCTACACAGAGACCTACATAGCATAGTTGATTATATCTCCCTCATTTAGATTATAGTGGATAGTTGTCTCATTGGCAATCAAATCACATTTCCTTCTATTTATAGCTTTATTAAATTCTATTTAACATGATTTAAACTGTTTTGATATTTTGGAGGGAAAAATATACCATACCTTTGTCCTTTTGATTTCCCTTTGTTAATTTTTTGTACAAATTCATCAAATGTCAGCTCTTCTTGTTCCATTGGCTTCTTGAAGCTTTTTACGTTTGGACATTTTTTATCATCATAATATTTGAATTTTTTACTGCTTGAAAAATATGTCATAAACTTTCCATCGCCAATGTTATCATGGAGGTAATCTATGTTCCAATGCCTGGCTGATGCAACTAAATTTACATCTGGAATTACTACTGGCAACTGAAAAAATGAATTATAAACATGCGAAGTTGATTATTTATTTCTTAAGACTTTATCCCACATATTAACCATAACAGAGATTCAGGTATCCAGGTTAATGTGATAGCAATAAGGTGAAGTGTATTGTTGTATACAATTACATAACAATAGGCTGTCAGAGGGACAGTAATTTTGGATTTTCCTGCAGAGGTTGAACTCTGATCAGTTGAGCAAGTATAGACACAACAAGCTTAAAGCTTAAGCTTAAAACAACTCTGAATTAGGAATGGGACTGTGGAATATTTGATACAGCATACATGTAGGTTTGTGACACAATATGAATGTGATCAATGAACTGAAAATTTGGAATTTGACATTAACCTATTATGGTCCAATAACCAAATTGTAAGTACATGGCTAGAATCAGCATACCAAAGAACCCAAGAATTCATTTTTTAATGAAATACTTATCAAGTAAACCACTTATGTTCAAAGTGAAATAACTCAAACTTATTTCCATGACAGCAAAAATAGTTCTCTAAAATTAGATATGATTTAACTACTAAAAAATAGTTCTCTAAAATTAGATATGATGTTATATCTATTTTCAAATTATAATCAAATTTAATTAATAGTTCCTTTCATTTGCACAAACTAATATAGATGTGCAGCTTATCTATCAATGTCAACAACTTTATCTACTTGATTTAATGTAATGAAATGTATCCTTTAATAAAATTAGATTATTACTAAGAAAATGATATTTGCAAATGTAGACCCTCAAACATGTACAGGATCAAGTAAAAAGTAAACATTAACACACACACAACAAAATTGAAATAACACATAACAACTGTGATATCCACCTTCAAAACACACCTGACTAAAAAAAATAGTTATAAAGGATAGTTTTTACCACCCTAGAGTCCAGACTAATCAATTCATTGTTAAAAGACTATTTATACATTAACTTATAAATTTCTGTTCAAAGGGAAATAACTCAATCACATAATAAGTACAAAAAGAGGATCAAAAACTCAACAACGAGAAAAGCTAAAGTTGAGTCCTGATAATTGAATCAAACATTCATTTAGTCACAAGAAACAACATACTTAAATTTGAAAATAAATGGACACGTACTGCAGTCGCCTGCCTCCCACTGCACATCCCTAAATCAATTACAGATTTTCCAAAATCCTGTTAAAAATTCGATTGTTTTGTTCTATATACATGATATATGCATGAACTTAGGGTGACAACATGAAAGCTACAAAGCCTGAGAAACTAAGTTCTACTACACTATTGACTGGTATTGGAAACCGTAAAAGATTCTGTAGAAATTTTAAGAATTCAATGCCAACTAATAAAAGAAGTCATTGACTTAAGATTGTAGCACAGATCCAGGAATCCAGGTAATGGCAATAATGTGTATATTTGTACTGTTGTAATAAATTATAGATCAATCTCAATAGTTTTTTTTATGAATATTGAACAATCGGTTCTTTCTTTATGTAATAATGTAAGCTTTCTTACATAGGAAATGTTGGGGATAATGCACCAATATGTTAGTTGTCTATACAACCATATAAACATTAAAGTATATAATTTTTATAAATTTTTTAAATAAAATAGATAAATTTATTTTTCAAATTAATATTATTGATTTTCAATTTTCATTAACCTTAGAATTATAATCCTTAAACTATATCATGTAGGATTTTAAAATTACCACAATTGCTAATAATAAAAATAAAGCTGATTTATTTAATTTAATATGTCTCTGATTTAATTTGGAGAGAGAAAAAAATGACTACATGACATGATGTATCAATGGAAACCGAAAGTTGACTCTAGAAATGAAACTCGAAATAATTCATTTGGAAACATACTCCATTTGCGATACGTTCTTCACATTCTGGATCATGACAGCTCAGTCTAGGTATGACTTCGGTGGCGAAGGTGTATTTTTTCACCTCAAAACTTTTTCTTCCGTCTGTGAGACGTGTTGTTTGTGACATTTTGTTTACCTTCTCAGTTATCTCCCCTACACATGAACTTTTCTAATAATACATTTTATTGTTGAAAGGTGCACAGAAGTTCATTACCCTCTGTATCAATCTGAATTATATATTTTTTTTAAATTAATATGGTGATATAATTTGTAAAGTAAAGTAAAATAGTCTAAAATAATCCTTATGGCTTGGGACTATATTTTAGTAAGCCGTATTCAAGAAAGTTCCGGAACTATTTTCAAAAAATATTTTTGATGGTCAGTGTACATAATCAAACTTTACCCCAAAAAACATAAAAAGGAATCTCTGTATGTATTTATCGATACACTCAAACTATAAATAACGAGATTTGTAATATTAATATAAACAGACAGTTCAACATCAAATAGAATAGTTTCACTTGTTCATCTGTCTTTTCAATTTGTTCAATCATTTGACAGGCCTTGACATGCCCCACATGGTGTGTTCAAGTAATCACATAATCTCAACTTGACTTTTTCGCCAATATATCATCATCACTAATTATTTTTTTAACAATATAATCAAATTTATCAAAAATATGAATTTTCAAATAATCAGAAAATATTTGGTCTGGTAATCAAATAATTCACTATAAAAACGACAAATTTTAAAAAGTAATCAAATAATCAAAAACTCCACTAGGAGGCTGAGCACATGCATAATCAAAATTATTATTCATCAGTCCCATAAAGGTTCAAAGGTTAGACCAAAGGTTAGATCAAAGGTCGCATAAGGCTATGTTTCAAATAAGCTTTTTTTTTTTACTTATTACAAAACTAACTATTTCTGTATTCCGCTTTTATAAATGTTGAAAATATGTTTTTTTTCAATTTTGATCTTGATCATTGCGTGATTAATTCCCTTAATGAGGTTTTTGAATGTTTTCCTATATTATGACAAGTAAGCGGGACTAAAACATCGACAGCATATCGTAGTTAACAAACTGAAACAGAACACTTGATTTTTATTGGAAGAAAAATCAAATATAAAAAAAGAAGATGTGGTATGATTGCCAATGAGACAACTCTCCACAAGAGACCAACATGACACAGAAATTAACAGAAATATATATATTTATAGTCAGCTATAAAAGGCTTCGAACTTATGATGACAATAATAAAACAATTCAATCGAGAAAACTAACGGCCTTATTTATGTAAGACTATCTATCTATCTATATTCCCGTCAAGGAGTGGACTCATATTTGAGTGTATATGTTGTGTACAAATTGTAATGTTGTACAAATTATAATTTGTACAGAATTTTTGTACAAGTTATCAGTGTTTTATGACCTGCTGAACAAAAATGGATGATGCAAGCACCCAGTCTTTTGCTCCGCATATTTCTGTCAATTTTTCACAACTTCATGATACAGTCTCATACTTTGCTTTGATACAAAAACATTATAAGACCTCACAAGGATTTTGTATAGATATGAATATGGTATAAAGAAAAAATTAAAATTAGAATTTAAACCATTCATGTATCCTCATTTCCAGTTTGAAGGCAAGGAGAATAGCACTTAATGTTAGGTTGACGTATATTTGTTTGAATTTAAAACATTACACTGGTACATTTTATAAGTTAAACCTGTATCACCTGTTGCAAGAAGGTAGGTGTCAAAAAACTTATAACTTGTACAAAAACCCTGTACAAATTATAATTTGTACAAACTTACATCTTGTACACAACATATATACTCCAGCGTGAGCGAACAGCTAAAAACCTTCAAGTATGTACAGTTAAAAAGAGATCTGTAAACGGTGCTGTAATTTAGATGTGGAGTAGTGTCGACACGCTGACATCTTGGATGGCGTGTCGAAAGTGTTCCACAGACGGGGAAGCTCGAATATCTGGTGGTATGTTGTTCCAGGATATGATGGTGGCTGGGATGAATGAATATTTAAAGCAGTCCATTCTGGGCCTTATCTGTCTGATGTTATTTGACACGGAACCACGGGTTCTGGTATCATGATGGCTGAGCAGATGGTGAACAGGAACTTCTACAATATGGTTTATTATCTTGTAGAACATGATGACTCTGCTCCTGGCTCTCCTATGTTCCAGTGGTTCCCAACCTAGTTTCTGAGTCATTTTAGTCACGCAATCTGGTTCCCTCGAGAAAAAGTCCCCCATTACGAATCTAGCAGCCTGGCGTTGTACGTTTTCCAGTTGTTGGATTTGTTGTTGCTGGTAGGGATCCCAGACAGCGCTGGCGTACTCGAGGACGGGTCTTACTAAAGTTGTGTAGGCTTGGCTTTTTACTTCCTGAGGACAACTCCTGAGGTTCCTTCGCAGGAACCCAACAGATCTGGCTGTGGTCTGGTTAATGTGCTCACGCCAAGACAGGGCCTTGCTGATGTATAAGCCAAGGTATTTCCCGCCTGGGACGCTTTCAAGGGTATGGCCATGCAGATGGTAATCGCATATGGTGGGTTTGCGTTTCTTGCTGATATGGATGGTGGTACATTTTTGCGGGTGGAACGCCATTTGCCAATCATTTTCCCATTTTTCTAATTTATCAAGGTCGTCTTGTAGTTTGGTGGAATCGCTAGTGGATCGAATAGGACGATATAACAGGCAGTCATCAGCAAACAATTTCACGTTAGAGTTAACCGATTCAGGGAGGTCATTGGTGAAGACAAGAAAGAGCAGGGGTCCCATTACTGTACCTTGTGGTACACCGGAAACTACCTCTGCTTCGTCTGACATTGTTCCCTCCACTAGAACATGTTGTTTCCTACTGTTCAGGAAGCTCTCCACCCATTTGAGAGTATAGTCACTGACTGTATAGTATTGGAGCTTATGGAGAAGTCGCTTGTGTGGCACCCTATCACAGGCTTTGGCAAAGTCTAATAGTATTGCGTCGATTTATTGGCCATCTGATAGTCCATTTGCCAGTTCATGAATAGTGGCAATCAGCTGAGTCTCACATGAGCGGTTTGTGCGGAACCCATGTTGGGCTGGTGTTAAAATGGAGTGTTTTTCTAGATGTTCCATTATCTTTGAGTGGAGTATGTGCTCCATCACTTTGGAGCAAATTGCTGTTAGAGACACGGGACGGTAATTTGCCGCAGTACTCTTGTCTCCTTTCTTGAAGAGGGGCACCACATGTGCCATGCGCCAGTCTTATGGAACTTGTCCGACATTAATTGAGAATTGAAAGATGTGTGCTAGAGCAGGCGCTAATTCTGATGATAACCCTTTAGACTGTATCAAGACCGTTTTTTAAAAGACCATGCAGCCGTCACAACACCAGTGAAACCTTTAATTGAATATGCAGCTATCGTATCTAAACTTACAAGCCAAAGAAAAAAATCTAGGTCTTGAAAAATATGCAAAGAAGAGCAGCACGCTTTATCACAAGCAACTGTATACGCCACCACTGGCAACATGTTAACAACACTTTTTTTGGCAAAGTCTTGAACAGAGAAGACTCTATAGTAGACTGTGTTCAATATACAAAATTCTAAACACCAGCTTTGAGCAACACTTGAGTCATAATAACAGCCAGGGACTTTTTATACTAAAGTATAGAAAGTCCCTGTAACAGCAGGAGGTCGACATTGATTCTTCTAAGAACGATATAATATTAGTAAATACAGAAACTCCGTCATAAGAACAATCCGATATCGGAATGTACCAGCAGTCAGCGTAGCTGCTGCAGCCACAATAGAGGACGGAGAGTGGTTAACATTGGAGTTAGCACAACCAGTTACTATAGACAGGGACCCTATTTATACAGTTCAAAGTTTGATTATACAAGTAACTTATTTTTGTAGATTTAAATATATTTTAGATATAGATATATAAGGGGACGACTACATGTCACAGTACGCGCCTGACATGAATAGCCCAACATAACTTTTAAAAGTCGACAACGACTCTCGTTTAATAACCAAAAGAACACTAGCTACGTACGAGATATATAAAAACTCTAAAGTATTTTTTTTTGTTCAGCCATAAAGAATGTGGCGGGTTACACATTTGTGTGAGTGCTCAACCCTCCCCGTACCGACTGGGGCAGTGGTACATAACATACGCATATCGGAACAGGAATCTTTGAACCCTCGCCTACCTGAATCAATCCCTGTCCCGTTTGACGTTATTTGCAGTCGAGACTCTAAGAACCGTAAAATCATATATATTTTTTAAAGAGAAACTACGATTGGTCAATGATCAGAACTAGGACTGAATAATATAGTCCCATGCAGATCCAATCTAATTAAAATATTGATACATATGTAGTATAACGAAATCAGAGATCAGTATTTCAATTAGATTGTCCCAGATCATAATCTTCAATGCCTAAAATAAAAGTTAGCTTCCATGCTTCATTCAACACTTGTCATCAATCCTATCTTAGGTTAAAGTTATCCACGTGAACAGACACATATCATATGTCTCTGACGTGCAGTAGTTTTCAAATAAAGATAAGATACCCGCCCGCCCGCCCGCAAGGGTCAACAATTTTTATTTCTATTTCTATATACGTTGTGTTTATCAGTTTGTTTTGAAATAGTTGAGCATAAAGAATCATCCTTACTTTGTCTAAATAATGATGTTTTTCTCGCTATGTTGAAGGCCCAATGGTGGCCTTCGGCTGTTTTCTGCACTTTGGTAAGGTTGTTGTTTCTTTGACACATTCCACATTTCCATTCATCATGATTCATTATTTTTTTTTTGCTGATAAATTTTGTGTTTCGCCTTCCAACTGATTTTGTAAAGTAGTATATAAATCGAGACATACATGTATGTCAGTGGTTTACTTTATTAGGCAGTTGCTATTTTCCGGACTCCGTCAAAATAGCCTTGTAGGGACCGTGCTATTTTTCCGGCTCCGGCAAAATAGCGATCTACATTGTATATAGAATTTTGCTCTTTTGCCGGTCTTATTACAGATTTTTTTTCAGATTATATGAAATAAATAGAATTGAGGCCTTATGCGACTTCTTGCGCTGAGAGAATTAAGATTAAGATAATAAAAGTTTTCATCCACAAATGATATATGTGAATGGCTAGATGTAAATAACCTTTTAGTATTTACTTTGCTTTCAGGTCTTTGTAACACTATAGTACATGTATAACATTTTCAGGTTATTGAATGTTACTTCTTCAAAACTATTGGGAAATCTTTATTAATAGTTTTAATTAAAATGTCGATTTTTATATGGGTGTGCATGCTTTACTTTAACTTTTCGAAATACTTAGGATTTTCTTATCCCAGGAGTAGATTACCTTAGCCGTATTTGGCACAACATTTTGGAATTTTTGGGTCCTCAATGCTCTTCAACTTTGTACTTGTTTGGCTTCAGTTTAAATGTTTTGATATGAGCGTCACTGATGAGTCTTATGTAGACGAAACGCGCGTCTGGCGTATAAAATTATAATCCTGGTACCTTTGATAACTATTTTTTAATATAAAAATGTTATCAAAAAGACAAAATAAATCGAGACTTCCTATTAACTTGTAAAGACTGGGACTAGTATATCTAAACAGGAACATATATATTATTAGATATACTGTTCCCAGATCTAATACAGGTCTACCAATATTTATGTTCCTGGAAAAGCATATCAATTTCAATATGCATGCTTTGTAATTATACTGAATTTTTGTCTTAGGCCTAAATAAGACCTGTAGCTATTTGTTCAGTTAGCGATTTTTTTATTTTTTTTTATCAAAGTGAATGTTTCAATATTTTTTCTATTCTTTTAAAATTTATTAAAACAGATAAAGCAGGACCGGCAAAATAGCAAAATTCTATCAAAATAGCCACTGCCTCATTATAATTTCAAAATTAAAGATCCAGGCTAAGGATACTATAGTCTATACAAATCCTTGTTCCAGGTTAGCAGTAGTGACCTTTACTATACAAATCCTTGTTCCAGGTTATCAATAGTGTAACCTTTCAGTTCCGGTTACCTTACATATTACTACGCCGTGTTGACAGTTCCACACCTGTTTCAGAAGACCTGTTGATAATAATATTTCGTGAATATGTTGCCTTGTTCTTTTCTTGGTTTGTTTACAATGTGTCTAAAACAGGCGGACAAATTATAACAATGACTAATTTAAAGTGAATTTGTACGATTAGATATAAGTTTGAAAGTACTGGGAAAGTAATGTAAACAAAGTGTAATGGCTCTTAAATGCAGAAAGTTTGAACCAAATATATTCAACAAACTTAAATGTCAGAGCTGTTTTGGAGCAAAGGAACATCATTCTGCAGAAGCTCTTCAAAATAATAAGGTATGATGACTGCACATTCCCACCTTAAAGCTATATAAATACTTAAAAATCTTCACAAATGTGACCCTCGTTTCATTGATAAAACAAGGGATTTAAGAGGGTGCGAAATCTCTTCAACTGGTTATTTCGGCTTTAGTTAGTGTCAATTAATTTATGAATTTACTGTGATTTTCCGAATTATCCTGATCTGCAATCATCAGAGGTCTCAAATAACTCTCGCTGTCGTTATTGAAAATAACTAACATGTTTTGTCAAAATCAGTAGATTTTTTTATCGTCTACAAGAAAGTGTACATTTTATCGTCATGCTGAAAAATGACTGTTATTAACGTCATTTGGCAAGAATTTTTGCCGTTATTTGTACCTGAATGTTAATTGTAAGACCCGCATGTAAAGGCGAATCTTTGGTGTTAAAACAATTTGTTGGGAACCTGTATATGAAATTCACTTATTTCCAAACAGATCTGCTTTATAATTATCAAGCCAAAAGAAGTTTTATGGGTTACAAATACTTCACTTAACTTGATACAACTTTTAACACGTTGAACCACACACAAGTCACACCAAGCACATGCCTCCTTCACAAACAGTTCTCACCTAACATGTTCACACCTTACATGTACACGTTCATACAGTGTACCTTTTAATAAGTTTGTGTTAAAATCTTTTTGGAGTTGTGTTAAAGTTCATGTATTCTTTGAATGTCTTGCTAGCACTCTCACATCATTCACATGTATAGTTCTTGCTAGATTTTTATAAACTTCTTCGAAAATCAGTTCAGACCAATTATTTTTAAAAGATTTACATGATTTATGTCCCTAAGAAACATTAATTACATGTATATAAATTTTTTTGTAATCTCTCTTACATGTTGAAGGCTGTACCTTGAACTATAATGGTTTACTTTTTAAATTGTTACTTGGGTAGGGAGTTGTCTCATTGGCACTCATACCACATGATCTTCCTATATCTATATACAATGTATTTGTTTAATTCTTGCCAAATTTATATCATTTCATAGGCTTTATTCCGCTTATACCAGAAATGTCTTGACAAGTGCAAAAATCAGTGCCTATCAAATTTTTAAAGAAGATATGCCCTAGAAAATATTGATTATATCGAAATTTGCATTGTTAACGCTTTTTGTGTACAATTCTTGTCGGAATGTTTTGAAACTCATGTTAAAGGTTTACATCATTTAATGTTTTGGAATACAAGTTGTAGTTTGAAAATCAGTGCCTATCAATTATATTGTAAAGAGTTATGCCCCTTAGAAATGTTGATTTACATGTATATTGAATATTGCATTGTACATGTAAGCACTTTCTATCTCATGTACAATTCTTGCAAGATTTTTATGAAATTTTTATCCATGTTTCACACAAATTTGAAAATCAGTGCCAATCAATTATTTTTTAAAAGAGTTACAAAAATGTACATGTATTCCCTTGGAAAATTGCATTGTTTGCACTCTTGTGTACAATTCTTGCATGATTTTTTGAATTTTTATATAGGTTTATGAATACGTGATAATTTATATTATCCATGTCTCATATAAATTTGAAAATCAGTGCTGATCAAATATTTTAAAAAGATTTATGTCCCTTGGAAATTTGATTATAAATATGGAAAATTGCATTGTTTGTGCTCTCATGTGTACATTGATTCTTGTCAGAATTTTATGAAACTTATATCATAGCTTTATATCAGCAATGTGTTTGACACGTAATGAAAGAAGTGACCAAATATTTTTAACTAGTTATGTCCCTTGGAAAAATCAATTACAAAATGTATAACGGAATTGCATTACATGTACATATACATTTGCTCTGAAGCCTGATAATATTAAATAAAAATAGAATAGAAGAACCAATGTTTTATATAATTAATGAAGGGCAATATCCATGTAGGAAGCTTTTCTCTCTCTCAAAACTTAAATTAAGCTTTTAAGGTACATTTTGAATCATCAATGTAAATGAAATGCCATTTAAAAAAATGAAATGGTGTTCTCTCGATCAACAGTTTTAACAGTAAGTGTATTCACAAATAAATAATCCTTAATGCAGTAAGGGTTATTTTCTGTTGCTTTATTCAATGAAAGTGTCTTGTATTTTATTTCATGTTCTAAATCCATACATTTAGCTAATTTTACATATTTACATTAGTTCTCCACACTAACCATACAGAAGGTACTGTAGTGAGATTTCAATAACACACTGTGATGCACCATTTAGGAAATATATTTAAATTGCATTTGCCTTAGGAATAATGGACTGTTGCCTGTATTCAATGTTAAATTTATACATGTGTTGTCCAGCTGGTATATCTTTAAGAAATGATGTTTTCTTGATAAAAATATATCAAAATAATTATAAATATGCCCATAAATAAATACATATTTCTTAAGGGGTTTTGTGTTGTTAGGTTGTTGTTGTTGTTGTTACATCTTTGACTCATTAAAAGCCAATTTTTATGAAACCAAGTTTGGATAGGTTGGTTAAGGTTTAGATTCTAGCCAAAGCTGTTATTTGCATCACATGAATCATACATGTATGTGAAGGGAATAATTACAATATCAGCTGTTTGGGCTGATCAGGAACATACACTACCACTTCTGTAAACAAATTAGAACTACAAAATAAACAAATCAACAGATAACCAGTACACATTTTGTTTAATTATGCAAATTGTCAAATAGAATATATCTACAACTACATGATTGTAATTTTATAAATGATATAGACTTTATAGCTGTTTACTCCTTAATTTGAAATCGGTTAAAAATTTGCAGGTTTTTTAGTATCAATTAACTTTATTTCTGTACATTTATTATAATTTAATGATCTTTGGCTATGAAATGCGCACATCTGCCTTTATCAAAAAGGTAGTAAATATTATTTTATTGATTGTATGTATCAGTGGCTATGTAATTATGCACTTTAAAGTTAATAAATGTAGGTGTATAAAGTATAAAGTGAATAAACTCCTTAAGATTCCAAAAATGTTTTTCATATTTTCATTAATAAATATCATCAATGTCCTTGTAATTATTCATCTTTTCTCCCACAAATATGTTTAAGTAATAATACGCTTTTGAGCATAGGTGACTAACTACGACCACTGCCCTAGGGTCTGGTATGAATGTGTTGTGATTGATATGGACATGGCTAGTCATTTGGATAATCATCTTCCTTAAAAACATTTTAACAAATACACATATTATTTTAAAGTATCATCAATGACCCAAATAAAAAATCTTCATGACAGGTTTAACGATTTACAATTGAAACCAGTCACCCGTAAATAATATTAAATACAAGCACCTTAAATTACCTCGTTTTATAACATTTAATTGAGTGAACACTGAGGTTTATACAATGTTATTATATAGCATTATATAATGGTACATTTATTTCTGACCATGGCCCCTCTGTCATATAATAAATGACAAATTTCTACTTCATCAGGACACACTTGTCATAGGTAGATTTTATTGTGATAAATTTTCTTTAAAACCTACTTCTTTTGTGGTTATGTTGGTCACATAGGTACAGAACAATTATATAGTATACATGTGTTTTCTTCACTCAGACAACAAAACAACATGAAACAAATATTATGGTCCTGTAACTTTTGAAAAAAATGGTTATACTGGAGAAAATATTAAGACTCCAGTATTTTCACTGATGGTTTTAAGACAATGAGACCTTTAGAATGTCACACTTACATATACTTCACTTCATCTACAATGTATTAATTATTGATATGACTAGTAACTATGAAATGTAACCACAATTTACAAAATGTTTATTGATTACAATATACATGTAGAAAGTTTCCAACTTTGGTAAAGAAGTTTGGTCCATCTGACTTTTCCACATTTTCTATTTTTGTCAGACTAGGAAAGAAAACATCTAACAATGTTTTAATATTTTCCCACTTCTTCCTCATTTTCTTTTAGTAGGGGGTAATTTATTATTTTATATTTATTAGTATTCATTAAATTCCTTTTCCTTCAAATTTTTACATGTACATTGTATAAACTTATTCATATAATTAACTGATGGTTCAATGAAATGGAGTACCAATAGTACAAAGTGTGCTTTCCTCCACACCATTTTGACTCTTTTGGATAGTTGTCTCATTAGCAATCTTAATAAATCTCATTCTGTTTGAAGTACAAAATATAGTTCATTTTATTACTAATGAGCCATTTATATACAACTAACTACCATAACAAAAGATCAGAGATTCTAAGCAAAGTAAATATATATAACCAGTCTACTTTACATTTATTATATCAAAGTCACCCTAAAAGGGACATTATTATTTAATGATTAGTTGCATACAATATGCAAATATATGTACTAAACTGTTTAAACATGTAAAAGTACTTGTAATATATATATAACTTCACCTGATATTTATTTCTGTATATCTGAAATATCATTTGGGTTTCAATAAACATGAAATAATTCTACTTATCATCTAAATCGTTTTGCTACTGACCTGAATGGGTTGTTAAGGGCATTTAACACCCCATAGCAGTAGTACATTTTGTGGGGTATGGCTTATTATGTAGTATATATACATTGTATAAATTTTATAAAATTTTTGTCCTCAATGCTCTTCAACTTCATAGAACTTCATACTGTATTTGGCTTTTTTTTTAATTTTGTTTCGAGCGTCACTGATAAGTCTTTTGTAGACAAACGCACTTGTGGCATACATACAAAATTTCAATCCTGGTATCTTTGATGAGAATATTGTATACTCACCATTTTCAAAATAATAGGGTTAAAAAGAGAAATAAAAACACTCATAATAGTCCCTCCATTTTTTTGCTCAAAACATGGGAGCATTCTCTGAGCTTATCACTAATTGATATAAAACGAAATTATGAGAATGATTCATTTTCTAAGTGTACATGCACTAGACATTCATTGCAATGCACCAAACCATTAACTTTTTTTTGCATTCCATTATCAAAATAAAAGATTACCAAGTACAATTTTTAGGGGAGAAAACAGCATGGTGTATGCACATGTTTATCTGATCAAACTGATTAAATTGTAGTTTAAAACATATATTTCATGAAATTTATGTCTAATGGCATTATGCAATTGTACATGTAAGCATGATAAAGCATCAATTTGAAAACTTCAAATAATTTCGAATATTAGAGTACTCATTAAATTAGCATATATATATTTGTTTACAAAGTCAGTAGGTACATGGAGATAACATTAGGATCAATTCTTATGTCAGGGAGAAATCTCAAGTTAAGTTTTAAACATATGGGTTATTATCTTGACACTTACAAGGTTACCAATGTTTGTAATGTGATATATTATTACAGGTGAAACTTGTGTTAAATAGGGCATGTATATACTTTAAAATAATTTAGATACAAAAAAAGGATAGACCCGCTATTGTTTTGTCTTTTAATTTACATATGTTCAGTACATGTCATTTTTTAAGTTACAAAAAAAGGATAAGACCACCAGTGTTTTGTCTTTCAATATACATATGTTTAGTACTATTCATTTTTGGAGTGGCGATTGAAGCCTTTTTATCTGATTTTAATATACCTTCCTATAAAATAAAAAATATATATATTTAATTGTGAACATGTTTCTTACAAACACTTTCCCACACAGGTTTAACAATTTGAAAGATTAGGAATGGACTCCCTATTAGATCTGACACATTCTTGATTTTATAACCATCTGTAACATGTTGTGTTGTGGGATCTACTTTTCTAAAGAGAGCTGCATACTCATAATTCATAAACACAAATTATTATCTTTTTTTTAAAAAGAAATACCTAAAACAAATACAATGTACTTATCTGTGGAACCTGCAAGTCTCATGTAGAAAAAAAGGGGGGGGGGGGGGGGGGGGGGGGGGGGGTTGGTCTGTTGGACAGGGTGGATAAGGTACAAGTTTAAATGATCCTGTGTTTACTCCCATTTGACAGGGGGGAAAGAAAACCAATCTAATTTTATTTCGGAGTCAATGCATACATGTGATAAGTTCACTGCTCAAATGCCTTCAGTGAGAAGGAAGATTTTTGTCGAGCCTGCAACTTTTGTTGCAGAAAGCTCGACATAGGGATAGTGATCCGGCGGCGGCGGCTACGGCGGCTACGGCGGCGGTGTTAGCTCACTTCTTAAAAGCTATATATTTTAGAAGGTGGAAGACCTGGATGCTTCATATTTTGTATATAGATGCCTCATGTTACGAAGTTTCCGTCAGTCACATGTCCAATGTCCTTGACCTCATTTTCATGGTTCAGTGACCACTTGAAAAAATAGTTCAAAATTTTTGTAACGTTGAATTCTCTCTTATTATAAGTAATAGGATAACTATATTTGGTATGTGCGTACCTTGCAAGGTCCTCATGCCCGTCAGACAGTTTTCACTTGACCTCGACCTCATTTCATGGATCAGTGAACAAGGTTAAGTTTTGGTGGTCAAGTCCATATCTCAGATACTATAAGCAATAGGGCTAGTATATTTGGTGTATGGAAGGACTGGAAGGTGTACATGTCCAACTGGCAGGTGTCATCTGACCTTGACCTCATTTTCATGGTTCAGTGGTTATAGTTACGTTTTTGTGTTTTGGTCTGTTTTTCTCATACTTGATGCAATAGGTCTTCTATATTTGTTGTATGGAATGATTGTAAGGTGTACATGTCTAGCAGGCAGATGTCATCTGACCTTGACCTCATTTTCATGGTTCAGTGGTCAAAGTTAAGTTTTTAAGTTTTGATCTTTTTATCTAATATTATATGCCAAAGGTCAACTATATTTGGTGTATGGAAATATATTATGATCTATATGTCAGTCCCGCAGGTTTTATTTGACCATGACCTCAATTGCACGGTTCATTGGACAGTGTTAAACTTTTGTGTTTTGGTCTATTTTTCTTAAACTAAGTAATAGGTCAACTATATTTGTTGTATGGAAGCATTGTTAGCTGTACATGTCTGCCTGGCATGGTTCATCTGACCTTGACCTCATTTTCATGGTTCATTGGTCTTTGTTTAACTATCTTGTTTAATGTTAAGTTTATGTGACAGTTGTAATAACGCTTTATACTTAGGACTATCAACATAATATCAATGATTAGTAAAGAAGGCGAGACATTTCAGTGTGTGCACTCTTGTTATAACATATTATTCACACATGAACCAGTGTGCTACATGTACTTAGGCCTGTATTAGATATGGATACAAAGTTTCATTTCAATTCATGAACTTCTCGAGTTAGACAGCTATACAAAACAATCAATATTCTGTTAAAACATTACCTTAGATTTAATTTAAACAGATAATGCAATTTTCATCTCCCTCTTGGAGACATTTCAAAACTATTGAATTCTTAGAGTCTCGTCTTGAAGTTACTAGTATTACGCTTTTTGGGATGGCATTATCAAGATGTGTGGCCTTTCTTGAAGGAAATAGGAAATTTTATCCATGCATTGCTAAGAGGTATTTCCCAGCGCTATGACAGCAGTTATTGAGGCTCCAATTCTCTGCTGATTCTTTTACATAATTTGGAATACTCAGACTACATTTGTTCTCTACAGATTATTTGATAGTAGACGATTGACAGTTGTGAATACTATTTTCACAACCTCGACTCTATTTTCATCCATGTTTAACATGTTTAAGTGACATGAGGCCGTTGAAAAGCACATGCAGAATCTATATCATAGTAAAAGTATACATGTCATTCTTGAAGATGTTTTCTAAACTTGATTTACCAATATTTATATATGTTGAATAAATATATATTCCTCTGAATGTGTTGCTTTCTATTTGATGCTAAGATATTTCTAAACCAGTTGTTGACGAATGGATAGAGAATTCAGAAGAAGATCATCATGTTGACATTTATACATGTATTAAAATGAATTATAACAATCAAGGTTCAAAAGCTGGCATATAATATTGATGATAATTGTAAATTTGATAAAACAATACCTATACTTGCAAACTGTTAACTTTCATTTCAATGTATTACTTGACAGTCCATTCAGTGCATAGATACATAATTTGGATATATATGATGATAATAATAATAATAATAATTCTTTATTTAAAGAGGGGTACACAGTTAGCTAAAAAACTAATCCTCCCTGAGGCCCTCATGAAATACAATGTAATATAACAAACAATTACAAAATATCAAACAAACAAACACACATACATGAATAATGAAATAAAAAATAGTTACGAAATATACAATTTTAAAAACAGGTAAAAGTTAAAAATTCATATACAATATTGGCATCAACAATATCATAAGTTATAGTAAGTGTGTGAAAATTATTATGCATATAAAATCGCACAGCTTCTTAATGTATTTAATTGTGTTTTTTTTGTTGTATTTCAGGCTTCCAGAAAAGTTTCAAAGTGTGGCTACCTGTTTGTTGCTCCAGATTACGATTTTAATAATCCTTTAGACAAATCTAGGGTAAGCTCTCACTATCAACAAATATATTTGTATTTCATTCAATTTATAATGGTCAATATTTCAAATAAAAATGTGAAAGGAATTTTACATTTAACACAATCACAACACTGAAGGAATGACAAATGTTTCCTTGAACATCCACTGATTGGGAAATCATCAAAATAAAATGAAGAGAAATAAAATATACATTTCACAGATAGATAACATATTTAATTGCTTTATAATGATATGTTATTTTTAAAAAGACTCATTTTTATCTCGTTTATGTAAACTTGAAACGTAATTTATATATCTCAAGGTTTTAAAAATGAAGAATGTGTTTTTTGGGCATAAATATTTAACAAGAAGAAAGCAAAATTTACAATAAGTATAGGGAGGTCTTCCATGGGTGGAATGTGTATAGCCAGCTTAAACTGAGCAACACTGGAATCTACCTCTTTCAGTATCACAGTTAATCCCAAAAGTTGCTGTTAAAGTTTCTGTGCAATGCAGGGCCGTAACTAGCCTCTTTTAAATGTGAGGCAAAATATTTTATATTATATATAATATATAATTTTGGGCGAGGGGTCGGGGGGGGGGGGGGGGGGGGGGGGCGCTGAAAGCCTCCAGACGCTCTGAGAAAAATAATGCAAAATCGTGCATTCTGAGCTATTTTTCAACAATATTCTGGTCTCATAGCAATAACAAAAATTCATTGTATTTTAAAACTTTTAGGTTCTAGGGATAACATTAAAAAAAGATCGATATATACGTGATGGGTAAAGCAAAAATCGTAATTCTCATAATTCTTAATACCGAATCTGTCTGTCTGTTCTTGTCTTGTATTGTACTTAGACTTTGGTGATTTTTTTATGACTAGATTTGAATATAGTGACAGTGCAGTATTATACTTTAAATACTAGTACTGTTAAAGTCGACACTAGGGACCATCTTGACCTTGTTTTACGATATTAATGATTCTTTTATTGTTGGAGACCATCCAGCAACTATCAAGATGAAGAACAGGAATTAAACTTGATCAATTGATCATTCGAATCGTATTTTTCTATACATTGACTTTGTGTGCGATTAGGTTCCGCGTGCACGTGTACTCAATATTCCTTTTTTTCTGTTAAAAGAGTCTGAACATGACTTAATGCAAGGATAACCCTTCAATGTAAAAGGTCATATGGCAATACATTGTTGTTGGGTTTTTTTCTCAAATTTTTTGATACCACGGAATTGGTGACCATATTTCAATTTAAACCATGTCAGCTTTCTATTTTTTAATATCTACAAAAAAAGCCAGTTTTGTTCTCTTTGATATCAAGTTCAATTCTCCATGCAGAAACAACAATTTTTTCCGTGTCCAGTAGCATCGTATATTCTTAAAATATTTTCTCGCACATTGTCTGGACATCGGTTGGCATGCAACATTGCAAAACCACACGTTTACAAATGAAAATCAACACTCAGACTACAGTCATTAAGTAGGACAATAAATTAACAAAAGACAAACCCGGGACATAGAAGTACAAACAATAGACCATCAACTCTGATAACTAAAAGTAAAATAGAAACATGGATCACGAAAAACATGAAGGGGCTACATCAGAGAGTGAAGGGCTTCTTGCAAGACACTTTCCGTCAAAACAATTTGACAATCTTTTTGTTTCAGTTTTTTTTTTTTTTTTTTTTTTTGAAATTTCAAACATGAGGCATTTGCCTCATTTGCCTCAATGTAGTTACGGCCCTGCAATGATTATTCATACATGTAAATTAAGAACAACTTTAAGTTGCAGATTACAAAAATCCACATCCAATTAATAAATCTATTAATGGATTTTCGAGCATTCTTTAGGGTCCAATAAAAGGAGTCATAATCCATGGGAATAGATCCAAAATTATGCAGAATTCTTATATCAACCAATCTTACTAATTTTCTTTCCCAAATTATATTTTAAAAACTTTTTAAAAATGATAGGAAAAGGACCATTCTTCCATATATATGTAATTGGTTCAAGAACATATCATAATAGGTGAAATTGAATGATATCATATTGATTCAATCATTGCTTGTATTTTACATCCCCTTTATTCACACAGTCACCCAAAAAAAAAAATTCGCCACCATCATCAAAATGTTTAAAAGACCAGCAAAAAACAAGAACACAAATTTATATTCATGAATATAGGAAAATTGTACTGTAGTGAAGTCTTTTATAATTTATAAATGAAAGGAGATAATGGTATATTTCAATGAGGTAGCAACCCAGCATTACAAAAACAGAAAACAAAATTTGAAGTCAACATGCAATCTTCATTGATAGACAAGTGTGGCATGCTCTGAATGAGAGAATATGGAAATTCCAAGAGATCTACCATCAACAAAACAAAAAAACTAAGATATAAGTTATAATACAATGATAATAGACTATACTTTCACTCTGAGACTACCACTTACAAGGCCCTTGACCTTAAGACATGCACATTAACACATGTAACATGTAGTGGTCTTACAAAAATTATGAAAATGGAAAAATAACTATAACCATTAATATTTTTGTAAATATTTTCAGAGATGGCAGCGTAGATTATTTCGATTGTATGACGATGGAGAACTGTCATACTATGTGGATGAAGATGTAAGTTATACTTATAATAACAAATAATTCATATATCCATAGTTCTTAAATTATTCTATTTTCAATTTTGGGACTAAAATCTTACTTGGAAATCTCAGAAAGGGGAGATAATTAAATTTCATGTCTTCTTTCTATTCTGGGAATGATAGCTATGGTAGATATTACCATTGTAGGTTAATCTAGTAAAGATTCTAATACATTTAAGGTGGTATGGGTGTCTTTCGCCATCTTGGATTGTAAAAAACAGAGAACATAAGGTCCAGATTTTCAATCAAGTTAGCAAAATTTGATGAATGAATGGAGATATTTGATGTGAATTTTCATTTAAAAGAACCAATTTATAAGAATATTACTTATAAATATTAATATTTATACAAGTGTAGATCATTTTTGGTTGTTTTCAAATGTTTTCAAATTGGCATTTTAAGGGGAGGTAACTCTAAAACAGTGCATTTTCTGAAGGAATCTACATGGAATTTTCCTATTTTGTATTTGAGCCTGAAAAAACGTACGGTGACCCTATCTTTTCTTTTGATATTCTCAAAGCATTGTCAGAAAGCTATCTTTTTCTAATTTAATTTACAATTCTATCATTTTGTTAAGTTTCTAATCACAAAATGGTGTTTTTTCCTGTATAAACCATACAAAATGTGCCATTTTGTCACGACCTGTAGGTTGAGAAAATGCGCGGTGACCTATCATTTTTATAATATTTTTTAACATATATCAATAGATACTACCTTTTTGCAAAGTATGAACAAATTCTATCATTTTCATTTTAGTCTCCCATACCACCTTAAGAATGAATTATGTACATAATCAGTGATGGAAGATTTTGATTGTGGAGAGGCCTGTCTGTGGATCAAGGGTTCTCAAAATATTGTAAATACAGAGATGAACTGAAATTGAAAGTTGCCATTTATGACTATTACCTGATTAATTTAAGAGAGTGTATAATTGCCTTCTTCTTCTTATTTGTTTTTCTTCATTTCAGCCTGACACTATACCCCAACAGATAGTAGATATGAACAAATGTACGGAGGTGAAGGATGCAGAAAAACTAACAACCCATCACTGTTCCTTGGCCGTCATCACACCAGACAAGACAACATACATTAAAGCTGCCTCAAAGGAAGAAATTATGTGGTAAGGTCTATTTCTTTGAACAGAAAGGGCATCAGTATTCAGTCATTTCATATAAAGACCAAAAATGGTATTTTTTGTGTCAATTAATTTTTTGTGATAATCATACAGACGGTTTTTGTGATGAACAAGTACACCTTCCTACCAATAGTGTTCAACTTTATATAAACATATTTTATATTATCTAATATGTACAAATGTATATAATCAATTTAAAGAAGTACTGTGTGAAATAAATTTTCACAAATACTTTCATTTTTTTGCTTTATATGAATAAACTCCTCATAGATACCAGGATTAAATATTGTATTTACGCCAGACGCATGTTTCATCTTCATAAGACTCATCAGTGACGCAAGTACAAAGTTGAAGAGCATTGAGGACCCAAAATTCCTAAAAGTTGTGCCAAATATGGCTACGGTAATCTATTCCTGAGATAGAAAAGCCTTCGTATTTCAAAAATGACTAAACACTGATGTTGTTTTAGTTAAAGAAAAACACATAAATTTCAATGATTTCATATAATTCTGTACTTATAACATGCAAAAAACAAACATGAACAGTTTGATGGATCATTAGAAATCCAAAATTAAATGCATACAAAAGATCTGCTTTAGTTGTCTTAAAATTAATGACTCTACATGATAAGCATTAATAATAAAAAATAATTTGCTTAACTTTTCTATTCAGGTGGCATGATGAATTAATAACTAAAAATAATTTGTTGTACTTTCTTATTCAGGTGGCATGATGCTCTTGTAGTGTATCCAAGAAGTCTGCAGAAGCCAAAGAATAGACGATTTACCATGCCAATCTTCAGTAGCAAAGACAAAATAGCAGTAAGATATATATTTATTAAAAATCTAATCAAGTTTTATTATTCAAATATATCATTCAGTGAGTTACTTTCACAATTCATTTTTGAAGTGGATAACGAATACATCAATTTGAAAATTTTACATTCTTAGGATGTTTTACTCCATGGTCTTCCAGACATTAATATTCAAATTTGCACCTGATACAGGTTATTGTGTAATTCAAGTTTTAAAACCAACCAATTTAAAGCATTATGAATTAATGTAAGCTTAAAGCACTAAAATATAAAAAGTTCGCTTTTTCTTAATCTTTGGCTGCTAGAAAAATAAATAATTTGGTTAAAAAACACAACACAGAACCCTCATTACAATGGGGCCATATTAACAAAGTAAATTCTAATATGGATATATGACATGAGTTAGGAATGGACATTGTCTGATCGGCACTCAAACCACATTCTCTTATATCTATGGAAATGCCTTTTTGAAGAATCTCCTAATATGGTACTTTATTATTTTAGCCTTTGGATAGTGGTAGATTGTCAGGTGAAAGTGCTGACACAGCAGCTGTAACTACAGGTAGATTTCAGGTAGAGAAAGTCAAACCAAAGGAAACTCATATGACCTACCGTGGTGTTCGAAATATGAAGCACAAGGGAGATAAACACTTACAAGATGGTCTGCGTAAGAGTAGTAGTCTACATGATTTATCATCAGATGAAGTTGGACTAGATCTGGCTGCTTCACGATATCTCAGCAGGTCAGGAGAACAATTAGATAAGTTAAATGGTGCTCAAAATATTCTTAATGATCCAAAGGTTGTAAATAACCCCTACTTCACATTACCAAGGAATACCTGGCAAACTCTAGCTAATAATAGTCGACAGACAGCTTCACAGCCTGCTTTGACACAGCCACTAGCCCCACCTAGTAGTGCAACAAAGAAACCAGAAGAGAGATCAGGCATCACACGACCAAAAAATACAAATGAGAGGAACAGATTACATAGAGAGCGATCATCCAGTCTAAAAGATTTCCATTCACAGTTTACTCTGGCACCTGAAAAGGGTAATAGGACATCCTTATCTGGTATAGATAGGTTGACAACACATGCTGATTCAGTTGATGGGACCAGTGATAGAGGAAGTGTAAGCAGTGTTTACTCATCCAAAGACAATGAAACAGATGAACTCAAGGTAGGACTTTATTAGATTTGTTTACAAGAAATGAGAATGCCTAAAATAGGAAAAAACATGTATAAATTTGTTCTCTTATTGTTTTAGTGTAAATGAGAAGTAGGCTTTTATCTGCTCTTTGGTCTGGTTGTTGTCTCTTTGACATATTCCCAAATTCCATTCTCAAATTTATGTTTGTCTGTATTTACTCCAGTCAAGGGGAGATAAATGTTATTGCTTATGCCGGAGAGTAGGCATAAAGTATCACACTGTATTTCTTCTGTTATTGTGGATCTTTCAATTGCATGCAATGAATTTTTTTGTGATATGCTTAAAAATAACTTAGTACATACAACAGGAACATGCAAAAAGTACTTGTAGAATGCCAAAGGACACAAAAAATGATTGTCAAGTAGATGAATACTTGTTTTACATCATGTACAATGTAACTGTATGAAATAAATTTATTTTGGCTTATGTTATTAACCAAGCTTATTATGGAAGGGCAAGAGATAGCCAATGTTTATTGTCAAAAGAAACTCACAGCCACTTTATGCAGTTCCCATGCATTTGATAACACCTTTTCAAAATACATTTTTAAACAAGCTATTTTCAGTCAAAAGCCAATGGTTTTAAAATGTTATTGGAATTACTGAATAAACATATTGACAATATAGATACATTTTATCAATCTTTACCACTGGACATTAATTATATATAAATTAATAACAATCAATAATCAATTGTTGATTTATAAATCATAAGAAGGGGAGATAATTCTTTTGAATTGATCTGTTTGGAAACTGCATTAGTACAACAAAAACATATACATGTATAATGAATTGACAACAAATTTATGCTGTTTATTAGAAACATATACTTTATATATATTTAAACTATCAGTATCAATGCGAAATACAATATAGTCATTTACAATATCTAAATGATCATTTTTGTGAAAATCCCCCAAAAATGCTTTAAAACTCTTATTTGTGAAATTTTTTTGTATTTATTGTGCAGGAATTTTGTCAATTTTGCAAAAAAATAGAATCCAGCTATGGTTCTTTATGTCACAAAATACAATTTTTTTAACTTCATCTTGTGTCATGACTCAAAATACTGCCACTGGCGTATTTTTGGTGCCACTGCTATCCCTTTATCAAATTTTTTTATTCTTGACTATGATGGTAATAATATCAAAATATAAGGGACAAATAGTGGTAAGTTAAGTTGTTAGGTAGCACATGCTGAAATCTCCTTGAATTTATTCATGGCTTTCTATTTCTTTTATAAACAATTTAAATGTCACTAATAGACCCTAATAGCTGAGTAAACCTGTTGATCATCAAAACATTGCTCTCTATGACCTCAGAGGGAAAATTGAAAATAATAACAATAAACTTTAAAGGAAGTAATAATTTTATACAGTACTCAAATACTACTCTTTGAAAATAATAAAACAGTAATGAGAATAAATCGTCCAATGTTATTATTACATTAAAATTATGAATTTACAGTTTTTCAGTTTTTTCAATACTATAAGTGTCAATGTAAACTGCTTGCTATTAAAGACAGGAATGCTTTTCATATAGTAACTGATCATGATGATCACCTTCATTTAAAAAGTTTGATTCATGCAGGGGTTTCATTATCTTTCATGTTGACTGGTACTTTCCACGTTTCTAGGTGGTACTTTTCAATTAATTCCATGAATATCTTATATAAAAATTCCTACATTTTTTGGTCGTATATTGCTATCACGTTGGCGTAGTCGGCGGCGGCGTCGGCGTCGTCGTCATCGTCCGAATACTTTTAGTTTTCGCACTCTAACTTTAGTAACAGTGAATAGAAATCAATGAAATTTTAACACAAGGTTTATGACCACAAAAGGAAGGTTGGGATTGATTTTTGGAGATGAGGTCACAACAGTTTATGAATTAGGGGCCAAAAAGGGGCCCAAATAAGCATTATTTTTGGTTTTGCACCATAACTTTAGTATAAGTAATTAGAAATCTATGAAATTTAAACACAAGGTTTATGACCATAAAAGGAAGGTTAGGTTTGATTTTGGGAGTTTTGGTCCCAACAGTTTAGGAATAAGGGGCCCAAAGGGTCCAAAATTGAACTTTGTGTGATTTCATCAAAAATTGAATAATTGGGGTTCTTTGATATGCCGAATCTAACTATGTATGTAGATTCTTAATTTTTGGTCCCGTTTTCAAATTGGTCTACATTAAGGTCCAAAGGGTCCAAAATTAAACTTAGTTTGATTTTAACAAAAATTGAATCCTTGGGGTTCTTTGATATTCTGAATTTAAAAATGTACTTAGATTTTTAATTATTGGCCTAGTTTTCAAGCTGGTCCAAATGGGGGTCCAAAATTAAACTTTGTTTGATTTCATCAAAAATTGAATAAATGGGTTCTTTGATATGCCAAATCTAAGTGTGTATGTAGATTCTTAATTTTTGGTCCAGTTTTCAAATTGGTCTACATTAAGGTCCAAAGGGTCCAAAATTAAACTAAGTTTGATTTTAACAAAAATTAAATTCTTGGGCTTATTTGATATGCTTTATCTAAATATGTACTTTGATTTTTGATTATGGGCCCAGTTTTCAAGTTGGTCCAAATCAGGATTCCATATCAAGTATTGTGCATTAGCAAGAAATTTTCAATTGCACAGTATTGCACAATAGCAAGAAATATCTAATTGCACAATTTTGTGCAATAGCAATTAATTTTCAATTGGAGTTATCTTTCTTTGTATAGAATAGTAGTTGATAATATATGTTGGAAATTTGCCAGACATGACTATGATGTCATTTTCTATTTTTATTTGCCAATAACTTTATGTAAATAACTTCATTGGAAATTTGCCAATTATAAAATGTTGCTGATGAAGCTTTTTTTCCTTATCTTATCTAAAATGTTTTTAGATAATGTATGTTGGACATTTGCCAGACATGACTATGATGTCATTTTCTATTTTTATTTGCCAATAACTTTATGTAAATAACTTCATTGGAAATTTGCCAATATAAAATGTTGCTGATGAAGTTTTTATACGACCGCAAAATTTGAAAAATTTTTCGTCGTATATTGCTATCACGTTGGCGTCGGCGTCGTCGTCGTCGTCGTCGTCGTCGTCGTCGTCGTCGTCGTCGTCGTCGTCGTCCGGCGTCCGAATACTTTTAGTTTTCGCACTCTAACTTTAGTAAAAGTGAATAAAAATCTATGAAATTTTAACACAAGGTTTATGACCACAAAAGGAAGGTTGGGATTGATTTTGGGAGTTTTGGTCCCAACATTTTAGGAATTAGGGGCCAAAAAGGGCCCAAATAAGCATTTTCTTGGTTTTCGCACTATAACTTTAGTTTAAGTTAATAGAAATCTATGAAATTTTGACACAAGGTTTATGACCACAAAAGAAAGGTTGGGATTGATTTTGGGAGTTTTGGTTCCAACAGTTTAGGAATTAGGGGCCAAAAAAGGGCCCAAATAAGCATTATTCTTGGTTTTCGCACAATTACTTTAGTTTAAGTAAATAGAAATCAATGAAATTTAAACACAATGTTCATGACCACAAAAGGAAGGTTGGGATTGATTTTTGGAGTTGAGGTCACAACAGTTTATGAATTAAGGGCCAAAAAGGGGCCCAAATAAGCATTATTTTTGGTTTTTGCACCATAACTTTAGTATAAGTAAATAGAAATCTATGAAATTTAAGCACAAGGTTTATGACCATAAAAGGAAGGTTGGGTTTGATTTTGGGAGTTTTGGTCCTAACAGTTTAGGAATAAGGGGCCCAAAGGGTCCAAAATTGAACTTTGTGTGATTTCATCAAAAATTGAATAATTGGGGTTCTTTGATATGCCGAATCTAACTCTGTATGTAGATTCTTAATTTTTGGTCCCGTTTTCAAATTGGTCTACATTAAGGTCCAAAGGGTCCAAAATTAAACTTAGTTTGATTTTAACAAAAATTGAATCCTTGGGGTTCTTTGATATACTGAATTTAAAAATGTACTTAGATTTTTAATTATTGGCCTAGTTTTCAAGTTGGTCCAAATGGGGGTCCAAAATTAAACTTTGTTTGATTTCATCAAAAATTGAATAAATGGGTTCTTTGATATGCCAAATCTAACTGTGTATGTAGATTCTTAATTTTTGGTCCAGTTTTCAAATTGGTCTATATTAAGGTCCAAAGGGTCCAAAATTAAACTTAGTTTGATTTTTTAAAAAATTAAATTCTTGGGCTTATTTGATATGCTTTATCTAAATATGTACTTTGATTTTTGATTATGGGCCCAGTTTTCAAGTTGGTCCAAATCAGGATTCCATATCAAGTATTGTGCAATAGCAAGAAATTTTCAATTGCACAGTATTGCACAATAGCAAGAAATATCTAATTGCACAATATTGTGCAATAGCAATTAATTTTCAATTGGAGTTATCTTTCTTTGTATAGAATAGTAGTTGATAATATATGTTGGAAATTTGCCAGACATGACTATGATGTCATTTTCTATTTTTATTTGCCAATAACTTTATGTAAATAACTTCATTGGAAATTTGCCAATATAAAATGTTGCTGATGAAGCTTTTTTTCCTTATCTTATCTAAAATGTTTTTAGATAATGTATGTTGGACATTTGCCAGACATGACTATGATGTCATTTTCTATTTTTATTTGCCAATAACTTTATGTAAATAACTTCATTGGTAATTTGCCAATATAAAATGTTGCTGATGAAGTTTTTTTTATTGTTTTATACAATAAACAATGTATATTCACTTTTACTACCAACCAATCTTTACCATTCAGTGATAACAAGCACTTTATTTTACATTTTAATATTTTATGATGTATTTAAAAGAGTAGTTATTGTTGCAAACTCCATTAGAAATTTGAATTGATATCAGTTTTGGAAAAAGGGAAACGGGGATGTGAAAAAAAAGGGGGGGGGGTTAAATTTTTCTCATTTCAGATTTCATAAATAAAAAGAAAATTTCTCTAAACATTTTTTTGAGAGGATTAATATTCAACAGCATAGTGAATTGCTCAAAGGCAAAAAAAAACTTTTAAGTTCATTAGACCACATTCATTCTGTGTCAGAAACCTATGCTGTGTCAACTATTTAATTTTAGATTTAAAAAGTTTGAAGAAGAAATCTTTAATTGATTTGTAAAATCTTGACATTTGTTTTGTGTAAAAAAAACCCATGTAATGTCAAAAATTTGATCACAATCCAAATTCAGAGCTGTATCACGCTTGAATGTTTTGTCCATACTTGCCCCAACTGTTCAGGGTTCGACCTCTGCGGTCGTATAAAGCTGCGCCCTGCGGAGCACCTGGTTTTTATTGTTTTATACAATAAACAATGTATATTCACTTTTACTACCAACCAATCTTTACCATTCAGTGATAACAAGCACTTTATTTTACATTTTAATATTTTATGATGTATTTAAAAGAGTAGTTATTGTTGCAAACTCCATTAGAAATTTGAATTGATATCAGTTTTGGAAAAAGGGAAACGGGGATGTGAAAAAAAAGGGGGGGGGGGGTTAAATTTTTCTCATTTCAGATTTCATAAATAAAAAGAAAATTTCTTCAAACATTTTTTTGAGAGGATTAATATTCAACAGCATAGTGAATTGCGCAAAGGCAAAAAAAAACCTTTAAGTTCATTAGAACACATTCATTCTGTGTCAGAAACCTATGCTGTGTCAACTATTTCATTTTAGATTTAAAAAGTTTGAAGAAGAAATCTTTAATTGATTTGTAAAATCTTGACATTTGTTTTGTGTAAAAAAAAACCCATGTAATGTCAAAAATTTGATCACAATCCAAATTCAGAGCTGTATCACGCTTGAATGTTTTGTCCATACTTGCCCCAACTGTTCAGGGTTCGACCTCTGCGGTCGTATAAAGCTGCGCCCTGCGGAGCACCTGGTTTTTTCATGATTTTTCACACAACAACATTTCGGAAGAGTACACTGACTGAGAAGAATCAATAAATAAAGACTTTTTTAAGGATTTTAAACTTATTTAAATTATGATTTTAAGATTAGAAACAAAAAGGAAAATTTGTATTCAGGGAAACGTCACCTGATTAAATAAATGAAATTTTGGTAAACAAGATTAAAAACATGCCAACCTGATTACTCTTTTTGTTTTCGTGTAGAAATAATTGGATTTTTAATTACATAAAACTTTATTATGATAAAAAATGTTTACATAGATAATGACATCATAAATAAAGTGCCTAAAAACATGATCAACATCAGGGACAACTCTGTATTCCAGATTATTTTCAACAAATTATGCAAGAAATTCAGTAAACTTGGTTATTTTATTGTTGAGGCCTCGATCGTGAAGATAAAGATGGATGATATTTCAGCTTTATATTTATATAACCAATTATTGTATGTGATTTTGTAATGTCATTGCACAGAGTAAAATAATTAAATAGTAATAAAAACTTGATGTTGGAACAAAACTTATTATAAGTTTATTGAATTAATCTAGATTAATGCAGTTTAACATACAATATAAGTAGAAGGGAGTTCATCCTCGTTCATACGTAACATCTCTGCCTCATACTATAAGCTGAAAAACTATCAAATTGGTTTAAATTATGAAACAGTGCTTTTCTGTACTGGTGTTTTCCAGTCTTGTTCCACATGTTCTCCTTAATACTGTAAATCATTGTATGTGAACATTTAAGAAATATTATCATAAAAAGGGGCATTTAAGTGCTACCTTGACCTTCAGTCTGTCCCATTTCAGTTTCTGTACTCTACCTAAGTTTTCCTCATCCAATTTACTTATACACAATATATGTATAAGAACCAAAACTGGCAGGCAGAGTTTGAATTTGGGTATTGAATCAATTATTATTCTAGAGTTATGACCCTTTTCAACTTTTAAAATTGTAAAGCTTTAGTAGGGGCATTCCTGTCCTCAGACACATTTTTATACGACCGCAAAAATTGAAAATTTTTTGGTCGAATATTGGTATCACGTTGGTGTCGTCGTCGTCGTCAACGGACTACTTTTAATTTTCGCACTCTAACTCTAATCTATGAAATTTAATCACAGGGTTTATGACCAAGAAAGGAAGGTTGGGAATTGATTTTGGGAGTTTTGGTTCCAACAGTTTAGGAATTAGGGGCCAAAAAGGGCCCAAATAAGCATTATTCTTGGTTTTTGCACAATAACTTTAGTTTACATTTGTAAGTCAATAGAAATCAATGAAATTTAAACACAAGGTTTATGACCACAAAAGGAAGGTTGGGATTGATTTTGGGAGTTGAGGTCTCAACAGTTTAGGAATTAGGGGCCAAAAAGGGGCCCAAATAAGCATTATTCTTGGTTTTCTCACCATAACTTTAGTATAAGTAAATAGAAATCTATGAAATATAAACTCAAGGTTTATGACTATAAAAGGAAGGTTGGGTTTGATTTTGGGAGTTTTGGTCCCAACTAGTGAGTTTAGGAATAAGGGGTCCAAAGGGTCCAAATTGAACTTTGATTTCATCAAAAATTGAATATTTGGGGTTCTTTGATATGCCGAATCTAACTGTGTATGTAGATTCTTACTTTTTGGTCCCGTTTTCAAATTGGTCTACATTAAGGTCCAAAGGGTCCAAAATTAAACTTAGTTTGATTTTAACAAAAATAGAATCCTTGGGGTTCTTTGATATGCTGAATCTAAAAATGTACTTAGATTTTTAATTATTGGCCCAGTTTTCAAGTTGGTCCAAATCGGGTTCTAAAATTAAACTTTGTTTGATTTTATCAAAAATTGAATAATTGGGGTTCTTTGATATGCCAAATCTAACTGTGTATGTAGATTCTTAATTTTTAGTCCCGTTTTCAAATTGGTCTACATTAAATACCAAAGGGTCCAAAATTAAACTAAGTTTGATTTTAATGAAAATTGAATTCTTTGGCTATTTTGATATGCTGAATTTAATCATATACTTAGATTTTTGATTATGGGCCCAGTTTTCAAGTTGGTTCAAATCAGGATCCAAAATTATTATATTAAGTATTGTGCAATAGCAAGAAATTTTCAATTGCACAGTATTCAGCAATAGCAAGAAATCTTCAATTGCACAGTATTGTGCAATAGCAAAAAATGTTCAATTGCACAGTATTGTGCAATAGCAAGAAATCTTCAATTGCACAGTATTGTGCAATAGCAAATATTTTCAATTACACAGTATTGCGCAATAGCAAGAAATATCTAATTGCACAATATCGTGCAATAGCAAGACATTTTCAATTGATTGGAGTTATCTTTCTTTGTCCAGAATAGTAGTTGAATCAACTTAAATCATTGTTTTATACAATACACAATGTATATTCACTTTTACTACCAGCTGATAAATTAAAACAATCTTTACCATTCAGTGATAACAAGCACTTTTTGTTACATTTTTGGAAAATGACGCAGTCATTGTTCCATAACTGCCGACCTGATTTCTCTGCCTACCGCGCTTGGTTTCGTATTTACTAATTTCAATACAAACTGGAGGAATGTGCTTGTGTTATCATTATGCATGAGCATTGTGTAGTAATCAGCCAGGAACCAGTTTACAAACTAACTGGTTTCTGTTTGTATTCCACTACAGTCGAAGAAAGTGTTGTAGTTTGACAGGAACCAGTCCAGAATTTTGTAAACTACAAAACGTAATCGGTTATTATCATTCCGTTTTGGTGTTTCATACCGACTTATATGGTTTGAATAAGCTTAAGACCCTTCAAACATTAATGTGATAGGTATATTAAAGACTGTTTTACAAAAGGATGAAACTGTTTTGCTTTAAAAGTCGTACTATAGTGATATATGTTATGTACGGATTTCCACTCTCACCGGTTAATTTCTTCTTTTACACGTGCTTTTGAAACTTCCTGTTTAAACATCGCAAGTTTTAACATTGTTTTTTGAGTGAATTAAACTTATTTTAACAATCACGAAGCGTTCGGGAATCATTTCAAGCAGTTTCTTCTTCTCTTTGATGATGGAAAATAGGCTTTCTCAAGAAAATACCGCAAACGATCGCAGAGGAATTGAAACGTACAAGTCAAGTCGGCACCTGGTTAAATTGGCATCTAGTCAAATCGGCACCTATTTGACGTCAATTCGGCTTCCAATAATATTTATTATAATATTTTCTATTCAATTAATTAATAACTGTTACCAAGTACATAGTGAATATTAGGTAAACAACGAGACCAAAGTGAATATGTTGTTGTGTATAAAAGTAAACAACGAAGCTATTGTTTTAACCATTAGACAATTATTAAAATTAAATGAAAAACTATGAGTCCCTTTCAATAAATCAAACTTTCATGCCAAATAATTAGCAAATTTAAGGTGGTTTTTTTTTCAGTAATGTTTAAACAGCATTAAACAAACAATCCTGTAAAAGACTTAACTGGTTAAATAATGCATAAAAATATCCAATAAGGCTATTTTATTTTTTTCTGGGACGCCTTCCTAAGACGTTCGTAGGAAGGCGTCCCAGAAAAAAATTAACATAAGCCTTGTGGTCATAGGAAGGTGTCCCAGAATAAAATTTAAAAAGCCTTGCCAGACGTAATAATTATTTGGACTACTCATATATATCATTAAAAATACACCAAAAAATTCATGTAGTTGAGAAAAATAAATACATTCAAAATGTACATGAACATCCAAAAAAGTGAAAGTTAGTATTAACTCTTTTTGCTTTAAAAATTTACAACTGCATTTAAGTATTGAATGCTTTCTTTTGTAAATTCATTGAGGTGTAAAAGCGTTGACCGAAGTACTTTTTGTATGAAGCGCGTAAGCGCTTCATTCTAAAAATGTGCACACGGTCAACGCTTTTGCAACCCTATGAGGTTACAAAAAGAAACATTCAATACTTATAATTACTTTTTTTAGCTAGGATCATGAAAACACGAATTTTATAACTTTTTTATTCAATTCATCTGTGCACTTTATTGTGGGACCACGTGTTATCATGAATGAAAAGTTTTATAGAGTGATGCAATTGCTTGAGGAATAACATGTGATGTGCAGTTAGCCAATCAGAATAAAGTATTATAATGAAACATATATCAAATGTAATTATAACAAAATACATTACGTTGTAAGAGTTATCTCCCCAAACACTGTTTTTCTTGTGGCCACCTCTCCTTCGTAACCGTAAAAGATTTTATTTTACCAAATTGCTCGTTACATATTTAGGATAAGAATATTCGTTTGAACCATAGCTCTATGGGGACTCCATATGAGAGTTATTCCCCCTTTTTCATTTGATTCAAGCGATATGCATTTTCAACTGGTAAACCATAACTGATAGAGACCTAGGGTCTTTATGAGGTCATTGGTACTAAAAATGAAAATGAGGTCAATGTCAAAGGTCAAGGTCATATTATAAATTTTGATTTTGGCTTATTTTCACTTCTTTTCAAATACTGTATGACATTTTGACAAATAATTTTTCATAAATTATTAGTTGCGACATGTCCTTACTTGTATATTTTGGTTGAAAGGCTGCGCATACAATAAAAGGGAGTTTTTGTCCATCTTACATTTAAAATTACGCGTCAAGTGGTAGTACTCATTAACCAAACATATTAAAGACCTAGGATATTTTGATTCAAGGTCCATGGTTTGTGACCTTGAAATTGAGGTCAAGGTCATAGGTTAATAGGACGTCATAAAGCCATAGGAACTAACATTTTAAACTGATTTTTCATATTTCAATATAAAAATAGATCTTTTCTAGTGGAAAGACTTCAATTGTTCTCTGAACAATTTGTTTTTAATTTACATCATATTTTCTGGGAGAAGGGGGTTCAGACTATGTGGTATCAGGTCTGTTTGCGCCCAATACACTTTCGCACCTCGCACGTTCACACCCAAGGTCCGTTCGCACTCTACTCATTCGCGCCCAATTTTAATTCAAATTCAAGTTGAATAATTGGAAAATCATGATTGTTGTTTTAAATTGCTTTGGTGTAAATACTGAATGTATTTTTAGCTTGGTATGAGTAAAACATTGAAGATTTTAAAGGAAAAACACAAAAGATAATTGTTTTTAAGCCCTTTGATCTGAAACAACAAAACAATAAAATATAGGAACCAAAATATAGCAATCCACTATTATAACCAAACATGATAAAATTTATTCAACACACAGAAAAAAAATAGTCAGAATCTCACTTCATTATGAAAGAGGTCAATGAAACAAAGTATAGCAATACACTAACCAAAACATGATTAAGAGTTATTCAACGCTAAATAAAACGTTGACAAAATACCACTTTATTTAGAAACGATTATTATTATCTTTAACAATACGCTATCCAAAACATGATTAAGATTTATTCAACACAAAAAAAAAATGCTGTCTCACTTTATTTTGAGACAATGACAACAATTATACTTATAAGAAAACACTTGCTTACAGAGTTATTAAACACAAAACCAATTAAGATTAGTTGCGAACATGTAGGGTGTGAAAGTGAAAGGGGGCGAACATGAGTTGGTGCAAACGTGAATGGGCGCGAACGGACCCGGATTCAGCCTATGTACCAGTGAGAAATATAGAAGCCTTTCTACGGTATTTATTTGTACAATTCAGGTAGTCTTGACCTATTCATTTGTCTTAAAAAAAAAACCCAGCCAGTTGGCACCTTCACTTCACACACACACATATACGAATATCAATTATATGCTTACGAGACATGTTGCATTGTTAAACTAATTACGGTATGTGAAAATCAAGACTTGCATAAAAACTATCCCAATATTAGAGACAGTGGCGTCATTTTTCTTCAGAGCTTTCAGCTCTTTGATTATATTTTATGATGTATTTAAATGAGTAGTTATTGTTGCAAACTCCATTAGAAATTTGAATTGAGATCAGTTTTGAAAAAAGGGAAAGGGGGATGTGAAAAAAAAATGGTGGGGGGGGGGGGGGTTAATTTTTCTCATTTCAGATTTCATAAATAAAAAGAAAATTTCTTCAAACATTTTTTTGAGAGGATTAATATTCAACAGCATAGTGATTGCTCAAAGACAAAAAAATTATTTTAAATTCATTAGACCACATTCATTCTGTGTCCAAAACCTATGCTGTGTCAACTATTTAATCACAATCCAAATTTAGAGTTGAATGTTGTGTCCATACTTGCCCCAACCGTTCAGGGTTCAACCTCTGCGGTCGTATAAAGCTGTGCCCTGCGGAGCATCTGGTTATTTTTGTTAAATGTCATTCACCAATGTATCAAATAAATGGTGTATGTAATTGTATTCCTGTACGAGTTTTAGTTCTTAGTGTAAAATGACTTGTGTTTAGTAACAAGTTTCATTCCTACTTTATGTTTGCCCAGTTACAGTACCTGAAAATAGATACATTGTACATGTAAGTAAACAACTGATAAACCTTGTGCTTTGATCAAATATCATATTCTTAATTAAACTCACTTTGTCAACTTTAAATTGATTCAGAGTTTGTTGACAAGAACTTCCCAACAAAATGGGGTATTGTCCGCCATAAATCTTCAGGTAGTAATAAAAGACAAGATAACAGGTACATTAATATTCATCTTTAAAATGTGTATCCTTCTGTTACTGTCACATGACAGAATACTTTACCTTTATGAATATTACCGTATTTTGGGGAAAATTACACTCATTTATTATTACCAAGTTTTAACGGAATTTTTATTACAATATTAAAATGAATTTAGAATATCCTGTTGACAAATGTATTTGTAAGTATCTTCGAAACAGTTTGATTTCATACATGGTCCTGTATCTGACACCTATTCAATTATTTGCTTGGAACTAGCAGAACATTAATCCGCTCTTTTCATGTTCAAAGATAACTATAGTGTACACTTCAGATGAATCAAGGCTTAGCTGACCAATGTCAATAACATGTCAATAACATCAAAACTTTGTGTATCAGCTTTGAATAAATAAAATTTGTAAAGTTTGTGAAATATCAAATAATTGTTTTAACAAATCCAGGATAATCCTTTACAGCTGCTAAAGAATTGATGTTTATTTAGTTTTGATTTTAAATGGTGTGGTAATTCTAATTTATCAATAGTTTTGGGATTAACTTTTGTTTGAAGTTGACACAAGATACTGAAATTCACCAAAATATTTAGACATTGGATAAATTTTGCTGCTTTGGACTTCTTTTTTTTTCAAAGTTCAAATTGATACTTGAAATACAAGTACATCGATTATATTCTCAAGAACAAAACTTTTAATTGTCAAGTAAATCAAACATTTTCTGATCAGATTTATATTGAAGCATGTGATTTAAATTTTATTGCGATGATAAAATGAAGGATTATGCAAATTTATAAGACATTTACGAAGACTAGCACATCATAAAAGTTTTATGATTCACTATTATATGGAAATGATTATCTGAGTTGCACAATGGATGATACAGATTATTTATATCTTATAAATCATCTTGATCTATATGTTGACTTGTACATCTGGAAAAATCGTCTAATATGTCAGGTGAGAGGGACATTTTTATACTTTCTATCAAAATATTAAGACCTACTACACATATGACATTATTAAACATTGACTTCTTCCGAACTGGATCCTTCAAGCAAAAGAACAGTACTTAAATCTGTAACATATTTATGTAAAATATAAAAAAAAACTTCGGTGTCAGCTAAAACAGTAACTGATGCTTTTTCTCATCCAAAGTATTGTTAAGTCTGGTAATGCCTTAAGATGAAGAAATTCAGACAAGAGTGATAAGAAAGATTCTTTATAAAATCTATGTGAACAGAGAAAAATATTGAATCTCCTTGTTATATAATATATGAAAAAAAGAATTCATTCTGCTTGAAAAACAAGCACAGATAAAGTTATTGTATGTAGTTTTAAGTTTGTCTTTCTTCTTAGAATATGAAATCCTGTATGTAATGTTCACTCTGAACTAAATTTGTACCATTCCATAGTTTGCACAATCGTCCCACCATACATGGTGCATTACTCTTACATGAGTTGACATCTGATTGCTCTTATTTGCCAAATACTTAAACATAAATACCACAAATACCAATGGTTTGTGGTTAACCTTGGCTGGTGATTCAACTAATGACATCCCTATTACCTAACCACAATGCAATACGAGAGCATAAAACCAATAGACCATGTTCAACTGATTTGTCACATGATTGAACAATTGATCTGATAACAAAACAGAGACACCTCCTGATTTGTCTCTAATCCTAACAAAAAACAGACAGGACAATTTTTATGAATTCATAATACAAGCTATGGTTTCACTGTAAAAATAAGCATAATTACTTTAATAATCTTTATTGTGGTCAGATCTTGATCAAAATTAAAAAGAAGGCAAAAATCATCCTTGATTGTGGTCACTTCTCTTTTGAGATTTGTCAACTTTTATAGTATATAATGGAAGAAATGTTGGTTAGAATTTTTGTACAACAAAGTATCCATAAAAATTTCTACAATTCACTCATTTCTGATAGGTCTTACTTTGACATTAGTTATTAGACCTTTCATAGTGTCACATGAATTGTATTAATGTATGTGTGTAATAGATACATAATGAAGAATGAAAAAAAGAATACTAGTAAAATAATAACATTTAAAGTAATTATTAGTATTGACAAGTTTTATGTCAAGGTGATGGAATGTGTCGTCCCCGGTCCCCAGGCATTTAGATGGGTAGAAGACATTATGAATTAAATGACGTATATTGACTGTATGATTTGGTGTACAATTACATCAAATTAGGCAAATAAAAATGAGAGATACCCCCAATTTTAATGTTATATCAATCAAATAAGATTCATTATTAACTTCTTTAAGTCTTTCATCTAGAATTTAGTGGTGCATTAAATAGAGTCAAAATGAAGTACAATCGCTAACAATTACAGAAAGATTTTCCTTTAGATCGGAATCATAGCCGTTTAATTAAAGGTTATGTAATATAACATTAAAAGTAAGTACACAACCATTGTTTTGTAAGAAGGTTTAGATCTCACTTTTTATCCACTATAAGATGGATGTTTTGGGAGGATTGTAGAATTGATAGATTGGATGGTATTACACACCTGTATAATTGTGACCTGATTGTTGTATTATTTACATAAATTACAAATTCTGACAGGTATCTTATATTTAATGGTATCATACTATAAGGATTGTAGTGTTTTAAATGTACAAAATCATTGGAATTTGGGATTTTATTGAAAGGACAACATTGTTTTTAGTGTAGAAAGGATACATTTAAAATGTTTGTTAAACCTGGGATTGGTTTCAAGTAAGCTTATTTCATTACATGTTTTTCATGAAGAGTATACACATGGCAGGTATTTGTTTATTGCTGGATTTAGTAAATAAATTTCTTCTTTGACATGAGGTATGGGACAAATTGTTTGCTAATGTAATGCAGCCATTTTTGTTATGCCTCAGCTCTCTGACAGCGATAAAGAATATTATCAGGCATTGGCATCAATAGATAATGTTGAGTTTAATTCTCTATGTATCTTAGTTAGAACTTCTCTTGATAATACAGGTTTGCTCTTATTGCAGATTTTTACTCAAGGTATATTTGCATGTAGACAAAATCTCTGATTTTCAGTTTTATTATTTGGAAGCTAGATGGCTTTAACTGTTATAGTCTTAAAATTTCCTAGCAGATGTTATTCTGGTTTGCTAGAAAGGATATTTATGAAATTTATAGTGTTTTATTCCATCTGCAGAGAGACAAACTTTTTTTTTAATTTTGACAATTTTCTGTGTTGTTTCTTGTTATGAAGTTCAATTTGATAAATTTATATATATGTCTCATGATTATTATTGAATAAACTTTTTTTTTTGTATGACTAGATCTTCATAATATTTTGTTCTTCCTATTAATTTTGAAAATCTACTTTTCCAGTCTTAGTTATTGGTCTGTAATTAATTAGAATGTGACAGTTGAGCATATGTCATCCTAACTCAGGTGTTTATAGTGTAGTCGAGATCATTTTAGAAACATTTCATAAGCCCTGACTATCTATTTTCTACAGAGTAACACATATGTATAAAAAAATTTTGTGAAAGATTATTTTGAAATCAGTGGCGGATCCAAAACTTTGTATAAGGGGTGAGTGGGGTGGGGAGTGGGGGCACTGACTGCCATAAGAGGGGGCGGCTACAGTCATACTATACAATACACCAAATTTTCCCCACAAAATGGCGGGCTCAGGCACTACAGCCCCACTCCCTTCTGGATTCAACTATGCTAATCTGAAACAGAGAATGTCATTCAGGATTATATTTAATGCTTCATTTATTTTTTTAAAACCCAAGTTAAGGTCTAAGAAACTAACTTTGAGTCATGAACTATGATATATATTGTTACACTCCTTTGTCTGGTGGCTTCAATGAAAAATTGGTCACCTAACCTACTTTTGATGTTTCACTGACTTTCAAGAAATTTGAATTCTGACTACTAATTCTCTTATAGTTTGTCCTGTAGCCATGATACTAGTAACCATATTTTCAGATGCATCTTTCAGTAAATATTTTCTAAAGTATTATAAACCAATTATTTGAATATTTCATGCTTTTTCACTTTGAAATTCAATTCTACTTCAATAACAGATTTAATTACCATTTGATTTAAAGAGGCTGTAATTTATTATAAGAATGAGTCAAAGTTTGTAATTGTAGACAACTTATCTTTTACTTTCACAAACCTTCAGATAGGTTAAAAATGTGATGTTATACAATCTAGTTAGAAAGAAATATAGTACAAATTGTAATCCCTGATGCAGTATTTATCTCTATACAACTTGTAGTTGGTGTGGATACACTTTTTTATCAAGACTTAGAATTTATTTCTTGATTAATATCATTTTGTAAAACTACAATTAGACCAGAACCGATAACACATATTAATATCTGATGGATTTTATGCATATATTGCATGTTATGAGAGGCAATAAAATTAATTCTGTAATTATTGATATCAGTTCTGGGAGACAATTTGTCTCCAGAGATGATGAATTTGGAAAAGGTATTGATTTGAGGTATGAGAATAATTGGAAGTCCATGTTTAGTTTGCTTTGATAATTATACAGCAGACAAGCATAAAACTATTGGTTAATGTCATTTTAATAAATAATATTATCTTTTATTACAGATGGCTAAATCTAGTGAGTTACAGGCTGCAGGAAGATCACAGTCAGCTTCAGCCTTGCATCCTGCAGGGTCACAGGCTAGTGTAGGGACCAGATATGAGGTAAGTTTTAAGAATAACATTGGGACAGGTTGAAGATGAGGAGAAAATAGAATACAAGATGCTCTTGATGAAAATCAGTCAATTATACTTGTAAAATTCTTCAAATGTTAAAAAAAAGAAATTTCAGGCTTGGGTTCTGGGATTTAATATATTGGGTAAAAACCCATATCAATACACCCTCAATCATACAGGTAACCAGTCAAAGAGAGAAACCAGGTCATAATAGGGAGCAAATGGAAATGTTGGAACTGGCCTGTGGTCTGCTTATGTACAAAGTTAGATATTGTAATGCAAGCAAACAAAAGGTAAGAATAGCAAGTGTTTGCAAGCTTGATAAGCTTTGAGGTTGTGTATGCAAAGCAGAGCCATAGAGAAACTTTAGTAGAATTATCAACAAGCACTTTACAATGGTCTGTTTACAGAGTTTCCATATACGGTTTGTCACCTATAGTCAGGTAACAATTAAGTAAAGCGAGAAGCATTCAAAAGTAAAGCAGTGAGTTTCTTTTTGATTATAGTGTAAAACTAGGTATTGGTATGCATTAAACAGTGTTAAGCAAGTTATCTTCTAGAATTATAGGTTTTACTTTTTATTGAAGTGCATCCAAAGGAAGGTCTAAATGCCTTCATTGATTTGATTTAATTTTGAGTTGGATGTATACTAAAGTAAAGGACTGCCTATAATTAAAAAAAAATTGTTTTAGAAATTTTATTGAATATGGAAAGATTTCTTGAATATTGCAATGCTTTGTTTGATTTCATGTTTTATACTTTCAAATCTTGTCCCGAGAAAACTTTCAGCTTTTAAGTAGAATTATTTTGTGTGAAGTGAGAGTGAGCTAGACAGCACAGCATTTTAAAGCATGTTTAAAATAAATGAAGGATTTCTGGATTTTGTTTTACATTTAATATGTCTGTATAATGAAAGCTTAGCGACCATGATTAGAGGGTACTCATGATTTTGTTAAATCAGGAAGCCAGAGATTTAGAAGTTGATATGTAGCTACAATTGAAGGCTAAAAGAGCAAAATGGGAAATGAAATCAGAATGATTAATGCTTGTTATCAAGAATGGACTGTTAGACTTGCCAGTAACAAATTAGCAAAAATTGGTTGTTTATTCAAATAAATTTAATGCTGTTTATTGAAAATAAAGAAAAAGAAGGGTTGATTAATTTAGAATACAATATTTGCATGTTTTCTTAAATCTAATTGAATGGTATTTAATTATTCAAGGTTATAGGTTTATCTTGAACATAATAAACTTCTACTTTGATTTTAATCAGAAGTAAACAATAAGTTCATCAGAGAATAGAAGGTTAAATAGAAATATATCAACAGAAAAGATTGTTATTTAAACAATGTTGAAAAAGGTATGCTTAATCTTACGACGCCGCTGATTTTAAGCATGCCTGTGTAAGGTTGTTACTTTTGTTTTGAATTGTTATTGATACTTATTTGTGTAAGAGTTTTCTGTGTTTAACAAATCAGTTGAAATAAAATCCAAACAGATGCTTAAAGCAAGTTTAAATGTCACTGAACCATGCGTACTAGTTAAGTCAAGGTATGAATTTGGTGAAAATGTTGAGTAAAATAAACTGTTTGATTTTAGGATCTGATGTACATGAAGAAAGGCTGGTTGATCAAGCAAGGTCTATCAGAGAAAGATTGGAAGAAGCATTGGTTTGTCTTGACTGGAAATTCTTTACGTTATTATAAAGATGCCAAAGCCGAGGAAACAAACACTTTAGATGGTAGAATAGATCTATCTACATGTTACGATATTGTTGAAGTCAGTATTGGTAGGAATTATGGATTTCGTATAAAGGTAAGTTCAAATAAGTAATCATTTTGATCTTAATTTTTGTAATGGAGCTAGGATTGATTTGATCTTTATTGTGCATTAACTCTTTCATCAGGTTTTAGTAAAATATAAAGAAATACCCTATATATTCAATTTGAAGGATGATTTTCAAATAACAAATTTTTTATAGTCCTACACTGTAAACCAACTTATTTTCACGGATACTTTATTTCGCATTAATATAAAAAAGAAGATATGGTATGATTGCCAATGAGACAACTCTCCACAAGAGACCAAAATGACACAGACATTAACAAATATAGGTCACCTTACAGTCTTCAACAATGAGCAAAGCCCATACCGCATAGTCAGCTATAAAAGGCCCTTTATATCCCTTTTTGCTGCAATTTAATTTCACGATTTTCAAATTAACTTTAAGTAGTTGAACGATCTATGATTTACATATTCCCGATGATATATATATTCGCGTTATTTTTCTACTCTCAAAAATAAGTTGGTTTACAGTAAGTTGAATGTCTCTTTCTGACTTTGTTTGTTTTTAGCCAAAGTAAGGTTAAAATGTTATATTTCTACTTGTTGCAGACAAGAAATGGAGAGTATTTGTTGTCAGCAATGACCTCCGGCATAAGGAACAACTGGATGAAAGCTGTTCGCCTTGTTATGGATTTACAAAACTCAAATGTAAAATCAGAGTCTAAATCTTCTTCCACTGACTCTTCTCGTCAAGGTTCAGAAGAATTAGACCAGGCAGTTGTCAACGGTAGACTTGGCACTGCAGCTACTAGTGATAGTAAGCAAGACACTAAAAAGAAAGAAAGTTTGAAAAATGCTCGTAGACATCATTCTGATATTAATTTAGCTGTGAATGTAGGACAGTTGTTGAAGGTGAATGAACTGAGTGATAGTTTGGAAGGTCTTGACCTGGGAAATGTTCAGGTTCCAGAACAATCTACTCTATCTAGGGATATAGCTGATGCAGGTGATGAACCAAAGCTCAGAATGTCTGCTAGTGAATCTGCTGTTGATAGTCTTCCATTAAATAGATTTGTAGAAGGTAGTGAAAACGTAACTCCAGTATCCGCATCAGCCAATACTGCTGATCCAACACGGCCTAAAAAGAGTGAGAGTAAGAAAGAAGAAGATGAAAGAAAACAACGAGCAAAATCACCTAGTGCCAGAATCAAGGACAAAACAAGGTCAAAAGCTCAAAAAGTATCTTCTGATGATCTAAGAATGGCTATACCTGGGTCTGATAAAGATGATACTAAATACTCTAGTTCTGATGGAGATACAGGGGATCAGGAATCATCTCAAGCTGTAAGTTGTAATTATTCTTTATTCAACATGGATACAATAAAATTGATATTCGTATATGAATATTATATATAAATGTGAGGTTTTTTGGCATTTTTTTTTTTTTTTTTATAGTAGATACAACGAAATTGTCAGTAAAAAATTATTAGCAGGACAAGATCTTTCCATCCTAATCCTGTTACCTTCACATTTAGAAATCTTTCTATCAATGGACAGGGTGCCATTATTTTCCCTTATTTTTCACTGAAATTGGAGGTTTGATAAAAGATTTACAGTTATGATTTTGTTAAAGTTGAGATACTGCAAAAAAAACTAAAACTTGGGGTTGAGAATCCATGATTTCACAATAAAAGTATATGTGAGTCAATGAAAAGTCACTAGAGATGAAGAAATAATAGAGTTTGGTCAGTTTCTATTAGTTTTTGGATCACAATTCTGGAGCACATGAAAATTTTGATTAAATAATTTACCATGATGTGTTTGTCATTATAAATAACATCTCTCATTTAATAGTTTTTGTGGAACATGCTTGTGTGCAAAATTTTTATGTTAAAAATGTGTCAATATATGCATTATATCATAATGTGTATATAAATTAAATTTATTCTGTGCTTAGCCTTTGGAGTATAAAATCTACATAATTGTTAATAAAATTTGATAGATCTGATGGTTTAATTTTTGTTCATACTCTTTAATCATTTTTACACTTTAAGGGGCTTATTGTATAGTACAAAATGTACTTCAATTTTTTGGTCCTAAAGTGGCAGAAGTGAATCTCGTTTCCTTTGGAGACTGGGTAAATGATGCTTTATAATTAATATAAACATAAGGTGATGTGGAATAATACTTGTATCCACCAAACTTCCAAAGAGAAAGGCCACACTTAGAAATATTTTGGTTTGCCCAAATCCTTTTCTTGACAAAGAGAAATTTAAGTGTTCGATGCAGATGTTTATTAATCTTCATGCTTATTTGATAAAAAAAAATTCACGTCAGGACAATAAAATATTTTTGAGTAGGCAGCTATTTTCTGGCTAGGTAAGTTAGGACAAACACACAAAGGATATGGATGTAGACAGCTTCAAACCACCAAATACAGCCTTTAACAATGAGCATGTATTTTACATTTTCTTTCCTTTTTTGCATAGATTGAAAGCAAATAATCAGTAAATCTATTTTAGGAAATAATCTCTTAGTCTTACTTTTCTAACTTTAGTAACGTTCTCCTACAATTTATTTATAATTAAAACATGTATGATATTGATCTATGTCTAAATGTTTCACAATATCTGCAAATTAGAAAAAATCATATTAATATTGATGGTTCTTCTTTCACAACACATGTGTATCTTGTCTTCTATTTATTTTGTAACATTTATTTTGTCATTGATTATTGATTATTTTTCACCACATGTTGCATATTCTTACACCTAATAACAGGACTGTATCTTTATCTGGTAGTCAATTTTATAAAATACTTTGTGTTAATGTACCTTGTAAGACTGATTGAGCACTTTGTTTATGTTAAACTAATGGAATTTAAACATTCTTATGTTTTATTCAAGTGATGTTGTGAGTGAAATTTATAAATGTCCTTTAATTTTATAGATTGGAACTTATGTAATGGATGTTGTTGACAAAGCTTTAACATGGAAAGCACAACCTTTATATCCGTACATGATGAGATACAAAGATATTTGCATTTTGACATGTGTCACATGTATGCTTTTAGTGCAGTTGGAAAGAAAACTGATAAATAAACAATGTGGATATCATTAGAATAGGATAACATATAATATGTAAATGATGTTTATGTTTGTTACAGGAGACGTCCTACCATTCTTTGATGGATGATAACCTGACCGCTTCCTCTGGGGATGGCATGTTGGTGGAACTACTAGAAACTGAGGTGGGTATATCGTATGTTACATATATTTTTGTGAGGATTTAATTTTCTTCGTGCATAGCTGTGTGGTCTATATAGTTGTAGTCCTGTCAATACTTGGGTAAAGGTTCAGGTGTCACTCCAGTACACATCAGGTGAAAGGTCAGGCATCACATCAGTACACATGAGGTTAGAGTTCAGGCATCACTTCGGTAGTATTTACAGCTATAAATGGATTTTAGAATTTTTACCTGCGTTTATAAAGGTAATCTTTTGGAAAGTCAGTCATTTCCGTCATTAGAACTCACCTTAATGAGATTCATCATTATATATTTATACAAAAAAGTAGATGTGGTATGATTGCCAATGAGACAGCTATATCCACTAAAAACCAAATGACAGTGAAGTACATAACTATTAGACGCTTTATGGCCTTCCACAATAAAAAAAATAAACATATTGTATAAACTACTAGACACTTTATGGCCTTCAACAATAAGGATAAAAATACTGTATAGTACTGATTGACTGATTAGAGATTGCTGTATGCCACATCGGGTACATTATAGTAAGGTCTCTGGCATATCAAAATTTGAAAAAAATTCAAGAGAAAAACCAACTTTTATTGCTTAAAACAACATACAAAAAACATATAATCATGTAGTCCTTGGTGTAGAAAGTGGCATTATATCTTTGATAATCAGACTATGTAATAAGATAAACTTTGTGATAGATAACCAAAGTTCAAAAACTCTTAGCTGAATTGATAGGAAACTATTCTTAAAAAACAAAATTTCATACAACTTATATATACAGTGAGAAAATTTATCACTATTTGAAATGGTTGCAGGTTTCTGTTTAATTTCTTTGTCTTCCTATATGCATTAGTAGATTGTTTTACTTGTATTTTTGGTTGCAATTTTTTAAGACAAATGTTTAGTCAGATAAGGGTAAAATTAATTGCTTTCAATTCACTTTTACTGTGGTTATAGTTAGATATAAGCTACATATAAAGACAGTGATTACATTTCACCTTACTTAGTTTAATATTTTACTGATTTTCCCAGATAACAAGGTGTAAATGTAGTCCAGATTTCTGATTTATTAAAGATTTGATTGATTTTAAACCACCCCAAAACAGCAAACCTTGTACTTAGCAAGTAGAAGTTAATTTTTACACATTTATCTTACAAGCTAGAAAGTTGAGGAAAAGATTATTTTTGATTGACAAAAAGATTATATTTACTGTAATTATCTATAAGACATGATAAAAGTAGCTAACATTCAGATAAAAGTCCCATTAGGTCAGGTAAATTTACCAGGTAAGGCCATGAAAAACATTTCCTTCATTTTCGGCAGCAGTTCAAATAGAATAAGATGGGAATTTTGTTTGATGTTTAGACTTCAGACAAAAATAGTTTTTGATTTATTGTTAATAGAAATTGAAAGGGTTAGAGTTTATTAAATATGATAAAATCTTGAATCTATGTAACAATCGCTATGTTTAGATTCATTGAAATTGATTTGATCCCGCCTTGACCATTGATTGATAGTTGATTGCAAGTAGCCTTTGAATTATTGATTCTTGACATGGTAGTCATCAAGTCATAAAAGTTATCTTGTTTTAAAGCTCCCCAATAAACCTAATCACTGTTTTATGGACAAAGCAATAGCATAAAATAAGGATCAGTTTTAAAGTGCATTAAGAAAGATAGATTTGATTGTGAAGCTGCCAATATTTTGACTGGTGATTCAATTTTGCAGCTATGTCTCAGAGCAAAAAATTGGTAGGATAATTTTAGTGTTTTGTTTACAGTTGCACTTTAGTTTCTGGAGAACAATCGTAAAAATGGGATAATTGATATGATATTCTTTTGTGATCTTAAGGGATAACTCAGTCTCTTGGTGATCAATAACATTTTCATATTTGTGCCTGACTTTGGAAGAAAAAATAAAGACAATAAAGTATCTGAGGGATTTTAAGTAAACAGCCGTGTTGTGTAATTTTGCAGCATTTATTTATAATTCTGAGATTAAACAAGGAAAAATTATTTGACAGTTGTGGTGCTTAACACACTTTACTTTCTTTACAGCATACCTTTTGTTTACAGTATGATAGATTGATTTATTTTTGTGATTTTCTTTAATAAACAGATTGTGACACAACTGATGATTTATAAAACATTAAAACAAGACTGGATAATAGTTGGATAGGAGGGGTAATGGACTATCACTTAATTTCTCCTCACTTTACATTGTACCTTAATTGGAGACATTTATACAGCAATTAATTCAGAAATGATAGCACAAAAAAATTATCAATAATTCTCATTATTGCAATTTTCTAAATTTGTCCCTGTGAAGAAATATTCATTGTTTTAAGAATGATTAAAAGTATAATGGTAATATAATTGCAGGTTGATTCCCTCAAGGACCAGTTGGATCATACTCATGACGAAATTGTAAAATTACACGAGACAAACATGGATTTAAAGAATCGATTACAAACTGCAGTACGAGAAAAGGACGTAACACAGGTATACAAGTTGATTATCTCCCTCTAGCATGGTTCTGCCGTAGATCATTCGACCGTAGATGAACACAGGCAGATAGTTTGCACAAATATGTAGATATGATGCTACAGAGCTTCATTACAAATTCTGCTAATCTTATGTTTGCCATGGTTTGCTTTAATTTGTAATTTAATGTTTTTGTTGTTTTTGCTTTCTTTAATTTTATCGCAAAATTGAGTGCTTCAGAAGCTGCCATTAATACTTATCATTTAGATACTTCAAGTTTTTATTTTCCAATTATTGAAATGAATATCAAAATGTAATATTTATATGTATCTATTACATTCTAATATAAGGAAGTTTGATCAAAACGTCTTGACCAATTGAAAATGTGTACCTAAATATACCTCATGGTATAAAGCAAATATTTGTAAACTAAAAATATTTTTTGAGAAAAGATATGTCCAATAACATAGAAAATGATGGTAAATAACTGGACTTATTTCAGTCATTCATTTTATATATGTCACATATGTTTAATGAAATAGCATTTCATATAAAGTTTGGAACTTAAAGTACAACACTCTGTATTTAAAAACAAATATATATATGTTAAGATTTAGGCAACAAATGTATATTGTCAGAGAACAGTTTGAATTAGAATTTAGGCATAGTAGATATTTTTGGATGAGATGCTAGATTATAGTGATAGCTTACATTATGCCTATTAAAGGACATAAAGCTTAATTCAGCTTTATAATAAGCTCAGGGCTATTCCAGGAATATCTGAATGGGAGTGTTAAAAGGCATTTTTATTTTTTACATGAAATCATCATGTTTTTAAAATTACACCATATTATGCTAGCAACTAGTACAAATCCAATAGACAACTTTCGAGTTCGATGCATTTCCGTCAAAAACTCTGGTTTTAGTGAACGTCATTTGTGCGTTAAGGGGCGTCGTCACTTCCATTCCAATGTTGAGCGAGTGGTTGGAAAACTATAATTCTATAATTGTACGAATTATACGACAAATTGAATTCTCAAAATTGACAATCCGCATTGATGTCATTAGGGAATTGTCATTAAGTACCTACAGAACAACCATTATTTCTAGTTTATCCTGCACAATGACGATCACCAAGACGCTTGATGAACGTAAATAGTGCAGGGATACAGGCGACCCCCTCTATCTGGTAAATGACGTCATAAAGGCGCGTATAATTGACGAGTTTTTTCCGGTGACGGATGAACTCGAAAGTGGTCTATTGTTAAAGGCCTTGCAACACCTCAAATAGATATTTTTGAGTAGCCCTCATTATGTTTATGAGTTTTAGCTACTTCATTTGCTAATTTGGTTTAGTTTTCTTATTATTTCAGTCTTATCTGTAGCCATTTGCATGTTTATTACTTTCATTTTATATATTTTTAATTTAATTGTACAAATCTTTATTTCATAAATTGTTTGAGACAGGTAATTGTACTAATTTTAACTGAAGTGAACATTAATTATTGCAATGAATAAAAAAAGAAATGAAATTTTCAGAAAAATATCAATACAAAAAAACAACATTATAAAGTTGAACATGTCATATGGTTACAGAAATTGAATTAACTATTGATTCATGGTCACATGTTGCTTGATAATGTTTTTTTATCTTACTTTAAGAATTTCTTGTGGGATATTGTCTTGTACAATGTATTAACTTAAACAGAGTAGAAAAAATGATAATGCTTTGAAAGGGCTAGACAAAGGAATGTGGTGATGGTCTTTATAAACAACTCAAGTAACATGTGACCATTGGTTTTTAGTGCTTGCTATTTCGGCTTTGTTACTAAGCTTTGGTTAACTGTTTTTACAGCCTCAGACTGGGTTAGAAAGTCCTATAATACGTAGTATGTACAACGATCAAAATCAAGATTCTACGCAGGTTTGTATGAAATGCTCTGTTGCTATATATACTGTATATCTGCTTTATGTTTGAGGCTGAGATGATGAAATGTTCACATGTGTAGCATTGCTAAGTAACTAAAAGAATGTTTCATTTGACTTCAAGTCAGATGTTAAAATTTGTAGATGTCAGTACACATGAAATCCATGTTGTGTTTTGAATATTGTTTTGCTTTTGTATTTCAGTCTATATATTATGCATGTGAGGATTTTTATTTTGTTTGTGCTTTGTGTTATTTGTTTCAACTCTTGGATTAACTATGTTTATATATTTAAAATGGTCACTTCATTATGTTACTCTGTATGTGTCAAGTTAAAAGTTAAAACTTTTATCCTGTCAACAAATTTGAATGCAACAGAATGCAGGACATATTGATGCATATTAAGATGCAGTTGTTAACCTGTATAAAGCTTTATATTTAAGAAGGTACCAGTAATCCTACTGTAATCTTGTAAACAAATGTGATATAAAGTTTCTGTCTGGAATATAAATGTTGTCCTTGACTTTATTTTCTTGGTTCAGTGACTCGATAAAAAATATTTTTATGCCCCATTTATGGGCATTATGTTTTCTGGTCTGTGCGTCAGTTCATCCGTTCCTCTGTCCCGCTTTAGGTTATTGGTTTTTGGTCAAGGAAGTTTTTGATCAAGTAGAAGTCCAATCAACTTGAAACTTAGTACACATGTTCCCTATGATATGATCTTTCTTATTTTTATGCCAAATTAGAGATTTCCCCCCATTTTCACGGTTCACTGAACATAGAAAATGATAGTGCGGATGGGGCATCTTTGTACTGGGGACACACTCTTGTTTATTAATAACATAATCTTTTCAGTTCCTGTGAGTAATATTTCAATTATGTTTGGTATATTGATTGGATGGTATTTTAATTCTTTTTTACATGGTTTATCTGACCTCAATTACATTTTGTGGTTTCTTGCTCATATATTAAGTCAGCTTCTCAGGTACATAGTAATACATCAACTATATTTGGTGTATAATGATTGTGATGTCCATCTGACCTGGAAGTTGTTGCCATTATAGTTCATTAGTCATTTGATGTTTTGGTGATTAGATCATATTTTCAGTCTCTATAAGTAAAAGGTGAAATGTATTTCTTGTGTAGAAACATTTATGGTATAAATGTCCTTATGACACGATTTATCTAACCTTCCCCTCCTTTTCATCGTTCATTGAACAATATTTTTCATAATTAGATAATAATCTCAGTTACTATTAACAATAGTTTGACAACATTTAAACATTTAGATCTGCAAAGTTTCAAAAAAGGTTCACTCATATTTTATTAAAACATGCAAGATATTTGGGCATCTTCAGTTTTGCCTGTAAACATAACTTTTTGAATAAAATATTGTTATATGATTAAAAAAATTGCAAACAAACATTCAGACTTTACTAGTAAAACTTGACCCTTACCGTTCTACCAATTGCTTATTTCAAACTTCAAAATGTAACAATGTTTGATAAAACATTGTAAAGTAAATATATGACTGAAAATTCATAATTATTTATTTTACAGGTTACAACAATGAGAAGACAAGTGAAGGAGGCAAGAGAAACAATTCAAAAACAAAAACAAGATATCGAAACACTTCAGGCAAAACTTGCTATGTCTACATCAAAACTAACTGGAACTGAAAAAGCTCTTTCAGAAGCACTGAAAGAACTGAAGCAGGAAAAAGATAAATTCATGAAATTATCTAATGACTGGAATAGAAAGATACGTAGTTTAGAAAACCAGTTAAAGGAAGTAAATGGTCAGTTTGAACGGCAGAAAAGCAGCGTGACTGCAAAAGAAAATGACAATAAACGCCTCGATAATGAATTAAAAGCGAGTCATGTTAGATGTAACGAACTTGAAAGACAAATAAAATCATACGAATTAGAAAAAAAAAGATTGAAAGATAATTTAGATGATACCAATAGGAAAGTAGCCTTGTTGAAAGATGAATTAAAAATGAAAGAAGGAAAACTTCAAGAAATAGAATCACATTATGAAAATCAGATTGCAGAGTTAGAGCAGGAATTTGCACAGGAGAGAGATGATGTTGAACAACACATGGAAGATCTCAAGAAGCAATGGATGGAAGCTCAACGTAAAACTGACGAATCCGACTCTCTGACAAACAATATGGCTGATATTATAGGAGAAAAAGATGAAATAATCAATCAGTTAGAAGAGAAAATGATAGAATGTGACAAGAAAATGTGCGATGTCACTGAAGAATACAATTCAAAACTACAAGAATTGAAAAACTTGCAAACTTCGTCTAAAAAACTCAAGGAAGATAATAAAAAACTAGAAAAGAAATTGGAAGATTTGGAAAAGTCAAAATCTAAAATTCATACAGACAGAAGTAAGATTGACAGTGAAACGGAATCATATAAGAAACAATATGATGATGTTAAGAAAGAGAACATAAGCTTAATGGAAGAACTTGAAACTGAAAAGCAATCGCTATCAGACTTGATAAAAGAGAAAGCAGAGCTTGAACATGCAGTAAATAGATTAGAAATGCAAGTACAGGACTCTCGTGGAAGGTCCAACGATTCAACTTCATCGGATAATTCCACGGTAAAAGAAATGATACATAATTTTATCATGATTGAATCGGAAATGCAGGAGTTGACCCAGTCAGTAGAGGATATACAGACAATATTTAGTGATTATCTCTGTGATAAAGAGGAGGAAGACCATGTGGAGTTAGTGGGTGTGGCTCAAATGGTGGACGATGTTCATAGTCATTGCAACAAACTGTTAGATATTCTAAAGGAAGGATCAAAAGAGTTGGGTATGGAATCTCCCGAGAAAGACTCGTCATCTTCTGAAATGAGTAGCAAATTTGAAGAGGCAATGTCTCAAGTTAAAAAGTTAAAATCTGAATTGAAGGATTCACATACACAATATGAATTGATGAAAAATAGTGAAAAGGAACTTACCACAAAACTACGCAATATGGAAACCAGATATCAAGGGCAGATTGATGCAATGTCAGAGAAGCTTGAAAAGTTATACAGTAGATGTGAGAAAAGTGTCAAACAAATGCCTAAAGCACAACCAAAAACCACTGAAAAGGGAAGACATTCCTTAGAATTATCAGAACAAATTGAAGCACAGTTAAGTCAGTTAGAGGAGAAAATTAGCATAGTGGAACAAGTTTTACCAAACATTAGCCTCCCACCTTCTGAGGAGGACGAGGATACAGGAAGTGAGATTGACGAGGATTCTGATAGTTTTGAAAGTTCCGAAGAAGATGGTAGTGAAAGTGATGATGAAAGTGAACCTAGTGATATCTTGAGTAAATTAAAACAAATGAAGTCACAGTTAGAAAGGACCAACAATAGAATTCAGGACTTGACATGTGATTTAAGTGATCAAACATTTAGCTCTGCCAATGATTCAGCTGCTGATGGTGACAGTCAACAGCTTAGGTCAACACTTCAGAAATGTGGAGAAAAAATCGACAATTTAACTACTCGATTTACAGAAAATGTTAGAATGGCTAAGTCTGGTGTTGTACCTGGAAGTTTTGCTTCTGTTCATATGTTTAAAAATTGTGTGAATGACGTGAAACAGAAATTAAAGGACATTAACAAAATAGTTACAGAACATGAAGTACTAGATGCCAAAGGTCTTAAAGTTATTAACGATAAAATTTACAAGTTATTTGAATATCTTGCACCGTACCAAAGACTTCAAACCTCTGACTTTGAAATAATTGGTCAGGTTTTACAACAAAAAACAGTTTGCCAGTCTGCTCTTGTTGATAAGGAACATGCTGCCAAAAGAAAACATTTAGGATATGAAGATAAGCTTCATGTTTATGCTGACAGGTTGTCAGTAGAGGCCATTGTATTAGGGCAAATGGCTTCATTAATACAGCAACACCATGTGACCAATTTATATCGGGACCAATTAATGAATGAAATAAACTCTCTAAACCAAGTTCTGTATGAACTCAAAAAGAAAGTAGATAGTGTATCTCACTCACCAACTAGTGGTAATGTTGTGTCGATGTATGCTTCTGTACTTGCCGAAAAAATCATTCTTGAAGGTCAGCTGGCATCATGTGCTGTAACTGATGACCATCACCCAACAGATGATACTGCTATTTTGTCTTCACTTAACATTTCTGACAATCCTTCAATTATGGCTATGGAAGTGTTTCTCCGTTCACAAGTAGATTCCTCTGTGTATCGACAATTACAACGATCAGGAGAATTATTAGACAATGCCACTGCTCAGGTAGTCACTCGATTTCTTTTACAAGGGGAAATCACCCAAGCTTTACAAAAAATCAAAGATAAATATAGAACTGATACTGAACATGAAAAAGTTCAAGATTTAGTCATTCGACAAAGAAAATTTTGTACAGAGGAACTAATAGAGAGACATGAGACCGTGTCAGAAAGTATTGATGTAAATTTAAAACTAGTTCTATCTCTAATCAAACAATCACAAAATAAAAAACAAGCTTTAGAATCATTTATTAATCTACTCAAAAGAATCTTTCAAAGACAATCAACAGAATTGCAAGAACTTCATTCAGGTAATAGCTTTGAACAAAATAAAAGTCAGCAGATTTGCTCAACTCTTCAGTCTGACCTTGATCAACTGCTGTCTCAGATACCAAAGATATTTGATGAAGTAAGTGATCCATCAACAGACGTGGAAGAAACTGTTGAAACCTTATCTACGCAGGTAGCAGATATGTTACTTCAGAAATCTGTAACCAAAGGATGGTTAACATACATTTGTCATTTAAATCAATCTAATAGTGTACCAGTTGTAGTTGAGGTAGAAAACCAGTCCATTGATGGACATTCTCAAGCTCTTAGTCAATCTCTAATGGATGAAGCTACTTCAAAGCAAACTTTATCTGTGGAATTGAAGTCTCAAAACAAAGAATCGGAAAAGTTGACAAACTTTGTCAATTCTTTACCTGATATTGGCTTGTTCAATCCAGAAAATATGGATTCTTATTCAGAAAATTTAGTAAAGGAAGCCATATTTCAATCACAGTTGACCTATTTGACCTTCAAAATGAAATTAGAACATGAACGACAAATGAGAGACTTGAAAATCAAACTAGAGTCTGGTCAAAAAGTTGCCTTGACTTCAGTAATTAGTAAAGATTCAGAAGGCGATATTCAGTCTTCATTATCTGTGTTTGAGGAAATATTAGAGACCAAGTTTGAAGATGAATGTGAAGTTCTGAGTAATTTGGATAAGGAACTTAAACAATTACAATCCATCACAAGTGATAATCCAGAACTTAGTAAAGAATTAACAAACTTTGCTTCCATGTTTGATCACGAGCTTTCTGTGGCACAAGAAAGACATGATATACATTTAGATGTACTGCGACAAGAAATGACGGCCATTTGTATCAGAATGGAAACTGTGGCTGAAAGCAATGAAACCGAAAAAGAATCTCTGATCTGTGAATATGAGGATCGTATAAAGAGAATGCAGGATGAATTGGTGTGTGTTAAGATAGATCACGAGGAGGAGTTAGAACAAGTTAGGCAGGATATAATGACAGCTGTCTGTGCCATCAAAGCTAACGAAGAGGAGGAGCCTGATCACATAAAACATAAAATGTTACAACATAAACATGCTGTGTTGGTAAGTTATTACTTTATATAACATGAAATAAAGCATAAAATGTTACAACATAATTATCTGATTTTGGTATAATACTTTATAACATGACATTAAACATATAACATGACATAAAGCATATATTGTTACAACATAAACATATAACATATAACATAACATAAAACGTTTAATGTTACAACATAAATATGCT